>NW_017729033.1:68814278-68823359 GCF_001723915.1 Gavialis gangeticus | reverse complement strand
CAATCTCCCTCTCCCCCCCCCCCACACACCATAACACTACATTCAACTACAAATGTAATATGTGACATGACAAACAGCACTGCAGAGAAAGCTTCCTAGTGCTTGCACCATTTCTGCAGTGCTCCAAGTAAGCATACAGATGTGAAACCTGCTTTTTGTAATGCCAGAAGGGCATGTATTACATTACAAACATAACAGGGGTACCAAGAATAGTCTCAGGCTGTGGACCACAAGTTGAATTGCAGAGCAAGACTTTTAACTAGTTCTGGCTATACTGCTGTCATTTATACTAGTGCCTTGATGTGCGAGAACCGACAGGCTATGCAACAATACAAGTGCAGGCAGCAGTTACAACTATATTCCAGAAAGCTATATGAATCTTTAGTAATTACTATCATCATGTATTAGTCAGCTAATGGACCAAATCTATAGGAAATTATTTTTATATAAGTGTATGTAAAACACTTTATCTATATCTATAGATATATGAAAATAAAAGTGTGCACACACTGTGGGTGCACAGAACAATCATACAACCAAGTTTATATGTCCCATTTCTCCCTAAAAAAGAATACATTTGTCTAGTTGATAGATCCAAACAAAAGTAGCATTATAACGCCTCAAGTTCAAAAAAAGCCTACTGTGTTTTTCCTCTGCAGTATTTGAAATATCATGCAATTTTCTTACTCAAAGACAAGTTTCATCTTTTCTTGTCCACAAACTCTTCATGCCTGTGTAATGCCCAACACAAGAAAACATGATACTTCCTGAAAACAAAAACCTACCTGAGCTACCAGAAGGTACGAGCTGTTTCATTAAAGCAGATTTCACTGGCGTTGAGGAAGGCGAGTTGAAGCCACTACTGTAGGGGCTACTAGCGTTGGGACTATAAGGGCTTGTGTAACTGACCGCACTGAAAGGATTACTGTACAAACTCTGCCTCTTGAGGACTGCTTGAAAGGGGGGAAAAAAAGTGACAAGCCATATTAAAGGAGCTGGTAAGGATTATCATATTACAGTATTTCAAGTCATTCAACATGATTTAGTTACTAGACAATTTATCTAAGTAGTTTCAGTAAGTAGAAAAATGTATTTTTTTTTTAGATTTATAAAAAAGTGCCTATTTAGCTTCTGGACATAGAGTCCTAATAGGACGAAGTCCATCCAAAGTGATGGACAGGACAATGACCCTAATACCTTTCTCCACCTAACTCAACAGATCTAAGTTCACTCTGGATAAACTTACCTCTTCACAGTGGAGTAACTTTCCCTAAAACTCACACAGACTATGGGACTGAAAAGGAGAAGGGAAGGAGACTCCTTAGTCTAATACTCACCCCCAAGAACATGCACTTTCTTCCCATTAAAGGGCAGAGCCATCTGCCAGAGCTGCTCACACACAACAGTGTTAAGATGTAGTAAAATAGGTGAAACACCTTTAACTGCACACAGGGATGTGTGTAATGGCTTCGATCTTACATGTGAGGTAAGGGTATTAAGCAAAACGCTGCATATGGAAATACCTCAGTATGCTTGTGATGCTCTCCTACACAGAACATAACGTGTTAAACCCTACTAATGGACAAAGCTATGAACCACCTACAAGTGCCATTGAAAAGAGAAGGTCCCAGTCTTTTTGTCAAAGTAGAGAGGAAGAGTGTTTTTGGCTACTTCTGTACAACTACTGCACTGCCCTAGACACAAAAGTAGTTAACATGAAAATGAGTAAGAAAAGGACACCATGGTTAACATGGTCTCTCTCCAAATTTCTACGTTCAAGCTGTTTTTCTTTAACAGACCAGGATAACTCATTCTCATTCTCCATGAGCTAAATTCAGCTAGCTGTTATCCAAGCCCCTCCCTATCCAATCCCTGGGACAGCAGACAGCATATTAGTAACATAATCTGAGTTTGTTTAAAGATGGAGAGGTGAAAGTTATATAAGCATTAAATGCCCCAACTGCTACTCACAGTAGCCTTAAATTATTCTCGTCACCATCGAATCCAAAAGGAAAACTCAGTTCAGATCATCAAGATCAAAAAGCAACATGACTAGGATTTAAAGTACTTCAAAAGCATGCAACACTTATTTCAAAAAGAAAAATAATCTTTGCATGACCTGCACTATCAAATCACTACTGAAGTTGTCAGCTGTGAAGATTTCTATTCTAGCCAAAGGCAAGAAGTATCTTTGGGCCATAGAGGATCATGACAAAATATACTCTGGTGACAAAACTCACCAACCTACTGGATTGTACAGACAAAAGGATTCAAAACTGTTCAGATGAAGTTGCTGAAACAGTCTCTTTGTGCAGTGCTAATCTGAAAACTAAGTGCTCCCTGCAATGCTGTTTTAATTTTAAAAAAATCTGTTTGTGATATTGTTCAAGCATATCATTTAAACACCTCTTTCCAAAAGAAAAGAAGGTCTTGATAAAGCTACACGAGGAGTATTTCTTTAATCATTCTGTAGTATAATGCAATTTAATTAGGGCCAAGAGCCAACCATTATAAAAACATTAGTAGTATAAATATAGTAATAAATCAAATCATGAATCTATAAAAATGCTGTACAGAGATCCACAACTGACACACTAAAATCAGATATAGTGTTAACATTTATCAATCATATCAACAGTAAAGGATGTCTAACTCTAACTGCTTAGGCCTTATAAGCAAAAATTGCAAAACGGTTTGCTAAATATGGAGCTGTTTGCTGGAAGAACCAGATTAGTTTCTCTCCGTTTGAAAAGCGTATCAATTTCTGCAAGAATGGTGATAAACAGGTTCTCTGTATGTCGTTATAGACAGAACATTCTAAGACATAATGAACAGTGTCTTCCAAAACTCCTCGACAAGCTGGGCTACATCTTTTAGCCCTTGGAATGGAAAGCCTACATCCAGCCAAAACTAACTGGGGGGCAAGAGAAACAGCCTTAATTTAATTGCAACAGATATCATTAGTAGCAGTCTGCAAAGACAAGAGTTCAGTCACAATAGCAAAAAATAAGTTGCGTCATGTAGTCATATTAGACAAAAAGATCTTCCTGTGGCAGCTGCGAGTTCCTTGGAGGTCTGTATGTTGGTGCAGCTTAAACAATTACGGCGGAGCAAAGGTTTAATATTTTGGGGGAATAATGCTTCATTTAGATAGCTGACTATCTGAATTAAAAATCTGTTTAAATATCAAGCTTTTACTGAACTGCTATTATTGCTTCCTACACTTTCTTTGATCACCAGGATAAGCTGCTGTTCGTCATCTCAAAGTCATCACAACTAGCCTAAAGTATTCACAAAATACACAGTGGCTTAGAGTGTGCTACCACAGTGTTTTGGATGTGTACTCAGGAATATGTACTTTTTTAGAAAAGGTGGTAGATCATTCTCCCATTAGAGCAAGATTGTCCTCCATGGTACATTTTACATCGTTTGTAATGTTTTGTCTAGTTGGTGGGGCTTCTATTGCCATGCTTGAAAAAGTTTCTCACCTAAACCTTCTGACAGTGTTCTCACTGATCTTATTATAACTTCTTGTGTTAAGGCCTTGTTCAAGGCTGTTAAACTTAATTTCAAACTGAGCTAGCTACTAAGACAGTTACACTCTTCACCAAAGAAAGGTTACAGCCAACATTTTTTAAACCTGTATACCCATCCTGTGGAGTAGGACAGGGCCAGAAGCAAGCAATAAACTACCAGGGACTTGAGCATCTGACCCTGTAGTTCAGTTATACCAGACTATTTAGAAAATGAAGGATCTTAAACTCCTGAAAGTGAGTTTTTAAGACAGAATAACCTCAATTATTTCACACACTGTTACAAATTTGCTGACACTGAAAGAAAATTAACACAGCAGTATGACCTGACGGCAGTGAACCTGGCCAAGGGGCTGAATTCTTTTGCACTACCTCTGCTGAAATGTGTGCCACTGCTTTGTTTGCCAAAAATCCCTTCACTAGATTAAAAACGCTTTTTCTTTCAAGCTGGGAAACAAAGATTTTCCCTAGCTCTTGTGCCACAGGATTAAAACAGCATTAGTTTTTTAAATGTACAAACTGTCAGTAGTATATAGAGAAAATGCAATGGAAAGGCCTCCGTCTTAAATTTACTTGGAAACGATGTTAAATGTCACATGCAGAACTCAGAATAATTGTGGGTATTTTAAGGGGGATACTCAAGGCATTTCCAATTAGCAAACACATATTCCATGTTCTATGTTCAGCGGACAGTACTTCATGATAGAAGGACTGTGTGTAATGAAAACAAATTTTCAGACGGCCACTTAGAATTATAAGTAGGCTATTTTTCACCATAGCACTCTCCTGGTACCAAACATACGCAAGGGTCCAAAAGATAAAAACTAAACTCCCTTCTACTCCAACTGAATCTTTTTCCTCACATCAAGAGGCAGTTCCCATTACTTATCAAAAGGTAAACCCCAAGATGCTAAAAGCCAGCTATTCTCAACCAGGGTTGCCAGAGCACCCTCGGATGCCACCATAGTCTTTGAAGGGCACCGGGAGGTGCAAAAAGATAAGCAAGGGGTGAGGAGATAAGCAGATAAGTACAGGCTCAAGCTTGCTCCGGCCTGAATGATTCCCCACCCCCACTGCCCAGCCTCTCTGCAAGGACCTAAGCAGTATAATATATAAATCAGGTTTTGAAATTTGTCATCAGCTGAGTGACACCCATTATGGAGGGTACCTCAAGACCAATGAGGGGTGCCTTGAATTCAAAAGGTTGAGAACCACTGCCCTAGGCATATGTGAAAGGCTAAAATAGTAGACAGGCACAATGGGTATCTTTTTATATATTACACACATTATTACACTAATCTTATAAAATTAGGATTGGAAAGCAAATACTGAGGAAATGCTAGAATGAGTTAACTGTGGACACTGAATGCAGATTTCTTGCGCACACGCACCGTGACAGGCACACACTACTCTTTCCACTGGGGAAGCAGATTCTAGCCCAACCTCTGGCACAGAATTATTAGGAGTTATTAACAAGCCCCTTAAACCAGATTTTTATCTGTGGTCGCTAAATTCTGTACTCTTTAACTTCTGTGTTTTAATTTGAGACCTGGGGCCTCACTTGCAAAGCACTGAACATTACAGGCTGTGGAAGACTTTGAAGCCATGAGGTATGCTTTAAATATATAAAGTATTTTTATAACATTGCCTGCTTAATGTCTGGCAAAGTTACAAGCAACTGAAAACACGATCCTTTAAAAGGGAAGAGTCAAGCAGCCTATCCAGGCAGCACTGACAGCACCATCCATGTTTTTTTCTAAACAGCAGGCCATTTATAAAAAAAAAAAAAAAGAGCCTTTTTTAACCTATAGAAAATAACCTTATATTTGAAAACATTCACAATCTAATCCACATAAACTAAATCTAGTTAAGATAGTTCAGTTTTTCTTAGAATTAATGTTTTTATGTGAAAAGTGATTCTCAACAGAATTGTTCAAAATATATTAGTAGCTCACGCTTAAGCTAGCTTTTTTGAAAGGAGCAATTTCCAGAATCAAAGCTAACCCTTCTAAAAGAAAGCACCCACAGGTAGATTTATTCCAGAAGTCTCAGTAGTAATCCAAACTGAGATGAAAAAAAATCCATCACTGACAACAAAGCTAACTAAGTGTATAGGCAGTGTCCAAACAAGACCTACACTTAACTGATTTTTCATTCCATGAATGAATGCTAATAATTCTTGCCATGAACAGATTCACAGTTCTGTATAAGAAGCCATGTCTTAGCTGTGCATTTTATACCAACTATTTAAATATGGAAAACAATTATCACCTTAGAGCAACAACAGTGAAGCGTACCGTAATGTTATATAAACATCCCTGAACACTACTCTTCCAAAACAGGTCCTTTGGGTTTTCTCAGGCAAAGAAAACAGGTTTTTATAATGGGAACTACAAATCAGTGTTGTAGTAGAAGGCAGTGACGAGGTGCCTTAATAGATTCAATTTCACTTCTTATGCTGAGGGACTTGGGAAAGCATTTAGAACAAGATTCACAAAGGCACTAACAAGGCAATGCTGAGGTTCCCACACCTGGATTTCAGAAGTTTATCTGCAAGTGTAGAATTCACAAAACAGGAATTAGGCATACAAGCTAGCTCTAGTTTAAAGGGACAGACATGGCACTTAATGGCTAAGTACAGACATTCAGGAAGTTTTATTGGGTTCAAAATGGCTGCCCAATTTATTCTTAGCTTGTTCCAATGCTGACCTTACACTTCCAGACCCCGTCTTAGTGACCGGCAGTCAGTCTAAACCTGTAATTGAATAGAAGTTCCATGCACACAAGCCAATCTAAAAACCGCAGAACCCATTTTAAGATGAACCTGGATCTGTGGAGTATCAGAATCAAACCAGTGCTTCTGTCCACTTCCCCTGTGCAGCCCCAGGGCTGGGAAAATCCAGTCACTGGCCCCAGCCCTGGGGTTGCTCTTTTCAATCTTCCCCTTCCCCTGCACTGGTCTATATTTTGCCCTCTGACTCCCCACCCCACAGCCAGTGCTCTCAATCCCCTTTCCACAAACTGCTCTGGGTACAACCACTTCTATCAGTGTTCACTGCTGCCAGAGCTGAACAAAAAAAAAATTATTTCAAACCCAACCTACCTGAACAATGCTTTTAATATTATATCTCCCTCTACAAATCCTTCACTAGTACTCTCTCTCTTAATCATTGTGGACAGCACCCCTACCACCTCCACTACCCTATTATGCAAGCCTGTGACCTAGGCATCACTTCTGACTCTCTCGAACTCTGGACAGCAGGATCTGAAGTCATGCAGATCCTTCAGGCATGACATCTACAACACTCTAGCATCTAGCCTTTCCTCTCTAGCCACAAAGCTAACACTGTGGTGAAAGGGGAGAAGGGAGGGAAGGGGCATGGGGGGCACATCAAGGCCCCTGTGGTGAGGGAGGAGTGAGGCAGGGTAAGCACTGCCCCACTCCTTCCTTCACTGTTGGAGGCACTGATCTGCGCCCCCACACCCCTTCTCTCCCCCCTCCCCTTCCACCACAACAGACTTACCAGCTGCACGCAGCTCTCCACACTGCCAGGCTGTGCTCCTGGCCACCTATGTGCTGTGTCATGCCTGTGCGCATGCACAGGCATTTGTCAGCCAAATTATTGGCCCCATCACACCAATTTCCGACGCACTCAATTTTCTTCATATCAGTGCCAATCCAAAATTGAACCAATGTATTAGTGTATCTCTACCATCAGTAGCTCAAGTCACAGCTCATATGCATCCCTCCATTTATTCCATGTCCTCAGTTAAATCAAGCATGAACTGCTTTAGCTTTACCTTGAAAGTCATTTAGGGTCTACCTACAACACCCATCACTTCTCTTTCAGTGTGAAGGTCAGTTCCTGTTTCTTGTCTCCTTGCCCTCCTGTTAGAGTTCACACACACATTGGTGCCTCCCCTTATAGCTGGGACGAGCACCACATGCACACTTGTACAGCTACCACATTATCTCCCTTCAAATCTACTTTGCTTACAAGAAAACTTGGCTACAGGTGGGTAGTAGTCATAGCATGTCAGCAGCATATCAGGCTTACCAATATTGTCTTCTTGTACTCTCCCACATGCTAGCACACAGTTCTCATCTCTTGTCTTATACTTAATAAGGTCTGTGGGGCAAGGATGCCATTTTTGTGGGATCCTGGCCCATTACTAGGGTTAAATGGTATGATATATGTAAGGGCTCAGCAACCTATACCCTGTGGAGCCATTTGATCCAGCCTGTGGACACGGGGCTTTGGCAGCAGATTTCTCCTGCCAGCTGCAAGTACAGCTCGGAAAAGCAGCAGTGGCAGTGGCTGGGTGCTTGCTTTCCAACCTCTGACCTGAACTGGATCAATCTGGCTCACAGCCTTAAAAGACTGCATAATGCCGATTTATTAACCAGCCATATAAGCCAATATTGATCCGATAGCCAATATGCAGCCCAGCAGCTTGGAGAGCAGCCTCCTCCTGTTAAGTCTGTCGGGTTAAAGGGGTATGGGGAAGGGAAGGGGTGTGGAGGGTGGCAGATATAGGCACCCACGGTGAGGGAGGGAGTAGAGCAGGGGCAAGGGCTGTTCAGCAGGGTGGTGAATGCAACTCCAGCAGGAGCGGGGCAGAGCCATGGGCAACTCATTCAGGGGGCATGGGGAGGAGGGCCAGCTCCCCACTATTCCGCGCACCCTCAGGGGAGGCATGTACCCCCCCCTGGATTTGTACATGGGGCGAGGGCAGCCTGCCTGCTCCAGGCTTGGAGCCAGGGGCTGTACCTGTCCCTTCCTAGCAGGGGGGCTAGGCTGGATTCTTGAGTGAGCAGAGTTGGGATGGGTGGCTACGGGGTGGGACACAGGAACCTCAAAATTCACCGTAGCTATCCCTCCCAGTGCCACAGTCCTAAGCGCAGCCCCGGCTGGAAAGAGGCCAGTGCAGCCCCTGGCCCTGAGCCCACAGCCTGCCATTGCCCCATGCACAAATCCAGCGACCCATGCCTCCCCTGGGTATTTGTGCAGTGGCAGAAAGCCACCCCCCTCTTTCCCACACCCCCCAGACAAGCTGCCTGCAGCTCCACCCTGCTCCCGGTGAGGCTGTATTCACCACCCTGGGTGGGCAGCACCTGCCCCTGTCCCACTTTCTCGCCTCGATCTGCCCACCCCCCCCACAGATTTACCAGGGAGACACTGCTCTCCAAACTGTCCAGCTGCATTCCTGACTTCGTGCATGTTGCAGCTGAACACCAGCACACAGCATTTAATCAGTGACATTACTGGCTACTCTGGCCCAAAAAAGCCGATTGCCAGCAATGTTAATTTTCCTTTTATTGGTGCAGATCCAATATGCAGCCAATATATTGGTACACCTCTAGTTTCAAAGTCTACTGATAACCAAAAAATGGTCAGACTCTGTGGACCTCTGGGTTTACAGCCTGGAACTGAGGGGCTGCTCCAGTGATGCGACTTCTCTCCATTCCTTCTAAGCTTGACTCCTTTCCCTCCCCACTTCTAGCTCCTAATCAGGTGTCCCTTCTTGCCTACTCAGTACCAGCCTC
>NW_017729033.1:68795933-68809278 GCF_001723915.1 Gavialis gangeticus | reverse complement strand
ACTCCTTTCCCTCCCCACTTCTAGCTCCTAATCAGGTGTCCCTTCTTGCCTACTCAGTACCAGCCTCTGCTCCTTATGTCTATCACTTCAGTCCCACTCTCCTCCAGCCCAAACTAACTTCTTGCCCAGCCTATCCTCATTTCCCCACTGCTGGCTCTTCATTTGATCTTTCCCTGTTGTCTCTTGATCTGAAGGTATAGCTAGACAATTACTATTAAAGGATATTCTTAAAACTGTAAAAATGCAGCTGTTATGTCTGTATGCTTCTACAGGGATAGAAGGGTAGCAATATTGCTTCAACTTTAACACTGCTCTAGTCAGGATCAGAGTTAGGATTAGTTAGCTAACTTGCATTGCTAAAGGATCTGTATATATAAAAAGGCATAGCCTAACAGTTGCTGTGAGCTCCCAAGATGCAGCTCTCCCTCTACTTTTAAAGGAACTGAAAAACACATGCTTGCCCATATCCTGAGTCTCCTGGGGTCTAAACACCCATTTTCCTAGCTCCTTGTCAGATCTCTATCACCATCCCAGCAACTTCTCTTTCTGTTTCTTGACCAGTTGCAGTGTTCCTTCCATCACAGCGCCTCTACACAATTTTTCAGCTAGCCTGATGCTCTGAAGGGCAAGTGTCTTCGTTATTATAAACCTCTCAAGTTTAAGCAACCCTCTCTGTCACTAGTTTCACAGTGCCTGTCCCTGCAGCTGTTTATAGGTTTCTCCCCACTATCAGCATGAAAAATTAAATTGCCATTCTTGTGAAATCCACAGCCACAGTTCTCTCTCGTATCTTATCCAGACTGGAACAGCAATAGTGCAGATGCATGTGCGCGCGCGCACGCACACGCACACACGCACGCACACACACACACTTCTTTGAAAAGCAACACTGCTAATTTGTTTGTCATATCTGGAAACTTCTTCTCTTCCTTATTCAACTCATACTAAAAGATTCAATTTGTACTGAAAGCTTAAGTTCTACAGAACTTCATGGTACTTTCCCCAGAAAAGATTCCTACGTACGACTCTCAAGGGGGATTTTTGAGTGGAGAAGTACTTACTTAGGCCTCATGCATTCAGCCAAACCCATGTACAACAGCATGCAGCTTTCTGCAAATTCCAAAGTTTAGGTTCACAATAAATAATGGTCTTAGTTCAGAGTTAATTCTTCAGAATCTCAGCTTTGTAACAAATATATGCATTGGGAAGCATTGTAGGAAAACCATTCAGATTGACTATTTCTTGTTTTTTAGCTCACATATCTAAGGACTCTTGTATTAAGGGCACACAAAATGGGCAGAATGGCAAAACAATCAAGAACAGAAGAGTGTGGAGGAGTTTTTGGTTTAAGTTAATAGATGCACCTTCAAAAAGAGATACCAGAGAAACTGAAATGGAAGAAGACGACTGTCTATAGTGGAAAGATAGACTTGTGAGTTAGTGTAAAGATGGTGACTGAAAAAAAACAAATGAATGAGAGAAAAAAAGTTGAAAAAAAGAGGATGGGGGTAACCGAAGAAGAAAAACCATGCAACTCCCCACATCCACAAAGGGAAGAAAGATGGTCAAAGGTTGGAAGTGAATGGGGAATGCTGAAATCAAAAGAAAAGACAAGATGATGACATTGAAGAGATCTTAGTCAGACAAAAGTAAAAGTAAAAAGTCTGGTAAGAACAGTTTCTGTGGGAGCCAAGAAGTCATCCTGGAGGGGATCCAGGGCTGAGCTGAAAGAGTGAAAGGCAACAGCTAGAGACATACACCTAGCAAGTCTAGAGGTACAAGGGAAGTGGAAATCAGCTGACAGGTAAAATCTTTGAATTAAGATCAAAGATTTGTTGAAGTTAGAAATTACCAGAGCATTCTCAAATTGAAGAACCTGAGGGAAAGAGGAACAGGGATCTGAGGTTCATAGCTGGGTGAGACTGGAGCTGCTGAGGCAGGAGAGCTTCAGAACGAAAGGGCTAAGCTACTCCAGTTTAACTTCCACTTTCTGCAGGTTAGGAACCACATGCCAACTGTTCTGTGGTAAAAGCCTGTGGTAAATATCATATCTGGAAAAAATTCTAAACCCTGTCTCCTTTATCCCCAATACATTTACCTCTTATTTAATAGGCACCTGTCTGTCTTGCAAGATGCCTATATAGAGGGCTTGTGATCCTGACAGGATTGAAAAGCTGGTTTTGACCTACCTTCAAAAATTTCAACTTTTAAATCAAAGAATAAAACAATTTCCAGGAAAAGCAGTTTGATTTTAACATGGTTTTTCCTCAAGAGCAAAACAAAAAATTACTGACCACAGTATCACTACTCACGGGGCATAAAATACTGGAAACATGACTCATCTGGTCTAATGCTCCTTCCTGTCATTCCATCAACCCAGTCCAAAGCATTAACAAAGCATCAACTGCCATCTGAGAAATGTAATGAAAACCTAAGACTGAAGCTATCCCTCTACCCTCAGATCACCCGGCATACAGATGCCTGCATTTATTCTAGAACAGGTTTTATGTTCTGCACCATTTGTACAAACTTACCTGACATGGTCTGCTCAAGTCTATGGATCAGTGATTTTTTAGCACATTCTATATCAGGACTTGGGTAATCCAGTACCTGTCTGCACCATACTAATGGACTAACAGATTTCTGCACTGGGGTCAGTTTCTTCTTTGGCGATGTATACAACCTAAGAGAGAGAAAAATTATGCACTATTAGGTAGAAGTACAGATAATCTAGCATTCCAAAAACATACTGTATTTTTATTCTTGAAATATAGCCACACTGTAAACCTGAGGTGTGACTGCAGCTCATATGCAACTGTGACAACATATACCCACTCATGATGCTATGGAAGTATTCAAGTGGCTGAAATCTATCCTGCTGCAGCTGGGCTAATCTTGGTCCCTGGGTTAGTTAGTCTGGAGCTACCTTAAATTCCTATGAAAGTGGCCATCACATCTCCAGATTACGAAGTAGATAGCTTTCAAATCACCAAAGCTGGGGGGTGGGGGTGGGTGTGGAAGCAGCAGAAGTCAAGACTATTAGATGATGTACCCTCTTCCTTCATTTATAAAGTCAGCACCCACAAACTCTTCCAAACATAATTATGACATGAGCACAGCTATTACAAATCACCATCATGCAAATACAGACTAAAAAATCATCAAGCTTAACTCACATGGTAAGAAACCTTCAAAGGTTATGAATCAGTATTTACCAATATTTCTGACTAGTTCAGATAAAGGGAATGTTACATTTAGGGATACACTGAATTTTCTGGGCTGATAACGAAGGCCGATTATTGACTGGCCTTAAAGCGTCTGATACTAATCCGACTGCAGACCAGCAGCTTGGAGAGCAGCGTCTGGCCGGTAAGTCTGCTGGGGGGAAGGGAGGGGGAAAAAAGGGGAAGATAGAGGCCTTGTAGTGAGGAAAGAGTGGGGCTGGGCTAGGGGTAGGCGCTGCCCAGCTGGGGCAGGATGGGGTGCAGGACGGAGCTGTCAACTTGTCCAGGAGGAAGGGGGGTGCAGCAGCTCCTGACACTGCATCCCCCAAGGAAGGCATGGGGGACATGTGTCCCCAAGATCCGTGTGTGGGGCTAGGCCAGGCTGCCACTGTGTGCTTGTGGCTGCGCTCAAGCAGCAGCAGCAATGGGAGTGGAACTACGGGGGTGGAGGGAGGCGCTGGAGCCCCCGCTGTAGCCCCCACATAGTCCCACTCTCAGTGCCACCACTGCCCACCCTGCCCAAGCACAGCTGCCGGGAAGAGCCCAGTACAGCCCCTGGCCCCGAGCGCACAGCAACAGCCCGTCCTCACCCCATGCACAGATCCAGGAGGCACAACCCCCATACCTCCCCCAGGGGTGTGGGAAGCAATGGGAGCTGCCCCCTGCCCTGGACAAGCCACCAGCTCTGTCCTGCATCCCACCCTGCCCCGGTTGGGCAGAGCCTGCCCCTGTCCCAGCCCCACTTCCTCCCTCACCCCAGAGGCATCAATCTACACCCTCCCATGCCCCTTCCATCCCCCATGCCCCTTCCCCACCCCTCCCAGACTTACTGGCCAGATGCTACTTTCCAAGCTGCCAGGCTGCACTCCTGGCTGCATGCATGCTGCAGCTGTGTGCATACACATGGCATTTATTGGCCACATCAGCCAAAAAAAGCCAATTGCTGATAATGTCAATTTTCCTTTTATTGGTGCTGATACAATATGGACCAATATATTGGTGCACCTCTAGTTACATTTATATTGCATTTCAGTTGATAATCTAGAAGTATACTGAGCTAGATTTTCAGGTATTCCAAGAGCCTGTAGCTCCCCACAGGCCCTGTGTTATTTTTATGGTTATCAACTTAATGCATTAAACATTTTGTATTAAATGATGCCATGCTGTAATGAGGGCAGCAATTTCAGTACTCTTCAAATGGGAAAAGCACTGGCCAGATATTTTTAAAAACTTCTTCAATCTTCAAACCGTTATGTTGTAAAAATCCTGACTATATTATACTTTCCAAATTAAATAATAGGTAAAAGGAATTGTTGAAAGAATTAATAGTTAAATAATTATCTCTAACAGTTAAAAGAAACAAAGAGAAAACTATGAGTTGTGACTGGGTTTTGTACAACTCATTATGCAAGCAGTAGCCAGTAGCAAACATATTAGTTACTAATCAGCAGGGCATGGAGCCGACTCCTGCAGTACCCAGGACAAACAGCTAAAGCCTACAAATATTTTTAGTTCCCTTGAGCATAAAACAGCGTTTGTTTGTATTATTTTAGTGCCTGACCTCTAAATGTACATAAGGGCCCCTTGGGCTAGGCACTGCATTAACATAGAACAAAGAACTGTAAATCATTTGGGACAAAGACAATCAAAGGGTAAAACGAGACAACAGATGATACAAACAGATGGAGGAGAACAAGGAAATAAGACAACACTGATTAACACTCTGTGCTGAAACCACTGCCTATCAGCAGCACCACACTGCATTGTGTACTCTAACTTTCTCTTTGAATTGAAGCAGCAATTCTTCTTTATCAAGGACTCAAAAAAGTTTCAGCAACCTTAGTATTTTTCCTGAAAACAATTCCTAAGAGAAAAATTACTATTTCTCGAGTCCTGTAGTCTACGTAGGGAGTACTTGGGCCAGATAGTCCCCAAAGAAAAAATAAATTAATCACATCTTTGGGATAAGACCAAGCTTAATGATCTGGTCCCAACTGAAAAAAGTAATGAATGACAAAATTCCAGTTCTCAACCTTAACAACTGCTTTCACTGCTACTAAGGTTCTAAATATGAACTACAGAAAATAATGGAAAAAGAACTATTTATCTAATGACGGCCTTTACGTTCCAAATGAACATGATTCCAGCTTAAGGACTGTAGCTCAAGAACATCTGATAGCTCAGTTTGCCGCTCTTCTATACAAAACAGATGGTCAAAAATTCCTACTTTTCTTCAGCCAATGACATCAGTGTTATAAGAAAAGATTGAGCTTATTAAGCAACTTTTGCTCAACCTTCACAAGTTGGTGGGATGGAGCTGATTCAAGGATATACATTTTGAGAAGACTGTAAAGTTATAATCTTTGCAGGAAACTCTAAAATAACTTGATTGAAGAAGGAAGATTAAAAAAAACCCTCGTCAGTAGTAAATGAACCGACTTCCCACCCCCAACATGCTTTAACCAGCTTTTTTTATTTTATGCTCATGCAGTACTGTCAGGCAAAATTTGGCAATTTATCCATTTCTTTTTCATGAAACAGAAAAATGTACACTTTCCTATGAAACTGAGATTTACCATGTATGTATAAAATAGGTATAATACAAAGGAACAAGACTACAAAAGTTGATGCAACTCGGGCAAAATTTAAGTGTTTAGTTGGCAAAACCAAAACAGAAGTTCTTTATAAAAGTATGCATTATTTCAGATACAGAAGGATAATTAATGTCCCATTTGGACTAATGGACAGGTGAAGCTGCATATCAACTTTTCCGCAAAAAGTCTATGCCAAGAAGAGTGAAAAGGGCACTACACCACATACTACCGAACACGTTCTATTCTACCTATATGAAACCAACTGTGATGCTGCACCATTACCACTTGATGCTTGTAGAAAACAAGCAATTTACATAACCATAAGTAACTTAAATTTCCAAGATGCAAGAAATTCTTTGAGTAAGAGACAAGCTTTCAAATGCAGTGCATTCTTCTTCAGATCTTCATTTCCAAACACACATAAACACGATTAAAGGCAGCACTGAAAGGCTTAAAGGCCTGTAGACAGGAGCCCAGACAAGTTATAGGTTCAGCTTAAAAAGGAAAAGCCATTTTTAAGGCTATCTTTACAAGCAAACATGAATTTCTCAGCATTCACTTGGGTCAAGAGTTTCAAACTTGTCAGATGACTGACAGCAATCCAAAAGCTATCTTTGGGTTCTGTCTAAATCTTGATAAAGGTTTTTTTCACTTGTCAGGACCTCAAATCAGTGGTTGTATGAAGTGGAGGTGCCACTGATCTGACTAGAACTGTTACAGTCTCAACTAAAAAAACCAACTCCTTCAAAGCCATCTAAAAAGACAGCTCAGAATCATGTGAAGCAGCACAACACTAAGCATAAAAGACTTGCTCAAATCCCAGCTCTAACAGGGTACCCCTGTGGTCTTATCTAAGTCACAACCTTTTTGCCACCTAGCCAACATGCCTCATCCTACTTCTGGGAAAACATCTAAGAATGGCACTGACATCATTCAGCACAGTAAATGAGCCTGGGTGGAGCACTACGCTAACACAGTGACATTGTGTCCAGTTCCACGGTATAAGTTGGGTACTGATACACAGCACTGCATTCTCTCTAACTGCCATGTAGAGACACTCTTAGATCCTCAGGATAGCTAATATGCCTTACTATATTTCTGAAGTATCATATATGTTTAAACCATCTTAAACAGTGCACAGAATAAAGAATATAACTTGTGTTTTAAAAAAAAGAAACCGTGCAGAGAACCAGGAAATATTAGACAATAAACCTGCAAAATTATACCACTGTTCCAGGATGGATTAATTCCAAAATGTTCCATTACATATTTTGAAACTGATGCATGTGACACATACAGCATATTTATTTAAAAAAAAAATTGGTCAGACGAAAGATCTTCCACAAGTGGACACAGAGCCTTTCACCTTTGCTTGCCCTGATTGTGCGCATCATGTGGCTTCCCACACCTCTTTCAAACCTGTAAAATTCCCACTTCACTAATGAAGTAACTTGATTTGTATCAGATGGATTTGATTTAAATCATGATTTAAATCATTTTGATTTTAAATTACTGGTCAGGAAGCTGTGACTGAATTATTGTTTTCTACAAAAAGTGCATTTTTGTTTGCTATAACCTGAATGCATATTATTCATAACTCAGAGATAGATGTAGGTTTCATTGGTAGAAGGTACACACTATACATTTTAAAGCAGTAATTTATTTTGATATTTTTTCAGATTAATTTTGCAGCTACATCAGAAAACTGAATTATGATGTGGGCATTTTATTTACCACAGCTAACTGAAGCAGATACTTGTGAAGTCATTGGGAGGCAAATTTTTTCCAATTCAGTAGATTAATCATGGATATTTGGGTTATATTTTTGCCAGGCGTGGTATTAGGAGGACATCAAATGAGCACTTCAGCCATGTTATTAGCTTGGGGTTTTCTTCACATCTTTCATTTCTTCTCTCTTATGGCCTGGAAAGTTGGCTGCCATGGTAGGTTTTCCCTTCTACTATATCATACCCTCACTAGATCTCAAGTTAAGGGAGAGGCTATACTCAAACTTATACCTCAAGACTTCTGAATATTCCACTCCAAATGTTCCTCTCTGTTTCTACTACCCCTCCCTCCTTGCATTTATCGCCAGACTCCTCCTCCTTGCCCAGATCTACTCCACCTCAACCCTCCTCTATTCATTTAACTTCTTGAAACTTTGCAGTTTTAGAGACAGGTAAGGGTTTGACTCTGTGTACACAAACTTGCAGAGACACAATAGAGCTGATGGGTGGGTAATCAGGTCTGTTATCTCTCATCTCCATATACTACTAACAAGGATGTTATCTCTGGAGACACAAATCCATAGTTTGAGAACTAAAACTAAGCATCACAGAGATGCTTAACAGGATCTTTCAGACTGAGCACTGAGTCCCCATTGGATAGAGTAGTTTTCTTTAATCTCTACTAATCTATAAAGGAGCCTCTAATATAGTCCATGACCTGTTGTGACCTGTTTAGAAGATTATATCAAGATCCTGACAACCTAGATGGGTAAGTCAAGAAAAAAGGAGGGAGCAGAATGTTACAGGTTTGACTGATATTGGGGGCACAGGGAGTAGGGGGAAACAGTGACTCTCTCAGTGACATATTTGGGAATGGGGGCAAGCAAAGGGAGGTGAAAAACAGGAGGGTCCTAAGTAAATTGGTTAAACCGAACCATGGTTGTCTGTTTGTTAATAAGTCAGAGACAGTGAAATATGGAACTAAATGGATAAAGACAAGTAAAAAATGACAAGATAAATCTATCACTAACATTAAACTGACCATTTAAAGTGTGAACAGACAACAAAAAATTCTGGAGGAGTATATAGTGAAAACATGAAGCAGCCAAGGACAAGCCCTGAAAAACTTCAATGAAGTTTCAGAAAGTAGATTTTTTTCCCCTAAGAAACACCAAAGAAAGGTTAAAAATAGGAAAATCAGGAGACAACCTTGTGAGACTTAAGGGAGGAGAAGCTTTCATAAAAAGAGAATATGTTCATTGTCAGAAACTAAAAGAACAGAGAGTAGGGACATTTTAAAATTTAAGTGAGAATATGCCACAGGCAGACTATGCCAAAACAGAATCTTATGCACTACTTCTGAATGCACTACTTCTATTAGTATTAACCTAAGCAAGTCAGTCTACCCCAGTATATTGACAGAAAAAGGTAGGACATATCTATGAGTTGTAGCAAAACCAAAGAGTCTAATTAAAATATATGTATATTTAATTCTGCAAGGAAACATGCCACTAAGTTTTCTTTTTGAATATGAAGTTTCAGAAAGAAGAAACACCTCCCCCACCAAATTACAAAACAACCATGGGATCAGTTCAAAAAAGCAGATGCAACCAGTAACATTTTACTCACTATTAAAAGTATATAGCTTCTTATGAGAGTATACAGACCTTTCCCCAGGTAAAGTTATTACAGCTACTTTTGTGGAAATAACAGAAAATTACAAGAACATTTCCATAGGGTTTAACATAACTATTCTAAGAAGAAACAATTGGCTTAACTATCAATCTAGAAAGCTGCTAATTCACTCAAAAAGACTTGAGAGCAGATGCACACTGACCTAACAGTGCCAAAAACAAATAAGGCTACAAAACACACATTAGAAACACTGTAATAAAGGGAGCAATGAAAAAAAATCTTTAAAAATTCCATTACAAACAAAAGAGACTGAGACTTCCATGTGATCCAAAAATCAGATGTGCATCGGCACATAACAGTAGAGGCATCTCCCTGTCTTGCGAGACAACAGAATTACACCAAGTGAGACTTCAGCTTGCTAAACGTAATCCTCACTTGGAAGTGAAGCTGGAGTGCTCCATCCCAGATGCAAAAGCCTGGGCAATGTGTATGGAGACACTGAGCTGCCCTCATACCAGTGCCCCCCCTCCCTCTGTTTCAGCCTTGCTGGTTTAAACCAAAAGGAAAGCCAGGTGCCAGTATATTTGGAACCAACTTGGTCACAGGAGATGCCAGAGCAAAGGAGATCATTCATCTGTAACTAGTTAACATTATATGGCAGCCCCATTGCTCTCATTCAGCAGGAATACTGTTTGACATCACATTCATAAAACCATGTCTTAGAATTCTTCCCACTTAGTTAATCTGATTTACCACTGAGCACTGTTAAATCTAAAAGAAAAGTTTTTGCAGGACAAAATCTAAGCAATTTCTCAGACAGTCCTCTCTCCTTTTCTCAGGTTTCTTGATACAGGCTTCCTACAATCAGAAAAATATCCCTCCACACTGGAGATTTCTAATCAAACCAGACTCACATTTTTCAGTCTACCATGTAAGTTGAGGAACAGCACATTAGAGCTTTTAACCAAGTCCTGAGGTAGGAATTGTTGGATCAGACGCTAAAAGTTTCTTTAACAAAGGGCCCAAATCTGACTGCACAATTAATTTTAGCAGGGGAATGTGTAGCATTGTTTTTTGCAATGGTTTAAAGACTTGAATCTCAAAGGTTCAAGTTAATTGTAGCTCTTCCCCTGTAAGGCATTAAGCACAACTCTTATAATTCATCATTTAAATTTCTGAGTCTTAAAACTGATCACCAAACCAGGCAGTGAGAGATGAAATCCCATTATTAGGAGTGACATATGGATATTTATATTCTACATCAAAGATTTCCAACCACTAGGCCAGAGCCTGGTACTGGGCTGTGGCGGGTTGGCTGCAGGGTCGTAGCATGAGACCCCCACTCAGAGCCCCATCTGTCTGTCCAGGTCAACGGCTTCCGGGGTCACAGCCAGGCTTCCAGTATTAAAACTGGGCAGCGGGGGAGCCCCGGGAGAGAGGCAGCTGGCTCAGTGTGCCCCATCCCACAGTAAAGAAAAGGTTGGGAAGCACTGTTCTACAACATTTCCCAGTAAAACACTAATTTAGCTCATTAGGAATGGATGACTAGAACTGACACATGAACTACTAGAAATAGGTCCTGCTTTAACCCAAAAAGCTGTTGACTCATACAGCACAAATAAAGACATCCCCAACTTCATTTTAATGAAATGTCATAGCTTATTATTTAAATAAATTGACTCTTCTGAAATTCTCACCAAAAATATTTAAAAGACTTTTTCATAATGTTGAACATTATGTTTGATGTGCAATGTTAAAAGTTGATTAATTTGTTACAGACTCTCAGTACATATAGTTGAGGTTAAAGCATCCTAGAGAAAACTGGAATAGTAAGAAAAAACAAACTGACTTCATTTATATAAACAAAAAGTGTGTTTGCTATTATGCTAAGATTGCAGGGTAGTAGGGAAGATATAATCAGATACCAGTGTTAGCTATAGCAAGTTTTAAAGCAATGATACAATATTTAAAGGGATCATTTCAGGTATTCCAATAGCTTTAATACAGACCTGTGTATATGACAGGTTTCATGTATGTAACTATTTTTTGAGCATCTTTGCCTTCATGTTTGGATTTAAGACACCATCAGCTACTCATTCATTTATCAACATTCCTTGACAATTGGTGACAAAAGGGTCTCACTAAAAATCAAAAGCAACTGAAAAAAGAGAACCCTGGTCAATGAACAGACTTATAACTGAGATCATTTTTAGGGGTGCACCAAAATACTGGTTGACTACTGGATTGGTACTGATAAAAGGAGAAATTACGTTATTGGCTACTGGCTTTTTTTGTCACTGTAGCTGATAATTACGGATGTGTGCCCAGAGCACTGTAGTGTGCATAGTCCAGTCCCTGCACCTCACCACTGGCCCAAGTCTGCAGCAAGCTATAGATCCTGGTGAGCAGCAGGAGGGGGAAGGGGCACCAGGGAGCAGTCACAGGGTGCTGTGTTCAGCAAAGGGACCATTACCAGCTCCTGGTGCTGCCATGGCAATGACACATGCACAGCAGGCGCCCGAGTGCTAGGGCTGCCGTAGAAATGTTGGGCTGTGCACAGGTGGGATAAGGACTGTGTGAGGGACATTGCGCTTTACTGGGCACCTTTGCAAAAGTGGCTTCTCTCTGGTGGCTGTGGGAGCTCGGCTGCCTGGGACCCTCTGGCACTCAGGCAGCAGTGTGCTCTGGGGCTCCAAACACCACTGTCCACAAGAGGGTCCACCCCACCTGCCCAGGACAGCAGCACGAGCTGTGTGGGGAGTGGGGCTGCACGTAGGAGCTGTGGGTTAGGAGGCAACATGTATGGGAATAAGGCAGTCACTGCCTTCCTCATTGAGGGTCACAGCAGACAGGAGGCAGGCGTGCATGATATAAATAAATGCAAAACAAACAAACAAGGTGCATTTATGTCAGTAATTTAAAATGCCTTGCACGATTATTAAATGTTCATTATCAGATCAGCATGGTTGGTTAACAGTCAGCTGTCACTATTGGCCAAGAAAATCTTTATTGGTACACCCTTATTAAATTGACTTTTTATAGCTATTTCAAAATGATCTAAGAGCAATGTGGGCCAGCTTCACTTGTTCATACATTACTTTAAAAAAAAAATACTGTGCCAGTCATCAGGAACAGCTGAGCTAGTTCAACAAATGGCTAATACTCTCACTTACCATTTCTTGAGATACTCTTATTCTGTTAGATAATATCTGGTCTAAAAGGACCTTTGAATGTACAAAACTTCAGATAAATGCTGTCAAATTTAAAGGTCTGTGTTTTAAAACTCCTTCCATTAACTTAGTGTTGGTGATCTCACATAATTATTCTGAACGAGCAAAAAAGTATGCCAAGTTGGTCAATTTTGTTTTACAGAATTTGTAGCACTGCAAATTGGAAACTGCAAAATTTCATAAAGTCTTAACACTTCATGTTAAACTTGCTTTAATTCTAAAATGTAAGTATTTGAATCTCTCAGTGTAATAGCTACAGTAAAAGCAAAAATTATTGAAAGAGGGCAAAAATGATACAAATGGAATAAACACTTTTTTTTGTTGTAGACATTAAGTTTTAGGAGGCACAACAGTCAAGTGGACTGCAAGGCGGAAAACCTGGTTCCACCTCTTCCACTGACCAGTTGGGCAAGTCACTTATCACTTTTTGCTTGTTTTGTTATCTGTAAAAATGAGAAAAATGATATTTTCCTTTGTGAAGTCCTTCAA
Organism: Gavialis gangeticus; assembly: GCF_001723915.1. Lineage (NCBI taxonomy): Eukaryota > Metazoa > Chordata > Crocodylia > Gavialidae > Gavialis > Gavialis gangeticus. The sequence goes on along the minus strand of NW_017729033.1, from coordinate 68,796,379 downwards.
CTTCTGTGGGATGGGTCAGTGGATTATCATTAGTTTCATTAGCCATTATGAAATATGTGCCACTTACAGTCTTCAGTATGTGATAAAGATTAAATCGTCTTTACATACTAAATCAGGGACAGGCAATTATTTTGGGCGGAGGGCTGCTTATTGAGTTTTGGCAAGCTGTTAAGGGCCGCATGGGTAGCTCCACCCCTTGACAGGTGTCCCACCATCCCACCTCTGACCTTTGCCACTAGAAGTTCCTCCCTTGCCCCTGGAATTACTCCTTTGGGGAAGATGGTTTGCCAACTTAAGAGGAAAAAAACCCAAATCACATACTAAAAAAAATCAAACACACACAATAATATTTTAATTTAATTAAAAATATACTGGGCAGCAGAGTCCCCCAGGGCTCGGTCCTTGGGCCTGCGCTGTTCAATTTCTTCATCAGCGATTTGGATGAT
>NW_017729033.1:68788874-68795834 GCF_001723915.1 Gavialis gangeticus | reverse complement strand
GGACACAAATTATTGGAGAGTAGGTTTAGATTAGACATCCGCAAGAACTACTTCACAGTTAGGGCGGCTAGGAGCTGGAACCAACTTCCAAGGGAAGTGGTGCTGGTTCCTACCCTGGGGGTCTTTAAGAAGAGGCTTAATGCCTACCTGGCTGGACTCATTTGAGTCCAGTTTTTTTCTCCCGCCCAGGCAGGGGGTCAGACTTGAAGATCTACAAGGTCCCTTCTGACCCTACTTCTATGATTCTATATTTTTGTTCTTATTTGTGTGTGTTTATGCTGTATATGCAGAAGTGATTGCCTACGGGAGTTTGTAGGATGTCTGGATGTGGGTATGGGAGCCATGTACTTCAGAGTGGCTGGTGGGCGGGCAGGAAATTGGGGAAAATGGCAGAGGGGAGTGGAAGTGAGTGGGAGCGCAAGTCCTGCACCAATGTCCTGGGGCCAGTGCTGGCAGGGCCCACAGCAGGGCAGTAGGAGCAGAGGGCGTGGGCTGGCAGGGGTCTGTGGAGCCAGGCTGGGCTGCACCAGCATGGAGAGCCGGGGAGCTGAATCGGCTCCATAAAGCCCCTGCTGGCTTGGACCCTGCGCTCCTGCCGCCCGCTCTGGGCCCTGCTGGTGCTGGCCCCGGGACACCGGCGTGGGCTGTGCGCTCCCGCCTGGCTGCCGCTGGCTCCAGCATGCCCGCTCACTCCCAATGCCCCCACCCCAGCCCTGCAGTACAGGCGGGAACAGGCATGCATCCCCAACTCCGCACACCCTGCACTGCCCGTCTGAATTGAACATTGGTGGTGGGGATGGTGCTCAGTAGAGGGGGAAAAGCTGTGTGTGTCCCCACACCCACCATGGCCACTGTTTCATGCTGCAGCCACTCGCAGCTGGCGCGGGGCTGTCCTGCCTCTGTGCCGCCCTGTAGCTGCTCCATGTGGCCACTGCTGCCATGCTGGGCAGCAGAGGTGGCAAAGCAACCACACTACAGCCTAGCGTGATGCGAGCTCCAGGTGGGTAGGGGCAGCAAACAATGCCCAGCAGCAGTGAGGGGTCACTTTCCTCTGCACCGAGCAGCAGTTTCTGCCCAGCTGCAGCTGCCATGGCTCAGCCCCAGTGGGTGAACCCGGAACTGGCGCAGGGCCCAGGCTAGCAGCAGCACGGGGAAATAAACTGGTGGTCAGTGTGGAGTAAAAACTGATGCTCCCCCTCCCCACGGCCTGCGCTTCATGCTGCAGCCACTCGGAGCTGCTGCAGGGCTACCTGTGCCTGCTCTCTGGTGATGCGGCGGAGAAGCAGGACAGCCCCGCACAGGCTGCGAGCAGCTGCAGCAGGAAGCACCAACTATGGGGGAGACTGGGGGAGGGGAAACAGACTGCTTTCCCCCCATGCTGAGCACCACCCCCACCACTGCTGCTCAGTCCAGACGGGCAGCGTGGGGTCAGGGCTTTGCGCCCGTCCCTGCCTGTACTGCAGGGCTGGGGCAGGGGCACTGGAAGTGAGCAGGAATGCAGGAGGCAGTGGCAGAAGGGCAGGAGTGTGGGGCAGGTGCCAGTGTTCTGGGGCCAGCGCCAGCAGGGCCCAGAGCAGGTGGCAGGAACTCTATGAAGCCAGGTCAGTTCCCCCCTCTCCCTGATGGTGCAGTCCAGCCTTGGTTCCACAGACCCCTGCCTGCCCACACCCTGCACTCCTACCGCCCTGTTCTGGGCCCCACTGGTGCTGGCCCAAGGACACTAGTACAGGCCCCGCGCTCCTGCACACCGCTTGCTTCGACTTCCCACCCCCCCCGCCGCTTTCCCACCTGCCTGCCGGCTGCTCTGTACCACATGGCTCCCAGCTGCATTGCCAGATCGTAGGGCTCATCAGGAACTGGCGAGGCCCTAAGGACTGGGGCAAATGCCCGCAGTCCTTTCCTGCCCCCAACTCTTAGCTGAATTTCCTGTGCCGGTGCAGCCACGAACAGCCCCACAGTCCCTAGGCAGGGGCTTCTGGCTGGTGGGGCAGGGCCACGTGGGCCCTGCTGTTGCAGAAGTCTGCTGTGGCTTCCCCTGGGTCCTACTGTTCCTGGCTCGTCATCTTTGACAGAAGCCAAAGGCAGATACATATTAATTTTCTAAATTTTTTAGGGGCCCCCATGAGCTGGACAGAATGGCCTAATGGCAACCATATTTTGGCCACCCCTGTACTAAATACTAGGGGTGCACTGATAAAGATTTTCTTGGTTGATCCCAACAGCTGACCAGTAACTAACCATATCAGCTGATACAATCCAATGACCAATATTTCTTAATAGTGCAACACATTTTAAACTACTGACATTAAAAAAAAAAGGTGAGTTTAAATGTGCTCCAGCAGCCTCCTGTGTCACATGTATCAGCATCCCTATGCTTAAAAATGGTGGTATGGGTGCTTGAACTAAAGCTTATCGAATGAGCTTTAGTTCAAGCGCTGCCACCACCATTTTTAAGTGTGGGGATGCTGATACAGGAGATGTTGCAGCACTTTAATTAGAACAGCTCTGAGAGACACTCTAATTAAAGCACCGTCCCCCTCCCCCACACTCAGAGCACATGTAAAAGTGCCAAGGGGCAGCTGCCTGAGCCTGCCCAGAAGGCCTGACGGCGAAGGTAGGAGTCTTCCTGGCTGCTCAGGTCTAGGTAGTCTCTGGGCCAGGCTCCCTGCTCTCCTTCTGCCCAGGGCAGGGCTATGGGACTATTCCAGGCCTGCAGAAACCAGGCAACTCTTCCCCCACAGCTGGGCCCCAGGTCCTGGGAGCAAGGGAAAAAGGGTCCCTTCCCCTCCTGCTGCTGCTAGGGGCAAAGGAAACTTTCATGTCCTGCAGGGGAGCCTGAATGAACCTGGCCCCAGGAAGCGCAGGACCTGGCTGAGCTGATGGTAGGGCAACAAGCCCACTGTGGGCTCAGGGCTCTCTGCCCCACTGCCTTTACCCCAGGAACCCTGTGCCAGCTGCACATCCCTGCCCACTCGGCAGCAGGAGGTCCCCACCACTTTCACTACTGCTGGGTGGGCAGGGGGCACGCATCTGGTGCAGAGCTCCAGAGGGAAAGGCAGCAGAATGGGGAGCTCTGAACACAGAGAGCAGCCTGCATCCAGACTACACACAAATATTGGGGGGGGGTACATGCCACCCCATGCCTCCTCTGGGGGATGTGCACAGCAGAAAGCCGTCTCCCATCCCCCACTCCCTGGACGAGCTGCCTGTGGCTCCGTCCTGCTCCCCACCCTGAATCCCATGCACCACCTTGGCTGGGCAACGCCCCCAGCCCCTGCCCCACTCCCTCCCTCACTGTGAGGGCCTCAATCTGCCTCCTTCCACACCCCTTCCCTCCCCCATACCCCTTCCCCTCCACAGACTTACTTGTAGGGAGCTGCCCTCCATGCTGCCCAGCTGTATTTCTGGCGATGTGCATGGGTGCAGCTGTGCACATGCATGTGAGCCCCCTGCACCCCTTTCCCAGGACCCCCAAGCAGGACCCCTTGCAGGCTAGAATGCTGCCCATCTACAAGAAGAAACCCAGGCATCCAGGGGCCCGAGCCCCACAGGGGAGAGGGAACTGCGGCGTCCAGGGCCCTGGCCAGAAGGCATAATTATTGGTAAGCATTATCGGCTACAACAGCCAAAAAAAAGCCGATATCCAATAATGTCATTTCTCTTATCAGTGCTGACCTGATAGGCAACTGATCACAGAATCACAGAAGTAGGGTTGAAAGGGACCTTGTAGATCTTCAAGTCTGACCCCCTGCCTGGGCAGGAGAAAAACTGGGCTCAATTGACTCCAGCCAGGTAGGCATCAAGCCTCTTCTTAAAGATCCCCAGGGTAGGAGCCAGCACCACTTCCCTTGGAAGTTGGTTCCAGATCCTAGCCGCCCTAACTGTTCTTACGGATGTCTAATCTAAACCTACTCTCCAACAACTTGTGGCCATTATTCCTTGTTATGCCAGAGGGCACTAGTGGAAACAAGGTCTCTCCCAAACCCTTCTGGTCCCCCCTAGTGAGTTTATAGATGGTCACCAGGTGCCCCCTCAACCTTCTCTCGTGAAGGCTGAACAGGTTCAGGTCCCACAGTCTCTCACTGTAGGGTCTGCCCTGTTGTCCCCAGATCGGTATACCTCTACAACTTAATTCTCTCTCATGGAAGGAGACTCTGCCTTCATTTTAATAAAAAAAATTACCTCTTAGAAGACTTAAATAATTTCTCTTAAAACAAATGATATTTCATCAGTCCCCTGAAAATGAGAAGCTGGGGAGAGGGAGGGGAGGGTGTTGGCAATATCTTTTACTAGACCAGGGGTCAGCAACCTTTCAGAAATGGCGTGCTAAGTCTTCATTTATTCACTCTTATTTAAGGTTTTGTGTCCCAATAATACGTTTTAACATTTATAAGGTCTCTCACTACATGTAATTAAACTATTGTTGTACATGAAGTAAATAAGGTTTTAAAAATGTTTAAAAAGCTTCATTTAACATTAAATCAAAATGCATAAGCAGCGGAAAGGGGGACTAACAGGGCTTAGCCCCCCCCAACACAGGGCAGTGGTAGGGCCACAAAGCAGCCCAGCCACAAGCTTCTGGTGGCTGTAGCAGGGGTGGGGAGAGACATGCAGGCAGCAGTGAGGAAGGGACTGGGGCTAGGGCTGGGGGAGGTGCATGCACTCGGGGCAAGGCATGGGACTGAGCCCCCAAGCAGGTCATCAGGGGGTGCGGCTCCTGCTGCTATGTGTAACCCAGGGGATACATGCTGCCAGATCTGTGCGAGGCAGGGTGGGCTGGGGCCAGGCTCTTCCTGGAGGAGGGGCAAGGCAGACTATGCTCAGGGTGGGTGGTGGCAGCATTGAGGGGGGAGGGCTGTAGCCAACCTCAAGATCTGCTGTAGCCCACCCAACCCCACTCCAAGCACCACCACCCAACTCCCCGGAGCGCAGCATGCGCCTCCCCACACCAGGAAGAGCCCAGCACTGCCCCAGCCTCAGCCTACCCTGCCCCACACAGATCCAGAACACGCATTCCCCGTGCCTCCTGGAACGTGTGCAGCTGTGGAAGCCACCACCCCTGCCCACACTCCCTGGATGAACTGCAGCTGTATCCCGTGCCCTGCTCCACCCACCACTGCTGTGCAGGGCCTGGTGGGGTGGGTGCAGGGCTCCCAAGGGCTCCATCCCCTCCAGCCCAGTGCCACAGCAAAGGCTTGCCCCACTCCAGCCCCAGGTTTGGGGTCCCCACAGGCAGTGTGGGGTCAGGGAGGCAGCTGGTGTTGGTGCAGCGCCCACCAGGGCCAAGGCAGCACTGGGCAATGCCTCCCACCCCTTTCCCTGCAGACTTTCCTGCCTGAGGAGGAAAGGGGCATGGGCACATGCTCAGCCCCCACAACAAATTTTCTTCCTCTGCCTATGAGTGCCAATCAAAATAATCTTACATGCCACCTTTGGCACACTTGCCATAGGTTGCCGACCCCATACTAGACCAATGAAAAAGTTTTGGGTACATAATGCCTTCTCAGGCCTGGGAAAGAAGCAGTGACAGCCTAAGCTAAAACCCAGATAAAACAATTCCTATAGTTTTATTTAGCTTAGGTTGTCTCTATTTCTTTCCCAGACCTGAGAAAGGGTACTTTGTGCCTGAAAACTCATCCATCTCTCACAACTATAGTTGATCTAATAACTTGTTTCTTGTTTATTTCCTGGACCATCACAACTATAACAATACTGCATCCTAAAAATGAGACAAGAGAATTCAGGTACGGTCAAGTCCCTATCAGCAGTTCAGCAATTTGATAGCATAAGTCTGTCCACAAACACAAAGAACCTTACTAACTTAACACATTTTCCAGCTAACTGATGCATGCAAGACAGCACACTTCTGTGTTTAAGACTACAGGCCATATCATTACTGGCACTGACAGAAGGAAAACTGACATTATAGGCTATTGACTTTTTTTGGCTGATGTGGCCAATAATGTTCCTGATAAATGCCATGTGCATACGTGCAGCCGCAGCATGCACATGGCAAGGAATGCAGCCCAGCAGCTTAGAGAGCAACATCCAGCCAGTAACTCTATAGGAAAAAAGGGGCATGGGGGAGGGGGAAGATCGAGGACCCCACAATGAGGTAGGAAGTTGGGCTGGGGCAGGGCATTGGAGAGAGCCATGGGCTGCCTGCCAGGATGGCAGATCCCACCACTGTGCACGCTCACAGGGGAGGCATGGGGGGCATGTGCTCTCCAGATCTGTGCACAAGGTGGAGGTGGGCTTCCCACTGCAGGCTAGGGGCTGTGTGCCAGCCTCTTCCCAGTGAGGGCCAGTGAGGGAGGAGGGGGAGTGGGGACGGGATACTGGGCTGGGGTTATGCTTGGGGTAGGTGGTGGCGCTAGGAAGGGGGCCTTACAGCCACACCAAAATTTGCTGTAGCCCCACCCTCATAACCTCCCTTCCAAGTGCTGCTGCCCCGCCTGGCTGGAAGGCAGCCGCATCCCAGCTCCCAGTGGCAGCCCTCCCTTGCCCAGCACACAAATCTGGGGGACATGCCCCCACACCTTCGCTGGGGTGCGCACAGCAGTGGGAGCTGCCCCCCACCCCATCCCACATGTGCAGCACCTGCCCCTGCTGCAGCCCCTCCCTCACAAGGGCCTCAATCTGCCCCACCCCCCACATCTTCCCCTGAACAAACTTACCAGCCAGATGCTGCTCTCCAAGCTGCCAGGCCGCATATTGGCAATTGGATCAGTATCAGCCAATATGGCTGGTTAATGATCAGCCACTAATATCAGCCCACAAAAATCTTTCTTGGCACACCCCTAGTCACTGGGTCTAACTACAAAATGCAGCTGTTAGCAGCTTAACTTGCAAGCTGACAGTTGCTCAAGGGTGCTCTGAGGCCACCCTAACCATGTTATTTTGATTGCAATTTTGTCCGGTACCCATATTCATAGATTCATAGATTAAGGGTCGGAAGGG
>NW_017729033.1:68782706-68783874 GCF_001723915.1 Gavialis gangeticus | reverse complement strand
CTAGTAAAGTGACCAAAATGCTGGGTTGCATCCATAGATTCATAGATTCATAGATTAAGGGTCGGAAGGGACCTAGTAGATCTTCTAGCCCGACCCCCTGCCAGGGCGGGAGAACAACAAAAAACCCCAAAAAGAGAAACGGGACTCAAATGAGTCCAGCCAGGTAGGCATCCAGCCTCTTCTTAAAGACACCCAGGGTAGGGGCCAGCACCACTTCCCTTGGAAGTTGGTTCCAGCTCCTAGCCGCCCTAACTGTGAAATATCTATACTGGTAGTACTGCTCTGTGCCTTTGGTACCAATCATGCTGTTGTAATGTTGCTCCCCTGAACAGCGAGACACTGGAAGGCCTGGTAGCACACTACTGTGGCCTGTACTGATACAGTCTCAAAATTAAGACCAGAAAGAACCACTGAGGAGGGCTCCTTTGAAACACAAGGGTGTGTTCTGATCACCAGAGAGCAGTGCGGCAATTACCTTAAGGAAGTTGGTCAGCCTGGATAATTACTGGCTAATCAAGATGTGCAAGACAAACACAATAACACAATGCATCATGACAGGAAGACACACAAAATTAAAACAGCAGCTGTCAACTTTTTGGGTCTGGGCTCCACTCTGTCCCGGATAAACCTGCCCCCAGAGACCTCCAGCTTACCTTTCACTTGTTTTTGACTGCCTAAGCTGGCAGAACAGCTCTGCTGTTGCAGACAACTCAGCTCACAAATGGGTAGAATTTTTCTACCACAAGAGATTCCTATGGGAAACCTTTGGGTTTATCAGGCTGCACACCTAACACTGCTAAGACCACAGGGGCCCTGGCAGCACCCTTGACAGCATCTCCAGGCTCACAAAGTGATGCACCCCAAGGGCTAGGAATTAACTGCATTAAAGCCTGAAGCCCCAGGATTTGGGCCTTTGTTATCGCTCCACCCTGCTGCGATAACCAGCTGCTGCTGCGGCCAGGGGGAGCTCAGCTCAGCCCAGCTCACCCGAGCCCACCTGCCAGAGGGCCCAGAGATCAAGAGGGTCACCCGCCAGGGTCTGCCCCACGCGGGCCGGCCAAGGGTCTCTCTCCTTCCTGACTCCCGGGCAGCAAGGTGTCCCAGCCCAGCCCCACTGCTCACCAGCCCGTCTCGTCCTCCTCGCCGCCCACCAGGCGCTCCAGCTCGT
>NW_017729033.1:68764843-68781962 GCF_001723915.1 Gavialis gangeticus | reverse complement strand
CGGCCGGCGCCGCCATCTTGCGCCGTCTCCGCCAGCCAGCGGCCCAGGCACGCGGGGGCAGGGGCGGGGCCGAAGCCCAGAGCGAGGCTGGCCGACCCGGAAGGGCCGCGGGGACAATGGGCCGGCGCTGACCTCATAGGGGCGGGGCGATGGGCGGGGCCGTAGGGTTCCTCTCGGTTCAAGGGGAAGGGCGGGGCCCTATGCGAGCAGCTGCCACCGCTGCCTCGCCCCTCCCCTGGGCACTTCACCGGAGGTGCGTACACGGCGCAGAGCGGGATTAAGACATGGGCAAATGAGGCACATGCCTAGGGCCCTAAATGTTTCTTCAGCTGTGCTAACGTTACATATTAAAATAATTCAGGGGCAAAAAAGGTAATATAAAATGTCATCTTCAGCTGGGGACCCTCGAGTTTGTTTGCCTAAGGCCCACTGCACACATATACAGGTGTGCAAAGATGCACACCCACATGACTCTTCTTATACCCGAAGAAGGGTGTTTGTGCCTGAAAGCTTGCAAAGAACAATTTTTCCAGCTATTTAGTAGATATAATAAAAGATATCGCACCTACCCAAAGAGCCTTGTCTGCACTCACGCTGGCACACACTTGCACTGCTCTTGCCCTGCTAGGGGGTGGTGGGTGGAAGCCTAAATTTGGACCGGAAATTAGTCAGCTGCAACCGTGGCCAGTTTGTCAGTAGCAGGGCAGGTAGGACTGGTCTTCCCAGGTCCTGTGGAAGAAGCCGGCACTCTTCCTTCCTCCCTTCCTGCAGGTCAAAACATTCCTCTCAGAAGCTGAATAGGATCCTCTCTTTTGAAAGATAGCCAGTGCAGACAGAAGTCACATTTTCACCTGATCTGGCCACAGAAAGTTAATAGCTGCAACCAAACACAAGTGCACAGCTGCAGATGGCTTAAAAACTAGCCATCGTGAAAATCTGACCCCTCTTGCATGAGGTATCAAATAAAGACATTTTAAAATGTAGCGTCTTCTGTCACTTGAGTCTGCAAGCTCCCTGACTTTTCAGAATGGGAGGGGTGAAAGGGAGGAGAAAGAGTTCAGCCTGCGAGGGTTTCAGCCCCTGCAGGGGGCAGGTATATTGGAGTCCCACCCAAGGTGGGGGCTTCCAATTCACTCCTCCCACCCTTTAGCACCAGCTCAGATGCCCCAAGAACAAGCTCCCTCCGCTGCCTTTCTCCCCTCCCATTCTGAAAACATCCAGCACTGGCAGAGAGCAGTGGCCATTGCTAAGGGAACCTGGCTGCAGGCTCCCAGCCCACAGCTAGATTCCCTTCCCCCTTGAAAACAGCCATGAATTTCTGTTTGGCCTGGGGTAAGTTGTAACTCAGAACACTTTGCAGAAATCATTCTGAGTTACAGCTCTGTCTGCAACAGTCTCACCTGAAAGGCTCAGAGCTATGGCAAGTTCACCAGCTCTTCCTGAATCTTGTGGGAGCCAGGTTTGAATTACAGGAGAGTTCAGAGGAGCTGATCCCCCCCCATCCTCCCCTCATAAGAGACGAGAACCCTCCCATTGGCCTGTCAGCCCCCAGCCCACTCCTTGCCTTTCTAAGTGGCCCAGGTGGCAGCCACCACTGCTGCCCCCAGCCCCATGGCCCTGGCAGGGAGCCATGCGCACATCCCCCACCCTGGGCAATGTTTTTTTGCAGAGCCCTGCCAAGAATCAAAGTGTAATTCAAACCCTGTGGGATCCCACTAGAAACAGCCCTGCAAACTAATACCTCACTATTAGCTACATTTTACAGTAACAGTAAGCCAGTTTTTAATCAAATCCATACCTTGTTAATTTCATAGAATGCAAGCTTTTTGATCAGATTGTTGTGTGGTACTAAATCAAATAGCTTGCAGAAATCCAAGAATGTTCTATCAACTAAACATGTAATCTTCTTTAAAAAAAAAAGGTCTGACAAGATTTATCTTCCATTAAAATACTCTGGCTGGCATTAATTATACTATTAATCTATCATTGTTTGCTAAGCCAAAATTATTCCAGTATGTCAACCACATTATCCTTAGGCTAACCACTGTTTATTTCCCTAGGACACCCCTTTTATCCTTTTTAAATACTGAAATAGCAATGGACTTGTGCCCAAATTAGGGTTCTTTAGAAAGTTTTAAAAAGCTTTGTTATTATACTGAATTCTACTTGAATTTGAAACCCAGTTGATTCCCCTCCCCCCTTTTTTATTATGGAATTTTTATTTATTTATTTTGCTTTTACCACTGCTTCCGTCTCTCCTTTTAGCTCAAAGAACCATTTTGCCCAACATTAATGTTTTGTGCCTGTGCTGTTGTGGCATTTGGGACATCCAGTACGAGATCCTCAACCAACTTCCACTTTTTATTTGGAGCTTCATTAATATGTTCCTAGTCCTGTTTTAAAGCATTATGCAATTGCTAGCAAACTGGCCATTTAAAAGTTTGAAAAATAGAAATTTCTGCTCAGTGTCATATTTTTTGCACAAGGTAAATCATGGTGATACCGGGAATATAGGCCACCCCTAACTTTTAGATCAATGTTTAATTATTTGCCAGTTTTAGGTCCAGTACTGGATTTACACCTTGTTCTGTGTATGATTCTACATTAAGAAACCACCACTTATTATTTTAGAACTCTAAAGAAGTTTTAACAGATGCAGAAGATACCTAGTAGGTATCCTTCAAGTTGAAGTCACCCATGCTAGCATTTTTCTTCCCAAAACAGTTCACCCTATTCTATAGTGAGATTAGATTTAACATGTAACCCCACATTTGATGTGGTTAGAGGGTACATTAATGTAAAAGCATCGAAGATCTTGTAATTCCAGCTCATCACTTAGTACCAAGTAATGATGTTGGAACTAAAGTGTTAGCTCCTCACCCTTTCTCACCTGTTATATCTGTCTCTCATCATTCCTGCTATAAGGCCCCTTCCACCAAGTTTCAATACCAGCCACATAAGTTTGATTTCATATAGGAGCATCTCCAACTTGTTTCTTACTAGAATTCCAGCATTTACACCTAACCAAGATAAAAATAGGTCCCTTACAGCCTTTTTTTATACTTGGATAGAAAAGTTGCTTCACATACTTGGGTGGGTATTTATATCCTCATTACCCAGTTACCATTCTCCACATATGTAGTAAGTTTAATGCTCTCCTGATTAGTTACACAGCATAGTAATGCTCTTTCTATAGAGACAGAGGCCATCTGAATCATACAGACCCTCCTGGGCTTTCCAGTATTCCACAAAGCCCTATCCCATTTACTTAACAGATTACCTGTAGTATGAATTTTTGCATATTAGCTATTATGCTTATATGATAATAGTATTGAATTGATAAACCTCTATGATTGTCTTTTTTGAACAACTAAAACTCCATTTTGTGCTTGTTCTCTGCTTCACATGAGTAAATGAACTTCATATGCCCAGTGTACGTGAGAGTCTGTGTGAGAGGGTGAATGGTGAAAAAATGGTAACTATGTGCATGAAAACAGAAGAAAATTTAACTGATTAAACAAGGTGCCAATGTATAAGTTACCAGACAGCAAACTAATTAAGCTAATTAATGAATGGCTGAAGAACTCGTCTGTGATCAGGTGCAAAGAAGATAATGAGAAGAAGGAATTTTGCATATCCTGCCATTTGAGCTTCACAATGCTTCAAGGCAAAGATATCAACTACACAATGCTTCAAGACTGAAATACCAACTCGGAGATACCAACTTTACTGGAATGACCTCAAATTGGGATAACCAGAAGAAACAACCTCTAATTAAAAACTGAGCATGGAAAACCCCCGAATGCTGAACAAAGACTTGAAATCCCAATAAAAGTAAGATGCAGACAAGTCAAGATGGGGAATCCAGTCTCTGCAACCTCATGGAGCACAGGCACATCTGTTTACCCCCATTCCTATCACCCTTAATAAGCCTGGACCGGCCATCCAGTGCTACCATTGAGTAACTTCTGCTGGTAACTGTAACACCTTACTAGTCGTTTTGTCTGTATGTTCATGTATGTCTGTTTGTATGTATGTTTGTGTATATCTGCTTGTATGACTGGTGTGTCCAAGCTTATGTATCTGCTTCATGTAATCTATAAATGCAGCATTTTGCCTTATCCGCCTTTATAAGGTCTTGCTCTTGATTTGAACAATTGGAATTCAAAGTAACATACCCTCCTCTAAAATCATCATAATCTCTCATGCCAGGATCAGAAATGACTTCTATGAATATAATTTGGATATTTCTCCCCTTCCATTCCCTTCACCAATCCCTGAAGCCTTCCAGGTTCCATGGCATGGCACCCTGATGCAGTGCTAGTCTTCACTGCCAAACAATCTCTCTTGACAGTCTATTTTAGTTACTCTTCCAATGACATTCTTAGTCCATGCTACAGGAGGGGACAGACTGTCTTGCTGGCTGCCTGTCCCTTGGTGAACATCCTCACTACTCTTCTGAAAAAGGAAACTCTACTAAAAATTCTTTGTTTTATATCGTTGATACACTCTTGGCCTGGTCTGAGGTCCATCTAGTTTGGGCTAAGCAAGTGTTCTTAATTCTTGCCTCTGCAGTCTGTAAAGCATTTCCTCTAACTCAGTGGTGCTCAGCCTATCTGGTCCTGCAGGCCAGATAAGTGGCACAGGGCCAGTATACAAGCCAAATCCTGCATACAATGGCAATTTGCAGGTTGAATACAGTATGGAGTTGGTTTGCAGGGTTGGCTTGTGGATGTGATCCTATGCACCAGACCCTGCTATGCACCAGGCCAACCCTGCACATGACCCAACTCCTTGTGCCAGATCCAGCCATGCACTGGCCCAAACCCAGGTGTGGACTAACCTTTGCATTGGATGCAGCCTCAGAATGACTCCGCATGCTGGCTTGACCATAAGCCAGCGCAATCTAGCATGCAGGGCTGCATCATCCTGACTAGCACCATGAATGAAAGGGACCTGGGGGTAATAATAGACCACAGTATGAACATGAGTTGGCAGTGCGATTTCACAGTTAGGGCGGCTAGGAGCTGGGACCAACTTCCAAGGGAAGTGGTGCTGGCCCCTACCCTGGGTGTCTTTAAGAAGAGGCTGGATGCCTACCTGGCTGGACTCATTTGAGTCCCGTTTCTCTTTTGGGGGTTTTTTGTTGTTCTCCCGCCCTGGCAGGGGGTCGGGCTAGAAGATCTACTAGGTCCCTTCCGACCCTTAATCTATGAATCTATGAATCTATGCTGTAGCCAGCAGGGCAAATAATACTCTGCCATGCATCAATTGATGCATCTCCAGCAATACCAAGGAGGTGATTCTTCTGCTCTACTCAGCACTGGTGAGACTGCAGCTGGAGTACTGCATCCAGTTCTGGACTCCACACTTTAACAAGGATGTGGACAAGCTTGAGAGAGTCCAAAGAAGAGCTTTGCATATGATCAGAGTCTTACATTGTAAGCCATACGAGGAAAGGCTGAGGGATCTGGGACTCTTCAGCCTGAAGAAAAGAAGGCTGAGAGGGGACCTGGTTGCAGCTTATCACTACACTAGGGGAGTACATCAAGGGCTTGGTGAGCAAGTGTTCATCAGGGCACCCAAGGGGAAAACTAGGAGTAATGGCCACAAAGTCCTGGAAGACCAATTCAGGCTCAACATTAGGAAACATTTCTTCACAGTCAGGGTGTCCAGACCCTGGAATAAGTTCCCTCCAGAGGTGGTGCAATCACCTATCCTGGAAATCTTCAGGAGGAGACTAGACAGTCACCTTGTTGGGGTCACCTGATCCCAAGATATCTTTCCTGCTTGGTGCAGAGGGCTGGACCAGATGATCTTCCAAGGTCCCTTCCAGCCTTACAATCTATTGATCCTGCCTGCAGGGCTCCCCCCAGGTCTGGAAATTTAGCAGCAGGGGAATGGCAATTGATGCTGCCATCACTCCCCTCCTGGAAAGTTTCCTGACACATGGAGAGACCTGCAGACAGGACTGTCCCTGGCAGGGGGGAATAAGAGCAACCACCCTGGGCCCCGCGGGCCTTGGGGGGCCCCATAGAGTGGGGTGGAACAGCGCGGAGGTGGGTGGAGTGGTGGCTCCGTGTCCAGCTGCTTGCTACCCACCCTCCCCCTGCTGCGGATGCTGTTGCCAGCAGCGGCAGCTTCTTCAGGTCTGGGGCCTGGATTGGAGGATGGGGCCCTGCATGAGCTGATTTGCTCCTGGCCCCGTACCCTGCGTGGGTCAGCCCTGCCTGTGGGCTGGAGGTTGAGCATACTGCTCTAGTTGGTTTGTGCAAGTTGTTCTCACAGGATGTTATACTCAGCACCTGGTGGTAATGAGATACTTCCAGCTGTGAAGATACCCTTCAAGTTGTCCTACTTTTGGTGATGACAATTTTCCTGTTTTCTGTTTTCCATATCCACTTTTGTCATTACATTCCACAGCCCCCTTTCCACCTACCATGGGATCTGCTATGACACTGATCAGATCTGGGAATCCTCCATATTTCTGGCCTTGTCCTTGGTTCCTGTAATAAAGAAGGAATAAAGTATATGCAAGGAAGAAACTTTCAAAAAAACCCAAAGCATATTAGAAAGCACAACAATTTCTGGGCAGACTGGAATTATTACAGAGCAGTGCTTGAATGTTGCTAGCAGTCCATACAGTTTCCATAAATGGTAACATGCACTGTTTCATAACTAGAATCTATAAATCCCTACTGTGTGGGTTCCACTTCTGATATAGTGGCTTTAACTTTCCTAAAGCTTACTAAAAAAAGATAGTATTGTTTTTCATTTTTTCACAAATTCTGAATGCTATCCCACCTCTACCCAAATAAACAAATTAAGAATGGTAATAAAATAATGTAAACTTCTATAGCACTTTTTATGAAAAGTTCTTGAAGCATGCAACACAAATTAAAGAAGAATCACTACTGTATAGTATACCTTAGCCTCACACCAGAATTATTCTGAATAAGATATAATGTACTAAATCTCTTTTTTACATTTAATCCAACTTTCATTCTCATAGCCTTTCTGCTATCATTTAAATTATCCCATGTCTTCTCTTAATAAAATGTGTGGGTGGGAGGGAGGTTCATGTTAGAAAGCTTGAACAAAATTAATTCAGTCATTTCAATTATGTAAATTGGAAACTATGTAAATTGGAAAATATATTTTCCTATGTTTCTAATTAATTCAGAAATAGATATATGTTGTAACATTTGGCTTATTCTGTATACCTTTTTGAGCAAGGGAAAACAATTAGAGTTTGGTGAGAATCTTTTGAGTAGTTTAAAATGATGGGTGTTGAAAGTCTTCAGTTTTATACACATACACCATATTAGGCATTTTCCTTCTTTCATAAACATTGGAAAGATGGCTTCATTTAAAGTTTTCTAAATAAATAAATTATACATTTCCCTATAAGCATCTCCTTTAGTTAGGGAGATAAAGAAAATCTTTTAAGATTCATTAAGAAAATCTACCACTTAGAAATTAGACCCTGCTTACATTAATGGAATTCACACTGATGTAACCACTCTAAGGGCTGTTCTAACTTCTGACAATTTTATCATCTGCTTCACAGCCTACAATCACTGGAGCACAGAGCAGCCTGCATCCTCTCTAACCTCTCCCTGGAAGACCTCCACCATCAAGCAATGTACCAGGCTATCACAGATGCATATACGTTGGCCCACACCATTTTGATGTCAGGGCAATTTCCTTTAGGACCAAGCAGGACTCAAAATCTGCTTCTTTATGTGCTTTTTTGTTGGAAGACATAATTGCTATACAATATAAACAAACCACACATTAAATAGATTGAAAAGCTAGGTAACTGACATCTCAAAAAGTACTTTTCAGTAGGGAATCATCATCAAATGAGGGATTTCTAACGGGGTTCCACAAGGATTGGTTCTACATCCAAATAATATTTTCATCTGCAATCTGGAAATTGATATGAAATCACTGCTGGTAAAATTTGTATTTCACACAAAGAAAGGCAGAGTGGAAAATAATTATGACAACATACAGAGTGACCTGGACTGATTGATAAACTGTGTCTGGTCAAACATTTTTTTTTAATACAGCAAAATGCAGTCAGATATATGGGTATAAAGAATCCAGGCCATACCTACAGAGTAGGGGTCTATACTGTGGCCAGCAGTCACTGAAAAAAGTCATTAGGAGTCATAGTGGACAAGGTTGAGTTCCCAGGTTGAAGCTATGGCAAAAAAGGCCAATGCAATCATTGGATGTATAAACAGTGGAGTTAGTAGGAAGGTGATTTTGCCTATGTAAACCAATGCTGGAATATTGCACATACCTCTGAGGTGTACCTTTTGAAAATGGCATTGAAAAACTGAAGAATGTGCAAAAAAAAGCCACAAAATTTACTATAAGCCTGAAAAAAACACCTTTCAGAAAGAAATTTAATAAGCTCAACCTATTTAACTTATCAGAAAAGAACATTGAGAATAGTGAGAACACTGATTATGCCGTGGAAGGCAGGGGTCAAGGCAGAGACTGTTATATCCTGGAAGTGAACGCATGATTGAGAAGGCAGTGTCAATGTCAAGGCTTTGGCTTCTTTGTCAATGGGTGAATGTTCCTGTCAGAAGGGCTGCTATCAAGAGATGGCATCCATCTGATGAGAACAGAAAGCATCTTTGGGCAACATCTGGCCAACTTAGTAAGGAGGGTTTTAAACTAGGTTTCATGGGGGACAGTGTTCTGTTCCTCCAGGAAAAGAGCCTGCAGTCCAGAGGGGAAAGGACTCAAAGAAGCAACTCAACCCTGGGAAAGGGCCAAAGAGTTGCAGGACTACAACAAGTGGCACAAAAAGGAAGCAAGGAAGTCAAAATGCAAAGTACATCCAATGCATATATACAAATGTGAGAAGAATGGGGAATAAGCAAAGTGAGTTGGAAGCTGCAGCCTGTGAAAAGAACTATGATTTGATTGTTATCACTGAGACCTGATGGGAGAGCACCAATATGCTGGAATGTGAACATCAAGAGTTATATTCTGTTTTGGAAGGGCAGGGTAGGGAAAAAAGGTGGCAGTGTTTCCTTGTATGTTAAAAAACCCAGATATTTGTTTCCTGATTCAGGAGAAAGATGATGGCAAAGCAGAAGGCATTTGGGTAAAGATGAAAGGTGAAAGATGCAGCACCAATATAATGGTGGGAGATTTATTATAGGCTATTGGTTATAGGACATTGGTTGCCATGGTTCTCCTGCTTTACCTGTGGCAGGTTAGGGTTTTAGGTGTCTGTTGTGTCAAGGTGGAGGATAGTCTAATGTAGCATTTAGATTATGGCCTTATGGGATGGTTTGGATAGGGATGATCCTGCTTCAGGCAGGAGGTTGTATTAGAGGTGCTTTCCAGCCCTACTTCTCTATGACACAAGTTAATGAGCTCTCTGTTCTCATTTGTTGGTGAACTAGGGGAAGAAAAACAGCAAAGCAATTTTATTTCCCTATTTTTTTCTATACAGAATTTCTTCAGTGATGCTTTAGGGCTCAATAAAGATTTATATACATTCAGAAACTTGGTCAGTGGAACTGAGGTGTGAGAGAGGAAAAGATCTCCTATACTGAGAATGTGAAATTCACTCAAGAGCCTCTTATGCTGCTGTTTTCTTTTCCATGAAGATCTTGCTCTATTAGGATGGTTATTTGGCAGTATTTAAGAGGCAATTTCTTATACAATTAGAGGAGTGTACTGATTATGTGGTTTGTAAGTGAGTGAGTCATTGTCTTTAGTGTCTGACTGATTTCAGGAGTGCAGCTTTGAGTGTTTGTTTCATAGATTCATAGAATATACAGTTGGAAGGGACCCAACAGATCATTGTGTCCGACCCCCTGCCCCAGCAGGAAATAGGACCGAGGTCAGATGATCCCAGCCAGGTGACTGTCAAGCCTTCTCTTGAAGACCTCCAAGTTAGGTGATACCACCACCTCTCTTGGAAGCCCATTCCAAACTCTGGCCACCCTTATTTTAAAAAATTTCTTCCTCATGTATAACCTAAATCTACTCTCCACTAGTTTGCACCCATTATTCCTAGTTACTCCCTGGGGTGCTCTGGTAAACAGCACATCCTCAATTTCCTGCTGTCCTCCCCTGATAAATTTATAGATGGCTACAAGGTCACCCCTTAGCCGTCTTTTGTATGGGCTGAAGAGATGTAGATCTCTCAACCTCTCCTCGTAGGGTCTTTCACAGAGACCACTAATCATGCGAGTGGCTCTTCTCTGAACCCTCTCCAGATCCTCCGTGTCCCTCTTGAAGTGTGGCGCCCAAAACTGGACACAGTACTACAACTGCAGCCTGACTAATGCTGCATAGAGGGGGAGCATCACCTCCATCAATCTGCTGGTCATGCATCTGCTAATACACGACAAGGTGAGATTGGCTTTGTTGATGGCCTCATTACACCACCAGCTCATGTTCATCTTGGAGTCAGCTGTGACTCCAAGATCCTCTCAGCCTCTGAGCTGCTGGGGAGGACATCCCCCAACCTATAGGTGTGCTGGGGATTCCTCCTTCCTAGGTGGACTACCTTACATTTATCTTTGTTGAATTGCATCCTATTACATTCCGCCCATTGATCCAACCTGTCCAGGTTGGCCTATATCTGCTCCCTGCCTTCTGGTGTATTAACTTTGCCCCATAATTTGGTATCATCTGCAAACTTGGAAAGGGTGCTCACCACACCCTCATCCAAATCGCTGATGAAGATATTAAATAACACTGGCCCAAGGACTGAACCCTGCAGGACCTCACTGCCCACCTCCTTCCAGGCCGAGAATGACCCGTCAACCACCACTCTCTGGGTGCGGTCCCTAAGCCAGTAGGCCACCCACCTGCCTGTGTAAGCATCCACTCCACAGCCCGTTAGCTTCCCTACGAGAATAGGATGCGAAACTGCGTTGAAGGCCTTCCTAAAATCCAGGTAGATGACGTCAGCCTCACTTTCAATGTCAAGGCAGTGTGTGACCTGGTCATAAAAGGCTATAAGGTTTGTCAGGCAGGATCTACCTGTGATGAACCCGTGCTGATTTCCTTTCAGCATCATTTCCCCTGCTGGGCCTTCACAAATATGCTCTTTGATGATTTTTTCTAGTATTTTCCTAGGGATAGACGTAAGACTGACTGGGCTAAAGTTACCTGGCTCCTCCTTTCTCCCCTTCTTAAAAATGGGCACCATGTTGGCCTTTTTCCAGTCCTCAGGGACCTGGCCAGAGCACCATGAGAGCTCAAACAGCCGGGCCAGCAGCTCAGCTATGACACTGGCCAACTCCTTCAGTACGCGTGGATGGAGGTCATCCGGGCCGGCTGATTTGTACCCATCCAGCCCTTCCAAGTGCTCTTTAACTAAGTCAGCACTAACCTTTGGCAGTTTGGTGCCTTTTGGACATCTGTCTATGCTCAAGGTGGGGGGATTGTCTTGGTCAGTATTAAGGAATACCACATTTCAGGTGGATGGCTTTGATTTAGTGAGTTTGTTGATCACCCTCTACCATGGACTGGAGCTGACTTAGTTTGGCTAATTTTTAGGAAGATAGAGCAGAAAGCTTGGAATAGCTAACATTAGGAGCTTCTGTGTAGTTTTGTGTGGCAGGGAAGCTTTACTTTGTAGGTACAGTTTTGCCACAGCAACAAGAAAACAGAGTTTTCATTTGTGAACTGCACTGATTGTGCCGTGTTTTGCTTCTTGCCTGAAGAGACAGGTATGTTCACATGTATGGAGCACAAGTTTGTAGCCCTAATGGAAGGGGAATTTTGTGGACATGAAGAACAGTATACCATGTGAGAAAAGCTTTTATAGATATCCCAGCTATCCATACTCCAAATCAGTATTTGCCCAGTTAGAAAGATCTTGCCCAACAGGAAGCCTCTGTGGATTTTATACAATTCATTTCAAAGAGACAATACTTAAGCTTATTGGGCATGTTGTATGATGATAGAGCAGTTAAGGTGTCTTGCTAAACTCCAGAGGCACAAATACCGCTTTTTGGACTCATGCCTAATGCTTCTTCCAGTCAATCTAGCTGTTATCTGATTATGCTGGCTAGTGAGTCAAAGGCAGCCAGGAATGATACTCGCCACAATATTCCCTTGTGAAAGTTTTTTCTGTAAGACCAGGGAGAGTGAATTTTTAGGTGAAATGAAAACAGTCACTGATATCTTTGAACAGTTGACCTTCAAGCTGTCCTTCTGCTGTGTAAGTAGGGGAAAAAGTTGAACCACAAAAAGCCTCCATGCACATAGGGAGAGAGCAGCACTTCCACTCTGTACTCCCCACTTGGATTAGAGACTCTGGAAATCTTTTGGGCACAGACAGAAGGACACTTTTCATCTGATCTGGCCACAGAAAGTAGTTTATAGCCATGGATAAGTACAAGTGCAGGGGTGCAGACAGCTTCAAAAATTGCCAATCAGGTGAAAATCTGAACACCCATTGCATGAGGGTTCAGATGAAGATGTTTAAAAACAGCATCTTTCGAAACTTCTGTCTGCACTACCTGCCATCCTGTCACTGTTTTCAGAATGGGAGTGGGGGAAAGGGAGCGGAGGGAGTCCAGTCTGGGGGTTTTTCAGCTTCTGCTGAAGGGTGAGGTTGGTGTATTGGAGCCCCCCTGAGGTGGTGGTGGGGGTTCCAATTAACCCATTCCACCCTCTAGTGCCAGCTGGGGAACCCTTAGAAGGAGCTCCCTCTGTTCTCCTTCCCCCCTCCCATTCTGAAAATTTTGCAACTTAGCATGGAGCAGGGGCTATTGTTAGGGGAAACCAGTTGCAGGCTGGCAGCCATCAGCTAGATTCCCCTCCCCCAGAACCAACAGTGAACTTCTGTTTGGTCCAGGGGATTGTTATCATTCAGAATGCTTCCTGCAAAGCATTCTTGGTTATAACAGGGAGCTGCACTTCTGTCTGCAGAACAAGGCAGGCATGGTTGGAGTTCTGTGGTGCAAAATTAGTTGGGAGGTAAAGTTGGGTAGCAATAGCTCTCTAACACATCACTCTACAATGTACTCATGGAAACTGTAATTTAGGGCAGTTACAGCTTTGCTGTTGATGGAACCAGAAGAATATGGCCTCTCAGTCTTGCTTTCCACCCCCACCCAGTAGAATATTTCTTAGGAGACTCCTTGAACACAGAGGTGTTCCTAGCTATTTCAGTGCCCAGGGCAGGGCAAGAGGGTTTTTGTGCTGAGGGCTGGAGAGCAGTGGGTTGGTGGCTGGGTATAGTCTTACCTATGGTGGCATGGGTTCACACTCTGGTGGCTGCTAGTCTGTGACCTGGGCTTCTCACATATTGGCTGCAGTAGCCCCCATGGTGTGGGGTCTCCAAGGTCTGCCATCTGGTGCCTTCTCTAAATCAGCACCCAGGGCTAGTGCCCCACTCACCCACCCCTAGTTACTCTATTGCTTGAATAGGTAGCAATTATTTTTAACTACATTTAGCTTCAAGATGGAATAACTGGAGTTCTTTTTAAGAAACTTTGTTTAGACTCTTATAGAAAAACTGTTGCTCCCCAACCCCTAGAAAAACAGGTGTTCAACATGCCCATACATGCTCTGGCCAGCATGTAGGTGTTTATTAAACTCTTGCTTGCACAGTAGAATTACAGGAGCTGTCCCTCCTAAACTTCACTTGAAAACTGGTAAGATAGGCTTGCTTACTTAAAGTAAACATTGTAGCTTGGCTAGTATTTCCTAACTTAGATCTCCCTGTATTTACATACATCTTATCAGAGAGGAGAAAACATATTTAATTGGAAAAGTTTGAGCCTCAGCCTTCTGCAACTTCTTCAAAGAATAAATGCCTTTCGGTAATTTCCTACTAAGAAACATTAGACTTTTACATTCAATGGCACAAGGTTATATAGAGGGATCAGTGTGTAACACATCCAGTTCTTGACTTTTTAGCATCCTTTTAACTGGTAGGTAGGGGTGTGCAAAGTGGGCAGGATTCGATTTGGCTTTGGAAATTCAAAATTGGATTTAGATTCAGGGGACAGTGATTTGATTAGTTGATTCAGATCACTGTCCCAATTCGATTCAGCTGAATCTCAATCTGAAGATTCAATTCTGAATCAGCGATTCAGCCATAGACACAGCTTTATATGTTTTTGCTACGTACATCGACGTACCAGACATGGCTTGTGAACGCTGAGATGGTGGGGCATCCCATGGGAGTCCTGGGTGGGTCTGCCACTGAGTGCATCGGGGGACCTCCCCCATGCCTCCCTGGCTCAGTGATTGGCCATGGAGGGAATCCCAGGTGCCCTCCCAGATCCAGAAGGCACCAGCCACCAAGCTGGAGGCAGGGGGGGGGCGGTCCCCCGCGCGCTGTACAGTGGACCTGGAAGTGGACCGGAAGTACTTTTGGCCCACTTCTGGGTCTGCCGCTGAGCATGCAGGGGACCCCCCCCACGCTCCCATGGGACACTCCATCCACCCCACCATCTCAGCATTCATGAGCTGTGCCTGGTACCTTGAGGTATGTAGAAAAAACATAAAACTGTGTCTATGGATGAATCGTTGAATATCTCCAAATCTCTCTGAATCGAATCAAAGGCTTCTGATTCAATTCGGAGAGATTAATGGGTCTCCTGATTTGATTCAGATTTGGAGATTCAGCTGCTGAATCTCCTCTGAATCAAATCAGCAGCCAAAGCTTCACACAGCCTAAACTGCAAGAGGCTATCATGTGAGCAGATCTGACTTCAATGCCATCCTCCCATTAGTTTCAATATAGTACACATCTATAGTGAAACTGGACCTGAATGGAGTTCCATAACTAAACTAGAGCATAGAAATATATTCTGCCTCTGGAAGCAATGAAGTCTAAAAGCACTGTGGGCTGAGCACAAAAAAGGAGACTGTTAAAAGTTCTTAAAAATATTCTTTAAAAAAGTTTGTATTCAGAAGCCTGTATGAGTTTTCCCTTTTTATGTATGACTATACAAGTATGTATATTCATAAAAAAGCAATCTTTCAATTTTGACTTCAAGTTAAGAACCAGTATTTCATGTTCATCAACCATTTGAAAAGAACATAATTTATAAATATGCTGAGTGCAGCATAAGACATATTATAGTCACAGTAAAGTGATTCAGATCACTGAAAGAAAGCTATCCACCTGTCAAGAAGAGAGTGATTTATGTTTACATAAAATAATTATTTTAGTTGCTGTTGTAATATTCATTGAATGAAACCCATAAAACACCACCCATATGAGGCAATTTCCTGCTATACCATCTCCAAAAGTCTCCCAGTACATTGCATACAGTACTGCCACACCTTAATTAGCAAGCCAACTCAATTTTAGGGGGAAAGATCATGTCTTGAGGGGCCTCTAAGGCCAAATTTATCATACTTATATTTTGTTGTGAGGAAAACATACCATATTTTGTATGGAATACAAATACTTGAAATGAACAGTTTTCATAACTTTGAGATCTGAAAGGTTCCATTTATATTTATGTTGAAAGAAATGTTCTGCCTAATTACTTTTCCATATATAAAAACAGAAGATGAGAGAGAGAGGGAGAACACAGGTAATGTATACAATATATACTATGTACTAATAAAAAAATTGTTGCCAGATATGGGCCACTGAACTTTGTAGTTGAATTAGCTTTGTATGAGTTTTGATGGGGATTGGTGACAAACGTTCACCGGTGGGTAAAATCCTGGATATAGGATTGGAGGAAATATGGATAATTGTAATAAGGTCATCAGAGGAAAGTTATCAACACAGCCTGCTAGTCATCTTAGATACCTATGTAGTAATATGAAAAATATGGGGTTTAGCAGAAAGAACTGAAGCAGCCAAAATTATGATTTAATTGAAATATCTGAGACTTGGTAGAATAGTTTTCACAACTAGACTGTTGAAAGGGATGGATATCACTTGTCCCAGTATAGCTTGGAAACAGTGGGAGAACTTGTACGGAGGCCAGAATGAAGTGAGAAGTAGAAAGTCCCTGCTTTAAAAAAGGGGAAAATAACCAAGATAATGTCATAGTTGGTGTCTCATAGATGAGGTGGATGGTATTTTTTTAAACATCTAACTGAAGCAGCCAAATCACACAATCTGGTAGTGATGAGGGACTTTACTGTCATATATTTTGGGAAGGCAACACAGCAGAGCATAAACAGTTCAGAAAGTTATTAGGTTGTGGTGCAGGCAACTTTTTGGTACAGATAGTAGAGAAAGCAGTCTGGCAGAGGCTGTTCTCACTTTGCTTCTTGCTAATAATGAAGAATTGGTTGAGAGTCTGAAAGTGGAAAGTCGTTTGGATGACAGTGATCATTAGGCAATTGAGTTTGTGATCCTAAGGGAAGGAAAAAAAGGAGTACAGTAGATAAAACATTGGGCTTCAGAAAATCAGACATTAACAGGTTCAGAGAACTGGCAGGCATAATCCATGGGAGGCAAGTCTAAGGGAAAAAAACATGCAGGAAAGTTGTTTGTTCCATAAAAACACAATATTAAGGGCATAAGACTATACTAACACCATGTGAAGGAAGGATAGGAAACAGAGAAAAAAGACCT
Source organism: Gavialis gangeticus (assembly GCF_001723915.1). Classification (NCBI taxonomy): domain Eukaryota; kingdom Metazoa; phylum Chordata; order Crocodylia; family Gavialidae; genus Gavialis; species Gavialis gangeticus. Next base: position 68,765,407 of record NW_017729033.1, on the reverse strand, counting down.
ACTTGGCTAAATCATGAGCTTTTCAATTCCTTGCAACTTAAAAAGGAGTCTCACAAAATATAGAAACTTGGTCATATAACTAAGGGTAGGAGTACCAATTATAGGAGGGACAAAATCAGGAAGGCTAAGATACAAACTGAGATACAGCTAGAAAGGAACATAAAAGATAATGGAATAGAATTCTGTAAATGTGAGAAGTAAGAGGAAGACCAAGGAAAATATAGGTCCCTGACTGAAGGGGAGCAGGACACTACTATTTCATAATGGAGACAAGTCTGAAATATTTATTTCTTTTTTGCTTCAGTCTTCACAAACAGGTCAGCTGTCAGATGACAAACACAGTGGGCACATCTACGTGAGGCTTTACTGTGGAGCTGACTAATTAGCTCCACAGTAAAACATCACTGTCTATGTTAGGGGTGGGCAAAATATGGCCCACAGGCCGTATCTGGCCTGCCAAGCCATTCTATCTGGCTCTTGGGACCCCTAATAAATTTAGAAAATATTTATCTGCTCCTGGCTGGCTGTCAAAGATGACAGGAGCCAGGGGCAGTAGGACCCAGG
>NW_017729033.1:68759260-68759843 GCF_001723915.1 Gavialis gangeticus | reverse complement strand
CTGCTCCAGCACCACGTGGCTCCTGGCTGCATGGCCAGACTGGGAGCATGGGGCCCTGCCGGTACAGGGTGTGTGCGCATGCACAGGTAGGGGTAGAGAGTGTGTGTGGGTGCAGGCAAGGGCAGTGTGTGTGTGTGCATGTGTAGGCAGGGGCACAGTGTGTGTGTGTGTATGTGTGTGTGTGCGCGCGCGCAGGCAGGGGCAGAGTGTGTGTATGTGTGGAGGCAGGGGCAGAGTGTGTGTATGTGTATGTGTGTGTGCAGGCAGGAGCAGAGTGTATGTGCAGGCAGGGGCAGAGTGTGTATATGTGTGCAGGCAGGGGCAGAGTGTGTGTGTGTGTTCATAGGGTGAATCCCACATGCACCCTCATAGATTCATAGATTCATAGATTAAGGGTCGGAAGGGACCTAGTAGATCTTCTAGCCCGACCCCCCGCCAGGGCGGGAGAACAAAAACCCCAAAAAGAGAAACGGGACTCAAATGAGTCCAGCCAGGTAGGCATCCAGCCTCTTCTTAAAGACCCCCAGGGTAGGGGCCAGCACCACTTCCATTGGAAGTTGGTTCCAGCTCCTAGCCGCCCTAA
>NW_017729033.1:68758463-68758752 GCF_001723915.1 Gavialis gangeticus | reverse complement strand
CCTGCTAGCGTGCTCACCTCCCCCCAGATTTTGGTGTCATCAGCGAATTTAAACAGGTTACTTTCCACACCATCATCCAGATCGCTGATGAAGAAATTGAACAGCGCAGGCCCCAGGACCGAGCCCTCACTATAGCCCTCACACTGCCATACACGGAGACCCCCACACCCACCCCCTCACACATCCCAAGCACCCTCCTCCACACACAGTCCCCACAAACCCCATACCCACCCACACTCCACATATCCAGACACACCCACATGCTCCCTCACCCCACATACCCACACAC
>NW_017729033.1:68750713-68758434 GCF_001723915.1 Gavialis gangeticus | reverse complement strand
AATATACAAGCATAAGACTTCATTTTAAGCTATTGTGCAATCACCTCTATGTACACTACACAAACACATGTAAACCAGGACAAAAATATTTTTTGAAATCAAATTAATGAATGTTCGCTTTTTAGAATATAATTTGGTATTTTTCTGGTTCCAAAATGGCAAAACCCCTTGCTGAAAGGAGTACTTCCGGGGACAAAGGGAGGGATTTCTGGTGGCAAAGGTCAGGGGTTAGGGGGTGGGACTTCTGGTCCCAAGATAGCGGCCAGGGGGTGGGGCACCTGTCAAGGTGTGGGGCTACCCGTGCAGTCCTCAACATCTTGCCAGAACTCAGTAAGCGGCCTTCCACCCAAAATAATTGCCTGCCCCTGGTCTACATGCTACTGGGATGGAGTAAACTAATCAACACTGCTATAGGATAGTACTGCCAGACACAAGTACTATCCTACAGCAGAGTTATTTATTCCACTGCAACGCACATGTAGACACTAACAGAGCTGGTAGGGCATGAGGGTATTTCAGTGAGGGGGGCTGCCTGTCAGCTAGCCCTGCACTGAAGCAACCTTGTGCACCAGCCAGCCCCTCCGCAGCATGTTGAGCTGGGTTGGAGCAACCCTAGACTGGTAGGCTGACCCTTGGGACCCCATGCCAGCCAGGGATGCTCCCACCCAGCTCAGTGTACTGCAGTCTCGAGTGCACGTGAAAACACAGCACCTGGAAGCCATAAACCATGGTGCGAACTGTGCTGGAGTTTACTCAGTCGCATTAATTGCACATGTAGATGTGCCCAGTTAGTATCAAGGACAGGTAGTAGATATTCAGTCTAAAGTAAGAAAAAATAAATCCCAAATTACATAAACTAGATTTTTTCTAATTATCAGAGCCTGATGAGATTCCTTCTAGAATACTTAAGAAATTGGCCAAACTAATTGCAAATCCATTAACTATTATCCCAGAGGACCCATAAAGTTCAGGTGACATTCCAGAAGACTTAAAGAAGACAAATACAAGGCTTATCATTGAAAAAAAGGAGAAATCTGAGGAATTCTTTTTATATTTGTAAGGATGTTGAAGCATATAGTGAAATAGTCAGCTTGTAAGCACCTACAGAATAACAAGCTATGTACCAGCTGTGATGGACTATGGGTTTTATTGTAATATTTCTGTTTTAAATGTTTCATGTTGTAATAATGTTGTGTGCCTGACTATCCTGTACACAAGGTATGGCGGGTTAATAGTAAATCCCAGAGCTGGCTTTTCTCCTTGGCAAGACAGGACAAGATGGACCTCCAGCACTAACAGACTTGAATAGCTATGTTAACACTTCATCAGGATGGATTTTTGTAGGTGATGCTCAGGAAAAGTCTAGGCGAGAGAGAGAAATAAACTTCACAATGGACAGAGTAGCCTAAGAAAAAAGAGGGCAGTTACCAGTGAAGAAGAGAATCAAGAGAGCAAACTGTAAGCAGCTTTGGAGGCACATGGCTATGTGGGCTGGAGAAAGAACAACTGAACTAACTTTGGGGCGCTCACGGCTGTGCAGGCTGTACTGGGGACAAAGGGACTCTTAACCCTTTGGAGGGAGCTGGGTGACTTTTGCCTCAATTAATGCCTTTATTGAAGAGGATGTGTTTGCTGCTCAGAACTTTGGGTACACATCTTTCTATCAAGAAGCCCACAACCTTAAACTTTCCAGGGGCTTCCAGCAGACACCCCATAATGCCAGCAACATCCCACATCCTGGCCTGAAAATTTCCAGTGTCCTCTGCTTGCAACACCAAAGCAACTGGCCACATCCCACCTGCTCCTGAAGTTTCCAGGGGCATCTGCCTTGCTTCAGCTTGGATGTTCAGTGCCTCCCCCCATACCCCATACCACCCTGCAGCCCTAGTACTCTGGGACCCTGTAGCTGTGGGCCAAAAAATGCTTGCAGCACCCCAGGTGCACATAGCCCAGGTACCTGCCAGCAGTAGCTGAACTGGGGAGGTCACAGGGTCACCTCTGTGCAGGCCCAGTCCCAATGTTCTGCTTTCCCCTGCACCTCCCCCCTGCAACCCACCAGAGGCAAGATGCCTGCACTGGTTGCTACTTGGCATCCAGGTCACAGGGTGTCTGGCTCTGGCTTCTGAAATGTGGTGTGCAGGTGCCAGGGTCATGATCCATGATGTTGTGCCCAAGTGGAGAGCCAAGGGGGTCCCCGGTTGGGTGTGGAGATGCCAGGGTCAGGGTTCATGGGGCTATGGAGCTCAGCACAGGGGTACTCTTAGGCTCAGTGTTAGGGTCTGCATGTACATTGTGGGGTGATTTATAATGGGTCAAAAAAGATCTGAGGTAACAGAGGATCACAAGCTGAATATAAACAATATAATATTGTTGCAAAAAAGCTAATGCATTAACAGGAGAGCTCTATACAAGCCAAAGCATTTGAGTCTTCTACCCTTTGAAGCTAATGAGGTCTCACTTGAAGTACTGTGTCCAGTTTGCGCACAACTGTTTAAGAAAGCTATGGACAAATTGGACAAAGTCCAGAGGAGAGCAACAAAAATATGAGAGGTCTAGAACACAGGGTCTATGAAATTGTTTGGAAGAATTGAGGTTTATAGATTATATCTCTATCAATGATATAGAGATAAAGAAAACTAAGGGAGGATTTGATAAATCTTTGGCTATAACAAGGATTGTTACAAAGACGATGGCAATGAATTATTTTGTTTGTCCGCTGAGAATAAGGAAAAAAAGTAATGAGTTTAAATTGCAAGAAGGAGATTTAAGTTAGACATTAGAAAGAATTTCTAGCTGTAAGGGTAGTTAAACATTGAAGGAATTACCTAAAGAAGTTGTGGAATTACATCACTGCAATTTTTAAGTGCAGGTTAAAGTAAAACTTGTATGGGACAGTATAGACAGGGATTATTTTGCTTTTAGCAGAGGCTTGGATTATGTGACCTCTTGGAGTCCCTTCAGTGTGTCTCCAATTCAGTAGCTTAACCAGGGGGAGCAAGCAGGGAACCAGTCCTGGGCATTGACTTAGAGGGGGTATGACTCCCCTCCCCGGCAGGAGCCTTTGCAGTGTCAGGTGCAGCCCTGCACTGCCCAGCCATAGGAGCAGGGCAAGCACAACCCCAGGCCCAGTGCTATAACTAGGAAGGACAGGGGGTTGGAACGGCACCCCCCACTAGAAGCTTTGCTATTATTGGGTGGCAGAGCCTGGCACCCAGGGATCAAACAGGGCATCAGCTGCCACTCAAGTGATGACTGCCCTGGCAGGTAAGACACAGCTCCCCCTCTGCTCTCCTTCCGCTCCCCACAGTTCTTCAGTGGTCAGCATAATCCCTTTATCCCCAAGCAGCCCCAGCTGCTGAAAGAACTCACTATACCTCTGCTCTGATGAACTGACTTAATCCCTAAATTGTTCTTAAAAGGCTATACTTCTGACTGAAAATATTCAGTACACTAGTGATGACAAAATTAAGATTTCTGACAAAGAAGGAAAGGTGCCAGAAGGAAAGTCACTAAGTGAAGATTTAGTGACAGCATTAGTGAACTGTATGAACATGCAGTAAGCAGAAAAGAATTAAAAATATATTTTGAGATACTATGGTGTGCCAGCCTCTGCTTGATGATCGTTCTCGTGCCGCCTTCGCACGGGCAGCTGGTCTTGTGTGCCAAGTAGTCTCGTGTAGGCTCCACAGGGTCCCTCAATCAGCTTCAGAGTGGGCCCCAAACTTGCCTGCCATGACTTCAGATGGATCTTCAGTGAAGGGGGTCTCTTTTGAGGGTGCCTCCAGAGTCGTTATGTCTCCTGGTGGATGTCCGCAGGGCTCCAACCTCCCCTACACCCCAGCTATGTGCCACCCTTTGAGATGGGCCTCAGGATCTCTTTGTGGCCAACCCTTGGATGATGATCTCCTCAGCATCTATGTCCTCTTCATTGCGGAAGACTGTCTGAGGTCCCACCTGGGTCTGGGAGGTTCGAGACGTCCCGTCTTCTGAGACATTCCCTCATTGCTCCAGACATTCCAGGAGGAACATGCTGACCGCCGCTGCGTTCACGACACACCGGTTTGTGTACCGGAACCAGAGGGCTCCTCCAGAGGCTCCTCGACAGGTGTATAACTCCTTGCTCCAGCATCGAGTTGATCTTCTGGACTGCTTCCAGGAGGAGGTGTGATACAGGCTGCCACCTCTCTCACACGATTGCCCTGGGTGAAGTCTTTATGATGTGGAAGGTGCTCCAGACCCACCCGGGTTCTTCGCAGAACACATCCCGAAACTCCTTCACCAAGGCTTGGGCTTCCTGCCTCTGGTAAGTGGATAGTTCCTCCCTTATTCTGATCTGGCTTTTGGCCTTAACGGCTCGCAGCCTCCGCTGCTGCAGCTGATCCTCCCCACGCCAGGTGTTCGGCTCCCTGCTGGTACCAGGAGCCTCCCTTGCAGCGGCTCCCTGCCACACCTTTTGTTCCTGGCGCGACTGTTCCTGTGCTCTTGGGGCTGGCATTTATTTCTGCTGGGTAGTGTCTCCTGATGATGTCACCCGGGCTCAGCTGCAGATGAGCGCAGCTGATGAACCAAGCGGGCAAGTCTCCCCGGCATTCTTTGCTCTTTCAAAGTCCTGCAAGAGGTGAGTTTTTTTTCTTTCCCATTTGTCTGGCATCTGCCTGCAGGTGCAGCTTCCCCCTCCCCCGATTGTACGTCCCTGGGACACATGGTTGTAGAAAATTATTATGATGTAGTATTTGAGGAACAGTGGCATGTCTACACAAGCAGTGGACTGCGCACTTGTTACCGTGCAGTCACTTGTATTTACATAACCAAGTACTAAATGATGGTGTAGTAGTAACTGGTGTCATTGTGCAGTAGTGTCCCCACAAGATTTTTCTCTGATGCTACTGCGCAGTAGCAACAAGCTACTATGCAGTAGCTCATTACTACTGCGCAGTAGCACCACATCACGGTTCATGCCCACCAATACTACTGTGCAGTAGCAATGAGCTACTGTGCAATAGCTCATTGCTACTGCACTGTAGTGTCTCATGTAAATGTGACCAGTGTTTAATTATATTATTAAAGACTACATTATAATGTGAACTTAACTTTGCTATTTATTGTCTTCAGCATACTACCTTTTTTCCTGTGGACACACAATTATTTCTATATTACAAAAGAAATCAAGTACCATCTAGTGGCAACACAGCATACTGCCATTTGAGTTAAAACCAGAAATACAAAGGCTTTACTGTAACATTTTGTGTTTATATCAATTTCATGACAATATGTCCCTTTTATTTTTATTTAGACCAGAAATGTTCTTGGAACTTAATTAAACAAGCAAAATTGAGTGGTATTTTGTAAACGGTGAACAAAGACTAACTTTATGTCCACTTTTTAAATCTCTGGGTGTCTAATGATGTTGTTAGCGCAGTGTGTGACTTGAAGAAGTGCTTAGTCACCTAAGCCCATTTTAAAAATCTGATCCTATATCACTCTTTGGGTATGATATAATGGAGCAGTACAAGAGAACTTCCTATTGGCTAACCAAACTATTCATACTTGGGGGAGACTTAACAAAGATAAACTAGCAGGATTGCTGCTTCTTGTAGTTTAGGAGTACAGGACTCTAGGACACTCTCTTCTCAACTTGAGGAGCTGGGTTGCTCCTTTCACTCAGTGGGAATTCATGTTTGTGGCTAGGGAGGCAGGGATGTAAGGGGAAGGACAATCGGCATCCACCAACTCCAGAGGGATTCCATGATGGCAGACCAGTCTGTGAGTGGTAACTGGGTACAGTCACCACCTGAACTGCTGATAGATAGCATGACTTGTAACACAGCTGTACTGCCACTGAGACCAAAGGCCTGCAGAGATGCAGGGCCATTGAGTTGAAGACCCTGGACTTCCACAGATCTTGAAAGTTGTTCAGTGGAGAAATAGTCATTTGTTTCACAGATGTGCAGCTCATTCCTTTGAGAAAATTCCATACATTTATGTTCCTAGAGTGACCTATCCCCTATTCACATTATTTCTAGATAGGAGATGTGTTCCTTGGAAAAGGGGCTTCTTGTCCAGCCTCCCAGCTGTAGGCCAGGTAAGGCCTTCTAGTTTGAGACATGCTTCTATAAACAGTATTCCTGCCTCCCCTTACTGCCTACCTATACACAGTGAACCCTTTATATTGGACACCTAACTGACAGCACTGTATAAGGAATTGATCAATCTCTCATTGTACTCAAACAGTTTTTTCCACCAGTTTCAATGCAAGTTGGACCAGGTCAAACTGTGATTAACAGTAGCTCCTCACCTCCCCAAATTGTTCTTTAAAAATCAGTTAGTTCGGCTAGAAACTTAACATGTTTACTCTGAAGAACAAAATGAAATTTTCAACTGAGTTTAATAACTTGATTTGAAAATATATATACTATTCTTCTGTGTCATCTAAGCTCATAATATGAGTGTGGGAGGCTGGACAAGGAGCCCCTTTTCCAAAGACCACATTATCTCCTGTCTAGAACTAACTCAAACCAGCTATATCTTCTTGGAAACCTGTATGTTAACTGCATTTGACAACAAAGCAAGATCATTTTCTATGACAAGATTGCCCTCTTGTGGCCATTAATAAGTAAGAAAGAAGATAAAAGTTCTACCATACTTCATTATTATATTTTTATGCTTCAGAAATGTCATATTACCCAAAATTGTAGAGGCGTTTGTTTTTTTGTGGTAATGGATCTGGATTCTAATTGTAGGTTTGTTCAGTTGACTATTTTAGCTAAAGTTGGATGAGCTATTCGTTATAATATTAATCAGGAAAGTATTTAAATAAGTATTTGCTTTTCTTTCAAATGTTTCAAAAATACACAAAGCATAATTAACTAAATTATCCTCAGACCAGGATTTGTTCAAGACTTTTTCAGTTCCTTACTTGTTAGTCCTGTTTATTATTCACAATGGAAGAGTATTCACCAGCATCCATGGCTTGTTTCTAGTCCATGACTGGAGGCTTGAAACATTTACTTTTTTCAGTATTGACTTACTGAATGAAACAAGAATAGCCATCACCACTGGACAACTAGCAAAGCTGAAGAAAATTTGAATTAGCAGCAACATCACAATGAAAATGAATCTCCACCTATTATATGCTGCTGTCATTTCAACAACTCTGTAGGGCTGTGAGACCTAGACACTCACTAGTGTTGACACTGGATTTATAACTCAGACACCTTATTCCAGGAGGACCCAAACCCTCAGACCAACCATGACTTCTTCCACTCAATAATAGGCAAATTTTAAACAGTGATAGCAAATAAGTATAGTGTAGGCAAGGCAAACAAAATAACCCCCCGATTCTATATCTACCAGTCCTAAGGCTGTCACAGAGGGAAGGTACATCTGGCCGGTACGCAAGCTTCACCCTGTGGTTCTTGCTGGAATGTCTTGGAGGCTGAGGCCCTCCCCTCCTTCCCCCCTCACCATGGGGTGGGTGAGATGGACTGGTGGTGCTCCCTCTGTCCATGGTGGCCTCAGGTTCGCCCCCCTCAGAGACCCTTGCTGCTCTGAAAATCCCTCCTTCAGTATTCTTTCTGCGCTGCCAGCAGTCCCACCAGGCTTCCCTACCCTGGCAGGGTGCAGTTTTAGTGGTCATGCCCAGGACCTGGGGCCTCCTCCTTCCCCATAGCCTCAATCCCATACCTCCAAGTTGGTCCTGGCAGGGGAATGAGCTCAGCAGG
>NW_017729033.1:68748713-68750364 GCF_001723915.1 Gavialis gangeticus | reverse complement strand
GGTCCAGTGGCTCCACATCCTCAGCAAGATAGGTAGCCACTGAAGCCTTGGGGCTATCTGTCTGAGGCTGGGGTCTGGTGCGTTTGGACCCCAGCATTGAAGCTATGCCCAGGGCCCACATTGGCAGTGGCTGGCATGGAGAAGACTGGCTGGTGCCGGCACCAGTGCTGGGAGTGCTGGCACGGGAAAGTGGATTCCCCCCCTTCCGCATCCCCTCACCTCTGCACTTCAGCCTCCCTGACTGTTCACCAGCACCTGCATCCAGTGATCAAGGCTTTTGGGGCTGCCAGTGCACATGCTCCCCTTCACCCTCAGGTCACACATGCCCGCCATCAAGTAGATAGTACTGGACTGCAAGGGATCCAGCTGTCTCCTGATGCCCTCCTTCAGCCGCCTCACCAGTGCCTGCACATTTGGTGACAGTGGCCTGCCCCAGCCAGGAACATTGATCCCTGGAATTTCTCCATTGGTTTTCCAGTTCCCTCACTAGGGGGATCATCTGGCTGAGGAGGGCATCACCAGCACTAAGGGTCTCGGTGGCCTCGAGGAAGGGCTTGAGGACCACCAAGATCTGGGAGATGGTACCCCACTCAGCTCTGTTCAGGGGGCACTGATCCCAATCTCCCCAAGGAAGGCCATCTCATGGATGGCCTTCTGTTGCTCCACCAGCCTCTTGAGCATCAGGTATGTGGAGTTCCACCGAGTCTCCACATCCTGCATGATTTTGAGCTGCGGGATGCTCAGCTCTGCCTGTTTCTCTCACAGCATCTTGCCCCGCTTAATGCTGCGATTAAAGTAGCCCGCCACCTTCCTGCATTTCGAAATTAGCTGGCTTGTAGCAGTACTGGTGGCGGCACTGTCACCGGTAGCCCTGTCCCCCTCTAAGGCTTCCCTCACTATTAGGTGCAGCCTGTGTGCCACAAAGTTGGCATCACAGACAGCCTTCACCATATTGGCTCCATTGTCAGTGACCACGAACCCACATGTGAGCTCAGCCTGCCCAAGGAGCCACTCCTGCACCATGCAGTTCATGGCCTCCATGATCTCCCTTGCCGCGTGGGACTCATCCAGCACCTCAGCCTGCAGTAGAGCCCACCAGCGGCCTGACTGATCGCACCAGTGCCCTGTGAGGGAGAAGTCGGTGTGATCGCCACTCTGGCTGCTCCAGATGTCGGAGGTGAAGTGCAAGGCTACCAGTGGCCCTGCCTTGCACCACTCCTCCCTCAAGTACTCCCTGCATGCCTCATACAGGGAGGGCACCACCATCCTGCTAAAGGTGGTGCATGTGGGCACTTTGTAAAATGGGGCCAGAAGTGCTATGAACTGCCTGAACCCTGGCTGCTCAACTAGGGAGAAGGGCTGGTTATCCAGAGCAAGCATCTCCCCAGTGCTGTGGGTGATCTCGCTCGCCTTGGGAACGCACCCCCCTTTCTGTCCACTTTTACCCCACTGGTCCAGGGTAGCTTACCTCTGCTTTGGGGACAAGGGAGCTCTGGAGCGGGCGGAGAACTTCCCTTTCGGCACACTCACAGCAGGAGGTTTTATGCTGTTTATAGTCCCACCCCACAGATGCTGTCATTGGAAAGGCAACCAGGGAGAAATCCTTCCCACTGGCCACCAACAGAGGTCAGTAATCCCACCCCCCACCCCC
>NW_017729033.1:68740789-68748214 GCF_001723915.1 Gavialis gangeticus | reverse complement strand
TCCTTCCCCCGATCCCCCTCCCTCTTCTAACTTTAAGTCAACCTGTCCAAAGCATCCGAAGCACATTCAAAGTGCTTTGGACACTCTGAACCTCTCTGGATAGCTTGCCTGAGCCCGCGCTTTGATCTGGGCATGCCGCTTTGGATGCTGAAGTGTCTGAAGTGGCACTGGATCCGAAGCGCAATCCGAAGACTTGCACAGCCCTACCTGTCAGCATATTCCTTTGTTCCAAGAAAGCTATGACATGCATACATCTTAGTTTGGTCATTTACCGGTGTCTTAATTTGGGCATGCCCCAGCCTCCTAATTTGGTCTGTCGACCAAAACTGGAAATCCCAGGGGCTCTGCAGCTGGTCATTGTTGGACCTAGCCAATGCTGCAGTCTCTTATCTCTGTTAGGGTATACTGTTCAAATTTCCCAGCCTCTTTATCCATTGGCCTCAGACACGGCATCTTTCTTGAAGGCTGAGAATGTAAAACTTTGTCACAAATAGGCTTTTAGAAACCAGTTAACCCTTGCTGTTCCCTGGGACCATTATTCTAATGCAATATATACATTATCTACAAGCCATTTCCTAAAAGAAAACCCCTAAATATAATTTTCTAGCCATCAACTAGGGCACTGGAAAAGCAAATTGAGACCTTTGAAATGCAGTGCTTTAGAAGACTTCTATGCATACCCTACACTGCACACAAAACAAATGAATCCGTGAAAGCTCAAATTAGACAAGAAGTTGGCAAATACAAACCCTTACTCAAAATCATAAGAAGAAAAATGCACTGGTTTGGACATATCACAAGAAAGCCTTGCACCCTTACCAACACCATGCCGCAGGGTGCTGTAGATGGATGAAGAAGATGAGGAAGACCAAGGACAAGCGGGATAACCATCATCGAACACTGGACAGGATTAATACTGACTGATTGTACGAGTGTAAAAGACCAGAAGAATGGAGGAAAGTTATTGCTACAACAAAGGTGTCCCAATGGTCAGTGTAGCCTTGGGACTGACTTGACTTGAGTGACAGAAAAAATCACCTTCTAAATCACAGTATGAACAAGCATGTTTATATTCTGTTAGTAATAAAAACTTAGATTATTAGAAATGAAAGAGTTTTAAAAACTGTTTGTAAAATAACTCTAAAAACAATAGTGACCTACGTGTCATGCTGCATGTCACTGTTCACTCACCTGTTTTTCTATAACTATTCTCATTAGAGTGCAAAGATTCTCTTGTTAGACAGGGATTTCATCCTCCCATTTATCTGCTAGGGGCCTGGTGCATTTCTGGAGCTGTATAAGTAATAGTAACATACAGCAAGGAACCAAACTGGCTGAATAATTAGTTAAAAAAGAAGGGCTTATTTGATGTAAAAATGTATTTACATTGAGGAACTCAGGTCTTAAATACAGTCAAAGTTTTGCATTTCTTTAAGAGAGAGTTTCAAAACAATCTGGAATTTATATGCCAAAGAAATAGAAAAGGCTTGCTGAGAAGTACTCCAGACTTAACTGAATGAATAACCACCCCAAAGAAGAATATAAGCTATGAGGAGAGATCGTATCTACAAGGAAAAATAAAAAGAGGCTAGCCATCAATGAACTCTACACATGAGGGGAAATTGTTGGAACGTAAAGTGAGAAACACAAGAAGTCAAGCTGAAGGAGACCTGACACAGGAAATGAAAATGTTTCAACCGTATACATAACAAGAATAAGGAAGGAAATGGGATTGCTACATAATAAGAATATGGTTGAGATGATTCAGATATGACCCTGTTACTAGGTAGGCCTGAGAGGGCTGGAAACCCAAAGCCAGGAAGGACAGCAAGGAGTAACAACCTAGGCAGACTGAGCCAAGAACTAAAAAGACCAGGGAGCTGATGAGGGAATTAGCTGTACTTGGTCCCTGGGTGTAGAAGATCTGGTCACATGGCCAGAAGGTGACTGGACTTGGCAATATAAGCCCAGTCTCTGACTGTGCAAGGGGCAGTCCCTGCATGTAGCAGGGAGAGGAACTCAGAGGAGGAAGGGGCTGCTGGAGATGGAGAGATGGATGAATGGGCCGGCAGGCAGGCAGGCAGCCCATCCAGGGAAACTGGGGTGAGATGGCTCTGATGGAGGTAGGGGCTGTAGGCAACATTTATGCTGAGGAAGGAAGACTGTTTGTTTTGTGAATCAGCTGGCTTGTGCTTTTGTTCCACTTTGAACTTGAGACTGGAGGACTGGGTTGTGGCTACAGGAACAGAGGAGACCATGACCAGGGACACCTGGGTGGTACCCCCTTGTATAAGTGCCAGAAGCTAGTCCCAAGACAGAGGGGCTGAAATTGGAACCCTAGGAGTGGCTGCAGCCAAGGCAGGGCCAGTACCCAGGAGCTGAGGTTTTAAACAGTCAACCAAAGCCAAAGGTATTCCCAGAGAAAAAGGGGACTAAGGCTGTGACAACTGTATCCCTAACAGATGCTCAGAAGCCTATGGAAGAACTCCCATAAAGGAGAAGCATTCAAGGCAGAGCACAGGCCCCAGGTTGGGGGGCTGGCTGGGCTGGGCAGGCAAGACAACCAGTGAGGTTACTTCTGGTCCCAGGGCTCACCTCTCCCAACAAGAAGCAAAATAACATCAAAGTTGTGGTAGGTGAGAGACTGGAGGTGAGGTGGGGCTGGGAAAGACAGCAGGTGGGCTTTACCACTGGGGGCGACCAGGTGCTGGGGTGGCAGCCCCTACCCCAAAGGCACCACAGACCCCAAAACTAAATGAATATCTTGCCTTCCTTTTCAATAATGATGATGATATAGGTCACAAAGGCAAAGGCATGGCAAAGGAATGGGAATGAAGATATGGAAATGGAAAGCACCACATCAAAGGTGGAAGTAAAACTCAAAGGGTGTATCCACACATGCAGGCACATACGCTTGCAGTAGCTCAAAGCACAGGTGCTGTCCCCAGCAGTATAAAACACTGCCCTGGTGAGCAGCTCAGGGCTACTTGCCCTTAGGAGATTCTGAGGCCCAGCCAGCTAGTATCTGGTACACTAGCCCCTTGTGCCAGCTGGACTGCTGAAGTAGCTTTAACCTAGAGGGGCCCCTGCACCCTCTACTCACTGCAGCAGTCTGTCAGTAGAAGCTGCTGCCTGGCTGTGACCTGCTGCCATCTGCAACAGCATCTGCCTCCTTTGGACATGTGGCCCCATGGCTGCGTGCCTGCCACACCCAGACAGGGACTGCATGGTCACCTGGGCTGTGATACGGGCACTGCAGCAGAACCTCCTGCACCTCTGGGCCAGCTGCCAGCGGGCCATGGCTGCACAGTTGGCCTTTATGCAGCACTATTGTCATGTCTTCTGGTGCCCCTGCTCTGCTATCTGGGCAGTTATCACCCGGAAGATGTGCTTGTTGTGGTGGCCCACTTTGACCTGTCCAAATGGCCAGGAGGTCAGCCACCTCATCTGCTATATAGCTGGGTCCCTGGTGCTGGCCCTAGCCAGGATCCTCTGACTGGGTCCTGTCACTTGCCTCACCAGCAGGGATCCTGGTGTTCCCTGTTTAAAAATTGCAAATCTCTGATTAAAACCCCCCAAATTCTCTCATTAAAATAACCCAAATCTGCATTTTTTCATGATTAAAATGAAATGCCACTATATATAGAGAGATCAGTTGGACAATGTCTTATTGATATATTTACAGTTTTAAAGCAATTTGGAAGCCTACCAAAATAACATTAATTCTAAATATCTATACACTTTGGCATTTGCTTTTGGTTTTTTTAACATAGAAAAATCAAAGCTGCCCCTGCCCCCTTCGCACACCAGGATGTAGGGCGCTGAGCACCACTGGGATGCCAGGGCCCTGCCCCTGCCCATGACCCTTGCATGCTAATGACCCTTGCTCCTGACCCACAGCCCCTGCCTGTCCCCACTCACTCTCTCCTGGCAGTAGCTCTATCCCAGCACCAGGACATGGATCCATCTATTGCGGTCCCATCTGCTGCTTTGTGGCTCTGAGCATTGCCAGCCCTTGCTGTTCTGCTCCCTCAGCTGAGGCTCAGGGACTGGGCTGGGCAAGCCCCTTTCCCTCCAGGCCAGCCTCCCCCTGCACAAGCTTCTCTAGGAGGGCAGGGGGTCTCTAAGCCCGGCTCTGGTGGCCTCTACTACCCAGAGCACTCCCCCATCCTTGACCCTCATCTCTTTCTCACACACACCCCTGCTGTCACCTCCACCTCTCCCTCTCCTCAGCCCATCATACCTCCCAAGTGGTTCCTGGGGCCAGGAGCTCCCACAGGCTGGGGCCACATGTCCCAGCACTGGGATGAGCATGGGGCAGGGCTGCAGAGTGTCAGTTGCCCTGCAGCCACAGCTCCCACTGGTAGGACTCATTCTGTCTGGCAGCTAGGCATGCAGAGTGTGAGATTTGTGCTGGGGATGTGAGGTTTAGGGGGTGAGTGTAGGGTTTGTTAGGGTTTGTGGGGGGTGTAGGGTTTGTGGGGGGTGTTGGGTTTGTGGGAGGTGTAAGGGTGGGTGTAGGGTTTGTGGGGGGATGTGGGGCTTGTGTGGGGGTTTGGGGGGTGTGGGGTTGGGGGGGGGGGGAGGGGGGGGGGGGGGGTTGGGGGGGGGGGGAGGGGGGGGGGGGGGGTTGGGGGGGGGGGGAGGGGGGGGGGGGGGGTTGGGGGGGGGGGGAGGGGGGGGGGGGGGGTTGGGGGGGGGGGGAGGGGGGGGGGGGGGGTTGGGGGGGGGGGGAGGGGGGGGGGGGGGGTTGGGGGGGGGGGGAGGGGGGGGGGGGGGGTTGGGGGGGGGGGGAGGGGGGGGGGGGGGGTTGGGGGGGGGGGGAGGGGGGGGGGGGGGGTTGGGGGGGGGGGGAGGGGGGGGGGGGGGGTTTGGGTGGATTGTGGGGGGGGCTATGTAGGGGCAGAGCGACTGGATTGTGAAGGCAGGGGGACTGTGTGACAGTGGCGGGGCTCCTGCCTGCCCCCATAGTGCACAGCCCCTACCTCCCTTGGTGGCAGCAGCCAGCAGCAACAAGCCATTGGGGCACTCATGGCTCACTGCAGGCAGATCCGCCAGCAGCATGTGGTGCTTTCTGAGACCCAGGGGCAACATGTGGTGCATGGAGCTGGCCTGGCCCACTGGTGCACATCTTCGGGCAGGACTGGACTGGTTCCTGCCATGACCTGGGGCTCCTAGCACTGCATGCAGGAGCTGTGTACCATTGGATCAAGCCAGCTCCATGGAGGCAGGAGGTGGCCCAGCCTGATGGTGCACATCTCCTGCCTGTGGTGCCAGGAGCCCTGAGTGGCAGCAGGAGCTGGCTTGTTCCTGCCTGAAGGTGTGCATCAGTGGACAGGGCCAACTCCATGCACCACATGAAGCCCCTGGGTCTCAGGCAGGAACACGTGCTGCTGGGGGCTCTTCCTATAGCAAGTCAGGAGTGCCCCAATAGTCTGCTTCTGGCTGTTGTCGCCAGGGGCGGCAGAGGCTGTGCACTAAGGGGGCGGGCATGGGACACACCTCTCCCACACAGGTCCCTCCATCCCTACATTCCTGTGCACACAGTCCCCCCCCCACCTACACAGTTCCCCTCTGCTTACTGGGGACAGAGCCTAGGTCCAAGCCACTGCTGCCAGCCTTGCCCCACTTCTATTTGCTCCAGCATGCTGAGGCAGTGTGCTGGAGCAGCAGGGATATGCAGCAGGCCTAGAGATGCTCTGGCTGGGTGCTAAAGCATGTCTCTGGTGGACCTGGCCTCCGGTTGCTTCAGAACACGCTCCATTTCTTTGTTCCTAGCATGCCTCCTGCGGTGTTTCAAACTGCTTTGAAATGGCACAACAGGCATGTGCTTGCTCATCTGGACACAGCCAAAAAGCTAAAGGTTCTCAACTAAGGGGAAACTGTATAATCTCTATCTTAGAGTACTCAAACACATAGGCTGCATTCACATGAGCAGGGGCATGTGTTTGCAGCAGCACAAATAGTAGTGGCACAAATTTGTGCTGCTACTTTATGCTACAGTGCATGTCTTTGCTCATGGGGTTTGCATCAGGACACACTGTTTCCACACTGTGGAGCTCCCATCTTGAGGCACCCTGTGCCCCAGGCAGCTGGTCCCCATGCCCCAGCTGGGGGCTTCACATGCCTCCATGTGCCTCAGCTGAGGGCTCCATGCAGGGGCTCCACACTGGAGCCCCCATGGTGAGGCACGCAGGCCATGGACAGACATTACACACAAATCAGTTTAAGTGATCAGAAATCTATGCAGCGTTGTTCCCCCTCTATGCAGCTGACCCCTCTATGCAGCACTGGTCAGGCCACAGTTGGAATACTGCATCCAGTTCTGGGCGCTGCACTTCAGGAGGGATGTGGCTAGCATTGAGAGGATCCAGAGGGAAGTCACTTGCATTGCCAGGCCCTATGAAGAGAGGCTGAAGGGCCTGAATCTATTCAGCCTCCACAAGAGAGGGCTGGGAGGGGATCTGGTGGCCATTTACAAACTCACCACAGGGGGCTAGCAGGAATTGGGTGAGGCTCTGTTCCTCCGGGCACCACTGTGGGTTATTAGGAATAATGGTGACAAATTGTTAGAGAGAAGGTTCAGGTTGGATATCAGCAGACATTACTTTACAGTTATGGCTGCCAGGCTCTGGAATGGACTCCCAAGGGAGGTGGTGCTCTCTCCTACCTTGGGGGTCCTCAAGAGGAGGCTGGACAGATATTTTACTGGGGTGCTATGACCCCGGCACTTGTTCCTGCCCAGGGCAGAGGGTCAGGCCTGATGATCTGTTTAGGTCCCTTCTGACCCTAAGCACTATGAAACTATGGTTTAAACCTGTAATAGAACAGATGTTCAGTGCACATAAACCAGTTTGAAAATGGCTGAAACCAGTTTGAGATAAACCTGGTTGAATGTAGTATCATACTTAACTGATTTGGGTCAAACTAGTTTATGCAATGTCTGTCCCAGACCCCTTGCTGGTTTAAGTTAAACCAGACACCCCCAGCATCCCGGCATGCTCTCTGGGCTGGGCAGGACTCTCTGCTCTACAGCAGAGCTGGCCCCTCCCTTCTGCTTCCTGGCTGCAGCTCTGGCAGAGACTTGCAGGCTCCTTGCCCCTGCCCACACTCCCTACTAAGCAGGAATTCCCCTTTCCCCTCTGCCTTGCTGAAAGGTATCTGTGTATTAGCTAGCAGACCACATGTTGGCTATGGTCTGTGTTGTGACAAAGGCAGAATCAACAGGTAGCTGGTAACATCCCCTTGTTGGTTTCTTAATGGGGTAATAAGCACCGAGTTATGGGTGATAAACACTGTTATTCTCTGCTGGGATAATCAGAGCATCCTGCTGGGGCCTGGTCATGCCCCCCCCCCAGCTCTGTTGTGAAAGGGAAGGAAGGGCTGCTCTAGTGGCCCCCCCCAGCTTCTAACCTGAACCTGTGT
>NW_017729033.1:68733827-68735789 GCF_001723915.1 Gavialis gangeticus | reverse complement strand
TAATCTCTATCTTAGAGTACTCAAACACATAGGCTGCATTCACATGAGCAGGGGCATGTGTTTGCAGCAGCACAAATAGTAGTGGCACAAATTTGTGCTGCTACTTTATGCTACAGTGCATGTCTTTGCTCATGGGGTTTGCATCAGGACACACTGTTTCCACACTGTGGAGCTCCCATCTTGAGGCACCCTGTGCCCCAGGCAGCTGGTCCCCATGCCCCAGCTGGGGGCTTCACATGCCTCCATGTGCCTCAGCTGAGGGCTCCATGCAGGGGCTCCACACTGGAGCCCCCATGGTGAGGCACGCAGGCCATGGACAGACATTACACACAAATCAGTTTAAGTGATCAGAAATCTATGCAGCGTTGTTCCCCCTCTATGCAGCTGACCCCTCTATGCAGCACTGGTCAGGCCACAGTTGGAATACTGCATCCAGTTCTGGGCGCTGCACTTCAGGAGGGATGTGGCTAGCATTGAGAGGATCCAGAGGGAAGTCACTTGCATTGCCAGGCCCTATGAAGAGAGGCTGAAGGGCCTGAATCTATTCAGCCTCCACAAGAGAGGGCTGGGAGGGGATCTGGTGGCCATTTACAAACTCACCACAGGGGGCTAGCAGGAATTGGGTGAGGCTCTGTTCCTCCGGGCACCACTGTGGGTTATTAGGAATAATGGTGACAAATTGTTAGAGAGAAGGTTCAGGTTGGATATCAGCAGACATTACTTTACAGTTATGGCTGCCAGGCTCTGGAATGGACTCCCAAGGGAGGTGGTGCTCTCTCCTACCTTGGGGGTCCTCAAGAGGAGGCTGGACAGATATTTTACTGGGGTGCTATGACCCCGGCACTTGTTCCTGCCCAGGGCAGAGGGTCAGGCCTGATGATCTGTTTAGGTCCCTTCTGACCCTAAGCACTATGAAACTATGGTTTAAACCTGTAATAGAACAGATGTTCAGTGCACATAAACCAGTTTGAAAATGGCTGAAACCAGTTTGAGATAAACCTGGTTGAATGTAGTATCATACTTAACTGATTTGGGTCAAACTAGTTTATGCAATGTCTGTCCCAGACCCCTTGCTGGTTTAAGTTAAACCAGACACCCCCAGCATCCCGGCATGCTCTCTGGGCTGGGCAGGACTCTCTGCTCTACAGCAGAGCTGGCCCCTCCCTTCTGCTTCCTGGCTGCAGCTCTGGCAGAGACTTGCAGGCTCCTTGCCCCTGCCCACACTCCCTACTAAGCAGGAATTCCCCTTTCCCCTCTGCCTTGCTGAAAGGTATCTGTGTATTAGCTAGCAGACCACATGTTGGCTATGGTCTGTGTTGTGACAAAGGCAGAATCAACAGGTAGCTGGTAACATCCCCTTGTTGGTTTCTTAATGGGGTAATAAGCACCGAGTTATGGGTGATAAACACTGTTATTCTCTGCTGGGATAATCAGAGCATCCTGCTGGGGCCTGGTCATGCCCCCCCCCCAGCTCTGTTGTGAAAGGGAAGGAAGGGCTGCTCTAGTGGCCCCCCCCAGCTTCTAACCTGAACCTGTGTAGGCATGTGTCTGCATTTCTGGAATGAAAAGGGAATGTCTATCCACCTCCAAATCAGTTTAAGCTTTGCAGGTTAGACTAATCTACAAAGATTGAATCAATTCAGGCTCAGGCTTTTTGATTGTCCCTAGCCATGGAGACAGGGAAGCAGGCAGACTGGGGCTGCCTGTTTCCCCATCTCAAGATACTACAGCGTGCCTCGAGCTGGGGGTTCTGCAGCATGTGGAGATGGGAGCAAGCATCTCTAGGATCCCCACCCTTCACTCCCATGCTACCCCCCCACCTTCTCCATGTGCCACTCCCCAGCTGGCTGGGGCACAGAGTGGAAGGGACCTTGAGAAGTTATCTAGTCCAAACCTGCCCAAGGCAGGATAATTTCTATCCAAACCAACGTATACAAATCCATTGTCTAACCCAGTGGTTTC
>NW_017729033.1:68728039-68728827 GCF_001723915.1 Gavialis gangeticus | reverse complement strand
ATTGAGAGGATCCAGAGGGAAGTCACTTGCATTGCCAGGCCCTATGAAGAGAGGCTGAAGGGCCTGAATCTATTCAGCCTCCACAAGAGAGGGCTGGGAGGGGATCTGGTGGCCATTTACAAACTCACCACAGGGGGCTAGCAGGAATTGGGTGAGGCTCTGTTCCTCCGGGCACCACTGTGGGTTATTAGGAATAATGGTGACAAATTGTTAGAGAGAAGGTTCAGGTTGGATATCAGCAGACATTACTTTACAGTTATGGCTGCCAGGCTCTGGAATGGACTCCCAAGGGAGGTGGTGCTCTCTCCTACCTTGGGGGTCCTCAAGAGGAGGCTGGACAGATATTTTACTGGGGTGCTATGACCCCGGCACTTGTTCCTGCCCAGGGCAGAGGGTCAGGCCTGATGATCTGTTTAGGTCCCTTCTGACCCTAAGCACTATGAAACTATGGTTTAAACCTGTAATAGAACAGATGTTCAGTGCACATAAACCAGTTTGAAAATGGCTGAAACCAGTTTGAGATAAACCTGGTTGAATGTAGTATCATACTTAACTGATTTGGGTCAAACTAGTTTATGCAATGTCTGTCCCAGACCCCTTGCTGGTTTAAGTTAAACCAGACACCCCCAGCATCCCGGCATGCTCTCTGGGCTGGGCAGGACTCTCTGCTCTACAGCAGAGCTGGCCCCTCCCTTCTGCTTCCTGGCTGCAGCTCTGGCAGAGACTTGCAGGCTCCTTGCCCCTGCCCACACTCCCTACTAAGCAGGAATTCCCCTTTCCCCTCTGCC
>NW_017729033.1:68704267-68723039 GCF_001723915.1 Gavialis gangeticus | reverse complement strand
CTGATGAAGAAATTGAACAGTGCAGGCCCCAGGACTGAGCCCTGGGGGACTCCACTACCCACCTCCCAGACAAGCCACATGGGCTCTGACCCCACTTACCCAGCCCAGCCCGGGTGGCAGGGGGCATGGCTCAGCCCAGCCACATGCGTCCTGCCACTCCCAATTGCAGAGCCTCTGACAGGCTGAGATCGACTGTCAGAGGCTCTATGGTGAGCATTGGTCTAACCACTTAGAAACCACTCAGTAGTGAGCAATGGCTAAAAACCACATGAGCCAATAGTGGGGCTTGAAGAAAAAATATATGGCAGACACAGGGGCCTATTAATGAAAAACAGCAGGGAATCTATCACTTTCTCCGGTGTCCTGTGAGAGTGTTGCATGCAAGATGCTTTTTCCAGACCTGTCAACCTATACCATGGGCCTGAGTTTCCACTGAACTGCAGCATGCCACCTTATTTCTCACTTGCTGTGTAACTGCTGGCCTTGCAGAAATAAAACCTGGCAAGGTTTGCAAAGAATAATGCAATCTGCACAGTACATTTTGCAAAGGAACTAAAACCTTTAGTCAACTGCCATTGAAGTCAGTGAGCCAAAGGTGTGAGAAGTGGTGAGCCCTCACTTTTGATGTTACCTAGGTCAGCTCAGGAATCTATCCACAGGATGGTTTTCCCTGACTAAGAATTTCAAAATTTGTCCCCATGTGTTTCAGTAAAGGAAGCAGCAGAATAGGGTTTAACTTACTTAACAGTATATGTTACTCTTCTGTAGTATCAGAATTGGAAGAGGCCTATAAAAAGCGGGGTGGAAACAAACAAATGCAGTGATGGGATAGAACACAGAAGAACACCAATCTTGATTAATGTTCTGGCAGAAACAGCTGCCTGTTTAATAGAAGCTGCCATTGCTGGTTGTGCCCTGCAACAAGGCATGAAAGACACTCCAGAGGTGATTTAGCTGACAGACTGCAGACCCCTTTTGCTCCCCCCGCCCCCAACTCATTGCAAGCAATGGCTTCCAAGCACAATGGCTTCCAAGCACAATTTGGAAAGTTTTGCAAATCAACAGCTAAGGGCTTAGATTTCTGTGATACATTGCATGCAGGGTTTGAGAGTGCATTTTGAAGGAAATAATAAACACACACGGTAGTAATTGGAAAACTGAATAAAATTAAATATTTATCAAAGCCAGATCCTGTCAGATTAACCTGATACAATTCTTTGCTAACGTAAGTACCCTTCTCAAAAAGGGAAGTGCAGCAGATCTAATCTATCTGGGGTGTGGACACATATATTTATAGCCACTTTACAAGGCAAAAGGGAAGTGTTGTTTGGGAGTGCAAAGCAGCTGGTATGATCTAACTGTTGTGTATGATCCTGCATTACACGTGACCTTAAGTGTCCTACCTTTGACTCTGGCTGAAACAGGTTAAGTTGGAGCAGCTTTGGTATATCACTACAGAATCATGGGATGCATCCCCACGAGCGAGAATTTTCCTGGGGACAAATAGTAGCAGCACACTTGTCCCCAGGGAACCCCTGTGCATGTGTGCTCTGGTGCACAGTATGTTGCCCTGGGTGGGGTAGAGGAGGCCGGGGCCAGCACCTGGGCTGGTCCCAGCAGCCTTACCTGGGGTCCTGGGGGCCTCCAGTGGCTATAGTCATGTGTGATCCTGCAGCATGGAGCCTGGCTGGCAGCTGGAGTGTGGCCCTGGCAGGTCAGGCTTTGGTTTTGAGCAGCATGTGCTGCCACCACGTGTATCCGTCCACTTTTTTTAGGCATGGAATTTTTTGACACCAAGATCTCCCAGTGTCAATCCCCCTCCCCTGGCACTGAAAATGAGCAGTGTGGGGAATGTCTACATATGCAGTGCATGCAGTGTGCAGTACTGCAGTTGGGTCGCCAGCACCGCATAGTGTATGTGCATGCTTATTTGGACACACCCACGCAGATTGAACAGCTAAATCTGTATTAGTGTCCTTTGATACCAGTACAGTTGTTATCTCTGCCTATACCCCTGCATTTTAGTAAAGCACATGACATGGTGTCACATAGGAAATTATTAAGATGGGAATTATTAAAAGAATCATAAGGTGGGTTAGGAATAGTATAAAGAAGCAATAGCAGTAGTTTGTGCTATAAAGAGAACTATTAATAATCTGGGCACAAAAATAAGACTATGCTAAAAAACCTGTCATGTGACACACAGCTAAAAGGTACTGTTCATATAGGGCATATCTACACATGCTTTTATGCGCACCTAAACTTAATGCACATTTACCTAATGCGAATTAAGGTGACTTAGGCATGCATCTACACATGCACGCACTAAGGCACATTAATGTGGTATGTGGACTGACTTGGGACTGAAGTTAGTCTCAAGTCAGGCAGCATACACAGCATTAATGTGCTTTAACACATCTACATGTGCATTAAGGCACTTTAGCTATTCATGCCTAAATTTGATACCTGGTTTTGCATGTATCAAATTCAGGCACAAATAACCTAAAATCACCATTTTTAAGTCACATTAAGGGTATGCACATGTAGACTCGAGCTCTTAATGCACCTTAAAAATGGCTAATGCACCTTAAATCAGCATGTGTAGACATGCCCATAGAGTAGGATTGGGATATCATAAAGAAAGAAAAAAATGATCTTGTGAACTGAAGGAATGGTATAACATTTAATAGTACAAAGCCTAAGGTAATGCACTTAGTGATTATTAACCAGAACCTTTGCAATAAACTGGGGACTTATCAGCTGGACAACAGAAAAGGGGAAAGATTTGCATATACAGGTTTCCCTTGCTTTATGTGGGTTCTGTATGTGCAAATTCACTCTTACGCGATGACCCTTTTTACACCAAAATTTTGTTATATGTGAGATAAATTCATTCTTACGCAATCAGTGTGGTGGAAGCCTGCAGTCAGCTGCTTTGTGCAGTGCATTGTGGGAGTGACACCATAGGCAGAGGAAGAAAAAATTATTTGGGGAGGCTGAGCCGAGTGGTGGTGCCTGGGCCAGGCTGCAGGGCCAGCCCCATCAGCGCAGTGCCTCAGGAGCCAAAAGCCATGAAGCTGCCTGGTAGCAGCACCTGCGGCTGCTGCTCAGGGTAACTGATGCCTGTGCTTCTGGAGCTGCAGCTGCCTCAGGAGTGGCACAATGTCCCATCAGTACAGTCAAGGGGGTCAGTACAGTCTTGGAACATATCCTTATTTGTTACATTGTGAAGTGGGTTCCCTTTATGTGAATTTGAGTTCTGCACCATTTTCTAGGAATGCATGTATAGCATAAAGTGAGGAAAACCTTGAATTCGCATAAAGGGAACCTACTTCACAATGTAACAAACAGGGATATGTTCCAAGACCTCGACTGTAGTGACCTCCAGACTCATTTCTACCACTTTACAAGACAATTGTGGTACTCACCAAAAGCAGACAGTACACACAAGCACAGGGAACTATCATAATGGGGATGGCAACTACAGAAACACATGTTGCAGACAATGAGTGAGGAGCACAGATCCACACAGGAGACTGTATTTTGGTGCATGTCACTGCCACAATGCACTGCACAAAGCAGGTGACTGCGGACTTCCACCACCCCAATCACATAAGAGTGAATTTACCTTGCATTAAATGAATTTTTGGTATAAAAGGGTCATCACATAAGAGCAAATTCGCACATACAGAACCTGCATAAAGCAAGGGAAACCTGTACTAGTCAATCACAGGATTGGCAGAAGTGTACTGTGGTCATGAAAAAGACAATTCATTTATGGCAAGGTATTTCAGTAGATATGGAATGATTAATGTAATTGTACAAGGCACTGGCAAGATCTTATTTGAAATATTTTGTAGAATTCTGGCTACCCATATTCAGGAAAGATGAATTCACACTGGATCAGGTGCAGTAAAGGGCAACTAGGGTGACCAGAGGAATGGTGGGTCTGAGAGACAAGACTAGGAATACCAAAGAGGCTTAGACATCTCCAATTTAGTCACTGAAAGGCCTAAAAGTTAGTTGCTTGCAGGGATGACTGGTGCATCCTGAGTCTGGTGGGGGGGAGCACAATTTTTTTTGTGGGGGGGGCCAACCCCCATATCCACTCCTATACTTCTGGGCCATGGCTTAGTGCTCCCCTCCCCACCCCTTCCCAACACACCACCAGCCTGTGTGGCAAAAAAAACTGCCCCATCCTGAGCAGTGCTGAGTTGGGGGCCAATCACGGAGGGATGGGGTGGAAGCATGTGCCCCCCCATGTTCCCTCTACTAGTCTCCTGTGGTTTCTTGACCCCAGCAAGGTGATGTAAGGAAATGGATTTAGGCATCTAAGTTCTCTATCCAGTCAAAGGGCAATCCACAAAAACTTGCATGCTGAGCAGATAGCCAGGGGCATGTCTGAAATCTCACCCCTCTCTGGAGATTAGATATCTGCCTCAGGACTGCAGATTGGGTGAATCCATCTACTCAGGACCTAGAACTCAGAGCCTTTTTCTCAAGATTGTGAGTGGTAGAATGATTACAGATTAGTGTTCTCACACATGAAATGGGAGATCTGGGTCCTACGCCCTCCTCATCTTACACTCCCCAGGCTGTTTGTCTTCGTCCCTATCTTTCCTGCAACCATTCTCATCATCTGATAGTTCACCCTATTTTGGAAGACTAAAGTGAACAAAGCATTAAATATTCAGTCTTCTCTGCATTATCTGCAACTAAGTTACTTTCCACATTCTGTAAAGGACTTAATGGTTTCTTAAGTCTTCCCCTTACTTTTAACATACTTTATAGAATCCCTTTTTATTGCCTTTTATGTCTCTTGCCAGCTATATCTCAAGTTGTTCCTTGGCCTTCCTAATTTTTTCTGTGCACGCCCATGCAATAGTCTTATACTCTTTCCAGTAATATAACCAACTTTCCACTTTTTGTAAGATTCCTTTTTGAGTTGCAACTCATTGAAGAGATAAAAAATATTTTCATATATATTTAATGATAAGAACACACTGATTGGATGTTCACATTTTATTAAAGGCATGGATCCCTCTGCCAATTTGCTTATTCTTATGCAATGTTTCAAAGAACTCTGCACTTACGATGTCATGATTTCACTGTCTTTTCAGCACATCAATGGTATATGCACTTTTCAAAGTGAAATAGTTGTGTTGTTTGTTTGAGAGTTGAGTAAATACTTGTGAAGACTTTATTGTGGTACAAATAAAGACAAAAAAATGATAAATACATCCCCAGTGTATCCCTGAAGAAGTCAGTGGAAACGCCATGGGTAAATAAAATATGAATCAAGTTAAAGTTAACTCTGAGAAATGGCTAGGATAGCAATAAAATCTGTCTTCCACAGCAGTAAATTCCCTTAGCACAGAATGGTAGAAACACTGATATCCAGTGCAGAGGAATGTAATTTGCACTTCTGTGTACCAGTCTTTCTGAATCTGTCCTAGAATTGTAAATCACTGCTAATATGAAAAACATTGTTTGAGAGCTAAATTTTATTGTACACATCTCAAAAGATGTGCCAAAATGACAAAAAGTCAGCCCTTAGTGGAAAATTCAAGGGAGGGGAAGCACACTCTTATTTTTAAACAACGTTGCTGTTTGTTTTCCTAGCTTTCCCAGCTCAAACAATGTGGCAGGCTGACAAGGGGGAGATATTTTCTATGGGTTAGGTTCCTACTATTGTTTACAAGCCAAATGCACTGCTAGATAGTAATGGGCTGGTCCATTTCTAGTCATGAGACAGACGTCTATTACCAATGACATGACTGTATTGGAACAAAGGAACACATAATAATAGGGGATTTCTTGCAGTCTCTTTCCTTTCTCATACGTATTTTAGCAAGAAAGGATTTTAGAAAAAACTCTAGGTCTTTTCAAAGAGTTTAACATTGTTTAGAAAATATCTTTTATTCTCAGCACAATTGTATTTCCTAAGAAACATCTAAGCAACTCTACAATTTAAAAGATGTTGATGCTATTTAGTTTCTGACTTTGTTCTCTGAATATGTTGGGGTTATAATGAAAACCTTTTGCAGCCTTGACCATAGTGAGTGGTACCATTTGACACTATAATAAAATCTTAATGTTTGCTGCCATAAATACTATGGCAAATTGTTTGAACTCTTCCATCAAGAGGTACATAACAAATGTGTGTGTGTTTGTACTTGTATATACATAGACACATGCATATATACATAGATATATTACATTAAACCTAGTGATTTTTGATTAACTGCTTGTGGAAATATGTCCACCCACTTTACTCGGCCTTGGTAAGACCGCAACTGGAGTACTGCATTCAGATCCAGGCGCCACACTGCAGGAAGGATGTGGAGAAGTTTGAGAGAGTCCAAAGGAGGGCCATGCACATGAATGGAGGCCAAGAGACCAGGTCATACGAGGAGAGGCTGAAAGACTTGGAACTGTTCAGCCTGGAGAAGAGAAGAATCAGAGGGTGCATCCACACAAGCAATCCCGTGTGTTTGCAGCAGCTCAAATAGAAGTGGTGCAAACTTGAGCCGGGGCTTTTTGCTTTGGTGCATGTGCTCGGATATGCACTGTTGTGGAGCAAATTGTGCCACTTGGGGCAAAATAACCCTGCCTGGCTCCTCCCAGATCTGCAGCCAGGGGGAGCTAGAGCCTGGGGCCAGCACCAGTGCTGTCCCCACCAGTATAAAAAGATGCCCTGTCCTGGCCCCATCCATACAAAAAGCTGCCCTGGCAAGCAGCTCAGGCCTACTCACTCTCAGGAGCTTCTGGGGCCTGGCCACTTGGTACCTGGGGACACTACCTCGCGCCAGCTGGACTGCTACAGCAGCATCCCAAATCCATTTTTAAAAATACCCCCAAATCCATGTTTTTCCACAATTAAAACAAAAGACCACTCTACGCACACGCACACACACATATATCACAAGAGAGAGCGAGAGAGAGCAGTCAGTTGGACAATGCACTACTGGTATATTTACAATGTTAAAGCAATGTGGAAGCCTACCAGTGTCTCTATCACCATGATAAAATCAGTTCTAAAAACCTATGTGTTGATGTGTACTTTTGGTTTTCTTTGCACATGATGGGTGTGTGATGGTGGGATGTGACGTTTGCAGGAAGGGGGTGGGAAGGGGTGTGGGGGAAGGTGGGTGTGTGTGTGTGGAGGGATGTGGGGCAATTGCCAGGGGGACTGTGGGTGTGGGGGACCTTGTGGGAGGGCTGCTCAGGAGGGGTGGGTCCAATGGCCCCCACAGGGTGCAGACCCCCCCACAGCACATGGAATACCCTCCCCCCCCAACAGGGCTCCAGCTCCCGCCTGGAGAGCCACAGTCCCTATTCCCCACAGGGCCCCAACCCCCCTGCCCAGGGTCCCAGCTCCCCCTGGAGGGCCACAGACCCCCATCCAGGGTTCCAGGCACCCTGGAGGGCCACAGCCCCCCCACCCAGGGTCCCAGGCACCCTGGAGGGCCACAGGCCCCCCACCCAGGGTCCCAGGCACCTTGGAGGCCACAGCCCTCCTGCCCAGGGTCCCAGGAACCCTGGAGAGCCACAGCCCCTCCCCGCCCAGGGCCCATAACTTACCTGTAGCAGCAGCAGTGGGAGTGGGGTGCTCTGAGCCATGGCAGCAGGACCTGGCACGGCACATGGGGACTGTGCACTGGGCCCACCTAGGTCCTGCCATACCTGGGGCCTCTCTGCTGCTGGGCAGGGCCAGGCCATGGTGACAGGACCTGGAGCAGGATGCAGGGACCACATGCTGGGCCCAGCTGGGTTTTGGGGCCTCTCTGCCACACAGCCGAGCTGGGCCACGGTGGCAGGACCTGATGTGGCACGTGAGGACCGCGTGCCAGGTCCAGCTGCCCTTGGGGCCTGTCTGCTGGCCGGCTGGGCCAAGCCCTTGGTGGCAGGACCCAGTGCAGCCCATGGGGACCGTGTGCTAGGCCCAGCCAGGTCCTGCCACCCTTGGGGTCCCTCTGCTGCCTGGCTGGGCCAGTCCCATGGCAGCAGACAGGCCCTGGGGCTGCTTCTGCCACCTGGCCAGGCCCATGGCAGCAGGACTTGGCACAGCCCCAAGGCTGGTGGGACCCATCTGCCACCATGGGAATGGGCCAGCCAGGCAGCAGATGGGGCCCAAGGGCGGCAGGACCTGGCTGAGCCTGGCATGTGGTCCCCATGTGCTACACTGGGTCCTGCCACCAAGGGCTTGGCCCAGCTGGACGGCAGATGGGCCCCAAGGGTGACAGGACATGGGTGGGCCCAGCACACAGTCCCCACATGCCATGCTGGGTCCTGTTACCAAGGGCCCGTCCTGACTGGGCTGCAAAGAGGCCCTAGGGCCAGCAGGATCTGGCTGGGCATGGCACGTGGTCCCCACATGCTGCGCCAGGTCCTGCCTCTGCCCCACTGTGCCTGTGGGGGGGGTGGTGGCATGTGGTGGGACCTGGGCCAGCCCTGTGTGGCTTGCTAGTCTGGCTTTGCACCAGAGTGGGTCACAGGGCTCCGGGAGGCACAGGTCCTGTGTGTGCCTCCTGGAGCCCTGCAACCCACTCCGGTGCAAAGCCAGACTAGCGAGCTGCATGGGGCTGGACTGGGTCCATACCCCCCATAGCCCTGGGGACATCCCCCCTGCCACTCCCCACTCTGGGACTGTGCCTTGCTTCACTCTTCTGCAAAGCATTTTTTTTAGACCCCTGGTTATCCAGGGGTCTAATTTTCTTCCCGTATTGCAACTTTGCAGTGTGGGGAACATTTTTTCATTCCCACACGTGCCTCTTGCCCCGCTTCAAAGGGGTCATCTGATCCCAGCAGTCTTTCCTGCCCAAGTGCAGGGGGGTTGGACCTGATGATCTCTAAAGGTCCCTTCCAGCCCCTAACAACTATGAAACTATGAAATCTTGTGGTTAGGTTGTAGTCATGACTGGAATGGGTGAGGCCATTCATAGACAATGTTAGCATTTCCTACTTATCATTGGGAACGTCTACACACCATGCAATTAATGTGACTGAATAAACTGTGGAGCAAATTGTTTCACAGTATACTACTCCTGGGAACAACATCTATATGTGTGGCTGGGACAGCAGCAAACTGATCCAAGGATGAGCAGTTTAGGCCATGACTGCTCCTGCCTTGCTCTGCCCCACCCCACCTCACCCGGCCCCCCCAGCAGTTCCAGGATGTGGCTGCAGCTGCCCAGGTGCCAGCCCCATGCTGGCAGGGGGCATGGGAGTCAGCCCTGGGATCTGGCTGGTAGTGGCAGTGTGGCCTGGGGTCTGGGGACAGCTCCGGGCTTGAAGGGGGCACATAGATTTCATAGATTTCATAGACATTAGGGCTGGAAGGGACCTCGGAAGATCATTGAGTCAAGATAAAGATCATCAAGATCATTATGTCCAGCCTGAAACGGTCTCAGAGTAGTTTATGACCGTTTGACCTCGTCATCCCTTGGGGCACTCTGGTGAACAATCGTTCCCCCAGATTCTGGTGAACACCCCTGATAAATTTATAGGTGGACATCAGATCACCCCTGAGCCTGTGCTTTTCCAGGCTAAAGAGTCCCCCATGGCTTTCAGCCTGTCATTGTAAGGTCTGCTTTCCTGACCTCTGATCATGCGCGTGGCTCTTCTCTGGACTCTCTCAAGCCTCTCCACATCCTTTTTGAATTGTGGAGCCCAAAACTGGATGCAATACTCCAGCTGCGGCCTCACCAAGCCCGAGTACAGAGGGAGAAGGACATCCTGGGATTTGCTTGAGAAGCATCTATGGATGCAACTCAGTGTTTTGGTCGCTTTAGATGCCGCAGCATCGTATTGAAGGCTCATGTTCATCTTGTGGTCAATGATAACCCCCAAGTCTCTTTCTTCTGTAGTGCTAGCCAGCGTATCACTGCCGAGCCTATAAGGATGCTGCAGGTTTTTCTTCCCAAGGTGGAGAACCTTGCATTTTTCAGTGTTAAACAGCATCAGGTTTTCGTCCGCCCATTTGCTGAGCCTGTCCAGGTCAGCCTGGATCACACGCCTGTCTTCTGGCGTGGATGCTTTTCTCCAAAGTTTGGTGTCATTGACGAACTTGGCCAGTCCACTCCTGACTCCAATGTCCACATCATTAATGAAGATGTTAAACAATATGGGTCCAAGGACAAAGCTTTGGGGGACCCCACTGGTCACAGGACACCATGATGAGTGACTGCCATTAATTACAACCCTCTGGATCTGACCACGGAGCCAATTTCCCAGCCAGTGGATCATGGTGGACCCAAGGCCACAATTGGCCAGTTTCGCCAAGAGGTGATCATGGGATACCAGATCGAAGGCTTTTTTGAAGTCAAGATATATGACATCAATCTCTTCTCCCTTGTCCAGGTGATAGGTCACCTGGTCGTAGAAGGAAATGAGATTGGTCAAGCAAGACCTACCCGCAACACACCCGTGCTGGCTATCCCTCAGGATGTTGGCGTCAGCCAGTCCATTAACAATGGCCTCTTTAATAAACTTTTCTAAGATCTTCCCTGGATAAGAAGTCAGGCTGATGGGCCTATAGTTAGCCGGGTCCACTTTCCTCCCTTTCTTGAAGATAGGCACCTCATTGGCCTTCTTCCAGTCTTTGGGCACTTCACCAGAGCGCCTGGAGTTTTCAAAGATCCGTGCCAGGGGCTGGGCTATGATGGTTGCCAGCTCCTTGAGTACGCTGGGGTGTAGATTGTCAGGGCCGGCTGACTTGAAAGTATCCAGCTTCTCAAGATGTTCCTTCACAAGGTCAGCATTAATGGAGGGCAGGGGATCTCCCTCACCTGGACCTCCCTTTCCCGTAGTGGCCATGGGTGTCCCATGGGATTGATGAAAGACTGACGCAAAGTACCCAATGAATAGGTTGCCTTTTTCCTGGGCGTCAGTTGTTAGGCCCAGGCAGTGGGTGGCTCTGTTGGGGAGCTTAGGATCTGGCCTGGCCATGACGCTCCTGCAGTTGCTGAGCCATGTGGCTAAGCAGCAGGCAAGGGTGTGGCTCCCTGCTGCTGGGCTGACTGGCTAAAATTTACTCCCGGGTCTACACGTGTTACTGTGCACTAAATAACTCTTCAGTAGGATAGTATTTGGATTGACAAGGTACTGCCCTGCTGTAGAGTTTATTATTTTCCTGCGGCTTAATAGCATTGCACATGTAGATGTGAGATGTTTGCTGTAGGCAACTTCACAGTAAATGTCTGATGTAGACGTGCCCGTTGTGTACTAGGGTAGAACCCAAAAGCTCTAACTAAAACTGGGCCATATTGTTAGGCATTGTACAAACATTAGAAAGACAATCCTGCCCCAATAGTTTGCAATCCAAACCAGTTTATGCTGCTTATTTCAAATAGAACTGCAAAAACTGTTGGACTCGAAAGAGAAAAGATTTCTGTGATTGATCAATTGATTAGCTGGCACAAAACCAGCTATTTATGCTAGCTTCATACCACTGGGAGACTCCCCATCTGACCCTTTATCTCAGCTTTAGGATTCTTTTGAAACACTAGAGTGAGAGAGAGAGAGAGGACTCAACCTGATACAGTGTTCTGACCCACAACTTTTGAATTGTCTGTGTCAATTGCCTCAGACTAGTTTTGTGGGGACCAAAAAGTATGTCCATTTAATTTCCCAGAAGGCAATGGAATTGCTGAGGGATGAGTTAGACGTAGATTGGTCTGTTGACTTTGTGGCCACATTTAACCAATTACCATTATTTAGAAAGTAGAACTGATATCAGTCAATCTTTGTGTAAGTGCACATGATCTTTTTTTTTTTAATGAAACCAATACCTTTGGGTACCTGTACATGAGCTTGGAGGCTGTTCCACCGCACTGTAACTACAGTGTGTTGGAGCAAACTTGATTAATCAAATCTGCTGGAGCATGGTAATTACTACGTTCTAGCTAGCCTTCACATCTCATGTATCTGCATCCCTGCACTTCAAAATGGTGGTGGGGACACTTTAACTAAAGCTTGCTCTAGTTACCCCCTTGAGAGTGTTACATAAAGTGCTCCCACCACCATTTTGAAACTCAGGGATGCTGATATATGAGACACTCCAGGTGCTTTAATTAGAGCTGCTCTCAGAGCCATTCTAATTAAAGTGTCCCTCCTACCCCTGGAGCATGTGTAAAAACACCCTTTGGTTTCAATTCTTTTGAAAATGAATGGTGACATTAATGCCTGTCAAAAACAGAAACATGGTTACTAACCTAAGCTGACTTGGCTGGATATATGAAGAAAGGAAAAGGTCACATGCAAAAAAACTACTTTGGAGTGGAGACTGCTGTTACTGTGGTTGTATTCTAGCAGAAATCAGCTAGACGTAAGATATTTAATTTTCTGTCTTGGAGTTATGCCAAGATACACTAAATATAATGAAGTTTCATAAATGAGTGCTTATTTTAAAAGCCATTTCTGATCTGTTCCACAATGTGAATTCAGAGAAACTTCACTGGGGTTGGGTTTAGCACTTCTCCAGTTACAATAATCCAAAACATCCTTCTGCTTACATCAATGTGATACCATTTTACAACCCCTATGTAAATGAGAAGATAATCATGCACATCAAGAAAAATGTTAATTTCAGTGTTAGAGCTGTTTTTACTATTACCTGTTTTATGTTCCTGACCTACACAGGGGTTCACATTTTAGTCTGGGTGAAATTTAAAAGTATGCTTTGTCCACATAGATTTCAGTTTTAGTTTCTTTTATGGGCAAACCAAAAACTGAGTGAAACTCTTTTCTCAACAGTTTTATTTTAAATATGGTGCAATTACAGTGAACTTAATGATGTAATTCCAGATATGCAGAATTCAGAAATGAATTATTATTTCCATCCTGCTCATGACCAGTGATTGCCCAAAGACTGATTTATTAAACTTGCTTTTTAGCCGGAAGGACACCTTGCCTCTTCAAACATGTTTACCATGTTACCTTAACAGGACAAGACTGTGGCTTTTAAACCACAACTCAAACTAGACTAGAGCTGAGGGATGTGTTGCAATTTGACTCAGGCAGAATTCTTACTAGGGATTTGTACAGAGTGTATTCAGTTGAGACTCATCTATGCTGGCTAATGTAAAACACTGGTGTTCAAATCAACTGGCCCTGCAGGCCAGAAGAGTGATATGCAGGGTTGGTCTTCAGGCCAGATGAAGGGCATATGGGGCCAGTCTGCTGCCCTCAAGCTGGCAGATGGAGCTGCACCATTTGGCCCATGGAGCCAGATGACATGACTCCACAGCTCAGACCTTGCCTGTGGGCTGTACCTTGGTCACCCCGGGTGTAGAGGAACCCAATATCATACTTTTCTAATCCCCTTCCCCATTTTTGGTAACTGCTTTCTACTGGGGTGCTATCAAGGAGGAATAATTTACTCCCCAACAAGATTGTACTAGTTCTGCCACTGAAGCTATATTGGTAGGTAAAAATCAGGGGAGCGTAGCACCTTAGAGACTGTTTCAGAGGCATGAGTTTGCATACAGGTGACAAAATACTTTGTCAGATGCTGGTGAACACACAGGTGGCATTTATTTTCCCAAATTTCTGGGTTTGTGCTCAAGCTGAGATATAAAGTCCTCTAAATTGAACTAAACCTTTATTACTACCATCCATTTCCTAGGTGAAGGGTTGCATTTTCATAGCATCTGAATTAGGCCATTACCTATGAAAACTTATACTTCTCTGAACCAGTTAGTCAAGGTGCCACCGTGCCTTATCTTCTGCCTGACTTCACACTAACACAACCAACTACCTCTCTCTATTGTTCAGTAAATAATACCTAATTGTAGTCTCTTCTCTTTTATGCAAACTGGTATTATTTATTTTTGTTAATACCCAGAGCCCCTAATCAACTTGAGGTGTCACTGTAGCATGACATAGCCCCATCCCAAAGAATGAACACCTGAAATAACAACATGCAACATAATGAAAGGAAGAGTAGGAGTAGGGGAAGGAGGACATGGGTAAAAATTGCAGGTGGATATGTAGATGCTCCCAAAAGCAGGCTTCAGCAAGCCCTCAGCCTTTTCTGAGGGACTTCATATATTAGAAAAAGCTGTGATAAAAGCCAAATTTCACAATCAGGTACATAAAGACAGCTCTTATTGATGTTTATCTAAATGTATAATTTGGCCTAAAATAAATTATTTCTTTAATCTATAATTAATAATAAACTATCATCCTTTAGGGCAGTAGACCATACGTGTCTTATACAAGCTTGCTTGTTTCATCCCTAAAATATTAGCATCATTTTGTCAGTCATTTCTCCTTGTCCTGAAGTAACACTTGGTTTACTTCCTAGGCTGGCTCTAGATATACGGATGGCAGGCCAACTATGAGATGGGAGGCTCTAGCATTGCCTGAGGGCATCCTAGGTCCTAGTTCATACATATCCCCATTCCTCAGCAATAATGTGAAGTTCCTAGGTCCCAATGCTTAAATATACATACTAATATTCTCTGATACATAATGAAATTAAATGTTAGCAACTTCAAAACTGTTTTCAGAAAAAACACTTCATGCAGAGTATAACACAACTGGCACTCCTTGCCATTGGAAGTTACTGAGGTGAAAGATTTAGCAAAATTAAAAAATAGGAATGGAATATTTATATGGACACAACAGTCAAAATTATAGCACTAAGACATTTTGGAAGGGATACTGAAACTTATGTTTCAATTATTTTCTCCCTGTTGTAGATTACAATGAAACCTAAGGTGGTGGTGGGAGCAGTGGTGACAGACATGCATCTATCTGCTACATAGTTCAGTTCAGTCACAGCTGTGACTGTATGTAGGTTATGTAGCCATCCCCATGTTAGCTTTAAATTAGGTAACTCAGGCAGTGCTAGCAGTATATTTCCCCAAAGTCTCAGTTTGAGCTGCAAAAGTTGCCCAAAAAACAGAATGCTCCAAAAGTAATTCTTCTTTCCCATTAATTTATGGATTTACTTTATAGTCATTCCACAGGATACACATTTGACTGAATTAGGGGCAGTTTTGAGAGCGCTGCTGCAAGGCCACTTCCTGTCTTTTTTGCTTTCATCTTCATTTCCAGATATGGTTTCTTTCTTTTCATCTCATTATTGTCTTCAAGATTAAAAATAATAAAAATCTTACAGCTTGTCCGCATGACAGTGTTTATTTCATACTAAACCAAGTTGCATTAATGTAAAGAGATCTGTACCCACACAAGGCATTCCTGATTACCAAGTGACTGGCCATTTACTGTGTTTTATTTATATTAAAAGGAGTGGTAGAGCTGCCTTGCAGGAAGTTACATTATAGTAGTATTTCTCTAGGTCCTGTCTCCACAGCAAGCTATTATGGCATTCCTCCAGCTGCCTTCCTAGTCTGCTTTGTACACAGTCAGGCCTGGCTGGGCTGCTTACCTGTGTGCCTTTACCTGCTCTGAGGCCATAGTTACCAAGATGTCAACTCCCTGTATAAATACTACTGTGCAGCCAGGTTCAGGCCATTTTTGCTTATCTGGTCCTGGAGTCAGCATACTTAGCATTTTTGTTCTAGCCTTGGCCAAGCCCCCTTGTCATATGTCTAGCTGGCACTGTGCTGTGGACCTGAATCTCCTTGCCCTTTGGAGAGGCAGGGAAGGATCAAGTATCCCTGGAATTCAGACATCAGAACACACAGATATTTTTGAAGTAATAATTACCAAGCCGGGCAACATCCACAATCTCATCTAGTGCCACTTTAAAATGAAGGATGTAAAGATGGCTTATAAAAATGCAAATGACAAACATTGGACCTCTGCCACTGCTTGAGCCACCTATCCATACTGGTACACACTAGACAGGATTTTGTGATGCATGAAGATGCACTTAACAGCCAGGAGGTCTTCAAATCTAAGCACACAGGGACAGAACTGGACATTGAGTCCTCACTCTTCCTGCCAGCTACTGGCTATTGTTCCTTGAAACCACTCAGACTGCCAGCAGCACTGCAGAGCCTGGGTGTGTCTCATTTATTAATAGGTGGCTCTATTCTTCCAGTCAAAGAGAATGTTGTGAAAGGACCATAGGGGTTAATATCAAGGCATATCTAGCTTTCCTTCATGAATAGGTGACATCTTTGCTGTTTGGTAATATGGTTCTTCCAACATCATAGCTGCCTCCAAATGCAGATATGCAGGTACTAACCTGAACCCCTCAGACCCACCCTGTCCATGCACTGCATATGCATATACATTGTATTCATTCAGAGCATTATGCAGTGAATTTTGTAACAAGGCCTTGCTTGTCCCGTGACCTCTAACCTATGAAAGACAAATGCAATCTAATATGCCCTGTGCAGCAAACAGTCAGATAGGTCTCCTGCTACTAATAAACACATAAGCTAGACACAAGCTCCTTGCATTAAAATCCAAAGCATATAGAAGAAAAGCAGAAAAACAACATAATATTTTCAGCATCTGGGCAGATTTTCTGAATCATGTACGTGCTTTGGGATGGCAATTACTCTCAAGCAGACTGTGATCATGTACCAAGGGTTGAAAGAACCAAAACCTGACATCACTCTAGATGATAAATCTCATGGTGTCTTTGACAGTTTTTGCTACCTGGGTTCTACAATCAGCAGGAACTTAATCTTCAGACTGAACTGACCAACAGAATAGGAAAAGCAGCTAAGAATTTGGGGCTATTATAGAAACATGCATGGAAAAACAGCAAACTATTAGCTAAGGTGGAGGTGTGAATCTACAAGACTTGTATGCAGTCACCTCTGCTTTATGGTTTCGACACATGGATTACATATGCTAGGCATATCAGGAGATTGAACACCTTCCACATAAGATGTCTGCATAAGATCCTAAAAATGAAGTGGAAAGACAGAGTACAAAACACAGAGGCACTGGAGCATGCAGGACTGACACACTTAGAAACCACTATCAAGATGAAAAGGTTGCAATGGATCGGCTACATCAGGAGAATGGGAGAAAACCACATCCCCCAAAATATTTTGTATAGTAATATTTGAGATGGCTCTAGAAAGAGGCACCCTCTATGGGAGTATCACTATATGTGAAAAAATGATATGAAGTCATTTGACATCAATGTAGAAAGCTGGTAAGAGCGCATAGAATCCTGTCCGATTTGGAGGGAACATCCAACTGCAACTTAGATAACTTACGGATCTGTGAAAGGTGTAATAAGCTTTGTCGCTCTTGAATTGGGCTTGTCAGCCACAAACAGATTCATCAGGTATCTAACTAGACCTTTTATGTGTACCATGATCCAGGGAATTGATGGTTGCCTACCAAGACTGAGATGAGACTCAGAGAATCACATCTTTAAACTGGAGGTGGGGGCATGGGAGAAGGGGGAAAATTATTTGCTACCATGGAATAACGTCTACTTGTAACTTTTCTTCCCTTAACAGAGCCCTCACCTGAGGCATCCATCACCACGAATTTGGCAAAATTGTGAGTGCAGAATAAAGAACAAGTGAGGAAATAGTCACTGACTTTGGGGGATCTCTGAGAAATAACGAAACATGGCTCATGTGTTGGCAGGGTTGGGGTTGGGGAAGACCTGTCAAGGATGAGAAGGAAAAGGATAAAAAGACAAAGAGCTGGTACAGGATGTTTTTCTGCAGCCCCAGAGAAGGAGCTTGCTCTGACCAGAGGATCAGCAGAGAAGGGGATCACTGGGACCTGGTAAACCACAGACATGGACAGGGAAATGCAGAATTAGCTAATGGAGACAATGAACAGGAAACATTACTGTCAGAAGGATTGCTCCATCAAGGTTGCACCTTGCCTTCAACCTCCCTTTGGTGCTCCACTGCAGTCCCAGACTCAAACTTCACCATCCCCACTCCTATGCGCTCTGAAGAACTCCTCCTGTTCTGAGCAGCAGTTTGCCTCAAGAACCCCTCAATAATTCCTTCCCATATGGCAGCAAAAAAGAAGTTTCTGTCTGAAGCCCCCAGCAGCTCTGATCTCCTCAACACAAATGTGTAATTGGTGCCATCATGTTCCAGCCCCCAGAATCCCTGAGCAATTACAGAGAGGAAAGGGAAAAGGTGACTCTGAGGTTTGTGTGTGTGGGAAAACTAATAACATGTGATCCAAAATGTCCTTGGATAGCTTTTTCCAAACTGTCACTATTATATTGCCTACACAGCATTTGCAATTTTAGGGAAAGAAAACAAAGAAGCTTATTTTTGCCCAGAAGCATTCTGATGTAGTGAAAGTCCATCTACCATACTTCTAGAAATGTAAACATTTTGATGTGTGGTCTCTTTCTTCTCCCTTCTCTTACAATGTTCAAGATTAATAAAAGAACTCATTTAATGACCTGTCTCCCCTCTAGGGTTTACTTGACATTTAACTAAGTTGTACTGGCATACAAAGAGCTGCATCCACACAATGCATTCTTTATTACAAAGAAACCAGTGAATTACTGTGCTGCTTCTGTCACCTATTGGAAGCAGCAGTACACGTCACTTCACAGGGGTGCAGAGCATGTTAAACAAAAACCACTAAGCAAAAACAGAACAACCCCATGACCCGACAGGCTGAGGAACTGTGTTTGTACTATACCCCACAAGCCATGACAAGCTACAAAAGATGTTAGGTAAAGTACATACCTCAAAACTTAGGCCCTTTCTCCAAAGTAGGTACTCAAAGAGGCCAGGATAATTTGCTCCTGGTGACTGTCATATAGGAAGGCCTGTCTAGCAGGCTGTTCAAAGTTTTCTGAATATCTTTGGCTCCCTGCCTCAGCTGATGCAAGGCAACCATTTTT
>NW_017729033.1:68695469-68699267 GCF_001723915.1 Gavialis gangeticus | reverse complement strand
CCAGGATAATTTGCTCCTGGTGACTGTCATATAGGAAGGCCTGTCTAGCAGGCTGTTCAAAGTTTTCTGAATATCTTTGGCTCCCTGCCTCAGCTGATGCAATGCAACCATTTTTGCTGTCTGCAGACAGCATGCAGTTAAAAC
This sequence comes from Gavialis gangeticus, assembly GCF_001723915.1. Lineage (NCBI taxonomy): Eukaryota > Metazoa > Chordata > Crocodylia > Gavialidae > Gavialis > Gavialis gangeticus. The sequence continues at coordinate 68,699,123 of NW_017729033.1, read as the reverse complement.
TTGAGGCAGGCATTGCTTGGAAGCTACCAGTTCGACTACCCAAAGACTCCTTTCATTGTCTTTCTACAGTTGCTTAGATGGTGTTAAACTGGTCTTTTCTGTGATGCTTATTGCCAATAAGAAGTAAATAGAGTCTTCCAGAGCAAAAGGGAGAATGTGAACATCAGTGTTCATTGTATTAGTTGCAATAGCAAAGCCATCAAATGTCTGGAAGTGCCACAAGCACAGTAACAACTTAATCACAATGACTTCCCCATCACAACAACTCTAACAATCAACCAGTCCACACCATATTGGTTAGCTACTGCACAGCAATCTGGAGAGGCTAGTTTCCGGACAACAATATGGCTACATGCTTCTGAATAGATAAGGATCCCTTCTATTGGTGTGTGGGTACTGCAGCTCTTTTCTGTAGATTTCTAGGAAAGTAACCTTTCATCCTGAAGTCCTGCAGTCACAGATTCACACAGATTCACATAAGTTTAGGGCTGGAAGGGGCCTTGTGAGATCATCGGGTCCAGCTCCCCTGCTCTGGGCAGGAAAGACTGCTGGGGTCAAATAACCCTAGCGAGGTGTGCATCCACTGTGTCCAGACACCCTCAAGGCAACCATTAAGTAGTGTGGCATTGACACCACAAACTGAGAAAAACTAGCCTGGGACAGGGCTACATGGTGATGCCTTGTGAGAGAAGGCACATCTTACTTTGAGGAAAACCATCTTGCCACGGAGGCAGAAAAATGGCAAACAGTCATCCCAGGCCTGCAGGACAACTCTCTCCTACAAACTTATTTCAGAAATACCTCTGCACAGTGTGAAGATATGGCAGAAATCCCTCTTGAAACAGCTACTCAGTCTCATCTTTCTTCTCTTCATTAAAGTCCTCAGCCCTGTTTCCCTCCTGGAGCCACTGCAGGTAGCATAGGGCAGGGGTCTGCAACCTCTTAACAACAGCAGACTGCCACTTGCAACCAGGTCATTGCTGTGTGACACCAATCTCCCCTTCCTGGGCAATCCCTCTGCCTCAAATCTCCCCATCCAGAGCACTGCCAACAAAGACATAGCCCTGGTCCCTTTATCAGCCATCCCCTCCACCCTACTTCACCCTGCATGAGAGACACTACTGCTGGGCAGGGGGGGTCAGACAGGATGACCCTACTGCAGTTGTTGATGCTCAGTCCTATAGGCAAGTTCACTAATTCCTGTCACCAGCCTCAATCAGCAACAGCAATGAGAAAGGCAGTGAGGGGCTATGTTAAGCCTCTGGCTGCTGGATATGCCAGCACCCTTCCCCCCTCCCCCCACAGCAATGATATCTCCTAGGAGGGCAGCTGATGAGGGGACTGGGGCTACTGGGATGTAACCTCCAAGAGCTCCCAGCTGCCCCACTGGTTGTGGGCCAGATCTAGTCTCTTTGTGTGCTGGATCCATGTGTGGGCCATAGGTTGCTGACCCTGGCTAGGGGAATCTGTAGCCATAGATGTCAAAGCCACAGCCAAAGCTGCCCAGTAGTGTGTTGGTTGGCTTGCGCAGATGCAGTCATCCAGTAGTGACTTACTAACCTACCTGCATAAGCTGCTACATATGCCCAATAGTTACAGTACTGAGCCCTGTTTTGTCCATATTGACTGATCTGCTGGTTGACTAGCCATGCAAAGAGCCAAATCTTGGTGGGAGAAAAATCACAGGATGGTTGGAATTGGATCCCAGAATGCAGATTTAAAGCACCTTCTGTCAGACCCCAACACACACTGCAGGAACAGTCCTGCAAGGCACAGGACTCAGAAGCAGCTACATCAGGACTGCAGGATACTCCACTATCTGAGCACATACTTTGGAGGAAATCCCACTCTCCCGTAGAAACAATAACAGGTAGCAAAGTAAAAACTAGTTGTTTGTTTAGATGCTGTTACTGCTTGCCAGTTTGTAGGAAGCAGTTACAACAAAGCTTCTCACTTTGAATGACTTCCTCCTTCCCCCAGCTGCGTAGACAGACCCTCCAAAACATTCAAGGTACTTTTCCTTGAAGAGACTTTTACAGTCACCTTCTCCCAAGATGGTCTGTGTCAGCTGAGAATGGCCAGTCACTTGGCAGTCACTTGGTCCTGAGAAGAAGCTGATTTCAACAGTGGCTCAAGAGACACTTTCAGGGTAGAGAGTTTCAGACCTGTCCCATATCAAACTGCTGTCTGAGGGGCTTTGCGTGCAGACAGGCGTATTTCACATATAAGGTGACATACTTGACATATATATGGAGCAATGGCTACCCTTCCTGTTATTAAGGGTAAGCTATTAGGTATATGTTAATTGATTTTGGGGGACAACTAACAAGTAAACAGGGATGGGGGTGAGGTCACAGGTTCAAAACAGGTATGCTAAGGAGGGATACACAGTGGAGAACACCAGACAGTGCCCGTCCTGGGTGCAGACAGGAGGAGCCTACCCTTTTTTCTCTCCAACTTCCCCCAGCCTGGGCCAGAGCCCTGAACAAACCCAACAGAGACAGAGTGATAGTACCAGACACTGGCTCATAGATTTGGGAGTTGATCCCTGATGCCAGAGGAGAGAGAGCTGTTGCTACTGGCTACTGGCACAAAAAGACCCAGGAGACCAGATCCCAGCCGAATGACTGCTTGGGACTTGGACCCTGCTTTATAACTGTCTCCAAACTCAGAATTTTTTTAAAATTAATATATTTCATGTTTCAGGTCAGATCAGTTCCAAGTCATGGACTGAGCAGAACTCAGTCGTTCCAAAACCCACTATCGATTGAGCAGGAGGAACTCAGTCGTTGCAAACACTGTGTCTGGCGCGACAACCGGGGACATCCTCTGTCCCAGGTGCTCACCCTGGGACTTTGGATACTCCCAAATCCATTGGCAGGCATCCTACTTGCAGGCTCAAGCCTGGAAGTCTTGGGATTATTTTAGATGCCTCCAGGCAAGCATCCTCCATCCTAGACGCTTTAGTTCTGGACTTCAGATACTTCCCACACTTGATCTTAGCCCACAAGGGGCCGAGAAGCTCAGACACTGTCACCCCCAAACTCAGAGACTGGCTGGGAGCTGCTCGCATTTGAGGCTCAGTTTCTGATGTGGCGCTTGCAGCACAAAGCCTGCTCCTCATTTTTTTTTTTTTAAAGAAATCTTTCATGTTCCAAGCCAAATCAGCCAAATGAGTCTAAATCCGTGAGCCAGTCCAGAACTGTAAGTGGCCCTACAACCAGCAAATATCCTTCACCCTAGCCAGGGACTTCAGATATTTCCAAAGTCTTTTGGCAGCTGTCCTACGTGCAGGCCCAAGCCTGGAGGCTTGGGGTTCAGATGCCGCCGAGTTTCGCCTGCCCTCGGCCCTAGCAAGCTAGGGAGGAGCCAACCATTTCGATAACGTGGGCTTTAAGCCCCAACACCTTGGCGGGTACTGAACCACGCCGGACGAACAGTGATCCCCGGGAACGCTTCAGGAAAACTGCCTTCATGGACCCAGATACATGGTACTCTTCAAGGGGTGCCAGGCATATCAGGGGCAGCACATCCTGCTCCTCTTTGCAGGCAGTGCGTGCGGCCCTCACCCCAGCGGCCCGCGGCTCGCAGCTTCCTCCTTCCGAGCGGGCGAGGGGGCAGTTGCCGGAGCAGAAAGCGAGTGAGCCCCGGGCG
>NW_017729033.1:68688747-68690469 GCF_001723915.1 Gavialis gangeticus | reverse complement strand
AGCGAGTGGGCCCCGGGCGGGGCGGGGCTGGCTCTGCCGGGGCGGGGCGGGGGTGAGCCGCCGCTCGCTCGGCGCTGAGGCACCTTCCAGCTCCAGCAGCGCCAGCTCGGACTCGGCCACCCAGGTAAGTGCGGGGCAGGGCAGGGCAGGGCAGGGCAGGGCGGGCTGGGCCGGCTCGCAGTCCGGAGCGGGCCCGGCTCCTCCGCGCGCTTGCCGCCGCGGCGAGGGCTGCCTGGGGCCCGCTTCGCGCCTGTGTGTTCAGGGCACCGGGGGAAGGGCCGGCGAGCAGGTGGGGCTGCAGCCGCACGGGGTCCTAGAGGGGCTCACGGAGAAGCGGGGATCGCCCGCCAGGGGGCATGCAGTGCAGCCCCTGCCTGCGGCCGGACCATCCCGTACCGCCCTCGCCTCAACTCTGCTGAGACCACCCACGGCGGGGCAAGGAGCGCGCCCCTCTCTCAGGGCCCGGGGCGAAATGCTTTGATCCTGATGCTCTGGGGCAGAGCCCTGGTGGTTTTGCAGACTGTTGGCCTAGGGAGAGAAGCCATTTGAAAGATTTGAAATGTCTGCCTTCCAGCAAAGTGCTGTGGGATGCGGCAATGAAAAAGCATGTGAAAGAACCAAATCGGTTAGCCTTGGCCTGCCTTCTCCTCCCCAGGAGGGCTGAGAATACTTTTATATGTAATATTTTTAATTACTGGCCATCTGGTAGTAGCTGGGTGAGCTCACACAGTGCCCTTACACAGGCTTGCTTTCCAAATGTTTGTGTACCTGTCTCTTGGTGTAAACTGTTTGGTATAGTAAGTGTATATCAGACTTTAATTGATTTAATGTGCATCTCAAAATTCAACTCCAAAGTACTTCTTCAGCATCATCTTGGAAGTCTAGCAAACAAGAACATTTAAGACCAAAAGTCTGATCATAGATAGAAAGAAGTTCAAGTAAACCTACCCTGTGGATGCTTGACCATTCTTATGGACACAAATGCTGTAGAGTATAAAATCTTGCATTTTGTATAGTGTGATGGTAAAGTAAATTGTGTTTCTCCTGGGATTAGTGCTCGCAACTGTTCGCCAAGTGAATAACAAATTGTCACCTTCTATTGTTAGTACCTAGTATATTTTTATCTATAAGGGGACAGGGAGGTAATGTACCTTTGTCTGCTCTGGCACGCCGGAAATCCGGTGCATCAGAGCAGACTCAATTAATTGAGTCTGTGGCACACACTAGCTGACACACCTGGTACTGTGTTGCACGCATTTGTATAAATGGCAAAATGTGCATCAGTGTGCAGAAAATGTTGGTGGTGTGCTTTTGAACTAAAACATCTTCTATGTGTTTTAGTTCAAAAGTGTGCTGGCACCATTTTCTCAGTGCTGGTGTGCATTTTGCCATTTATAAAATGCATTCATGCCACTCCAGTGCATACATGTGTAAAAATGCCCATAGAGTCATAGAGAAGTAGGGCTAGAAGGGACCTCTAGAGATTATTAGTCCAACCCTTGGACTGAGGTAGGATCATCCTTAGCCAAACTACCTCATTCAAACCATAATCTAAACTCTACATAAGACTGCTGTCAACCCTGACACAACATAGACCTAACACCCTAACTTGCCACAGGTAAAGCAGGGGAACCATGGCAGCCAATGTCCTGCTTCTATACAATGTTGTCAGTATCACTCAAGAGATTGCAGGTAGAGAGCCATGTCCTCTGCTACAGAGGA
>NW_017729033.1:68674762-68683747 GCF_001723915.1 Gavialis gangeticus | reverse complement strand
CAGCCAATGTCCTGCTTCTATACAATGTTGTCAGTATCACTCAAGAGATTGCAGGTAGAGAGCCATGTCCTCTGCTATAGAGGAAGGCAAAACCTGCCACAGTCCATATAAATCTGACCGTGGGATAAGATTCCTTCCTGACCCCAAATATGGGGATCAGTCTGGAAGGGCAAGAGGAACCATGGCAGCCAGGAACCTCTGAGCAGAGGGGCAAGACCTTCTAGCCAGGAACCTCTGGCTTTGCTCCCAACAGGAGCACTGGCACACTTCAATCAAAGTCCCAACCTTGGCTGTAGCTAACACCCCATGCCTCTGGGAAGGCTTAAGAACTCTCTAACATGTATAGCAGAAAAAGTGTGTGTGTTGGGGGCGGGGGGGAGTGGACCAGGAAGGCCCACAAGCATAGGAAATGCCCATGGTACAGCACAGGCCTTGATCATCCCCACCTGGCTGCTGCCCAACCTCTTTTTGAATGCTTACAGTGATGGGGAGTCCACAGCTTCCCTAGGTAGTCTATTCCACTGCCTCTCTGTTTTTACAGTGAACATTTTTTTCTGGATATCCAATGTAAACTTACTTTGCTGTGACTTCAAGCCGTTGGTCTGCATTCTCCTTTCTGCAGCAAGAGAGAAAAGGTGCTTCCCCTTTTCTTTATAGCAGCCCTTCAAGGATTTGAAGACTGCTTTCATTCTAGTCACAAAACCATTGTAACTTCCTATGTGGTATGAGTGCCATCTTTCGTTCTACTACTCTCTATCCCTCTTTCATAGTTTCATAGTTTCTAGGGTCGGAAGGGACCTGAGCAGATCATCGAGTCCGACCCCCTGCCATGGCAGGAAAGAGTACTGGGGTCAAACAGCCCCAGCAAGGTGTTTATCCAGCCTGCTCTTAAAGACCCCCAGGGTAGGAGCCAGCACCACTTCTCTTGGAAGTTGGTTCCAGATCCTAGTCACCCTCACCTTGAAGTAGCGCCTCCTGATATCTAGCCTAAATTCACCCTCTGCCAGCTTGTGACCGTTATTCCTGGTCACTCCTGGTAGTGCATGGGGAAACAGGGACTCCCCCAATGCCTGCTGGTCCCCTCTGACTAGTTCGTAACAGGCCACTAGATCCCCCCTCAGCCTTCTCTTCTGGAGGCTGAACAGGTTCAGGTCCCATAGCCTCTCCTTGTAGGGCCTGCCCTGCTGCCCCCTGATCGTGCAAGTGACCCTCCTCTTTAAACCATGTAACCCTTTTCTCCAGTGGTTACTCCCTGCTTCTGTCAAGCAAGAATGTGTTTTTCCTTCTCCGTGGCTGTCACTTTCTTCTCACCCCCATTTTTTCTCTGAGGACCACCCTCGCTCCTGTCTTTTCTAGATGGCTCTTCCCTGACTCACTCCTCTCACAGAGCTTTTCTCCCTTCCCACTTAGCAGATTCAAGGGTGGTTCCAGAAGTTCCAGACCCTCAAGTGTGTCATCTAGATCTTGCCTTGGGCACTGGAGCTGTGGATAGGGAACTGCTGTCCCCCTCTTATGATACTCTTACTCCCAGCCACACTGGAGACCTGTACAGGGACAGAGGGCAGGCAGAAAGTAGTGTGCGCGCTAGATAAAAGGAGTTATAAACTGTCTTTCTGACATGAATGATTGTAATGGTAGTGCATGCTTGTCTTCATCTGCTCAGTTTGGGGGCTTCTCTCCCTCCCTGCTCTTTTTTTTTTTCTATTCCTTTACCCTCATACAGTTGGTTAGAGAGGAAGTCTTGAGGTGACCTTTGGCATCTCACTGTAGCTCTTCTTGATGGCTATGGCTCCTACAGGCCACACATTACATATGTTACACAATTAACTGGTTAGTTGTGCAATAGATTTAGACAGGCTATATCTGCAAAGCAATTATCACCCCATAAACGTGTCCATCCAGCTATGAAAAGAGCCAACTAGCTACAAAGTCAGTGTTTGAAAATGTGTAACAGTTTTTTGTTTTTGTTTTTGTTTTTTTTTTTATAGCTGGTTTCTATCCAGCTTTAATTTAAATGTGTGGCAGGGCCCACAGAGTCAGTCCTTGTGCTGTGCTTTTCTTATTTTTTTTAGGGGTTTTCCCTTTGGTTTCAATTTCTAATTTTAACAAGTCAATTGTTGTATTCACTCATATCCCTGTTCTCATAAGAAAGGAGGTGTTGCATACTCAGCTGTCTCGCAGAAGTTATAATGCTGTGCACTAAGGTTTTACATTAAGACAATGCTTTCAACATTGGGTTGCATGCTGAAATCTTTCAGAAAATGAAAGCAGTGTAATCAGGCTAGGCACCTGCTCTGACACTTTCCCATGTGATACTGTTACAGCTGTGATCAGCAGTCACCCACACTAGATCACTCAAACTAACTGGGAAGCTGCTGCTAGTAGAATCTTTGTCAGGAAGGTCTCCTGGCAAAGACTTGCCCCCTTATCTGCCATAGCCTAGATTTCATAGAATCATAGGAAATTAAGGTTGGAAGGGACCTCAGGAGGTCATCTAGAACAACACCCTGCTCAAAGCAGGACCATCCCCAATTAGATCATCCCAGCCAAACTCTGTCTGGCCGGGTCTTGAAAACCTCCAAGGACAGAGATTCCACCACCTCTCTGGGTAACCTGTTCCAGTGCTTTACTACTGTCCTAGGAGAGAGTTTTTCCTAATATCTAATCTAAACTTCCCTTTCTGCAACTTGAGACCATTGCTCCTTGTTCTGTTGTTTGCCATCACTGAGAACAGTCTAGCACCATCTTCTTTTGAACCCCCTTCAGGTAGTTGAAGTTTGTTGTTAAAGCCTCCCTCAGTCTTCTCTTCTCCAGACTAAATAAGCCTAGCTCCCTTGGCCTTTCCTCTTAAGTTATATGCCCTGACCATTTTTGTTGCCCTCCACTGGACTCTCCAATTTGTCTGCATCCTTTCTGTAATGGGGGGCCCAAAACAGTATTCCAGATGTGGCCTCATCAGTGCTGAATAGAGGGGAATAATCACTTCCCTCGATCTCCTGGGAACACTCCTACTAGTTCAGCCCAGTATGCTATTAGCTTTCTTTGCAACAAAGGCACACTGTTGGCTTATTCAGTTTATTGTCCACTGTAAATCCCAGGTCCTTTTCTGCAGAGCTCCTGCTTAGCCAGTCAATCCCCAGCCTGTACCAGTACCTGAGATTGTTTCATCCTATTAAACCTTATTTCTTAGTGTTTCAGATATGAACAAGATCATCTCTTTCCCCCTGCTCCCAGATGTGAAGGTATAATTTATTTTTTTTGAATAGTTGAAAAGACTCTAGAATTATGTCTTTGATCTATTATATTACATTTTAATCATTTATTGTAATTTACATTTTTACATTTTACCTATAATCCCAATTTAAAACTAACAGAATATACAGGGAACCTATCTAATGTAGAACTAGTCTACTAGAACAGCACCCCTTTACATCAGGAGGAAAGTAGCTGGCAACACTGACTGACAGGTGCAAGAGTCAGACGATTGCCACCTGTTATATGGACATCAACAAACGCTCTGTTGTCTCTCACTGAGAAATAGCTTTTTGTCTTCTACTGTATAATTGACCACGTCACCTGAATCAGCCAGAACTACCCTCTGGCAAAAAGAATGGGAGAAACTAGACGACAAAGCTGTTCAATGGAGGAAGCGAGGAATTACTCCTAGTGAAGATTTAGCATCCAGTTCCAGTTACAAATGCCACACATGGCGGAGCCTGAACAGATTGAGAGTGGGTCACAGCAGATGCAACTTTCTCATGAAATCCTGGCGCCTCTATGCAGCCGACCAATGTGTTTACTAGGAGAAGCAAACCATGGATCATCTCCTGTGATGCCCTATAGCCCCACAATGCACCCCCACAAGATTTGGCAACATGAGCACCAGAAGCAGTGGCCTGTGCAGAATATTGGTAGCAGAACTTATAGGAAGAGGGGACTGGAGATAGGACAAGAAGAAGATTGTAAATTACATATTTTGAATTTAGTGATGTGAAGCATTGAGAGACCTGGATGGTCACTCATGATGGCTGAAAATTAAGATGGATAAAACAGTATGTTGCTCTACAATATTCTGTTCAGTAAGTAGATGTGATGAAACTGCAGCATCTTATGATTTGACGATAAGATCATGAGGAAGAAGCTAATTTCACCATTGCAGAAGTTCGAAGAAGCATGGAGAAAACAACGAAGGGTTTTCTGAAAGCTGAAAGCTTGCTAAAAATTTTTTCCCCAACTATTTAAGTTGGTCTAATAAAAAATATCAAATTCACCTAAAGAACCTTGTCTGCCTATGTCCTTAGACCAACATGGCTATAACCTATACTCCTGGAGAAAAGCTTGTATTTTTCCCCCAGTGCATTGTTTTGTTCTACATTAGACTAGTTCCCTGTGGATTTTGTTACTCTTAGATGGGCCTTAAATGTAAAATGTAAAAATATTTTAATTTTTATGAAAACATGTATCTCAAATATGCAAAGCACTTTCTATTTATAAGGAAATAGGACTTTGTACTTTGTTCTGTCTGCATAAGGATTGTGAAAAGATGTCTGTAACTTCAGTGAACCAATGGTTGTTCTCTGTTGCTTTTGTCTGCTTTCTATTCTCCTTTTCCCTTTTTATGACTGAAGTTTACACTCTGGTTTAAAAAATGAAATGCTGCAAGTTTGTGTATAAAGACTTCATTATAAAAAAGGAGAGAGAGTATAGAGCTCAACTGGTTAAACAAGAGTAATACTTTGGCATGGCAAGGTGAAGCAGAAATTTCCTTCAAGGTGGCAAAGATACATTTAACAGATTTCATAGGTGCTAGGGCTGAAAGAGACCTTGCAAGATCATTAGGTCCAGCCCCCTACCCAAAGGGCAGGAAGTCATCCAGGTGTTTCTTGAACATAGCCAGAGTAGGAGCTTGCACCACTTCTGGGGGGAGCCTATTCCAGACTCTGGAGACTCAGACAGTAAAGCGGTTTTTCCTTCTGTCCAGTCTAAAATGGTCTTCCAGCAGTTTGTGACTGCTAGACCTTGTCTTCCCTATGGTGCTCTGGTGAAAAAACGTTCTGCCATTTCCTGATGCACACCCCTTATATACTCATAGGCTGCCACCAAATTACCCCTGAGCCTTCACTTCTCCAGGCTGAAGAGTCCCATGCCTTGCAGCCTCTCCTGATAAGGCCTCGTCTTTTGACCTCTAATCATGCACGTGGCTCTCCTCTGGACTCGCTCAAGCTTCTCCACATCCCTTCTAAAGTATGGAGCCCAGAACTGGATGCAGTACTTCAGCTGTGGCCGCACCAAGGCTGAATAAAGCAGGAGGATGACTTCTTGGGTCTTGCTTGAGATGCAAGGCAGAGTTTGTTTGCTTTGCTGGCTGCAGCATTGAATTGGTGGCTTGTGTTCATCCTGTGACCAGTCTTGTGTGAACCACTGGATATTTGTGAAGTAACACTTGTGCTCCTGCTCGTGCCCTGCTCCGTCCGTCCCCTGGAGGCTGTCTGCCTCAGAGCCTGGAGGCTGTTGTGGACCCCTATCACACTACCTCAAGAGACCTCTTGCATGGGCCCCAAGGGGTAACCCCATGGCTGGGTCCACCTTGCGTTGGATGGCCCCAACCTTGTGGTGGGCCACCCATAGGATGACCCCAATGAGGTCCTGCACCCCCTGTTGGATTGTGGGACCAGCCAGGTAGTTGTGGCTGAACACCTTGGGGGAGAGGTTAGAAAGGACCATGTTACTAAAACCTTCCCATATGCTCTCCAAGTCAAAGGCTTTGATCTCATGGGCTTGCTGCTCCAGCAGGCTCCATATCTGCTTGGTGCACTCCTTCTGAAGCACCGGCATCTCCTTCCCAATTTTCTGCTCCAGGAGGGCCCTGCAAAGAGACACCCTCTGCTCAAGCTCACGCAGCTCCTGGTCATGTTGGGCTTCAGCCTGCATCTTGATTTTACTCTGATACATGTTCAGCAGCTTCAGTTCCTGTGCAGCTGCATCTTCAAAACCTGGCACTCCGCTTCCTGCGCCTTGTCCAGATGCAGAGCTTGTGTTGAGAGCATTTCATTAATGCTGTGATTGTACTGCTTGGCAAGGATGGCCAGCTTGCACGTCTGCTCCTCCTTGAGCCATTTCAGCACTGCTTTGTGCTTGCTCTTTGGCATGGTCTCCAGCAGATGGTTTTGCAAGGCTTTGTACTGCCATGTCTGAATCTTGCATGTGTCCTGGAACTGCTTCTTGATTTATAGCTGTTTGGACTTCAGGCTCTTGGGCTGACCTTCATGACATGCTTGTACTGTAGTTCCTTCTCATGCTGCTTGTTGTACTCCAGCTGGTTGGTGAGCTCAGTCTAGTGCTGCAGGTAGATTAGCTTGCAGTGCATTTTCTGGGTGGTGCTGAGGTGGCGGAACTCCAGATTCTGCATGGATTTGTGTTGGCACAGCAGCATCTGCATCTTGTCCAGCTCCTCCCAAACAAGGTCTTGCTCCAGTTGTGGTGCCCAAGGAGCATTATCTGCTTGAAGTGGAGGCACTTCAGCTCCAGGTACTGCCGCCGGTGGTTCAGTAGGTTGGCCTCCTCCTTTGCCTGGAAATGCTGGATGTTCTCCTCTGCTTGAAAAGCCACTCATGCTTCTCCTTCAGGGTGCTCTGGTTCTCATTCAGCTCCTCTTTGAGCTGCTCTTTCCAGAGGTTATATTTTCTCTCCTGCAATTCCAGGAAGCTGTTCAGTTGCTGCTTCTGTTGGGCCTGAATGTATTGTTGAAGCTTCTTCTCTTCATTAGCCATCACTTTGGGCTCCTTTACCGTGGCTGCTTGGTGCTTTTTAATTAGCTTTCTCATTTCAGCAGTAAAGTTGTTGCGCTGTGTTTCAAGATCTTTGTCCAACCTGAGGAGATGCTGTGCCTTCAGTCTGTTTTCCAGTGCCATCAGCTGTTTCTGGTGCTGCCATCTCATGCATTAATTCCCTTCAGTCAATGGACCATGAATATATATGGGGACAAAGTAGCTGTTAATTGGGCACAACTCTCCAGGAATCTCTCATGCTCTCCTCAGTGCTGAATCTGGGCTAAGAAACTTTTTATGATTAATGAACAATGGATGTCAATTTAACACATGGTCCCCAAGTTTATTATTCCTTTCCTTAGCCTAGAAAATCATTCTGATCTCCTTTCCTGTCTTGCCTAATTTCTGGACTATCACAGTTACAACATCACTCTTAAACTACCTTTCTGATCCCCTGTCTTCACTTGCTTTGTTTAGAAAAGAGAATACATAAAAATATGTAGGGTAGAAAAGCTGACATTCAGCTGGAATACATGTGCAGTTTCCATCTTAATGAGATGGGAAACAGACAGTGGTGACTGATAACTGAATACTAATACCAGCAATTTTAAATCACTTCATCTCAGGTTTTGACTTGGGCAGTGTTTCATGGAAAGGATAAATACAATGTGATATAAAATGCTACCCAGAACTAAAATAGTGAAATACAAGCCTGGGTTTGGGATTAATTTTATGAGAGAGAAAAAGAAAGGTTTTTTGTATTGGGGAGACGGGGGTTTCTTGAAAGTGTGAAAAATGGCAGACCTGAAAGGGCTAAGATAAACTTTATTCCCATTTTTTTCTAATGGAGATAACACAGCAGAGATCCTGCTGCACTGAAGTAGGGTGGTGGTATCCTTGAAAGGTGAGAAAATAATTCAACAGAATAAAGCCTCTGGAGGAATTCTTAGGGATGATAACCGGAGTATAAACCCAGTCTAATACTGTTCCCACAAGCAGTAATTTATTATCCAGTAATTTATAAGCATTTAAAGTGGAAAAACCAAATGTTTGAGATGATCAGGCTGAGTGACATAGATGATCCCAGTGGGATCCTGTTATAGCCAGTTTCACTAAACTGATTAGCTCATGAACTTCAGATTCCCATGGAGAAAATGTGTAAAACCTACCACCCATGTCATGAGTTTTGCCTGTCAGCAGCTAGGGGTGCAGGGCCCCAGAACCCCACTGCACTGATCTTAACAGCTGGCAGGTTTTGTGGCTGCAGCAGGGCCTAGCAGCCAAGCCTGCTGACTTGGCGGAGGAGGCAGCATGTCCTAGATTTCTTTTAAAATAATATGGTCACCCCCATCCAACTCTGTAAATATGCTGGGGAGGCTACTCCGCAGCATCCCTTGAGACCTTGTTTTTTTGGTGTGCTTGAGAGTGGCTGCTGGGGATATCCTCGGAGCAGGGTCACCCAGCCTGTTTCCAGGTGTGAAGCATGTCAGTAGGAGCTGGTAGATGGGGTATGTTTAGGAGTGTTCTGGCTAGAGCATGCTACCACTGTAGTGCAAACATTTTTTCAATGTCTTGTCAGAAATGGCCACTTCCTTAAACAATAGGATTCTGTGACGGGAGAGGAAAAACCCACACAATCAAGAGGCTACCTCACTTTTATTTCATAAAACATGTGCTGGTTAAGAGGGAAAAGAATGTTTATCTTTGTCAGAGATAATACTTAAATTTCTTATATCAACGTGGTTTTTCAATCCTACGTCTGGATTCATCACTGGCATAACTTGAGGTTAATTCCTCACAAGAGATCCTGTAACAATGTTAAAATGAAAACAAAAATATAATTCCTCCAAGTATCTCTCCTGAAAAGCAATGCATTGTGAAAGTTTATGACCAAAAAAATCTCATACTAACTAATGTCTTTTTGGTGTAATCCTTATTGTAATGAACGCAGTTCAGGTATATAGTAAAGGGAAAAACATTCTTTTGTAAATAGCTAAAATGGTAAAACTCAATAGACAAAACTCAATAGATTAAATTTATTCTTAATATACAATGGTATTAGTTCTATGACTCAAATTGTAACCTAATATTCATTCTAGTGCTTAATCCAGGACGTTAGTTGTAGCAGGCCATACTGTTGCTTTTTCTCAGCTGAAGCTGTCTGTACTAGATTTAAAATGGGAGGATGTGGTATTGGAGGATGTGGTGTTTGAGCACA
>NW_017729033.1:68668253-68669762 GCF_001723915.1 Gavialis gangeticus | reverse complement strand
TTCCAGTGGTAATTCCCTGTTTCCTTTCCCATTTTATTCAGTTTACTTAGTGGTCTCCTGTATGGTTAACCCAGAAAAGTGAAATACAGCTTGCTTTGCCGCTGCCCACACATGTTTTTTGCAAAGATTACAATTCAACCTTCAAGGCTGGCTAGTCTGACACCTTTCTCAAGCACTCACAATTCCTGATGCATTTTGAAACCACCAAAGAAACATTTCATATGGTAGGCAATTAAAAAAAAAAAAAAAAGAACAGTGTATCAGCTCTGTGGCACTGTCCTTTAAACCCACTCTGCATGATAGTGAAATCAACTGGCTACAATGTTAATCTTATCAGCATTAGATTACTGGTGTTTCCATGGGAGAGAAGGAAAAATAATACTGTTACGGAGAGCCTGGCATGTCAGAAAGTTAGGGAAACAGCAGGTATTTCACAAATACAAGATTTTGGCTTATTTCTTAAGATTTAAGTGGATATGCAGGGAGTCCCTATTTCACAAAAAAGGGACATATCCTGATGAAATGATGTAGTGAAAACTTGACAAACAGGAACTTGTAGTGTTTCCTGTCCCTAAAATCATCTGGCCCACTCATTTCAGTATCTGCATGATCATGAGAGGCAAGGTTTGAAGTCAGTCTTGTCCATGCATGTCAGGAAGCAATAATTATGCAGTGAAAATACATCCAAATATTCCAGGATAGCATAATGAAGACACTGAGGGCATGTCCAGATGAGCGTGCATGTGCCTCTTGTCCTGTCTCAACCTCCTTTTTAAAGCAAATGAAGCTTCATTCAAAGCCTCTCACAACCTGCTTCCTCTAACATTCTTCTCCCAACCTTTTGCACAGGGCTATTGAAGCAGCTCTTCACAGAACTGAGCTGCTTGTTGGCTTTTAGTTACCCAGTCCCTATCTGGCCCATCTCAGATGAGAAGGAAGTATACAAAGATATAACAATAGAAATCAATCAGTAGCCATGTGCAAAAGGTTGGGGGAAGAATTTTAGAGTTAAGTGTACATCTAACCTGCTCTTAAAAACATCCAAGGATGAAGATTCCATGACCTCTCTGATTAAACATTGGAACTAGCTACCTAATCTCAAAGTGGGAAAGCTCATCTCGGTGTCACACCTAAGTTTCTCTTTCTGCAATTTGAGACTGTTGCTTTTTGTTCTGTCCCCTGTGGCCACAGAGAATAGTTCACCACCATCTTCTGTATAACCACCCTTTAGATATTTGAAAATTATATCTATATCTCTTCTCCAGACGGATTAATCCTTGTTCATTCACCTTTTCCTCGTCAGTCACATTTCTCAGATATCTAATAATTGTTGTTGCTCGCTGCTGGAATTTTTCCTGTTTGTTCATGTCTTTCATTAAGTGTGGTGCCCAAGACAGGATGTAGTACCCCAAGTGAGGCTTTACCAATATCAAACAGAACAGAAGAATTGCTTTACTTGACTGACAAGTGACACTTCTGTTCATATATCCCAGGTTCTTTGATCACGTG
>NW_017729033.1:68662289-68663253 GCF_001723915.1 Gavialis gangeticus | reverse complement strand
ATTGCTTTACTTGACTGACAAGTGACACTTCTGTTCATATATCCCAGGTTCTTTGTTTTGTATTCAGATTATAATCCACTGTCATCCTGGTCCTTTTCTGCAGTACTGCAGCCTAGCCAGTCATTCCTCAGTCTGTATTTGTACATGCAATTATTCTATTTCAAGTTCATACTGAATTTCATTTGATTAATTTCAGACTATTTTTCTAGGTCAGTCTGAATCCTAATCTTACTCAGCAATATGGGGGAAACTCCAATTTTGTCATCTGCAAATTTTAACAGGTGTGCACTCAATCCCATCCTTCAAATCATCACTGAAGATGTTAAATCATACCAGACAATACCAGACTCCTGAGAAACTTCACTAAATCTTCCCTCCAAAATAGGCAGACGTTAACCCATTGAAAACTACTCTGAGTACAATGATCCAACCTGTTATGTATCCATTATAAAATGAATGCTTGGTCCTCTGAGTGACTTGGAGTTCTTACTAAGTATGCAATAGCAACTGACATACTGTTCAGTTCCCAAGACAGCAAAGTTCTGCCTCTTGGGGTGCATCCACCAATGCAAGCACATGTGCTTGAAGAAGTTCAGATAGAAGCGGTGCAAATTTGAGCAAGGGCTTTTTGCCTCGGTGCATGTGCTCAGACATGCACTTTGTTGAGGAGCAAATTGTGCCACTTGGGGCAAAATAACCCTGCCTGGCTCCTCCCGGATCTGCAGCCAGGGGGAGCTAGAGCCTGGGCCCAGCACCTGTGTTGTCCCCAACAGTATAAAAAGCTGCCCTGTGCTGGCCCCATTCGTACAAAAAGCTGCCCTGGCAAGCAGCTCAGGGCTACTTGCTTTCAGGAGCTTCTGGGACCTGGCCACTTGGTACCTGGGGATGTGGAAGCCTGCCAGTGCCTCTATCATCATGATAAAGTAAATTCTAAATAGTTATGTGTTGATGTGTACTTTTGATT
>NW_017729033.1:68654959-68657289 GCF_001723915.1 Gavialis gangeticus | reverse complement strand
CCATGTGGGTGGAAAGTTACAGAATGCAGGGGTTAATACTAAAACAAAGAACAAAGAAACATAGAGAAAAGTATCTATTTTCGCTACACTATGAATACAAAGGGCAAGTCCACACATGCAAGCAAGTGCACTTGCACCAGCTCAAATAGAAACGGTGCAAATTTCAGTCAGGACTTTTTGCCTTAGCACAATGTGGGTGTGGGGGACCTTGTGGGAGGGCTGCTCAGGAGGGGTGGGTCCCCATGCCCCCACAGGATGCAGCCCCCCCCAGCACATGGAATGCTCCCCCCACAGGGCCCCAGCCCCCCATGCCCATGGTCCTGGCTCCCCCTGGAGGGCCACAGCCACCCCACCCGGGGCCCATAACTTACCTTTAGCAGTAGCAGTAGGAGTGGGGCACTCTGAGCCATGGCAGCAGGACCTGGTGCGGCACACAGGGACTGCATGCCGGGCCCAGCCAGGTCTTGCCAGCCCTTGGGTTTCTCTGCTGCCTGGCAGGGCTGGGCCATGGTGACAGGACCTTGAGCAAGATGTGGGGACCATGTGCTGGGCCCAGCTGGATCCTGGGGCCTGTCTGCCACCCGGCTGGGCCGGGCTGTTCATGGCAGTACCTGGCGCGGCACATGGGGACCACCTGCTGGGCCCAGTCAGGTCCTGCCACCCTTGGGGCCCCTCCGCTGCCTGGCCAGGCCATTCCCATGGTGGCAGGACCCGGCACAGTGCGTGGGGACCACATGCTGTGCCCAGATGGGTCCTGCTGGCCGTGGGGCTGCTTCTGCTGCCCAGCCAGGCCATTCCCATGGTGGCAGGACCCATGCGAGGAGGCCCAGGGCTGGCAGGACCCGGGGAGCAGCCCAGGGCAAGTAGCTTCCCATGGGAACAGCCCCAGGGGCAGCAGAATCCGGCTGGGCCTGGCATGCTGTCCCCGTGTGCCGTGCCGTGCCACACCAGGTCCTGCCTCTGCCTCGCTGTGGTTGTGGTGGGGTGGCACGTGGCAGTACATGGGCCAGCCCCGTGTGGCTCACTAGTCCATTTTTGCACCGGAGTGGGTCACAGAGCTCCAGGAGGCACTGGTCCTGTGCGTGCCTCAGGTGCAAAGCTGGACTAGCGAGCTGCACAGGGCTGGGCTGGGTCCATACCCGCCTGCAGCCCTGGGCACATCCCTCTTTCCCCTTTACCTTGGACAGCACGGGGCCTGAGGCAGCAGGAGAATGAAAGAGACACTCTGGCTAACACCAGAGCATCTTTGTTGGAGGACTGACTCCCTGGCATGGTCTTGAACCGTTCCTTGCTCTGCTTGTCTGCAGAGCAGTTTTTTTTTTAGATCCATGGATATAATTTTTTTTTGTTTTTTTTTTTAAATCATGCTCTTCTATTGAGACTTTAAAAAATATTAATTTATAATACCAAGTATTGATAAGATCTCATAAAATTTTATGTGCAGTTCTGGTCACCTCTGTTCAAAACAGATTAATTTAATTTGGAACAGATGCAGAGAAGGACTCTCTGAATGATTAGGGGATGGAGAATGTGTCCTGTGAGATGAGGTTAAAGGAGCTTGGTGCATATACTTTAGCAAAACAAAAAGTTGAAACATTTTTTTATAAATACATTTCAGGGCAGATTATCAGGGAAGGAAAACTATTTAAATGAAAAGACATTATTGGTTCCAAATCAAATGGGCACAAATTGGTCATGAATAAGTTTTAGGTTAATGCAAATTTAGAAGGTTTTTGTTTCCATTAGAGAAGTGAAGTTTTGGAATAGTCTTCTGAACAAAGTAGTCAAGAGTAAGGGATCTGACTTGATTCAAGATGAAGCTTGAGAAATGTATGGAGGAGATAAAGGTGTCCTTGGAGTAGTAATTAGAGCATGTAACGTGGCTTTAAGTCAGGGGCAGCCTATTATTTTGAACAGAGGGCTGCTTACTGAGTTTCAGCAAGCCATCAAGGGCCGCATGACAGGCAGCCCAGGGCAGATTAATATTAATTTTCTAAATTTTTTAGGGGCCCCATGGGCCAGATAGAATGGCCTGGCAGGCTGCATCTGGCACCCAGGCTGCATTTTGCCCATCCCTGCTTTAAGTGTTTGATATTACCATAAAGAGCTTGAAAAAAAACTTGATTGCTATGTGGGTTGTTTGCATATGTGGGAGGTATCAGGTGGTGTGGGGATTTTTCACTTGGCTTACAGGGAGAACAGGAGTTGGGGGCAAAGGTTAAAGCTAGACAAAATAGTCTGACCACTTACGTAGGTTCTTAGACAGAGTGCAGGACCTCCATCTAACCCAGGAGGTGCACAGCCCCACCAGGGGATATGCCTTGTTGGAC
>NW_017729033.1:68651652-68654898 GCF_001723915.1 Gavialis gangeticus | reverse complement strand
GGGTGATGACCTGGTGAGGGGGCTGCGGGTGCTCGACCACCTGGGCGACAGCGATCATCGCCTGCTGGAATTCACCATCCAGCGCAAGGTGGCAAAGGCATGCAGTAAGGCAGCAGCCCTAGATTTCAGCAGGGCAAACTTCAGCGAGCTAAGGAGGATAGTTGGAGAAGCGCTGAGGTCCCGGAGGGGAGGGGAGCCAGGTGTCCAAGGAGAGTGGTCGCTCCTTAAGGAGACGATCCTCCAAGCCCAAAGGAAGGTACTTCTGGACACTAGACAAATTTCCCCCACATTGTTTGGTCTCAGATTCTTTGTCCCCACCTTGGTTTTAAGAGGAAGCACATTAACAAAACACAAATATACAGTATAATGAATCTACTTTTGGCATCTACATTCATTTCTAAATATAAAGTTTAGTAATATAAAATCCTTAAAAAAATTACCACAGACTCTGCAAGCTAACTTTTATACAGTCATAGGTATGTACTTCTTCCCACCCCCCAAGTTGATGTGGGTCATCAGTAGTGTTTGTGAATCCATAAACCTCTTTCACTTAATGGAAGAGCATACTTTAATCCTCTCTATATATCAGCCCATACAAAAAAACAACATAAGCACATTGCCAGGGTATTTCACAACTACTGGAACTGTAAGCATCAGAATTATTTACTTTGATAGGAACAAATTGTTGTGTAGTGATTTACAGATAGTGTAGCTCAGGTGTGACAGTGTCTGTGTTTGAGTCATCTGTAGGTATTATGTCCATGATTTAAAAGGTTTGAACCAGAGAATTGCATGTCTCGGAATGGAACTGTGAACACTTATAAACTGCTTCTTGTGGGATTGTTAGTGGGTACCACAGAGCCACCTGGGCTAATGGGGCCATCTTCTGTAATTAGTTGTGGTACGACAAAGCTAAGACTCAGCTACTTTACTATATTAGAAGTTCTGTTTATAGCTTTGCCTGAGATGATCTTGCATTAACTTGTAATACCTGTTTTTATGAAACTGGTGATGTTGCTGCTGTGCAGTGGAGGTACAAGACGTAGGTTCATTGTAAATGTGAAAGGCACAGAAACAGTAACAGTAGCCAATGTAAGAGCTATGAGCTGAATTCCTGGGTTTTAACTGGTTGCTTAGTGTACATTTTGCCACACTCCAAAACACAAAGAACTGCTCCCCAATTACATGATGACTGCAGCCTTTCATGTTACTGTGGAACAGTGCACAGCCAAAAATAACCTTTCATTGTTTGTGAGAACTGGTACTTCTGCTGTAGCAGTTAGGTTTTTGGCTATGTGTTGTCTTATGTTGCTTGTCATATTCAGTCCCTGAGTATATTGGGGGTTGAGTGGCAGGAGTGCTTGCTTTTTTGTTTCTTTCTTTTTTTCTTTCTTTTTACTGCTGTCATGGTAAATGATGTTCATGGGCTCTTGAACATTATTTTAGAGCTAATCAGCACTGGGATGACAGTGTGAGCATGGCAAATCCTCTTGTCTG
Organism: Gavialis gangeticus; assembly: GCF_001723915.1. Lineage (NCBI taxonomy): Eukaryota > Metazoa > Chordata > Crocodylia > Gavialidae > Gavialis > Gavialis gangeticus. The sequence continues at coordinate 68,653,401 of NW_017729033.1, read as the reverse complement.
CCCAACTGGCATGAGACACACAGTGACACAAAGAAGTTTGTAAAGAAGAATCATATTTTTGATTTAAAGACCATACACAATATTTTTATTTTGGTGCATATGATGAATATGTGAAAAATGGTATTAGCTGCAGTCCATATTCAGGCAGGAGCAAGACTGAAACAAGTTTAATATGTTAATCCTTCACCTTCATAGACACCTTCAAGTGCTGCTGCTGTTACTATTTATAACATGGGAACTGTGGCCAAAGCTCTCTACAATATATGATTTGAGTTTACAATGTTGCTCTAATGTCTCTTTTACAATATAGGTGCAATAGAGGAAGTGACTAAATACCAGGAAAATCTTCTTTGCTATTAGAACTGAAGGAGTGGAATTTGGGAAGTTGTGGAGTCTCTTTTATTGGAATTTTTCAAGAAGAGGTTGAATAAATATTATTCAGGGATGAGCTAGGAGTAGCAATGCCTGGAGCTTGCTGTGAAGAGCAAGAGTTGGATGCCCAGGAGACCCACCATACATGCATTGTTTGGAGATCGCAAGAAGAGTTCTGCGGCCCACAGCCAGTGGAAATTGGAGAGGACTGTTCTCTGCAGCAGGGAAAATGAGGCAGAGCTCTACAGCAAGCTTGGTTTTGAAAGAAGATTAAAGGAAATGGGATAAGTTTATGAAGGGGATTAGATGACAGAAAGGGGAGTCCTGGCTTGCTGGTTAGAGTGTGTACATGGAGTTGTATTTGTAGTCTCCAGGTTTCACTGCAGAGTGGAGGATGGTTATTTCTTCTCACATGCTTTTGGGCTTTGCTGATTTGCTACGTGGTGTTGGGAAGGAATTTTTCCCCGTGCTTTTGCTAGAGGTGTCAGGGTGTTAGCTGCAACTAAGGCTGGGGATTTTAACTGGAATATGCTGATGTAGCTATTGGTAATATAATCCCCAAGGTTCCTGATTAAAGGTTCTTGCTCCTCAAACTGAGTGCCACATTTGGGATCATGAAGGAATGTTATCGCACGGTCAGATCAGCATGGATTGTGCGGGTTTTTGCTTCTTTTTGTAGTGGGGGAACATGGTTCTCTTCCTTGGATTTCTTGAGTGTATTTAACAAACTACTCTCTACCCTTCCAGCAGCAAGACATGGACAGTGCCTTCATTCCCTTGCTTTACCTGTGGCAGATTATGGTGGTGGGTTTTTTTGGGCATTGTGCCTGGTATTTGTATGAGAAGGGTGTTTGTGCAGCTTTGATAGGATAGACACACTTTTATAGGATGGTTTAGGTACAGATGATCCAGCCTTAATAAACTCCTGAGATCCCTTTCAGCTGTACTTTTCTTTTTCTGTGATTCTACATCAGATGCAAGGAGAAATGGAGCTTTCAGGTCACATGTATTCTTATCTTAGTTCTAAAATGAAAAAATGCTTGGTTTTGTCCTATTTTTTTACTGGTGCATAATACCAAGATGTTGTGATTAACAGTCTTTGCTTGAGAAAAAGCAAACAAGGCTTTGTTGTGGTCTGAAGTTTAGTGCTAGAGTTGTATGCCAGCACTACTACCAGCACTGTTCCTTAAGCCTGTACCACTATTTCTCACTTCCACAAGTACTAGATTCATTTTCTAACCCACTCAAAGGAGAGGACTTAGAGAAGTGGTTCTCAACCTTTTTTTGTATTGGGACCCATTTGTAAACTTTGAGGGCCAGTCCCAACCCACAGCCTTCTGGGCCTGCCAGTGCCCCTCATTCATCCCCCCCCCCCCA
>NW_017729033.1:68641070-68646652 GCF_001723915.1 Gavialis gangeticus | reverse complement strand
AGTTTAGTGCTAGAGTTGTATGCCAGCACTACTACCAGCACTGTTCCTTAAGCCTGTACCACTATTTCTCACTTCCACAAGTACTAGATTCATTTTCTAACCCACTCAAAGGAGAGGACTTAGAGAAGTGGTTCTCAACCTTTTTTTGTATTGGGACCCATTTGTAAACTTTGAGGGCCAGTCCCAACCCACAGCCTTCTGGGCCTGCCAGTGCCCCTCATTCATCCCCCACCCCCCACCCCAGCCTTGCCAGCTGTCACTGTCCTGCTCAGGCTGGAGTTTGGTGGCTACAGCAGTTCCAGCTCATGCAAGCAGCAGCAGAGCAAGTCCAGCCCTGGCATGGGCTGGAGGGAGAAGACGGGGAGGCCTGTGACACCCCCCGCCCTGGGCTGGAGCTCTTGCATGCCAGGCAGCCTAGACACATCCCCACCCATCCTCCAGGCAGCGTCTCCCAGCTGCCCCACCCCTTAGAGTATGGGCACTGGCCCTGGTGCTGCCAGCCCAGCCGTGCAGCTACCTGCCACCCCAAAGGACCTTCCCCATCCCACCCCCCAACGCAGTCTCGGCACCCGGCGACCTTCCCTCAGCACCAGCAGGCACTCCCCCCTCCCCCACAACACATACCCATCCCCTCCATACCCAGCCACTCTCATACACAAGCCCCCAGACAGTCCCCAAGCCCTGCTTCTCCAACCCCTACTCCTCATATACTTACCTGCATCCAGATGCTGGGGCTGCTCCCACAACCCTGCCTGGCTGCATGCCAACCATGTGTGAACCTGCTGCCACCAATTGCCCCAAGCAGTCCCTTGCAGGCTGGAAGACTGCCAGCCTGCAAGGAGAAACCCATTCTTCCTCACCTTTTCCTGGGACTTGCTCATTACCCTTTCAGATATTCTTGTGACCCACTTTTGGGTCACAGCCCACTGGTTCAGAAACACTAAGTTAGAGGATTGCCAAGGAAGCATAAGGATCACCATGGTGAGAGAGACTTCTAGATTTTTTTTAATTTTATGTTTCTTTCTAAAAACTTTTTTCATGTTCCTATTTTTCTATGCACCAGACTACAATATTTGGATTTTTAACTTATCAGTTAAGCAAAAACAGACACAGATGGGGTTTTAATTTGAGTACAACAATTGAAAGCAAGCTTCACAGTAAAATTTGATTGGGGGAGTACATCAGGGCCTGAGGGAGAAACTGTTCACCAAGGCCCCCCTGGGGAGGACTAGAAATAATGGGCACAAACTGATTGAAGATCGATTCGGGCTAGACATGAGGAAAAACTTCTTTACAAGTCAAGTACTGAGGGTTTGGAACAGGCTCCCCCCAGAAGTGGATCATCTACTCTGGTGATCTTCAAAAAGTGTCTTGATGTCCATCTTGCTGGGGTCATCCGACCCCAGCAGTCTTTCCTGCCCAAGTGAAAGGGGGGCTGGACCCAGTGATCTGCAAGGGTCCCTTCCAGCCCTTAACAACTATGAAACTAAAGGCTTCTTTAGTAGAAAACTAAAAGTGCATTATTGTATATTTATTTTCTAGTACAGAAGTTTTTTGTGCTTTATATGGCATCAGAGACACAGGGTCAATTCACGGTTGCCAATCCAAGAATTTTTTTTTATTGATATGACCACCAAACTGTTTACTGAGAGGTGTTTTTACTGATATGTATTTTACATAATATAAATGTAGTCTGTCTGCTATGCTGCCAGGCTCCAGCTAGAAGGGCTGCATTTAAATGTAGGTGTTTAACACCAAAAAAATTGTAAAAAAAAAATTATCAATAAAGGTTGCAGCAAAAAATCATTGACTGCAGCAATGTTTTTGCACTATGCTGCCATGGACCAAGGCATGGACCCCAAAAGAAGGCTATAAGTGACCCAGCAGTATTACAGACAGCAGCAACAACAATGACTATGGGGGTAGGTGTCTAGGTATACAAATCCCTGAGAGAAGGCTGCTGCAGGGTGCAGTGCTCCTTCTCAGCCATCAGGTTATGCTGTTATGCTCTGTCTGTCCATCAGTTTGCCTCCAGATTCTTTCTGACCACAGAGCTTCAGTCAAGCTCTAGTTGCGTAGTGTTTTTACAAACTGCTTAATTTTTTTAATGTATTTTACAAACAGGTATTTTTAGCCTGACTTCTCCCACCCCTTCCCCCTCCCCCGGCTGTCTTTGTAAATGGATAGTTAGCAATCCTGAGTCAGTTGCTGGCCCAAAGAATTCACTGTCCATAAGGCAAAATGAAGAAAACCCACTAAGAATTCAAGAGGTACTTGTAGTCAGTCAGACTGAATGTGTTATTGGAAAAAGTCATAGTCAGGAGGTCTTTTTTGATTGATAAAGGGCCTGAATACATTTATGACCAACTGTAATTAAACACAGACTGAAGGGCTGCTTTGCCCCTGCCAGGCTGACCCCAGCTGGTGTTTAGAGCCAGATGTCTACCTCCCTCCCCCAGCTAGCCGGAGTAGTGATAGTACTCTGGCTAGGGAACAGAGGGGTGGGACCAACCCTGTTTTTCTGGGGCTGCAAAGCATCCTGGGATGCTGGGAGACTGTGATTTTAATTTGAACCAGGAAGGGGTCTGGCACAGAAGTTGCATAAACTGGTTTGGTCAAAATCAGTTAAGTCTGATATTGCATCTAACCAAGGTTATCTTCAGCTAGTTTCAGCCATTTTGTAAGTGGTGTAAGTATACTAGACTTCTGTTCTGTTACAGGTTTAAACCTGTTTCTGATCACTTAAACTGGTTTGTGTGTAACTTCTGTCTCTAGCCTAGTAGTTTTGTTTCTTGGTGCTTGTGTTGAATAGACTTACTCCTGATTTATACTAGAGTAAGTAAAATTGTGGACCTCAATGTCCAATACTTGTAACAGATCTTCCTTGGAATGCTACCAGTTGTGTATATCAGTTGCCCCTATGGAGAACAAAATGGACCTTTCATCTGCAAATTCTATCTGGCTTGGAGAATCTGCTGTAGGTCAAAGGTTTTCACTTGGGTAGTATTTACTGAAGCAGATAGTCCATTTTATTTGTACAGTGGATGGTTTGTGCATTTAATTACCCAGTTTGCTTATGCAAGGGCCCACTTTTGCACAGAGATCAAGGTTTTGCAAATCTCTTGAGTGTAGTTTTGAATTTTGTTTGAAAATGTTTATCACTTTTCTGCCTGTTTTAAAATAAAGTCTAAGGTATGTCAGAAAAGGTGGGGCTGTTTTTGAGAGTCTGCTATTGTGTGACATAAAGCAAAAAATTTTGGTTCTCCTTTTTGCTAGTAGAATACATTTGAAATCTTGTTTGCAGCATTTTTTCCAGTTTCCACTTCTGAAATCATATGACAGACTTTGGTTAGAGTTTCTTTGCTATATTTATTTCCATGAAACTTCTCTTTAACAATATATATATTTTTAACAATTGTCAGATGCAACTTCTATCTTTATACTACTTCTATGCTAGAAGAGAGATTCCTTTTCATCTCTTTGAAGAATCTACTTTTGTGTTCTTTATGTTGGTTTATATTGAGTAGTTTCTCATCTGAATAAGCCCATACTAGCGTTTACTTATGTGAATAAATGCTACTCACTGTGAGAATGGGTTACAGATTTGGCCTGAAAATATAATGTCTGTATGTGTTATAAAACTTTAATCAACAAATGGTACTTCAAAAATAATTCCTTTAATTGAAAAAGTGAAATGTTGTTGTTTTAATTTAAGCTGTGTAATAGGCTAGATATTTTTATATTAATGTAACAGCATTGTTATTCAGCCTGATGGGTCCAGTCAGCAAAACAAAAAAGAGTGCTTGTGCAGGAGAGAAGAAGAAGCTGTCAAAAAAATTTGATGTAAGCATTTTCTGCCTCTGCCTGATGAATAGTTTTGGATAGAAGCCCATCAATTTAGCTTGGAGGCTTTGCATCACAGAACCTGAATTACTGGATGATTCGATTAAGGAGGAGACAGAACATAGAGTTCTGAGCTTGGTTTTAGTTTCTTTCTTCTGACGGATGGAACAATGACATTCAAGATTAAATATTTTTCTGTTGCTGCTTGTTCTGTTATGGTTCGAGAAAGGTGTTTGTTTTGGCTTTTCTAATCACTTGGAAACTACCTGGTGAACCATGTGCAGCTTTGTGCTAGATAAAGTGATAGTTGCTTGTTAAAATGAGACCTTATTCAGTCTACCAGATGCAGAAAGAAGTTGAGCAAACTGGATTCTTTATCTCCTTGCTATTTAGTGGAACATCTACTGTGAAACTCTACTGCTAGAAGAACCTTTATGAGCATCCATCAATTAGCTTATGGTGAATATTATAACTGTCAATGAATGAATACAATGGGGATGAGGGTTCCAGAACTGACACTTCCTGTTACATGGAACTGGTCACCCAAGCCCTCCATACCTTGGTTTCCACATTTGGGGAAAAAAGGAAATTTAGTATGAACCTTTTTAAAGAGGTTTGAGCTCTATAGAGGAAAACTAGTATGCACATATTAAGTGTTGTGTACATCCCTACTAAGGGATAAAGTTTCCACCTATTTAAACTGTTGATGAGGAACACAATGGACATGTTGTGGTACTATGGCAGTAGATTTGAATGTGTATGTGAGAAACTTGCATCAGTATTAAACTCTGACAATTTAAAGAGAAGAGTCTTAAATGCTTGATCTCTCCCCTCCCCTGCTGGAGGTACTGAACATCTACTCTCTCTCAAATTGTGGAGACTCAACATCTCAGCAAATCAGATTATAATAGCTACTAGGAAAGCTAGACCAGCCGGAACTGGGGCAGATCCTTGACAGCTGGTATTGAGAGAGCTTGGAAAGGGTGGCACCCTGAAACTCCTTCAGCTTCTTGGAACAGCGCCGAGTGATGTGCCCGTGAAGGCTGGTTTCAGTTTGTAAAGAATGGTTTAGCAGAGTGCTTGGAGGAAGTTGGAGGATGAGGCACTATAAACCAGTCGGAAGTCCAGATATTTTTATTTTCATTCCTAATAGGTAAGTTGGATTCTTCTCTAGGAAATTTTTAGAAATGCAATAAGAAAGTTTCAGAACAGTATCACAAGGTTTTTAACTGTACTGACTCCCTTTATGTGAGTGGAAGTGGTGACTAAAATACAGATTACATGTCACATTTTGCAAACAGGGGAGTCAGTTCCTAACTGCAGATGGCTGCATTTAATTTGGACAGTTCAGTGTAAATAATTGCCTATGGCAAGTAGATTTTGATAGTGACTGTTTTAAAAAATAAGTGATGAGTCACTTTATTGGATTTGTTAAAAATATTTGTGGTTTAAGACTGAGTTTTCTTGACACACAAATGTAACATTTTAGCATGCCTGGGTGCTGAAATGCCAGTTAATTTTGTTGCCTGGTTTGCTTATTTTACTCCTCTATGTTTCAAGTGCTAATAACACAGACAAAAATTCTGGGATTATAGCCTTTGAGGCAAACAATGATTCTTGTCAGGCTCACATAGAAAAAGTATGAGTGCTTACTTAAAGAAAGCTTAGGGCAAATGTGTGAGAGAGACTGGAACTGGGGAGGGAAGGATGGGAACAGGCAGATGTGGGGGGGGGGGGGG
>NW_017729033.1:68631810-68640768 GCF_001723915.1 Gavialis gangeticus | reverse complement strand
GGGGGGGGGGGGTGGCACCGGTGCAGTCACCACCCCCTTTTGATTCCTGGTCCACCTGAAATTTTAAATCCAGTGGCAGCAGCATTTCTAGTCAGGCAGTAGGGAGGGAGTCACTTGACTTCATGGTTTATTGTAATCTACTTTTTGCCTTCTAAGATCCTCATTCTACAGGTATTAATGACCATTTCTTCTTTTTAATGGTCTTGATAGTTCCACCAATCAAGCTATTCTTTGGTCTGCAATTTTGCTGTCTGTTAGCTGTTGCTGGTATTTCACACCCTGAACCTCTTAGTAAAGTTTATAGCTTATTTTTAACCAAAAAAACCGATGTCTTGTTTTATGTGTGATGATGCACCTCTCCATGTGTACACGTTTTCAAAGTTCTAGATCTCCCTATGGATAGGAATGTATCTGCATGTGAGTTGGTAGAAAAATGGGTTAATGAGGGAGTGGTGATTAGTATGAGAAGGGTGGAGCATTACATGCAGTCACCAGAAAATTAATTTTACATACAACTTTAATTTTTAAAACAAAGAGAATAAAGGACTGGGGTCTAAAGGAGAAAGAGAGGCACTAAGACAGATATACCCAGAAGACCTGTATGTTGTTTAAAATTCACTTTAATATTGTGAGAGATTTGTGGGTTTTGAGTATTTTTAGCACAAGTTTTTTAAATTTGTCATTTTACACATGCTAAATCATAATCGTAATCATATCCTCCTCAAGAAGTTACCAGGAAAAATATACATGCACTCTGTGGATTTTTTTTTATATATTCCACTTGATAAATTGGAGCATATGTTGGAAATTTTAGATGGTTGTAAACACTAAGGCTATGTGGAGCTTCAGTCCCTGATTCGATTTGGTAGAGATTTGGCCCGATTTGGTGGCTGAATTGATTCGAAAAGATTTGACAATTTAGACATAGACAGAGCTTTAAATGTTTTTTTGTGGTACCTAGAGGTATATAGGTGGCTCATGAATGCTGTGATGCTGGGGTGCATGGATTGTCCCACAGGAGCAGCAGACCCAGAAGTGGACCAGAAGTGCTTCCGGTTCACTTCCAGGTCCACCAGAGAGCACACTGGCCTCCCCCCCACAGCTCAGCAACTGGTGCTTCCTGGGTCTGGGGGCACACCTGGGATTCTCCTACCGCCGATTGCTGAGCTGAGGAGGTGCGGGGGTGGGGGGGGCCATACACTCCCTGGCAGACCTGGAAGTGTACTGGAAGTACTCTGGTCCTCTTCCAGGTTCACCACTGAGCATGTGGGGGACTCCCCTGCACTTGTGTGGGACGCTCCATCCACCCCAGCATAGCAGCATTCACATTCCATGCCTGGTACCTTGAGGTATGTAGAAAAAACATTTAAAGCTGCGTCTATGTCTGAATCGCTGAGTCTCTGAATCAGCATTGAATCTTCAGATTCGGATTCAGCCAAATTGAATCAGGGACAGTAATCTGAATCAACTAATTGAATCGTTGTCCCTGATTCAGGCTGAATCTGAATTTAATAGGGTCCGTTTCACACACCTCTAGTAAACACCTGTTATCGATAAGAGGGAAACATTGCTGATTTAGGGAACTACTGTATTTACCTAGGTCTTTTCTAAACTTGAATTGACAGTTTCAGTAGCTAGTGCCTCATGGTAAATGTAGGCTTGGAAAGGATCTCAAGATGTTAAGCAGTTCAGTGAAAATACTAAATAGTGGAAGAACTAGAACAGGCCCCTAGGGAACTCCACTCAGTACCTTCTTACAGTTTGATATTAAGTTCTTCATCGCGTATTTTTAAGCATGATTATTCAACCAGTTCTGAACCTACTTTACAGGAATTTCATCTATACTAAGGTGGTTAAACTTCCCTGTAGCCAGGGGTGCATCCAGCAGTGGCATGTAGTTCCTGGGGCTGCACACCATAGAGACCGCTTGCTGTAGGGCAGCCCCTCCAGGATCGCTGTGCAGGTAGTGTGGGCTGAGTCAGCTGTGCGTGGTGGCCCTACCATGTGTCAGAGTGGCCACTTGTTAACCACCCACAGGCTGCCAGTTGGACAGCCCAGATCTAGATTTTATTTGCTTAATTTATGAAAATGTCATGGGAGAGGGTATAAAAATACTCAGTCTTATTGCATCCCGTATTCTCCCTACCCCCATTCATCCATATTTCCTTTCGGTTTCTGAGAAGGAAATGAAATTGGTTAAGCATGGTCTGCTTTTGACAAATTCATGTTGGTTGTTTACTTACTTCCTTGTTATCCTTTAGATGCTTAGAAGTTGATTCATACATTCCAGTAGCTGTGTAGCCATCAAAGTTATTCTCTGGGTCTTCCATTTTCCTTTATAAACAGGTGCTAGATAGTCCCTTTACCAATAATCAAGGATCCTGAGAGCTCATTTTCAAGATGTACAAAAGACATTTTTCACTTAGTTTCAAACAAGCCTACTCATTTTTAGATGTTTTAGTTTTTCTCATATCAACACCATCTGAGTTCACTAAGATTTTCAAATGTGACTAGAGATTCGGTGCACTAATATTTGTGTCCAATCAGAGTCATTTTAGGGCATAAGGCAAACGATTGCCACTTTCTGAAAAACTGTGCCTCTGTGGTTTTTTTAAGTTTGATACCAAATCATTAGTGGTTTTGACAATTTTAGTCAAAATAATTTCTGAGATGAACTTTCAAGATATTGGCTTCTCTTGATTTGTATTTCAAGTTTGCATATTGTTGTTTGTTCATGTGAACATTTTCATATGCAGTTCACATGCACAAAATAATGTGTGCAAGTGTTTGATGAATTGTGATTGCTTTGCTGATGTGACCTCAAATAACTGTAATAAAAGTCAACACACATTGATACTGATTGTATGATTTTTTCTTGATTGTATGATTGCATGTTTTATCTTGAATTCCTGACTTTATTTACTTTGTGCAGTAGTTTACCATTAACTTTTTAATGTAAGTTCTAAGTTTACTGAGCCATGAGTCATGCAAAAAAAATGAAGACCAATTAAACTTTGTTTTCTAACTGCTGAAACTATCTTATGACCAGCTTTAAAGTAGTGAAGCAACTCTTGCTCATATTAGACTGCCTGTTGTGCAACACTTGTTTGCACAGCTATTTACCTGCAGGGTTTAGGGTGAATATTTTGTAGGTAACCAACAGAAACAAAAGTACTATTATACACTGCTTTTGTATGTGAGTCAAAAGGTTTTGCAGTAAACCTGGTGCTGATGTTCATGGTGAATGCATCTGTGGTTCATGGAGATGTGTAAACCTAAGCATATCCTTCTGCTCCATCTATGAGGCATTTATACTTGGCATGAAGTTGACTGCGGTGCCCTTCATTGCCTACAACGTGAGGGTTGTCCCTGGTCAGTATAAAATGTGGTAGGGTAGCCCTCAGTTGAACAAAATTTGAACATTCTTGGCTAATAATTAACTTTTTATTTCCACGATGCTTGGTATGAGTTATTATTTCTTAAGCTGTCAAGTTGCTTCACATGCAAGTGCCATCTGTTTCTTTTACAATTTGTAGCAATAGTCTGTGTTAATCTGCAACAAACTTTGTCACTCCCCTGTTTCTTTTTTGCTCTTTACAGGATTTGATATTCAATGGCTAGAAACAGTGATATCAAGTGGCTGAAATGAATATGAACACTATCTTAGAGGAAATGTTGATTAAAAGGTCGCAACAGAAGAAAAGGACTTCTCCCTTAAATTACAAAGAAAGACTTTTTGTGCTTACAAAGTCAGTGTTAACGTACTATGAAGGTCGAGCAGAGGTAGGAGATGTATGGTTTTATATTATGTTGCCTTTGCTGAGAGAGATGCTTGCTTTTTATTATTTGCTTTCTTCCTGCTGAATATCGAAACTGAGTGCTCCAGGTGTCAAGAGTGTGGATGGCACTGAATGGAGCTGTCATCCATCATTTCTCTGACACCAGTTTTACATAGCACAGCTTAACAGACATTTAGGTAATAAACCCATTAAAATACAAAAGTAAATAAGGATCTAAACAAGTAATCCCTAAAAGTATTTCAAGAACAGTGCTGCTCAAAAATAGTTAAATAGTTCTGTCCAAGTAGGACAATAATTCCAGCCCCTCGAGGAAAGGAAGCTTCAGCAGCTGTCAGATTATTTACAGGGTACTTTGCCACATCAGGCCTTCTGTTCATACCTGCAGGCTTTCTCATAGAGGTAGGTATGTCTGTTCTGCAACAGCACCATATAGAGCTATCTGAAGCCATCTGATCATTGCAGCATGGAAGTAAGCGTAACCTAATTCAATCTGCTTGTTTAAAGCTTGCTTGGATATTTCTACACACTCATGGCTTACATACAGTTAAGAGCCTTGAGTGACTTTATAAGAACCTTATTCTCCATCAGTCCCATATACAAAACCCTTTTACCCAAGTGTGGAAGTGGTTAACCTGGGCTAAGTGATATATTTGAGGATATGGGTTAAAGCTAGGACTCCAGTTTCACTTGGGCTGGTAAACCCCAGACACCCTTTGCATTGAAGATGCAGGCTTAATTACTTGAGGGCTGACAGCCTTCCACTGCCTTCTCACAACCCCCCTTACCATGTCTCTTGAAGGACAGACAAGATCTCCCATAATTTACTAGGCAATAATACTCAAGCAGCTTAGTTTACTGCCATGTAAAGAGCTATGGATAACTCTTCTAAAAGCCTAGCACTGTTTACAGATGAATACTTACCAGAGAGAACTCAGATTTGGGTATAAGTTCGTGTTGTGTCTTATTCTTGCCTACGTCTGGGTCTCAGTCACCAACGCTAGCACTGCAGTGAAGACAGAGCAATAGAAAGAAAGGAACTGGTTGCAGACACTGAGACAGAGTACAGCAGTAACAGTGTACTTTTTCATGCTTTCTGATGTGGGGGAAAAAAACTACATTAAAATATCCCGTGAGGCTGCAGTGCACATAAGCCAGAAAATGCTATGAATAAAGTTGCTTCTGAACATGTTCACTGTGACCCTTTTGTTTCCCTGTCCTGGAGACTTGTCTGTCTTCTTTTTTGTTTTTGAATGTAGCTAATGAAAGTGTAAAGAGAAACCAGCAATATTCTAATGTTATAAAATTCTTAATCTGTCTGTCTGTCCATAGCGCTTTATTCACGTTCTGACTGGCTGAATGAAACAGCCAATCAGAGTGCGAATAAGCATTTGGACAGGAGGTGGGGGCACAGCAGAGCGCTGCCATGATGGCGAGGAGGGTGGGAGCAGGAGGGAAGGGGGGAGCGGGCCTGGACGGGGGTGGCATGGGGCTCCATCTGTGCCCACTCTCCTGCCCTCCCATCATTCCTGATGGGCAATTGGCTAGTCTAATATAATAAAAGCCTTTGTCTGTCTGTCATTGGCCTATTTGGTTAAAAAGACCCATGGGCCTAGCCCACTAAACACATGTGGGCCGCCACTGCTGGGCGGCCAAGGTTCTGTCTGTCATTGGAGCGTTGCCATGATGGTGGGGACTGAGGGGCTGGAGCGGGGGGGGCAAGTCCTGCCAGTCCTGCTCCTTGGAGGCCTTGCCACTGCATCCAAGGGGTGCCCCTCACCCCCAGCGGACAGAGGTGGGGCCAGCTGTTTTGAAATGGGAGTGCCACCATGACAGCGGGGACTGAGAGACTGCAGCAGTGCTGGCTTTGCCCCACTCCCCCCAGGCCCTGCTCCTTGGAGGCAGCAGTGGCACGGCGTGCTGGTGGTGCAGTGCTGGCAGTGGTGCAGGGGGGAGCCCATGGGGCTAGAGGCGTAGCAGCAGGACCACAGGGCACTGGGTGGAGGTGCTCCGTCCCCACCTGCCTCCCTCTGCTGTCATTCATGATGGGCAATTTGCTAGTTTGATAGAATTTTGCCCTTACATTGTTATTTATTTCTCATGTATTGGTATAAATCATTTAACCATGGTAACTCAAATCAAGCTAAACACAGTTTGTCTTTGACAAAACTGGGCAAACATCATCATTGCTGTTGTCCACATATATTTAGCTCCAGCCACAGGATGCTTTTATAGTTTAGAATGACAGATCCTCCCATAGCCACTCCTCCCAGTGCTGCACCTGTCCAAGCCCTGTACCCCCCCTCCCCCCACCCCAAGCTGCCCCTGCCTGCCCCGCTTCTGCTTCTGGCCCACAGGGCCTGTGTCCCACCTTTGTATACCGCAGCCCCCCAATTTTCTGTCTAGCCCACCTCAGCCCCTCACTGGGAAGAAGCTGGTGCTACCCCTGGTTGCAGTGAATGTATTTAACTGCAAAATTTGAAGAGTGGCTCTAGCTTCAGGTGTCACAAGAGTATGCATGTGAAATTTGGGGTTTGTGGTGACTGTGGTTCTTTAGCTATTTGATGCCAAAAGACTTGAGAAAACAAAACCATTGTCCTTAAAAATAAATAAAGTTCCTTATTCTGAAGTTAATAAATATTTTACAAAACAAGCAACACAGGAAATTTAGTTGTCCCCTAAATCATTCTGTAGGAGTAAGAGAATAAATTCAGTCATTACAGTGAGAAACAGAGGGATCTTTAATCCTACAAATCCCAGTCAGTCCTAGGTATGGTGTTCTTAGAAAATGAAAGTAGGGTAGATTTGCACTTTGTGGATTTACTGAATGAGAGAGAGAGCATAAGCTTTTGTGAGCCTGAGCCTACTTGATCAGGTGCTGTGGAAAAGTGAAAGCATTCACAGCATCTGATGAAGTGAGCGCAGGCTTGCAGAAGTTTATTCTCTCTCTCTCTGATTTTGTCAGTCTACAAGGTGCTTCACCACCCTGCCTTCTGCCTGACTTTAGATTAACACAGCTCACTACTTCTTTCTGCTTAAAGAGGATTCCATAATGTGCGATTACAAGGCCTGGAAACAGACTTTGTAGATACTTAAAAGAAAATGCTAGTAGGATAGTTAAGTATCCTCAAGTATTTGTTGTGCATAGTAGACAGAAGTGGTTCCATGTAGATGAGTAAATACAGCAGTCAGTGCTTGGGAGCTGTGATCTTACCTGATCTATTTTCTGCAGTTGGTCCTGCCTAAGTAATTGAAGTTTATGTATATGCAAACATTTCCCTTCCCCCATCTATATAATAGAAAAGGCTTATCAGGATTATCAGCTTGACACAGTGAAACACAGTGAGGGTTGTGGTAAAGCTTTCTGGTGAGAAAAGATCTTTCTACTTAGAAACTTACTGTTACTTTATTTAAAACACTTTCATGACAGGAGTTTGGGAAATTCTCAAGTTGTGTGATATAATGCAGGCCCTGTTTCTACAATGAAACCCCAGGCCCTGCAGAAGAAGTAAAACAAGGTCTTAAAACTATTAACTGCCAGACTTGGCTTTGACAAACAGGTGATCTCCACTGAAGCAAAAGTTACTTTACATATGCCAAAGCTGAATTTGCCAGCAAGTACTTAATTCAGTTTCAGCTGAATGTGACACTCTATTTAACATAAAGCTTAACAACAAAAATGTCAATAATAGACACTAAAATTAAGAATACATAGGTTCTACACATAGCTACAAACCTCTGTCCTTTGAATATATCTGTAGACTGCAGCTGGATTAATTGACTGCTTTGCACCTTCCTTTTGAATGACTTGACAGAATAATATAGTAGAGTTGTTTATACAGGTGGTTAGCTGAGCCTGGTATTTTGCACTAAGCCTGCTACTGTCTGAAAATCAAGAGGGGGAACACCCAACATCTTCCTATTTCAATTCTTTGCTCATCAACAACAATTAAAATAGAGGTTTAATAGCTTTGCCTAGACAATTCATTTAATTTCAAGGGAAGTGAAGTGTAAGTGTCCCAGCTTAGAATCATGGAAACAGTCTGACAGGTGTGTGACCCCAGATCCCTACAGCCAAAACTTTCAAAAGTGGCCAGTGATTTTTTTTTTTTTTTTAATTACATTTAATTTGTTTAGGGCCTCATAGTTAGTATTTCCAGATCTTTGATACCCTGGCCCTGATTTTCAGAAGTGCTGTACACACATTTTCCATTAACCTCCTGAAAATAAGCCCCAAGGTGTCTGTTTGGACTCCCAGAAACAGAATTCCCAAAGCAGGAACAGTTTTTGAAAACTTTGACTCAATTGTTTAATTATAGAGGAATGATAACTTTAAAAAATGAGATTTATCAATATGCCCTCAGTTGTTTTGTATCACTGATGGAACAAAACAGCTGTAAACCTTTCTGCATTGAGTACATCTAAACTGTACTTAACTCTCGTTATTTGCAATTAAGTTACTCCCTCAACTTTGCACAGCGTGAGTATGAAAAGGCACTTGCATAACATTCAAGGTGCTGCATCCACACAGCTGCTGCATTCATGTGCGACATTAAAACTATTTGGGCACATAGGTACCGAGTATGTCGGGGCCTACAGGCCCTAGCCCCCATCAGGAAGAGGCAGTCCTGAAATAGGAACATCAGATCCTGGTCCCAGGGCTGTGTGACTCGGGGACAGCATTTGTCTCAGATTCCCAGTATCACACAGGGATCTGGGTTTTCCATTCATCATGGAAAAACTTGGGAAATGATGGGTTTCCCTTTGCAGGCTGGCAGAATTCCAGCCTGCAAGTGGCTGTGGGAAGCAGGACATAGGGGTGCTATAGGCCTGTGTGGGGTCTTGGGGGTGCGGCATGTGCCCCCCAGACTTGTACACAGTGTGGGGGCAGATGTAGGCTGCCTGCTGCAGGCTCAGAACTCCCTGCCTTGCTGCCTTCCCCCTGGGAGCCCCACACGGGCTGCACTGTTGTAGTGAAGCACCCCCTGCCCATCTGTCAGCAGCGGGGATGACAACATGGAGTTGTGCCCCCACTTCTGCTTGGCGGGCAGAGGGTGCCTTGCAATGGCATTACGGGGCTCCCTTGGGGAGGGCAGCAGGGCGGGGAGCCCCAAGCCCTCAATAGGAAGCCCACATCTGCCCCTTCCTCCCCCCACACAGG
>NW_017729033.1:68626380-68631647 GCF_001723915.1 Gavialis gangeticus | reverse complement strand
TTCCTCCCCCCACACAGGCTCCACTCTGTTCTGTTCCAGCTGTGCCACGGGGCGGTGCATCATCTTAGGTTTCCTCCCCTCCCCAGCGAAAATAAAAGTCAGCACCTAAGACACTCTGAGCTCTATCCCAGTGAATTATGGGAAACCATGTATGTTCTTTCTGGCTACAGAGGAGGGATTGTAGGAAGGCACTGGAGAGACTTAGTGACACGAGTGGAGTTCAGCCTGCTTCCACCCTACAGAGTAGCTGCATTCACAGCTGACAAATTGTGGTCCTCTAAATTAGCATTTCTCAACCTGTAGGTCGCAACCCAAAAGTGGGTCTCAAGATTTCAGAGGGCCAGGAGCCATGGGTTGAGAAATGCTATCCTGCGAAAGTGCTGAGACTGCAGCAGGGCAGAATGGTGGCGGGCAGGCGTCTGCTCCTCACAGTGGGGGAGGAGGGCAGGGGAGAGCTGCAAGGCTGGGCTGGGGGACACTGAGATGCTGCTCAGGGGCTGGAAGGGGCTGTGACCAGGCTGCCTGGCATGGTGCGGGGGCTGCCACAGGCCTCCTTGCTCCACTGTCGCCGTTATGAGCCAGAGCTGCCACAGCTACTGCGCTCTGACCTGAGAGGGATGGGGCAGCTGGGGGCCTCTCCAGCAGGGCTGGGGGGGCAGGGCTGCGGGTTGGGAGTGAGAGACACCAGCAGGACTAAGGGGTAGGGACTGTGGGTTGGGAGTGAGGTACACTGGCATGGCCTGGTGGGGTGGGGGGGCAGAGACTGTGGGTCATACACCAGCAGGGGCGGGGGGAGGTTGTGACAGGCCATGAACCTTTGCAAATGGGTTCTGGTAGGAAAAAGGTTGAGAACCACTGCTCTAGATTTACCCTATCCCACCTGACAACTTAAGGGGAAAAGCACTATTGTGTTTGAGTTAAGTGGGGGGTGGTTTGTGTGTAGAGGCAACTCAAGTTAGGGGTAACAATTGAGTTATAACTTAATTTTCAAATGAAGGTAGGCCAATAGCTTGAGCTAGGTTTATAAATTGTCTCCAGAACAGTGCAAAGGAGCTAGTTTGTGCTAATGAAATGTCTCAGTATTTTCAAAGTAGTGCACATATTTGGAAGACGTCATGTTATCTATGGGTATATTTGCATTTGTTTTTTAATGAACAGTATTTCCATAAAACTGACTCTGATTCAAAGATTGTGTTATTAATGGTGCTGCTAATCTGTGTTTCTTTACATATAAATTATGGCCATTGCTAACCATCCCTTAGTTCATCTTTTATCTTTATTCTCTGTGGTATTCATCTCGGCTTCCTTTTAAAATGACATTCTCATAACTTGTATGCTAAGTGGTTTAGTCAGTTCATCGTTCCACCACATAAACAGAGTACGTTATTTTGTTAATATATTATGTTTTACTATTCACTAACTTAGCGAGGTCAATCTGCAATGCTCATGAATGTAAAGTTAATCTTTAGCATTCATTTGGTGTTTGTTAGCTGCTCACAATGACTACCCTTGACTTCTGAATCATAGGATGGGGCTGTATGTTGATGATTACCTTTTGCATAGTGCTTCATAAGTTCAAATACTTTATAAACTTTATGGGTCTAATGCAGGGGTTGGCAATGTTTTTGGGCAGAATGCCAAAAATACCTGCTACTTCAATTTGTAAGATGGGGTGCCAGGGGTGGACGGCAGGGGACTTCCTTGTGGCGGTGCAGCTCCAGTGCCTTCCTTGCCATCTGCCTCAGAGTGTGTGCCAAGCAAAATGCCTGTGCATGCCACGATCTGGCACCTGTGTTGGGGGTTGCCTACCCTTGGTCTAATGAATCAGCATTATCCTTTCTGAGTATAGATAACCCTCTGTCTGTTAGTGGGGTTCCTTCAGCACTATGGGAAGGGCAGAATTGGGAGAGCCTATGCACTTTGTACCCTAAAGGTGGCTCCCTCCCTGTCTTTGAATAGCATGGGCATAGGGGAAAAAATAGTCTGCTTCTATACAACTCTGCTAGCTATTCACTAGCATAAATGAGGAGAATAAGTGGCACAGAAACTGCTCTCTTCGAGGCTGGCATAATGGCTCTTTGCTGTTGCGTGGAGTGATGAAACAATATTTTTTTTCTTCCCAAGCCCTTCTGTGCACAGCTCCGACAAGGTTCTGTTGTAGATTTTGTAGACATTAGAACTGGAAGGGACCTCATGAGATCATTGGGTCCAGCCCCCTGCCCAGGGGCAGGAAATGATCCCAGCAAGATAAGCATTGAAGTGTTTCTTAAAAGTGTCCAGAGTAGGTGCTTGCACCACTGCTGTGGAGAGTCTATTCCAGGCTCTGTGGACTCAGATGGTAAAGAAGTTTTTTCCTTATGTCCAGCCTAAAATGGTCTTCCAGCTGTTTGTGACCATTAGACCTTGTTTTCTCTTGGGGTGCCCTGGTGAACAGGGGTTCTCCCAGTTCCTGTTGCACACTCATATACTTATAGGCTGCCACCAAGTCACCCCTGAGCCTTCGTTTTTCCAGGCTGAAGAGTCTCATGCTTCTCAGCTTCTCCTCATAAGGCCTGCTTTCTTGACCTCTAATCATGCACATGGCTCTCTTCTGGACTCTCTCAAGCTTCTCCACATCCTTTCTAAAGTGTGGAGCCCAGAATTGGATGCAGTACTCCAGCTGCAGCCTCACCAAGGCCGAGTAAAGCGGAAGGATGACTTCTTGGGTCTTGCTTGAGATGCATCGGCAGATGCAAGGCAGAGTTTTGTTTGCTTTGCTGGCTGCAGCATTGCATTGGTGGCTCATGTTCATCTTGTGGTCAGTCATTAACCCCCAAGTCTCTTTCAGCTGTGGTGCTAGTAAGAGTAGTACTGCTGACCCTGTAAGTATGATGTGTTTTTTTTTTCTTCCGAGGTGGAGCACCTTGCATTTCTCTGTGTTGAATGCCACCCACCTTGTAAACCTGTCCAGGTTGGCCTGAATTGCCAGCCTATCCTCTAGTATGACCACGCTTCCCCATAATTTGGTGTCATCAGAGAATTTAGCCAGTCTGCTTCTGATACCGAATCCAGATCATTTATAAATATATTATAGAGTACTAGTCTGAGTACTGAGCCGTGGGGAAGCCACTGGGTAAGTCACTGTGCACAGTGTTGATTCATTTCCATTGACTATCACTCTCTGTGTCCAACCACAAATCCAGTTCCCCAGCCATTGGACCGTAAGGTTGTTGAGGCCACAGTTCCCCAATTTTACCATGAGGACATCATGGGAGACCAAGTCAAATGCTTTTTTGAAGTCCAAATATATAATATCAACCTCTTCTCTTTTGGTCAGGCAAGACCTACACATAACAAAGCCATGTTGGCTCTCTCTCAGAATGTTGTCTTCTGTTAGTCTGTTAATGTTTCTTTGATTTTTTTTCCAAGATCTTTCCAGGGATTGAGGTTAAACTGATTGGCCTGTAGTTCCCTGGATCTCCTTCCTCCTTTTCTTGAAGATAATTGATTGGCCCTCTTCCAATCTTGAGGAACCTCTCCTGAGCACCACGAATTCTCAAATTTCCTCACCATTGGCCATGCTATGATGTCAGCCAGCTCTTTCAGCACTCTTGGGTGCATTCCATTCGGGCCAGCTGATTTGTGGATATCCAGCCTCTTGAGGTGTTCATTCACAAGATCTTCACCAATTATAGGTATATGTTTGCCCTTACCCTGGTAACCCTGCATCCTGTCAGGCAGGGTGATCTTGGGCTGGTGGAAAACTGATGCAAAGTAGTCATTAAGGAGATCAGCTTTTTCCTAAGTGTTGGTTGTCAGCTGTCCCATTTGGTTTAGCAAGGGTCCAATGTTGCCCTTGGTTTTTTTTCGACTTCCCTTGTATCTGAAGAAGGACTTTTTATTGTCCTTCATTCCTGTAGCCAGTTTGAGTTTGGTTTCAGCTTTGTTCCTAGTTTGCTCCCTGCAAATGCGGGCCAGTGCTGCATACTCCTCCTTAGTGGTATTTCCTGACTTCCATCCCTTATAAGCTTCTCTTTTCAAATAACAGCAGATCTGTTAATTTCCTAGTTAGCCATGGGGGTCACCCAGCCCTTTTGCTACCTTTCCTGCTGGCCAGAATGGACTTTTAAGATTGCATCATTAAGGAATGACCACATATTGTAGACTCCCCTCCCTGTCATATCATAGCCTCAGGGCCTTGACAACCAACCTCCTGAGCCTGTGAAAGTCAGCTTTCCTAAAGTTAAGGATTTCTGCATTGCTGACTGATTTGCCAGCCTTGCGATGGATAGAGAAAGCGATCAACTTGAGATCACTGTCTCCAAGCTCCCCTTCAATCTTTAGGTCGCTCACTAGATCGTCCCTTTTGGCCAGTACCAGATCCAGCAGTGTCTGCCTTCTTGTCGGCCCATAGACTTCTTGAGTCAAATATAGCTCACCAATGCAAGTGAGGAAACTTCATGACTGATCAGATTTGGCTGAGTGCTCTTCCCATGAGATGTCAGGGTGGTTGAAGTCATCCATGATGACTGTGCACCGAGAGCCTGCAGCCTCTGCCAGTTCCCTAGCAAATTCATGGTCAAGCACTTCCTCCTGGTTAGGAGGTCACCGTTCCCTGCCACCCTGTTTCCTGCCTCTGCAGCCAGGTGGGCATGACTTGGCGCAGCTGGGAACAGCCGGGCTTAGTGGAGCAGCTGTAAGCTCTGTGCTGCAAGCAGTGGCATGCACAGGGGGTGTGTTGCCAAGGCAGCATGGGGTGAGCAGTGAGGAGCACCTTCTCTGTGCAGCCCCGCTGTTCCAAGCCACACCAGATCATGCCTGCTGGGCTGCAGAGGCACCCAGGGGAGGGAGGCAGGGCAGCAGGGAATGGCAGCTGCTCACTCTTTGCTTCACCCTGCTTCCTCCCCCAGGCCTCTGCAGCCTGGCGGGCGTAACCCAGCACAGCTGGGAACAGCGGGGCCACACAGAGAGGCTGTGAGCTCCGCACTACAAGCCAGGGCAGTGGGTGTTGCTGGGACTAAGCAGGGAGAGGAGCCAAGCTGGGCCCAGGGCCCACTGTGCCTGTATGCCTGCCCCTGCCCCGCACCCAGGGTCACTTTCCAGAGCCAGCACCCCCCTGCATCAGTGAATCAGTCCCCCAGACTCACACCGGCCCTGGCTGCCTCCCTGCACTGGCTGGAGGGGGGCCAGCCTCAGCTGCACCACCAGGCCAGAGGAGATGGAGCCCCCGGGAACTCAGTGCCCACCCCACCATGCCCTGCACAGCCAGGGCAAGATGCTTGACAAAG
>NW_017729033.1:68622034-68626275 GCF_001723915.1 Gavialis gangeticus | reverse complement strand
GCACAGCCAGGGCAAGATGCTTGACAAAGCTGTGGCTCATCTTGGGGGTGTGAGGAAGGGGTGGTGGTTCACACCGCTGCACATGTCCTGTCAGGAAGAACCCAGCGCTGCCCTGGCCCCAGACCTTATTTAATGTATTTTTTAATATATGTATATATATTTAAAATGCATAATTTATGTTTTCAGGCACAATTGACCTAATTTTTATGAGCATTTAATGATATTTTCCTACTGTACCCCCCCCCCCCATTCTCTGAAGTCTTGGAACGTATCCCTGTGCTGCCTCCTATGTTATTTCTACCTCTGGTAACAGTTTCTGATAACGAAGTGAGGTCATGGAACACCTCTACTTCGTTAAACGAGGTATTACTGTAAACAGGTTTAACCTAAATCAGCTAAGTCTGATACTATACCCGTCCAGGTTTATCTTAAACAGGTTTCAGCCATTTTTAAAGTAGTTTATGTGAACTGAACTACTATTGGCAATGGTGGTAGTATTCTTTGTATTTTAGGGGACCTATGTATCAATGCATAATTTCAGGGTATACATTTTAAAACTTAGTACAAGTGTTGGTTTGACTGAATGTATATATTTGACTTGAAATTTTAAATAATTAGCCCAATACTGAACTTGTTTATGGATGCATTTTATATAATTTTAACCCTTTATATAGGACCATTAGTCAGGCATTTTGGAAAGTTCAGCTGTTCAAAACTATGTTTTGGAAAGATTTTTCAAGTCCAAGTTATGGAACAGTCAGAGAGAGAGAAGGGACAGATATTTTCTGGGCCATGTAACCAGGGCACAAAGATGGCTATGGGAAAAAAGAGTTTTTCCACCATGTTTACAGTCTATATCCTTCCAAGCTTTGTGCCAGTCTAGTGATGCTCTTCCTGATCTCGCATTGGGTCTATTTTTACTTATTGTGCATATATAATAGCTATGGTGATTTAAGATACTTTTGTAGTAAAATATTATATTAAACATCAACATAGGTATCTGTAGTTCAAATTTCTCTCATTACATTCAAGATTTCTGAAAGATCTGCTGATCTCTGTATCATATATTGCAATACATTTACTATTTCAAAATGTGACTTGGTTCCTTTAGAACCAAGGAGTCTATCATAGGTTTAACGAATTTTCATCATCATGAAGATCGAGAGCACTTCCAAGTGTGAAGTCCTAAAGTCCACGGCTGCCAAGGAAGAATCTAGGTTTGTTATGTAGTCGTCTGTTCAGGAAAGTTACCCTAGTCAAACTTGAATAATTTCTTTAGCACAGAAAAGAAAAGAATCTCTTTCAAAACCTCATCACAAGGAAGTCTGAATTCTTTTTAATGTTATGGTCAGTCAGTTTCAGATCATTTTTGTTTCAGCTTCAGGAAATTACTATCAATACAGCTCTTAGTTTCAATGGTTGTAGACCATGGTAACCTACAGAGAGAAGAGTGATAGAAAAGAAATTATATTTGGGGCCTCTGTTTGAAAGGCTGTGAGCATCAATGAATGGTTTCAAGTCCTGGATTTTGGAAATCTATTAGACTAGATTCCTTGACTCAAGGATCCCAACAGAGCTGATCTACTTCCGTATTGATAAGACAAGAGCATTTATGACCTCAGCACAGAGATGGTGGTGATTAGAATAATAATAAAAGTATAGTTGTTATATCCCTGTTATCTACACAAAGAATAATAGATCCAGATATTGGCTTCAGCCTGAGACTCAATATACCTTAGGGAAAAAAAAAGAATCTGCTTATATTGTAAATATCATAATTTTTAAAATGGATTATTTCCCATCTAACAACATGAAAGGAGAGGGATCATACAGAGCTACTATTAAAAACTTCCCACAACCCAAAATGTCCAGCAGTCCAAATGTTCCTATATATTGTGATATTGTTCAAATTCTCAAGATTCTTGTTTCTTACACTGCAGGGAAACAAAGAAAATATCCAACTTAAATGATGGGTTCCATCTCCATTCATGGAATGCAAAGCAATTAAATGTTTTGTTGTTTAATATATATAAGTAATACCCAGAGAACGTAATTAACATTATGACCCATTATATACAACAATATATTTTGTGTATTACTATTATTAGTATATATGGCACAGCTTCTGCCCATAAAAACCATATCATCGTAAGTGATTATTCAAATGCAATTGCTGTAGCCAACCTCTGCTATAGCCAATTTTTCATTCCCTTCCTTGTGACTAAGTACAAACAGTCAAAAAGCCCAAGGCTGAATTGATTCAGTTTTTGCAGGTTAGTCTAAGATGCGGAGATTAAACTGAGAAACAACTGGACACACATTCATTTTTAATTCAGGAAATGCAGCAACATACCTGCAGTGGCTCAGGCCAAAAGCCGGGGGCACTACAGCCTAGCTGTGGCATGTAGCCAGCATGGGCTGTGTGTTTGCTTCCTTTTCCTGCTGCCCCCAAGGTCTCGGGGATTTGTAGTCCAGAATTACAGCAGCGGAACTCTGCACGGTTGCTCATCACTTCCTCTTCCTGCTTCCAGATGCCTCTGGGATTTGTAGTCCTCAGTTGCAGCCAGCAGTAACTTTAGCAGGGCAGGGCAGCTCTGTACTCAAGGGAATCAGGATTTAACCAGGGAAAGGTGGGTTTAACCCCACTCCCTGGCACCAGACCCCAGCTGGGGTTTGCCTGGGTGGGGAGCAGTCCCTGCCTATCCCCCACCCACCCCTTCTCTGCTGGAGCAGACAGCATATCACAGCTCAGGACTGGAAAGCAAGTTGGGATACTGGGGGACTCTGACTTAACTTGAACCAGGAAGGGGGTCTGGGACAGAAGTTTCATAAACCCATTTGACACAAATCAGTTAAGTCTGATGCTACATTCAGCCAGGTTTATCTTAAACCACGTTCATCCATTTTGAAACTCGTTTATGTGCACTGAACTTCTGTTCTGTTACAGGTTTAAACCAGTTTCTGATTACTTAAACCATCCATGCTGGGATGGTGTGTTGCCATGTCCCGCCACTGGAGCAGCAAGAGGAGGGGGAGGGGCAGCAGCCTTTGTCACGGTGCCCAGGAGGGGGTTTATTTCCCCCCTCCTTTCCCTGCCCCACTGGCAGGGACCACAGCTGTCCCAGCATGGCCCCCTTAAGGCTAGGGGGGGCAGGAAGGGGGTTAATTCCCCCCCCCCCACTGGGGGACTTCAGCTGGAGTGGAGCAGTCCCCCTCCTCCCTGCCCACCCCACCACAGGGTGGAGTGGAAGCTGCCTGGCCCCAGAGGGGGACTCTTCGCCCTCCTCCCCTCCTCTGCAGGGCAGGGAAGGGGGCTCTGTTCAGCACTGGAGGGGGAATCTTCTCCATCCTCCTCCTCCCCCCCACCACCACAGGGCAGGAAGGGGGGCTCTGTGTGGCACTGATTGGCCTGGCCTGGCCCACCCTGTGTGCAGGCAGCAGTTGTCACTCAGCATATGAGCGGCTGGGGATAACCCCACCCCCACAGCCCTGCCGAGGCAGCCACATAGTGGGGCCTGGCTGGGCAGCAGGGACGGAGTCATCCCCAGTGGCTGCAGCTCAGAGACAGGGAGGCTGAGCCCATCAATGAGTGCAGCTTGCCTGGCTCATGCAGGCAGTGCCTGGTCAGGCAGCAGGCTACTCGGGCCAGCTCAGAGGCACTGTGGCATCCCAGAGGGGTAGGTGGAGGGGGAAGGGTCTGCACAGAGCCCCGCCCCCTGTGGCAGGAGGGGAAGAGGGAGGAGGAAGAAAGAGTCCCCCTCTGGGGCAGGGCAGCACTGTGTGCCCAGAGCGCTCCTGGCTGTCAGGGAGCAGCTGGGGCAAGCAAAGCTCTTCCTTCCTCCTCCTCCTCCTCCTCCACCACCACCACCACCACCACCACCACCACCACCACAGCAGCAGTTTGGCCATGCTCCCTCTTCCCTCACCCTCCAACCCCTGCAGGCCAAGGTGGGGTTTAAACCCCTCCTCAGTCTTACTCTGGCCTGCCCCCTTTCAGTTCAGCTTCCCTATGAAAGTCACTGCAGGCATGTGCCTGCATTTCTGGAATGAAAAAAGAATGTCTATCCACTTGCAAACCAATTCAATCTCCGCAGGTTAGACTAACCTGCAAAGGTTGAATCAGTTTAGGCTCAGGCTTTTTGAATGTCTGTCCCTAGCCAAGAAGTAAGGAAGGGACTGACTGATAAAGAGGACCATTACCAGGTGACAGAATTATCTGGTAGAAATTTTGGGGTAAAGAA
>NW_017729033.1:68614717-68617034 GCF_001723915.1 Gavialis gangeticus | reverse complement strand
AAAACATTATAAAATATTATAAAAACAATACAAAAAAAAAAAAAAAAAAGGATATTGTAACCTGCCTGGGATAAAAATAAGAAGAACTCATTGCCATACCCTGGGAGCAAAGTTGAATACAAATTGAGGTCAATGACCATGATAAGAAACAAAACTAAACAAGAAATATCTTCAGGATAACAGCCCTGTATTCTCAGTAGCAGTGCTGACACAACTTCCTAACTATTATTGCAACATATATCTCTAATTTATTCTTTTCCTGTAACTGACAGTCAGTTAAATACAAGTGGTTATGGTGTAGCTAGTTGTTGCAATTGTGCAACTCATATAAGCAGGGGTCTATTTATACTGTATCCTACACACAGTAAATTACAGATCCACACATTGCCCTTGACTTTTCCTGCACATTTGTACTAAGTTTTGCTACAATTTGAAACTGATGCATTGGCTCAAAAATAAAATAAAATAAAAAGTGAAAAATGAAACAACAATAGCAAAGGAAATCAACAGGGGTGTCTTCAATATATCAAATTATAGTGTGAATTTACCCAGGCAGTAAGGCAGGAGGGAGTTCTTAGTTTTGCTTTCCTTTTTTTCTGTATGTGAGGTAGCAGCGCTCACAAATCAAATTAGCTTTTTAGGTTCATTGATTTTCACTAAATAAACATTGGCAGGGTGGCATAAACAATGGTAAAGATCTTAATTTAGAAAATAATTTTCAAGCGTTAGGCTCAACACGTTTTTTTGTGTCCACTATGGGTATCAATACAGTGCCCTATATAGATAATAGCTTTCCTATGACTTCTTTGGGGAGATTTTGGGGAGACTTAGGGCCACTTGATGGCTTTTTAAGAAACTGATCCAGGGATGTTCGTTTTGCTGCTCACTTTTTCTCATTGTAAATTTCCCTGTAGTGCCATAAGTGCAAGGATCCAGCGCCGTAATTAATAACATGGGTGTAAATGGCGGAGCGCCACAAGTACAAATTGTCGTAAGTTCAAACACTAAGTCAAGGACTGCCCATATTTCTTAATTTTTTTCTCACTGTATCTTGTCTCTTTGTACTCATATTTGCAAAAGCAACTTCAACTATTAGCTGTAATCTGATGATTTATAAAATCTGCCTCTCCATTCTAGACGTATCTCCTTCTTTCAAAATTAACATCTTGGCCTGTCTGAAATTTTTTCATAGGTTCATAGAGTTGGAAGGGACTTCAGAGGGCCATCTAGTCTGACCCCCTGCCGCTGGCAGGCAAGAAAAGAGTCACCAGCCCTGGGGTCATGTGATCCTAGCCAGGTGCCTGTCCAGTCTCTTCTTGACCCCCAAGGATGGGGCAAGGACTACCTCCCTTGAGAGCCCATTCCACATTCTGGCAACCCTGACCATAAAGAGCTTTTTCCTAATGTCCAACTTAAACCTTCTCTCTAGTAGCTTATGGCCATTGTTCCTTGTCATTCCAGGGGGTGCCCTGGTGAACTGATTGTCACCTGCTTCATGTTGCTCTCCCCTTATGAATTTTTACACCGCCACAAGGTCCCCTCTCATGGATCTCCAGGAATCAGTGCCTTCCCCAAATAGAACACAACCTTTTACTCCAAACCACTACTCATCTCTGCTTCCTCAGTGGTTTTGACTTACTGTCTTATCAGTTGGCCCCTGGCAGACATTACATTTATGGCACAGTAAATATGTTAATCATGCAATAAATTGCAACATGCCACATGTTCAATCAACTTACTATGCCATAAAATGGCAAATCAGCCATAAAGGTGTTCCACTTAGATATGGAATATCTTTCTGAATGGTTTGTATAGCACTTCAATTTGAACATGTGGTAGCAGGCTGCACAACAAGATGCCAAGGTGTGAAGAGCTGATGGATGCTCCCTGTGCAGCCTCATACAGGGTGGGGGCATTAGCTCCTTGCACCCTGGCACCTTAAAAGCCATCTAAAAACATGCCAGTGCAGGGAATCAGTTAGGCAGGCCAAGGCAGGACTGGAGCTTAGGCTGGCTACAACAATCAAGGACAATAAAAAGTCCTTCTATATATACATATGAGCAAAAGGAAGGCGCAGGATAACATAGGGCCCCTGCAGGACAAATCAGGACAGTTGGTGGCCGACACAGGGAAGAAGGCAGCGCTCTTCAATGAGTTCTTCGCTTCAGTATTCTTAAGTACTGGCCAAGACTATTCCCACAATTTGAACATAGATAGATGTTCGGGAGGCACTAGACCGCCAGTGGTTAGTGCTGACTTAATTAAGGAGCACTTGGAGGGGCTGGATGGGTACAAGTCAGCAGGCCCAGATTACCTC
>NW_017729033.1:68611572-68614495 GCF_001723915.1 Gavialis gangeticus | reverse complement strand
CCAAAGGCTAGTGCTGACTTAGTTAAAGAGCACTTGGAAGGGCTGGATGGGTACAAGTCAGCCAGCCCAGATGACCTCCATCCATGAGTGCTGAAGGAATTGGCCAGTGTCATAGCTGAGCCGCTGGCATGACTGTTTGAGTACTCATGGTGCTCCAGCCAGGTCCCTGAGGACTGGAAAAGGGCCAATGTGGTGCCCATTTTTAAGAAGGGGAGGAGGGATGAGCCGGGTAACTTTAGGCCAGTCAGTCTTACCTCTATCCTTGGGAAAACATTGGAAAAAATCATTAAAGAGTGCATTTGTGAAGGCCCAGCAGGGGAAATGATACTGAAAGGAAACCAGCACGGATTCATCACAGGTAGATCCTGCCTGACAAACCTTATAACCTTTTATGACCAGGTAACACACAGATGTCATCTACCTGGACTTTAAGAAGGCTTTTGATACAGTTTTGCATCCTATTCTCATAAGGAAGCTGGCAGGCTGTGGAGTGGACGCTTACAGTCAGGTGGGTGGTCAACTGGCTTAGGGGCCGCATCCAGAGAGTGGTGGTGGATTTGTTGTTTTTGGCCTGGAAGGAGGTGGGCAGTGGTGTCCCGCAGGGTTTGGTCCTTGGACCGGTGTTATTTAATATCTTCATCAGTGATTTGAATGAGGGTGTGGAGAGCACCCTGTCCAAGTTCGCAGATGACACCAAGTTATGGGGCAAAGTTAATACACTGGAGGGCAGGGAGCAGATACAGGCCGATCTGGACAGGTTGGATCAATGGGCAGAACAAAATAGGATGCAATTCAGCAAAGACAAATGCAAGGTACTCCACCTAGGGAGGAGGAATCCCCAGCATACCTATAGGTTGGGGGATGACCTCCTCAGCAGCACAGCGGCTGAAAAGGATCTTGGAGTCACAGTTAACTCCAAGAGGAACGTGAGCTGGCAGTGTAACAAAGCCAATTGCACCTTATCGTGCATTAGCGGATGCATGACCAACAGATCAAGGGAGGCGATGGTCCCCCTCTATGCGGCATTGGTCAGGCCACTGTTGGAGTACTGTGTCCAGTTTTGGGTGCTGCACTTCAAGAGGGAAGTGGAGAATCTGGAGAGGGTCCAGAGGAGGGCCACTCACATCATTAGTGACCTCCATGCAAGACCCTACATGGGGAGGTGGGGGGATCTGGATTTCTTCAGCCTTCACAAGAGATATCTGAGGGGAGACCTTGTAGCAGCCTATAAGTTTATCAAGGGAGGATGAGAGAATTGGAGATGCGTTATTTACCAGGGCACTCCCAGGAGTAACTAGGAATAATGGGTACAAACTAGTGGAGAGTAGATTCAGGTTAAACACTAGGAAGAATTTTTTCACAGGAAGGGTGGCCAGAATCTGGAATGGGCTGCCAAGAGAGATGGTACTATCACCTAGTTTGGAGGTCTTCAAGAAGACGCTAGATAGGCACCTGGCTGGGGTAATCTGACCTCTTTCCTGCCTGCGGTAGGGGTTTGAACACGATGATCCTTCGGGGTGCCTTCCGACTCTACAATCTATGAATAAATAACATTATTGGTAATTGGCTTTTTTTGGCCGGTAAAGCCGATAATGTCCCTGATAAATGTTGCACGCATGCATGCAGCCACAGTATGCACATGGTCAGGAATGCAACTGGGCAACTTGGAGAGGGTTGCACAGGGTCTGTAGCCTGGTGGGTGTGACCTGGCACAGCTGGGAACAGCAGGGCTGCATGGAGAGGCTGTGAGCTCCATGCGGCAAGCAGTGGCACGCATAAGAGGTGCATAACCAGGGCAGCACAAGGCAAGAAGTGGTAAACACCTTTTCTGTGCAGCCCTGCTGTTCCCAGCTGCACTGGATCTCGCCTGCTGGGCTCTAGAGGCACCCAGAAGAGGGAGGCAGGGAACAGTGGCTGGTTGCCACTCTTCACCCTGTGCTGCCTTGGCAATGCACCTCCTGCACCTGCCTCTGCTTTGAGGGGCACAGCTCCATGCTGCTGCCCTCACTGCAGCCCTGTTCACAGGAGGCGCATCACCAGGGCAGCGTGGGGCAAGCAAATTCTCTGTATGGCCCCACTGTTCCCTGCCACCTTGCTTCCCTGCCCCCAAGCCTCCGCAGCCCAGCTGGCGCAACCCAGTGCAGTAGGGCTGTGCAGGGATCTTTGCACCACTGTAAGCTCTGCGCTGCCCTTGGACATGCCTCCTTCATGCCAACCTGCAGTGAGGGCAGCAGCACAGGGTTGCACCCCTCAAAGTAGCACCTGAGTTGGCAGTTACCCCCCCATACAGATCTGGGAGGTGTGGGTCCCTGTGGCCCCTGGGACATGAACGCGGCAGTGGGGAGCCGGCCCTCCCCCTCCCCCGGATGAGCCACCCAAGGTTCTGTCCTGCTCCCTGCTGGTGCCCTGCAGCCACACATTGTGGCCTCAGGCCCCAAGCACCCCAGCCCTGCCTAGCTCCCTCCCTGTAGGGGCCTCAGTCCCCCTCTTGCCCCCATCTGACCTGCCAGAGCTGCTCTCAAGGCTACATGGGGCCATGTGCATGTACTGTACATGCACATGGTGTCCCCTGTCTCGCTGCCTTCCTTCTGCTTCCTCCCAGCTCCTTGCAGGCTGGAACTTTGCCAGCCTGCAGGGAGCTCATTGCAGCAGCTCATCTGGGTGGGCATGGCCCCTGCTGCTATGTGTACCCCAGGAGGCATGGGGGCGTGTGTCCTGCATCTGTGCAGGGGTGTATGGAAGGGCGGGATGCCACTCTATGCGGGCTGAGGCTGGGGCAGTGCCAGGCTCTTCCAGGTGGTGGGGAGCTGGGCTGAGCTGGGCTGCGTTCGGGGTGGGCGGCAACAGTGGCACTGAGAGCAGGGCTATGGGGGGGCTGCAGCCACCTCAAAATTCACCATAGCCTCGCTTCCAGCATCGCTGC
>NW_017729033.1:68610261-68611388 GCF_001723915.1 Gavialis gangeticus | reverse complement strand
AAAATTTTTTTTTCTCCTTCCTCCTATGGTTTCAGATCAGTGTGGTCATTCACAATGAGACAAACAACTCAGACTTAGGTTTATGAATGATTAGAGGAAAAGCAAGGCTGCCAAGTAATCACATCAGTTCTGCAGAATCTTCAGTAACGTTATCCATTTTAAATAGAGAGCCTATGATTTACAACAAACATGCTCTTTGGGCCCAGTGCTGCTACCTTTGTCTTGGCCATTGTCTTCAATGGGAGGTGGATTGTACCCTGTATATACATGAAAATTGAACATGTTTGAAAACAAAAGCTGCTTGCAGACTTTGGGAAGGACCCCAAAAACATGGAAGCAGCAGTGTGTTAGTTGGAGCCAGCTCCATAGCATCTGCAAAAATCAGGCACTTCAGTGGGGCTTTTTGGTGCTTTTAGCTAAAGCTGATTCAATCAGCTATTAGAAAAAAAGCCCCCAAAAAGCCCCACTGAAGTGCCAAATCTTACAGACATCGGCCAAGCTGGGTTCAACAAAGGTGCTGCCTCTTCTGGGATTGTGCAGGGCTCAATGTGGGAATGTGCTGAGTTTAAAGTAAAGCGCCAGGTTTTTGGGTGGTTTTTCTTTCCCCCAGTGTCTGCATGCAGCCATAGTTACTATTTAACACTAAAGTTCAATAGACACGGAAGTAGTGTGTGAACCTGTGACAGGCTCATGTCCACCATATAGGCAGGTAGGTGTGTCCTGCCATTCTAGGGTTTTCCTGGACGTGGTCCTCTTTTTGTATCCTCTGATCTTGGCCTGGGTGTTTTTTCTTAAATATGATCAAATGTCCTGAATTTTGGTCAGCTCAGCTTCAGAATTTTTCCTGGCACTTTGTGGCTTGCCCTAGCAAGAAACTGCTTAATGCTGGGGAGAGGGTGATTGGAGGCAGGGTGTACACACATGTGGCCAGCATGTAGCCAGGCAGGGGGGTGGGAGCAGCCCTGGTAGCTGGATACATGTAAGTTTGGTGGGGGGATTGGAGTTGGAGGACCAGGATGTGGGGATTGTCTGTGGGGGGAGGGAGGTGGGTGGCAGGGTGGATGGGTACTTGTTGGTGCTTGAGGAAGTAGTCTGGGCACTGCGGCTGCATCAAGGTGTGTGAGGGG
>NW_017729033.1:68607300-68609853 GCF_001723915.1 Gavialis gangeticus | reverse complement strand
GCGGCTGCATCAAGGTGTTGGGGAGGGAGGTGCCTGCCCCTCCAGCAGAGAAAGGGGGAAAGGGACCCTTTCAAGAAAGTGGGGAGCTGTGTGGCCCAGCCAGCAGCACCAGGTCCAGTGCCCTTGCTCACAGGGATGGGGCAGCTAGGAGATGCTGCCAGGCTGGGAAGAGCAGGGGGCTGCTGGTCGGGAGTGAGGGGCACTGGCAAGGCTCGGGGGGCTGTGCCTTGGGAGTGAGGGGTGTGGGAGGGGGTTTGGCTTGGGAGTGAGGTGCACCAGGGTGGGTGGGGGACTGTGGGTTGGGAGTGCGGGGCACTGACAGTGCCAGGGGGTTGCAGGTTGGGAGTGATGGGCACCAGCATGGATGGGGGAGCTGTGGTTTGGGAGTGAGGGGCACCAGCATGGACCAGGGGGTCAGGGTACTGTGGTTTGGGAGTGAGGGGCACTGGTAGGGCTGGGGTCTGTGGATTGGGAATGAGGGGCAGCAGCAGGGCTGGGGAGGGGGCTGTGGCTTGGGAGTGAGGGGCAACAGTGTGAATAGTGACATGGCACCAGCATATCACTGCCCCCCCAGTCATATTACCCCCTCCTCCCCCCATGTGACAGGTGTCCTCTTTTTTGGAAGTAGAAATATGGTAACCCTATGCCACCTGGGCTGTGCCACACCTGAGCCTGCTCTCCTGCCATGACTTGTTCACGGTACCTCTGGAGGTGGTGCTCCATGGTTCCTTCCTAGGCTCATTAATGCCTCCCTTGGCACTCCTCCCCTACACCCTACCCCTTTTCACTTGAGTGTTACAGCAGATCCAGGCAGCCCCTCAGTGTAGTTGCAGGTTTCATCATCTACATGGTGGTTTGACAAGAAAAGGCTCTGCAGGGGTCTTGCCATGGTTCTGTCACTCTTAGGAAACTGCAACACAAAAATAAGTTAACTTAAAGGAGCTTGGTGTGAGTGGTAGGCTGGGCAACATTGCACCCATGCCGAGTAGCTCAATCCTGAGCACAGGAGATTGAGGGCCCCATATACCCTTCATTCCCCTTAGCTGCTTGGTCCCCTTCCTGGCTGATTGGCCTCTCACTATGGGTCCTTCTCGGCTGACTACCAGGTATGCCAAGGCCTCAGGGCATTCCACACAACACCTGTTTGGGATCTAGTGCTATGCCTGTCCCCTGTTAGCATGCCTTGGGATTGTAGCCCCTCTGCTGGGTTGCACAGGGTCTGTGGGCCATCCTGCCAGGGATTCACCCTTGACCAGTGCCTGCAGGGCCCACTGGGATGCACTCTTTCATCCCCAACCTGACCTGCTGATTCCCAGGTAGTCCTTTGACCATGGCAGTGGCCAAGTTCACAGGCATGTGCTGAGCCATCCATCAGTGGGTTCAAGCGGCTTGGCATTGCCCTCAGCCTTTGGTTCAGCCTGAGCCATCTGGTCCTGAAACATGTAGCCAGCTCCAGAGAGTGTGCCCAGATTTTCCCTGGTTGCCTTCTCAGTGGAGCATGCATGCTTCACTTCCCCAGGTTTGCTGACCATCAGGGGAAGTGCTGTCTCTTCCGGGGTTGGGAGTGCGCTTGGCTGTTTCTGGTGTTTGGATGTGCCCAGCACTTGCCTTCACCTTCGGGCCTGCTTTAAACATGTGGCTTCTGGGCCCATGCCAGTTAGAAGAGGGGTCTCTAGCTACGTAATGTTAGCTGCTTCACTTGTGGCCTGGCTGCCTGGGCTGCAGTGCCGAAGTAAGCCGGGTGGGGGCCCGTCACAGAACCTCTGAAAGGATTTTATTCAAAGTGTCCATTCAGTATGCTAGTTTATAGAACTAGATTAAGGGGAAATTTTATTTCTTTGTAATAAAGGTCACAAATTCAAAAGAATACTTATGAGTGGGTTCTGGCTAGGAGCCAAATTTTGACTCTATCAGGTCTCGAATTATTTAGGAGAGCTTCACCAGTAGGGAAGAGTAGAAAGCGTAGTAGCTTGTAATTTAATTTATGTTAAATCACTTTTTTACTTTTAGATGTACAGATTTAGTAGTCATTGTAGGTGAGCTGAGATACAGCAACGGACTTGCAATTTGGATGTTACTAGCTATTAATAAATCTTGTTAATGAACCAGTATTTTGAGACATAATAGAAGGAATTTGGATGTAATTCCTCGTGTTTAATGTTTTTGTTTTGGTTTTTTTGCTATTTTCTCATATCTTTGGGCTGTAGGTTGCCAACTCCTGACCTAGGAACAACCTTATAGAAATTATTGATGTGTTCAAACACATCACATAACTGCGTGTGGATTTCATGCTTTAATATTTGAATTAGTGGTCTGTCTGTTATCAGAGGAAGTACTGCATTTACTTGAATCCAAGATGACCCTGAATTTATTTTGTATGTGTAAAATTTATAAATCTGTTATAATTTTCCAGGTATAGAATTTAAATATCAGAGGGTAGACTTATTTGGCCCCCACCACTGCTGCAGCAGGGAAAACAGTGTCAGGGAGTCAGGTGGCTGAGGGGTTGGTCAAGCAGGCAGCCCCCTTGCCCTCTGCTGCCCCCCCCCCCCC
>NW_017729033.1:68598916-68607089 GCF_001723915.1 Gavialis gangeticus | reverse complement strand
CACCACAGCCTCTCCGATCCTCCTCCCCCAGCTTACTGCCAAATGTGGCTCCAGCCCCATTTCCTTTTGGGGCATGGAGCATATTGAATCTGCCTGGCCACACACCACTGTCCTGTGGCTTGAGCTGCATTGCTGCTGATTGCCTGAGCAGGGGGTGGAGGTTCTGTGTACTTCATACCCCAGGAGGGAATGGAGCCAGAGCTAGGTATGAGAGTAAGGGGGGGACACAAGCACCACCTTGTACTTTAATCCAGGACAAGGGGGCTCTTCCCCTTCCCCCATGCTGAAGGGGCGGGGGACCTTGTCTTGGATTCAATCAAATATGGTGCTTCAAAAAGAAATCAAAGTAATGCATCATATTTGTTCCTATGTGTATATTGTGTGAACATAAAAATGAATTGTGTGTGTGTGTGTATATGTGTGTGTGTGTATATATATATATATATATATATATATATAAAAAAAAAAGTCCTGGTTCCACTAAGTGCAAAGTACTTCTAAGTGCAAAAATCCGGATAGCTTCAAATAGTTTCATAGTAAAAAACTGAAGTGGTAATGTCACTGCATGACTTTGTTCCATTTGTTATAATTTCTAGTGAGCATAATCCTATTTCTATTGTTTTTCTTGTCTTGGAAATATTTATATCTTTATCTGGACTTAAACATCCTGTCTTCCTTCCTGGTGCTAAGCAGCAAAGTGTGAGCAGAGAATAATTTGTCTCCTTGTTCTCTTTGTAACAGCCAGAAGAGTAAAAGTAAGACAAGGTAGTAAAGGTATTAGACGCTGACTAGCCTTCAGGTTTTCAATGGGTATATAACTATTACTTTATTATGCATGGTTTAGAAAGATACTTCCCTTCAGAAGACATACTTTTTAGTTGAGCATGTTTTTGACAATTTGTAACTGTTCAAGCTGAAATTCTCTTAGGCTGGCTTTCTTTTGAAAGTCTTAGCAAAAACAGTTGGGCTATTTCAAAGTGAGAAATTTTGGAAAATGGTGTTCAACCCATGCTAAATTAACATTAAGAATTGTTTTTGGAAAATATAATGCCTTTGTGCTTTAGAACAGGGATTTGAAATGTGTGTGTTCTTATTTTTGGCAGGAAGGTGCTGTAGGACTTTCCTTCCAGTTATTACTGAATTTTATTTGATTCATTTTGGATCACTTTTTATTAAGATCATTCTCCATCTGAATCTTATCCTTGTCTCTTGTAGTTTCATCTTCCTTTTGCATCCTGTGATTTAAAAACATTTCTGTCATGTGTTTCATCTGGAGGACTGCAGTGATCCTTAAATTTTATTCTAGTTTCCTGCTTAGCATTTTGTCTGAATTAACTGAAAACAATTTAATACATCAAATACTTTGGAAACAGCCACTGTCAATATAAGGCTATTTCTAACTATCTTACTTTCCTTTTAGTGGCACCCATTCTTTACAGACAGAGTAAGGGAGAATTTGCATATTATGCTTAGACCATACTAAATCTGTAGAATGTTAAGTGGTGTTAATGTTCAAACATGCTGAGAGTTGCACTAACAGTATTGACCCTTAACTTTCCTGCACAGCTCTGACTTGCCACTAAAAGGTTGGTGAACAAGGGCATGGCTCAGAGCCAGAACAGTTGGACTATATCCCTGCTCTGGGTGGAGAGGCGGAAAGGGATCCTGGCATGAGTGCATCCTGGGATTCTGGTTAACCACAAATTGCTTGCTTTTATCTTCATGGAGCAGACTGAAGTTACCCTAACAAGATTTGGGTAGTATGGCCCAAAGTTAACCCTTGCGTGAAGTGGTGTAAGTTTGAGATGCTCAGAGGGCACTTAGCATGAATTAATGAGCTTTATTGTGCAGACGTGTGTTTTAAGTGAAAGCAGCAGCACGCACAGCGGGCGCATTGCCAAGACAGCACAGAGCAAGCACCTTTCATGCAGCCCTGCTGTTCCCTGCTTCCCTGCCCCCGAGCCTCCACAGCTGGGTGGACATGACCTAGTGCAGCAGGGAGCTCGTAGCCTCTCCGCACAGCCCCACTGTTCCCAGCTGCGCTGGGTCATGTCTGCTGTGCTGGAGAGGCACCCAGGGCAGGGAAGCAGGGCAGCAGGTAATGGTGACTGCTTATCCTGCATTACCCTGGGGATGTGCCTCCTGTGCCTGCTGCTTTTTGAGGGGGTGCAGCCCTGCTCCATAGGAGGTGCGTAGCCAGGGCAGTGGGGTGCTGGGTGCTGGGACCAGGCAGGGGGAGGAGCTGAGCCAGGCCCAGGATCAGGGTCAGGGTCCACTGTGCCCGTGGGTCCGCCCCTTCCCTTTGGAAGTGTGTTCGGCAGCAGGGACCTGTCCCTCCCCCGATGAGCCACCGGGGGCTCCGTCCTGCTCCCCGCTGGGGCCCTGCAGCTGCACGCTGCGGCCATGGGCCCCGAGCACCCCCTGGCTGGACAGCAGCCCCAGCCCTGCCCAGCTCCCTCCCTACAGGGGCCTCATTCCCCCACTTCCCCACACTTACCTGCTGGAGCTGCCCTCGAGGCTACTTGGGGCCATGTGCATGTACTGTATATGCATGTGGTGCCCCCTGTCGCACTGCCTTTCTCCTGCTTCCTCCCAGCTCCCTGCAGGCTGGAACTCTGCCAGCCTGCAGGGAGCTCATTGCTGGCTGACTACACATAAGATCAGATTTTTCTCACACAAAGTTTCTGGTATAAATAAGGTCATCACATGTAAGCGAATTCTCACCAAACAGATTCGCATAAAGAGAGACCTGAGTGTAAGTGTAACTTTACCCTTAAGTACTCTTTGAACTTTGTCGTTCACGTGTCTTCCACATTCACAAAGTCTCAACTCTGGAGCTAGTAACTGCTTCTTTACTCCTCATGCTCCATAGTTTTGAGGAACTATAGTGAGACAAACAAGCAAATTTCTTTGTGTAGATATGATATCTTTTATTAAACCAACTAAATAGTTGGAAAAAAGTTCTTTGCAAGCTTATGGGCACAAACATCCTTGTTCAGGCATTGGGAGGCTCTGCAGCTGTTATAAGTTCTCCAAATGCCCGAAGAAGGATGTGTGTGGCCGAAAGAAGATTTAGCTTCTTTGTGCCCTGAAGAAGTTTTAGCTTCTTTTCGGTCTTGGAGAATTCATAACAGCAGCAGAGTCTCCCAACGCCTGAACAAGGGTGTTTGTGCCCAAAAGCTTGCAAAGAACTTTCCCCCAACTATTTAGTTGGTCTAATAAAAGATATCTCATCTACCCAAAGAACCTTGCCTGCATATGTCCTTAGACCAACGTGGCTACAACTAACAACCCTGTATACTGAGACAAGGTACTTGACAGAGATTGTTTCATTTATTGTCTCAAATTCAGCTCCTTATGAATTGCATGACAAGAGCCTGCATGTACCACAACATTGATCCCTTAAAGGTACAATTGTACAAATAATTGTATTTTCAGTGCTGAATTTGAATGGTGTGCAGTAAATAAAGCTACCCAATGAGGATTAAAAGAAATATAAAATATATAGAATATACTTACTAAAGAATGGAGGGCTGTGAAGAAAATATGGTATGTGATCTTACAGTAGATTATCATAAAGCATAGGACATGTAAGGAGGCAAATTAAGGTCATGGAAGCAACTTAGAACTGTTTCCTAACTTTTGAGTGCTTGACTTTGCAGTTGTTTTTAGATAGGATTTTGTATGTAATTATTCTTGTAGGACCTACGGACCCCATTTAGATCAGAGACCCCACCGTGACAGCTGCTGAATAATACACTTAGAAAAAATCCCTTCTTTTAAAGTGTTTATTTTTGCAAATAGGATAAATTAAGTCTGTCTGGGCTCATTTTGCAGGGAGTGCATCATGTGCACCTCCTACATGTCACCCCCGTCTGTTACTAAACTGTTGCAAGAAACAACATGTGCTCAGTAATGCAAATGTTAAGCTAATTGAATGCAACCCACACAGCATGCCTGTAAAACACACAGCCCATATTGGGCATACACACCAATGGGACCTTTTCACCAGACTAGGTTAGTGCATCCCATCTGAATAAGAAATAGGACCCATTGTGCTTATTTTCCCTTTTTCAAGTCATGGTGAACCACACTTATCAAATGCATTTCAACTTCCTCTTTACAGCTGAGTAGTGACTTGCTTTCCTGTTTCCAGTGTTCCCTATTTGTTCACCAGCTTTAAATAGCAAATATCACCAAAGGTCTATGTAAATGAGAAGCTCTGTCATCTCAGCCTGTTGCATGTGACTGGTATGGCCCTGCCCTTCATGGGGTAGAGCTAGAGCATGCAGCCCCAAGCCTCATCTGCATATAAGTTTTTGGAGAGTCTCAGAATTCATGACAAGAATGCCTGGTTCCATTCATGGTAAGGGGGCTAATTAGCACATGAATCCTTTGTAAGGGGTATCTGGAATATACACACATACTGAGCAGTGCTGGACTGTGGGGTCACCAGGGCTTGAAGTGCTGTTGACTCTGCTGGGACCCAGCCAATAACTCTATGATAAGTCATGAGCCTTTTGTCTTTGGCCTAATATCATGCATGGTTTGCACTAAAAATAAGTAGGTACAGAAATGCTGTTCAAAGTATGTTTGTGGAATACCTGTGCTGCAACTTGTTGCAGTTTGCAAATGAGATTTAAATGCATCAGTTCTGGATGACCCAAGTCTGTAGGTACCCATATTATTTTGCGTATATATAAATGACTACAGGTATGTTTATGTCAGTGGTTTTTGGTCCCTTGCTTCAAATTAGCTTCTGTTTGCCCCTCATTTCCACATGCTCAGAGAGGGAACAGAGCATGAGCAGGGTCTGACAATAAGGGGAGGGGAAGGGGCTGAGGAAAAGTTGGGGAGGGAGTGAGGTAGAGAGCAAGGGGGCCACCTGACTCCCTCCCCCCTCCCCCTTTCCAGCCATGATTTCCTCTGCTGTAGCAGTGGGAGGGGGACAAATTCAAGACAAACCTCCAATAATTAGATTCTATACCTGGAAAATTATAACAAACGTGTACACTTTCCATATGTAGAATCTAATTACTGTGGATCATCTTAAATTCAAAGTAATTTTAGATTCAAGTAAATATGGTAGTATATCTGTTGTATATACATTTATTTGATGAATTATATAGCTTAACTACATGTATTGACATTCTTCAGTTTTCTTTTTTATATTATAAAATAATGAATTTACTAAACAATTTATTTTACTTTTATGATTTTGAAAACATGTATTTGGATAGAAATTGGAATTTATTAAAAAAGAATTATTGAAGAATTAAAGAACTATTTTGAATACAACTCCTTTAAATTCCCTATATGTGTAAGGGAAAAATAAGATTATCAAAACATGTTTTGCCTTTAACTTGATTTACTAAACAAATTAAGTACAATCTGTAGTTGGTGAATTGAACTGGTTATTTTTATGGTTCCTTCCAGCCGCTAACATCTATGAAACTATCTCACTGTTGGTCATAAATCAGAACAGGAAAAAAGGCTTCGCTTTGTTTTCAATCTCAGTCTGTTATTTTTATGGTTCCTGCCAGCCGCTAACATCTATGTAACTATCTCACTGTTAGTCATAAATTAGAACAGGAAAAAAGGCTTCGCTTTGTTTTCAATCCCAGTCCATTTTCAACATTCCCCATTGAATTGATTAAACTGAATAAACTGAAATGAAGAAAATGTTTCATCTGCACCTGTAGAATAAGCTGGTTGGTGAGCAGTTGTCCAGTTCTGTGGTGTCTGTTTTATGCCTGATTTTTAAAAAAAATTCCCTTTATGGTTGCAGCTGCCGCCAGGAGTAATCTGCTGCTGGCCTCTGTCTTCCAGGCCCAGCTCTCAGGATAAGT
Source organism: Gavialis gangeticus (assembly GCF_001723915.1). Classification (NCBI taxonomy): domain Eukaryota; kingdom Metazoa; phylum Chordata; order Crocodylia; family Gavialidae; genus Gavialis; species Gavialis gangeticus. The sequence continues at coordinate 68,601,240 of NW_017729033.1, read as the reverse complement.
TTTCTTTAGTGTTTAAGAGTGCAAAAAGACGTCACCCTTGTGCTGCCATAAATGTGTTTGTGGGAGCACAAGTTGAGAGAGAACCTTTGTTCTGCTTCAAGTGCTCGAAAATGTTTGTGCAATGATTTCTTGTGACAGTTTTGTTGCACTTTATCAGGGAGGATTCCTGCTAATTTATGGCACGATTCCTGTAGCTCAGGGCTGCCTGTGCTTTTCAGCCTCTCTGGGCAGGTGATTCTCAGGTGTCTCTCTTACACTGCAGAGCAAGGGAACCTGACAGGGTTCCCTGGGTAGGAGCCAGGCACCTGGGGCTGTTGTTCCAAAGGATTCAGGCCCCTAAAGTCCTCAGAGCATCAGGGGCCTGATCCTGCTGGGCAGTGGCCCCAGGTGATGTTTGTACCTGCCAGTCAATCAGATCAGCTGTCTTAGGACATCCCAGCACAGCCAATTCTGTGACAAAACAACATCTGTTCATAGCCTTACTTCTACCAGCAGGCTGCTGCCTTCAGCCTGCTGCCCACCTTCCCCATAGTCTTCTCGTGCTGTACTTGTCCCTGATCCCTACCTACCATCATTCAAACCACTTTCTTTTCTAACTCTTTCTGCTCACTTGCTCATCAGAGTTATGTGGAGCCCTCTACGAGCAAAACGCTGAACTCGTCCTTGTTCCTTACAGGGTGAGGTGTGGCCCAGTCCTTTTCCTTCAGCTCATTTTAGGAAAAAGAGATACAACAGCTTTGTTAAAAAGTCTATAATTTAAGGTTAGTGAGAACAAATATGTGTTGTTGTTTGAGGGGCTGACTCTACTCATTCTCTTAGAGCAGTTTTACATTTATTTTATCATGTTGTCTACTCCCAGTTTTTCAGATGAGCAAAAATAGGCACATAGGTTACTTTCTTCTTGACCTTCCTGTTAATGTGATTCAGTTCTTAAGAAGTATGAGTTATTTCCTGATTCTAGTAGCTATTTTTATGGTGAGTCTGAGTAACACCTGCATTATGGCTTCAGAACTGAACAGTTTCTGCATCAAGTGTCTTCACTGAATAGCTTAATAATGACATATGCTAGACATTGAGGTTTTGTTAGATTCTGGTGTCATATGGTGGCTTTCATAATTTTGAAGGATGGCAATGAGGTGGGGCTTCCTCTGCTAGTCCCATGAATGAGAGAAGAGGCCCTAAATGTATCAGTCTTCCCTTGTATCTTACTACTTTTCTTTCTTATTTTTTAACAGAAAAAATACAGGAAGGGGTCAGTTGATATTGCAAAAATCAAATGTGTTGAGATTGTGAAGAATGATGGTGTTATTCCCTGTCAAAACAAATATCCATTTCAGGTAAAATCATTTAGTTTATGTAAAATAGAATATAATCCTTTCAATGGAACTGTGTCATTTTACATGTGTTATTCATGTGCATAATTTGAATTACACACAAATTGTTTTAATCTTAAATTGGAGTGTTTGATCTTAGAACCACAGAAAATTAGGGTTGAAAGGGACCTCAGGAGGTCACCAAGTCCAACCCCCTGCTCAGAGTAGGATTATCTCCAACAAGATCATTCTAGTCAAGGGTTTCTCTACCCAGGTCTTAAAAACCTCTAAGTATAGAGATTCCACAACCTCTCTGGGGATCCTGTTCTACTGCTTTACTACCCTCTTAGTCAGAGAGTTTTTCCTTATATCTAACCTAAACTTCCCTTATTGGAATGTGAGGCCATTGTTCCTTGTTCTGTCTTCTGCCACCACGAAGAACAGTCTAGCTCCATCCTCTTTGTAACCCTGTTTCGGGCTGCTATTAAATCTCCCCTCAGTCTTCTCTTCTCCAGACTTTATACGCCCAGTTTCTTCAGCCTTTTCTCATCATAAATTGTGTCCTCAGCCTCCAAACCATTTTTGTTGCCCTCTGCTGGACTCTATCCAGTTTGTCAGAATCCTTTCTGTAGTGGGAGGCCCAACACTGGGCACAGTACTGCAGATGTGGCCTCGCCAGAGCCAAATAGAGGGGAATAATCACATCCCTTGATCTGCTGACAACACTCCTACTAATCCAGCCCAATTTGCTGTTAGCTAGGCCTGGACAAAGCAGGAAGTATTCGCTTTGGATTTGGATTCAGCCAGATCGGAGGGACAATTGGGAGATTTGAATCACTGTCTTGATTTGATTCAGCCGAATCAGATCTGGAGATTTGACCATAGACTAAATAGGCAGCAGTCCTCACCACGCCGGACAGCTGCCTCCAGACAGTAAGTCTGTTGTGATAGGCAGAGTGGGGAGGGAAGGTGCATGGGGGAGGGAGGGATTGGGGCTGGGACAAGCTGCCC
>NW_017729033.1:68594765-68598775 GCF_001723915.1 Gavialis gangeticus | reverse complement strand
CCTGCCACTCCCATGCCCCCCTGCTCCAGCTTGTCCTAGCCAGCCCCAATCCCTCCTTCCGCCATGCCCCTTCTTTCTCCCCTCTGCCTACCACAACACACTTACCAGCTGGAGGCAGGTGTGTTCAGTGTGGTGAGGACTGCTGCCTGTTAAGTCTATGGTGGAATCCCTGAAGCAGTGCCAAATCATTTCTGAATTGATTTGGAGGCTTCTGATTCAATTTGGACCCTTTAATTGGTCTCCTGATTTGATTTGGAAATTTGGCCACCAAATTGGACCGAATCTCCTCTGAATCAAATCAGCTACTGAAGCTTTGCACAGCCCTACTGTTAGCCTTCTTTGAAACAAGGGCCCACTATTGACTCATATTCAGCTTATTGTCCACTATAACCCCCAGGTTCTTTGCTGCAGAGAAGTCAGACTGGTGGGACAGTGGAACGTGCCATGGTGGGGGAGGCTTGCAGCCTTCCCTGTTACTGGCAGGAGTGTCCGGCCAGCTGCAAGCCCTGCCTTCCCCTTTTTGGCTGGCTCTAAACCACCCCACCTGCCCCTCTCCCATGGGATGCTCCACTGCCCCACCAATCTTGAGTTCACCAGCCATGCCTGGTCCCCAACCTGTATCAGTGCATGGGATTGTTCTGTCCTAAGTGCAGGACTATGCAGTTTTCCTTATTGAATTTCATGAGATTTCTTTTGGTCCTGTCCTCCAATTTGTCTACTTCCTAGTCTTCCTGCACATCAGGATGGTTTTAGGATGGTTCTTTCACTTTTCATATTTTTGATATTTTGCATTTTACTCAGTCTAAAGTAAATAGAGCTTATGGTTTTGCTGAGAAACAATAAAGAAATGTATGCTTTATTCTGTGTTATTTACTGAGAAAAAAGTTAAAATTGTTTCTGTATAAATATATCTTTGCTTATTTTCAGGTTGTGTACGATTCTAATACACTGTATATTTTTGCACCCAGTGCACAAAGTAGGGATCAATGGGTGAGCAATCTGAAAGAAGGTAATGAAGGTTGCTTAAAGATAATATTTGAAACAGAAGTGACACTTTAAAAAAATATATATTATGGACAATTTGGGGTGATAAGTGTGTTGGGCAATACCAGCTGGGTTCACATCACATACAACAACATTTTGCTTTCAATTGGACCATTGCCAAAATGAAATAACCTCATAAATTCCACTGGAATTGTTCTCAGCTTAAACAGCATAATAGAAAACAGAATTTGGCCTTATGATATTGTGCAAGTTGTTAAGTTATTAGAGAATATTATATATGTTAGTTAATGCTCTTGATCATCTATTTAACACACATTTATGCTTAAATATTATTGTAAAATATATTTATATTAAAATATTACTGTGAAATATGGGTCTAATTTTTCTCTGGTTACCCAATTACTCCTGCTTTATCTGTGGGAGGTTAGGGTGCTATGCCTTGTGGTTATGTGACAGGTTGCTGTGTAGTTTTAGTAATAGATTATACAAGGGTTTGTATAGGATGGTTTGGCTAGGGATGATCCTGCCTCAGGCTGGGGGCTGTACTAGATGACCTTTGGAGGCCTCTTCCAGTTCTACTTTTCTGTGATATCCTTCACTGGGGGTGTGAAGGGATGGAGACATAGGATCTAGCTCTACTAGTTTTGTGCCTGTTGGATTTTTTCCCATTTTAAGGGGTATCCCATATGGGAATTTTTGTTGTACAAATTGTGTGACCATGTGACTACACATTATCTGATGAAGTGAGCTCCAGCCCATGAAAGCTTGTGCTCTGTATATATCTTGGTTAGTTAGCCTATATCAGTGCATATCTATGTGCCTTCTCAATATAACTACATTCACCTAGGGCTCAGTCATACTTGTAAAGTGTAGCCAGCCTTGAACTGGGGGCAGTGTGAAACAATTGGGCTAGATGAAGCAGAATGACTAATGAGGTTCCCAAGTACATAAAGGCAGAGTACTTGCTGGTGCCCACCAAACTCCTTTGGGAGTAGCTGTAAGCTCCTACCTATTTAGGTGCTCAGTAGGGTTGCAGCACTATTAGCCCACCTTATCCCTGCCTCTCTGGGGGTATTGGACATCCTTATGAAGGAACAGCCCTTGTGCTAACCTGAGCAGTAAGACTTCAGTTGTACCTTAATTTTATACATATACAATCTGGCCCTTAGTTTGACCATAGCATATGCCAAATTATCCAAGGCAGACCATGCACTCTGTAATCGCATATTTCAGGTATAGTACAGCATACAGATATATATAGGAGTGTTTATAAAAGATAATGAAAAATTAGCCTCTGCAGAATGTTTCAAAAGGTCTTCACTGCTGTAGACATCATTCCCATTGTCTCTGCTAAAGCAGGCACAAGTTGGAAGGTCACTTTTTCTTTTAGGAACTTTTTCTAAAATAAAACAGCTGTTTATAGTACAAGTAAATAGTTTATAGTACAGTACAGCACAGTTTATAGTACCGTACAACTTTGTAGTTTAAAGCTGTTTATAGTTAGTACAAGTAAAGGTTCAGATTGAGTTCAATAAAGTTGGTCCCTCTGAGAACAAAGAGGATATAATCCTTGTTGGTCTTTCTCCTCACTTGCCTGTTAAATTTATGTTTCTGGAATGGAGGTCTTCAGATGTAAGGTCTTCAGAAACTGCACAACTATACTGTGACTAGATAAATCATTTAGTTATATTGCCTTTTTCTCATGTCATGCGATTTTATGATATGCTACACTATGATGCTTATCATAATTAAAGCTATCCTGGAATTACTGGCATTATGGTAGCACCCAGCAACCTAAATCCTAGAGTAGGATATCATTGCACAGTACAAACATAAATACCTGCTACCAAGGCTAAGTACAGACAGTCAGAAAGCCCGGGGCTGAATTGATTCAGTCTTTGCAAGTTAGTCTACACTGCAGAGATTAAACTGAGAAACAACTGGACATACAGTCACTTTTGATTCAGAAAATGCAGCCATATGCCTGCAGTGGCTCAGGCCAGAAGCTGGAGGGTGCTACAGCACAGCTCTCTGGAATACAGCCAACTTTCTGCTGCTTCTGCTACTTCGTGCTGCCCCCAAGGTCTCTGGGATTTGCAGTCTAGATTAACAGTAGCAGAACTTTGCATGGTTGCTCATCACTTCCTCTTCCTGCTTCTAGGTGCCTCTGGGATTCGTAGTCCATAGTTGCAAGCTAGCAGTAAATTTTTAGCAGAGCAGGGCAGCTGGGTACTTGGGAGAAGGGAAATTTAACCCCTTCCCTGGTCCCAGATCCCAGCTGGGGTTTGCCTGTGGAGGGGCAGTCCCCCCCTCCCCCCTCAACTTTCCCCTTCTTTCCTGGAGCAGACAGCACAGCTCAGGGCTGTAAAGCATGCTGGGAAGCTGGGAGATTCTGATTTAACTTGAACCAGGAAGGGATCTGGGATGGAAGTTTGACCCAAATCAGTTAAGTCTGATACTACATTCAACCAGGTTTATCTTAAACATTAAACCAGGTTCAGCCATTTTGAAACTGGTTTATGTGCACTGAACTTCTGTTCTGGTATAGGTTTAAACCAGTGTCTGATGACTTAAGCAGTTTAGGTGTAACTTCTGTCCCTATCCCGAGTTCACAAACCAAGTGTTCTCTCCTAAAATTCAAGACTTTGTTATCCAACTCCACTGAAGTTGTTAATTGTTAAGCATACAATTTGCTATAACAACCTTGCCTCCTAAAAGTGTTCTTGAGTGCTGTATTATCCTAAGGAAGTTCTCTCTTTTCACTGTATGACATTCATGTTAACACATAATGCATACTTGAAGAATAGTTATACTAGTTTAAGTAACAAAAAAGTTATTGTTATGTCCCATATTAATAGTATTACAGTACTATGTATTAATAATATGAAATCATTCTTATGAAAAGGTTTGGTACTTTAAATTATATACCATTTACTTTTTGTAGAAATAAAGAACAACAACAACATAATGGTAAAGTATCATCCTAAATTCTGGACAGAGGGGAT
>NW_017729033.1:68586874-68589765 GCF_001723915.1 Gavialis gangeticus | reverse complement strand
AAAGCTGTAACAGTGTGAAAATGAAATAAGAAAATCAGTATCAGTATATGTAAGGACATTTTGTCCTGTTTCCCTAGTTATAGTTTGACCATGTATAATTTAGGCATTATGTAAACATGCACATTTGGAACCTGTCTCTGCTCCTAGGACTCTTCCTGTATTTTATCTAGTGACTATTAGATGTAAAATAGAGAAATAGACCTGGGAGAGGGGATCAAAATATGGAACTTTGCTCACTCAGATAAATTATAAATGCTGATATACCATAACCATTAAGCTATAGCGAACCCCTCTTTTGCTTGTTCTCCTTCTGGCCCTGACTCATGCATACCTTCCTGCACAGTGGCCCAGCTTCAACGGGGGATGTAGGGTGCCTTAGCTCAGCCCAGCCTAGCCTACTAGCTAGGCACTTCTGTACGAGGTTAAAGATATGGGTTGAATTTCCACAGTTGGAGGCGGGCTAAAAACCAAGCTCTTTCACTTTCTGAACAAGTACTGTAAGCCAGATGTTGAATACAGGGTTACCACGGTCACCTGCAATACTTGTGAGTGGATATTGCTGTGGCTACTGAACTCATCGTCATCAGTGTGCTTAGCTGAATGCACCTACTTGCTTAGGCCCATCAGTGAACTTGGGTGCAGGGACACCTAATATGTAAATCTCAGCTAACCTTAGGATATAAACAGACATCCCCAAATAAAGTGGATCAGCTGATCTGCTTCATTGGTCAAACCAGGCATCACCAGTTGCCCTGCAGGGTTGGGCCCCTGCCATTCCTGGGAGTGGCTGGGGCCCAATCTGGAAGGGAGGGGAAAACACTTGGATACATCTCTGCAAATGGAGGAACCCCAGGTTTCCTCCCTAGCAGAGGAGCACCCAGGGAATTCCCAGGTGTGTGTCTGCATTTAGGGGAGCTTGGAGTTTCTCCATTTGAAGAAATGCACCCTAAATCAGGTTGTCTGAGCACACATCTCTACAGAAGGGGAGACCTTTGGTTTCACCATTTCCGGAGCTGTGCATCTGGAGAGTCTGGCTTGGGATACACCTCTGCAAATGGGAGAAGCTGGGCAGGTGCTCCTGGTGCTTCAGAAGCAGAAGTCTGCATGCCCCGAGAATGAGAATGCATATTGTGTGCAGGGTCAGGTCCCTGAAGCCCCGGGAGCACTTTCCTGGGGTGGCTGGAGAATGTAGGCAGCTCTGGGCTGTCCATGCTCTCCTGCCATAAATCAAACAGACATCTGCTGCAAAATAGTGGCACAAATTCATACCACCTATGTCATGGCCACAAATTTGGGCACTTGCAGCACAACAAGGGGCATGGACCTCTGCTTGGCGTCTGTGCAGCCATAAAAATTTGACTGGACACCTAAGAGGATGGTGCTGAAGCTGGATTTATAGCACCAATGTTTTCTTGTGTGTCTAAATGAGTAGGCAGGGGTTTTTGTGAATCCTGTTCTTGGGCTTAGGTACATAAATTCTTCCTAAGTTGCACTATAAATACAAGTCTCTTTTCAGATCTGGCATTGATACCCATACTAGATTTAGCCTTTTGTCTTAAGTATGGTTTTACAGAACTGGGTTCTGTTTTCTGTGACTGTGACATTTATATTAACAAGAAGGCTGACTAAAATGTTAACATTTTATCTGAATTCTAAAAATGTTTTATAATGATCATTAATCAATCTATCTATAAGTGTAACATATTCCTTCTACTGTGTTTCTTTTAGGTATAAGGAATTCTGCTTCTCCACGACCAATAAAAAATACGGTTGGTAGAATTTTTAGAACACTGAATAGCTTAATGTAGTTGATTGAGAAATATTTTAAATACAGTATTTAGTTCCATTATACTTAATTCATTCTTTGTTGATGATCCATTCCTGTAAGTGTTGACTGAAGTTAATATAAAAGCACTGTTGACTTCAGTGGGCTTTTGGTTTAGACCCATAGAATAGGGATTCTCAACTGGGGTGCCATGACATCCTTTGAAGGAAGCCATTGTACCTGGCCTCTGTGAGAGGAGGTAAATGCTGGCTCCTCCACACACGAAGCATCCTCTGCCTGCTCCAGTGTTCTGGCAGTATTTCAGCTTCAGGAGCAGGGGAAGGAGCTAAACTGAAAAGTGCAGCTCCTCCCCACTGGTAGACCTTGTGCTGACTGCCCCTGTGTTTCAAGCAGTGCACTCTGACATGGGGCTGTGCTTTTTTAGCCCAGCTTCTCTCTTGGGGAACGGAGGCTCTAGTCACTGGCATTCAGGTCCCCAGAGGAGCAGCCACAGCAGCAGAGGCCATGCTCAGCCCCTCAGATGTGGAGTTGGGGGCAGGGAAGAGGCAGAAAGAGCAGAGTACAGCAGGGCTCTGCCCCCACCACCCTGATCTGGCACCAGTCTGTGCCTCCAGTGGCCACTGTCATCCCCTTCCACCTCCTTCAGGGACAAGGGCCTCCTCCTGGATACTAATGACCTACCCCAAGCTCCACAGACTGCCCCGACAAGCAGCCCCATCACTGCTGGGCACTGTACCACCACTCCCTCAAGCTATCAGGGATACATTATCCACTGCTGCCTGCCTTGCTACACTGAGAGATATTTTGAAGGGTGCTGTGGGTGCAAGAAAGTAAGCACTCTAAGAAGTAAACTCTTTAAAAGGGATGCCACTAAATTCTGAAAATCTATGGAGGTGGGCCTAGAGTCTTAAAAGGTTGAGAACCAGTGCCATAGAGCCAGCTTCAGGTTATACTGAGTATCAACATACATGCATTTTCCACTGAGTGTAGCAGGAATTGGTTTGAGCCCACAGCAATTATGACTTTGAAAACCCTCCTGACATTAACCTGGGCCATTCACAATGTCAAAGCCTTATTGTGGGCAATAAGTATTTGTAGGATTGGG
>NW_017729033.1:68561853-68581874 GCF_001723915.1 Gavialis gangeticus | reverse complement strand
AATTGGTTTGAGCCCACAGCAATTATGACTTTGAAAACCCTCCTGACATTAACCTGGGCCATTCACAATGTCAAAGCCTTATTGTGGGCGATAAGTATTTGTAGGATTGGGCCCTTATATAATGAATCTGTGAATTAAAAATTAAATTGACATTTAACATGATTAAAAAATCCTACTTAAAAATATGTATTGAATGGGTTAGAGCAATTTTGTAAAGTAGGTTATTAAACTGGCACAGAACTAGTCTAGTCTTTGTCTGTTACAGTATTTTGCTTGAGTACAATGGAACACTAATAATTTTATATCATTTTCAGCGGAGGCCTCCACCACCTGTTCCCCCAGCTGAGCAAAGTGAAGATGAAGAGGAAGAAGAAATAGTAGTAGCAATGTATGATTTTCTGCCTGCAGAACATCATGATTTAAGATTGGAAAAAGGTGAAGAATATACAATAATAGAGAAAAATGACATGCATTGGTGGAAAGCAAGAGATAAACATGGGTAAGCAGCATTTCCACCCATCATGGTGTAAATAAAGCTACCCCCAACTATAATTTTAGGTTGTTTTGTCCAATATATATATATATATATATATATCTATCTATCTATCACGAATGATGGACATAGAAATTGGGTATGATTTAGTGATCTTTATCTGATCTTGGACTCCAATCCTGGATTCTGCATGGATCAGGACCTTATGCCTTTCTAGAACTCCCTAGAGCCAAGAGGCTCTGTACTAACTCTGGGATCATTCTGTACAGTTGGGGATTTGTATGCATAGGTTTCTTGTTAGGCATTAACTAAATTTTACCAACTTTTTCATTTTTATAGGTTAAAAAATTCAGAAACCTTTTCCTATGTATTTGGAAGTTGTTTCAGACATCTTGCACTGGTCTTAATGAGAATTATCATGCTTCAAAATTCACCAGTTCCTTGGTGAAAAAAATAGTTCAGGGTAATTTTGTGTTAGTAAACTGCAGTACGGTGGTTGTGGTAATATATATTTTAGGAACAATAAGCACCTCATCTCTTCTGACAGCACTGTTTAGAGACTATTTCTTGTGATGAAGTAGGGGGAAGCCAAAGTAGAGAGCTAGTATGGCTATTCATATTGCTCCCCTTTACTGGTTGTTGTACAGGAGGAGTAGTTAGGCTCAGAAATTAAACCTGGACACTTCTGTATACATTGTAACTTCATTAGATGCAAGGAAAATGAGTCTGGGTAAAAAAACCCTCTCTCTCTCATGAGAATTTGAACTGATCAGTAATAAGGTAGATCAGTGGTCTCCAAACTTTTTTGATCGCGCACGCCTATCAGTAAAAAATTTTTGAGCACGCACCCCCTATATATGTATATTTATATAAATATAAATAGAAGTTCTAATATTTTCTTCCCGCACCCCAATGGATTGTCTTGTGCACCCCGTGGGGTGCATGCACCCCACTTTGTAGACCACTGAGGTAGATAATTACAGGTGATTTCTTTTTAGTAGATGAAACATGAATTTTCAATTTTTTTAGATTATATCATGATTAAAATTTATTGTGTAATGTTTCTCTCTTTCTAGAAATATAGGATACATTCCAAGCAATTATGTGACAGGAAAGAAGTCCAACAACCTTGACCAATATGAGTAAGTGAAAACTTTCATAAAAATAGGAAATAGAAAATAATAAACATTAAATATTATCAAATGCAAGGAAACCATATTTAAAATTCTGTATAAATGATAGGTTATGAAATTGAGCTCAAAGATGAACCTTCTGAAAAATATATTAAATGTGCATATTTTTCCTGTTTTTCCTCTCACCTGCATTGTTGTCACTGAGGTATGTGTCTTGATTTACAGTGAGGTGAGTAGGAGAATCAGGATGTAGTTTTCAGTCAGTCAGCAGCAAAAATATTGATAGATTAAGAGAAACATTAAATTACCTTCATCTGTAATGAAACTGCATGTAGTCAATGGTGTGATGGTCATCTGAAAGTACTGTCATCTGACAGTATGAGTAAATCTGTGTTCTCTTTTCTTTGTGCCCAAGCAAAGATTGTTAACTGAACAAAGTAAACATACCAGACCAGAGATTCCAGACCAAGAAGTTCAGACTTCAAAAGATAACTCTGTGTATAGTTTAAACATTAGCACATTTAATCAGTTTATAAGCCAAAACAGTCTTGAAGGTACTACTGGGCTTTTATTAACGTCAGGCTCTTGCTGATTTTGGACAACATGGGTAATTTTGAGCTCATTACAAGACACAGAAAGATAGAAATGTATACTGTTATGAATGTCACCACTAATCTGATTTTAAAATGATTTTTTTAATATTGAAACTTCAGGTCATGAGTAAAAACAGGCATAAAATTGTCATGTTTTATATGCATTCCTGCATTTTAAATCAACTCAGACCATAAGAAAAGAACATTTCAGTCTGTAAAGACATGTTATATTTCCATATTTTCAAAGCTCTGCTCCAAAAAACTTTCTTCTTTCCATTTCTAGTTAATGGGTGAAGACAGGGTCTTGTTGTTGTTGTTGTTGTTGTTGTTGTATTTGTTAATCTTTGTTAGCTAAGGTTACTGATTCTCTCCCAGAGCATATTGTTCTCTGGTTTTTGAAGCTGTCACTCTGACCTTGCCCAGATCTGTGCTGGATAAAGTGATTAGGAAGTAATTGAGTTACCCTGTCTGTTGAAGCCACTTAGGGTAGAAACAGATGTTGCCTTTCCTTGTCTTTGTATCACCATAAATATAGCACAAGAAACTCCATTTTCCCCTGTGTACAGAGATTCCCTCAGGTGTCTCTCTTTACGCAGAGAAAGCTGTATAGGGATTCCTTGGGCTTGAGGGGCCCACTCCTGCACAGGAATTCCAGAAGAACATATAGCCTGTTTGTCCCACAGCATCAATGGGCAGGACAACAGTCAAAGTGTGTTTTACCCAGTGAAATGGATCAGCTGTGGCAGGACGCATCCTGGTACAGCTGATCCACTTATTTTGATGATATCTATTTCTAGCCTTAGTATATCACAACATGCCTGTCTTATCCTTGTGATTTTGTAACCAATTCAGGGAGCAAGAGTGCCTCTGGTGTTGTAGAACTGATGTAGAAGCTTGAATGTTACTTCCCAAACTACTGCCATTGTAGCAGGAGATGTAACTGGCTGCTTCTGTGCCATACTGATCCCCTGCTGTCTAACTGCTAGGGACCATCTGAAAATGGCATACATTTGAACTGCCCTTTGCTTGTTCTAGCCTGGTAGAGGGATTGATTTAATTGACTCCTGACTTGCTTTCTGCATACATCAGTTACAGCTAAAAATCAGGCTCACAGCAATCTATAAAGCAGTCTATCAGTGAACTCACTAGGGCTGCGGTGTATGTAATTTCAAACCGTTTTAAACAGGAAGTGGCAGGGGACTTGCTGGCCAGAAGTGTGCATCAGCTGATCCCAAATATCTGTTACATCTGTCTGCTCCTGTACAGGTATAAAGTGAGCTGAGCTACTAATTTTAAACTTGAATATAAAGTTATAGTGGTTTAACTCCATTTATACCAGTATGGCCATGTCCAGATGAGCATGAATGTTTGTTTCCCTGGGGACAAGCAGCAGCAGTACATGTTATGCTGCTGCTACTTGTCCTTAAGGAACACTTGTGCCATGCGTGCTCTGGCACACAGCAGGTTACCCTAAGTGGGATAGGGGAGGCTGGGGCCAGCAACTGTGCTGGCCCCAATATGCTTACCTGGGGGCCTTGGGGAGCCACAGCCATGGTGCATCTGAAGCTGGGAGCCTGGCTGGCAGCCGGAGCTGGCCAGGCTCCAGTTTTGGGTGGCACGTCCTGCAGCCATGTGCACTACCCTGCTTTTTTTTTTGGCATGGTTTTTTTTGACCTTGGGATCTCCTGGGGTCAATCCCCCCTTCCCTGCCTCCTGCACTGCAAGGCAGCAGCGTAGGGAATGCCTACATTGTGCAGTGTGTGGCGCTGCAGGTGGGTCTGCAGTGCTACATACCACATGTCTGTGCTTGTCTGGACTGTAGGAGCAGACAAAGGAACAGATATATTTGATACTGGAACAGCTTACACTCATATAGTTTGTCATTGGTATAACTGCTATATTGGTCTATACTCTATATGATTAGGGCTTATACAGCATGTTGAAAAAGCAGTTGACATTTTTCAGATTGCCATTATTTAGGGCATGCATTGAAATGATATCTGTAAAAAACATGTTCTTGACTGGTATTTTTGTTGCAGAGAGTTATATATCCTGAGCTTTATTGCATTCTGTGCTTCTGTAGGATCTCATTGGATTAATTTTAGAATATTGTTTTGCCTATACACTACAGAATGTGATAATGGCTGAACCATTGTTTTGCAAATTCACTATGGTTCAATAGATTTAGTTTTTTCCTTACATATCACACAATATGCTGAATCACTTTAACTTCTCTCAGTAAGTATATTATGCTTTGTTTTTATTTGATTTTTTTTTTTATTAAAAAACATGTTAAACACTTAAGATTTTTGTCATTTTTTTGTTCAGATGGTATTGCAGGAATCTGAACAGAAGCAAAGCAGAACAACTCCTTAGAAATGAGGTGAGTACTTACATTATTGGAACATGCATTCACCTAGCACGAAATTGGTAAATGCATTCACTTATAGTACCTTATTTTATTAATAAGATGATCATTTAACTTTGACTCAGAGATAACAGAGAGCACATCTGTGAAGAAATACAGTAAACTTCTTGAGGCATAACATCATTGTATTTAAATTTTAGGATAAAGAAGGTGGCTTTGTGGTGAGAGACTCAAGTCAGCCAGGACTGTATACTGTGTCCCTGTATACAAAATTTGGAGGGTAAGTTACAGTGGCAGTGGGCCATGCCCTCTTTTGTTTTAATTTGGTTTGCATAGATGCATGGACTGAAAGACTTCAACAGAGAAACAAAACCAGAATTTTAGAAATTGAATGCTTAAGGTTGGTTCCCTTTTCAAAGTGTTGAACACATTTTTACTGGAGTTGGAAGTAAATTACATAGAACCTTCTTAAAATTCCGGTAACTTACTAGTTCAGACATGAATCATCAAAGTTTTGGCTTAATGTTATGGTGTTTTTGGTCTTTCATGCACAATTTGCACATTGGGGGTAGTGCAAATGTGTCAACATCAAAAGGGTATCTGAGGATATGTCTATACCACCTCCTTGCCAAAGGCAGCATTGTCAGTGAGAAACAAACCTAACCCACTTGACCCAATTCCCCTATTCTCAAGTCTAGCATTAAGGCAGGATAGACAGCTTAGAGGGGCCCTGAGCATGTTTTCTGTCTACTCTAATTGTTGGGTTTGGGCACAGACAGAGCAGGAACAGATGAGTGAGGCTATGATCATAATCACATGGTTGTCTGCATTTGTTGTATGGGGTATAAAACAGAAGTATACCATTTGTTCCTATTTATCCATCTTGCAAAGCTACATAAAGTATAATTTATGGAAATTACTGGACAGTATTTATCATCCAGTGTATGAAACATTATTTCATTTCCTATTTAACATGTACCTCTCATTGCATTTTAATTTTTGTTTCTTTAGAGAAGGTTCATCAGGAATAAGACACTACCATATAAAAGAAACAGCGATGTTACCGAAACAGTACTACCTAGCAGAAAAACATCTTTTTGACTCCATACCAGAGATAATTGAGTATCATAAACATAATGCAGCAGGTAAATATTTGTTTTGATTTAATTAAATGGAAGCTGGTTTCGATAGGAAAGGGATGCAGTTTTTAAATAGTTGCCCTCCTACTCCAAGTTTTTAAGGTTTGTTCTAAAATATGCGGAGTCATTGCTATATTCTTTCTAATGAATTTTGACTGCTTTTTATATCGCCTATCAGCTTGCTTCCCAGTGGGTTAGATGCCTTGGCTATGGTTTAGAGTCTTGTCAGGCATTACCTTTATGGCAGAGGTGGCCAACCTGTGGCATAGGTGTCACACTTGGTATGGGCAGCTTCTGTGCATATGGCATGTGGTATGTTGGGGAGGGAATGGGCAGCACAGTGACAGATAGGGCAGGGAGTATAAGGCAGAGCATCAGATCTGGCAGGAAACAGAAAGCAGAGCAGCAGGTTGATTGGGAACCAGAAAGCCGAGCAGCATATTGGGTAAGGGAAAAGGATTGACGTGGCACTTGGGGGAGGTGTGGGGCTAATTTGTAGCACATCTGTCAAAAGGGTTGGCCCACACTGATATGTGACATGATTTGAGCTTCCTACTCCCCATCTACATATACCACTTCAAACAGCCGTGCCTTCCTGCTTAAGCATGGGCTGTAGTCAAAGCAGACAACCTGTCACATGGGGGAGCCCTGCCATCAGGATTGGGCAGGGAACAGCCTTGGGCTTCTGATGCAGGGCTTCCCATGCAGTGGCAGCTGGCAGTTGTATGATTGGGGTCTGAGAAATGTTATGCCCTATTCCCAAAATTGCATTACCTGCTGTATGTGTCTGTTATGGGAGGTCATGCCATTTTAGGAATTGGGAATAAAATTCCTTAGACCCCAATTAAATGATTGCTTTAAAGAATGGCAGGAACTCTACAGACATATGCAGGAAGCCAGAGAAGTACAGCGGATGTGCACTCTCTTGCCATTGATACTGCTCACTGATTTTTTCAGCATAAACCTGAAGGTTTTAGGTGATGCCTGTTAGTAAACTATTCAGATGGCAGCTAGAATTTGTACACTGATGTCCAAGGCACAACCCTTCTGCCAGCCCTGAAAGTGATTTAATTTAGGAAACCCAACACCAGCCATGTGGTACAAAAAGATCGTCCTGGCACCTGGGGTTAAGTTCCTGTGGCTGTGCAGCCAGAATCCACTTAGTCATTAAGTGTGCACTTTGGTATCTGGCACAGTGCATGGAAATGAAAATAATTAATGTTCTTCATTCGTTTCCAGACTGTGGTCATCCCCTCTCCCAGTTTCAATTTGAAATATTTTAACATTAAATTCAGGTGGACCAGTGGCCCTCTGATAAGTACCCAAACATGTTTTGTTATCTATTAAACATGCATAGTTTTGTTCTCAGTAAAATATATAACTAGTTCTGCAGTCAAATACTACATTTGGCACCAAGGTAATTGCCTAAATGCATGGTTCTCCAAAAGATAACAATGCTTGGCTTTTTTTTTTTATTTCCTTTCTTTCCTCTACTTAATCTATTTTTCATTTATCATCATAGTCTTTGTCTTTTCATAATACATTTTAAAAGAATACTCAGAACCCTAATCTGGATGAAAGTGATTCCTTTTATTGCTAATGAGAGTTGTATGTACAAATCATAACTCTTCTGATGACAATACACCTTTTACAGAATTTTTCCATTTGAACTACAGTAAATGCAGACCTTGTGCAAGAAAAATTGGTGCTACGCTAGCTGTAAAATGTTCAGTATTTCAAAAATAAAAATGTATCTAACTTATCAAGCAAAATGCATTCTCTTAATTTTATAGATGCTGTAGCATCATCAGTGATTCCCATTTTTAATTTATTTAAGAACGGGCAAAAACAAACTATATTGGAAAAAAATCAATTCTGTCTTCTTTCTAAAGGATAAATCAATATCCTTTCATGGGTTTGAAATGAGATAGGGGATAATTCGTATTTTTGCACTGCTTTATGCTATTTCAGAGACAGGACTTTATCCATTTATGAACTTTCTTTGAACTTTAGGTCTGGTTACAAGGCTGAGATATCCAGTGACTCCAAAAATGAAGCCTGCACCCACTACTGCAGGGTTCAGCTATGGTAATCAACACCTCTCTTATATTACCTAACTTTTTTAGGTGGCATTTCATTTAATAAAACTAAACTGACACGACATGAAAAATGACAGAAGTTTGATTTCATATTGTCAATCTGCATTTTACTTGTGTTTCCATGGTCAACCATTAAACCCTCCAGAGAAGATGGCTTTGGGGACCCACAACATGGACAGCAATGCAAGGGTGGTTGAGGGAAGTATGTTGTCAGGGAGAAGTGATGGAAAGGTTCAGAAAGTATATACCTGGCCCTCTGCAAGTATTCAGTGCCCCAGTGGACATTCTGATATTTGCTTCCATTAGAGGGTCATACCTTGCCTCTCTTATACAGGCTCTTAAACTTCCCCTCCTCAAATCTGATTTCTTAAACAAAGAAGGGAATTAAATGCTCTGGCTCCTCCTTAGTATTTCAGTCATTGCCCAGGCAGGTTGTACAGCTTCAGTGAATGGGCACAGTCTTTGATTATAGCGGCATGCTGAGCCAAGTCTGATAATATAGTATCAGCATGTAATAATGTTGTGTTGTGTTTTTTGGTTTTTTTTTTAAAGGGTTTTTCTAGCTCAGTTAGCAGCTCCTAATAAATTGTAGCTGTTTCATAATTTATCCACACTTTAGGTGATTAAAAACTAGGACACTTTCAAACTGGTCATAAGGAGCTTTATACCCAAATCTGTAAGCAGTTCAACACCTTATTCTATCACCATACATTCAGTTTGCATATACATATAACAGTCCTTGGTTTTTCTTTCTTACAGAGAAATGGGAAATTAATCCATCAGAACTGACATTCATGAGAGAATTGGGGAGTGGTCTTTTTGGAGTAGTGCGACTTGGCAAATGGAGGGCACAGTATAAGGTAGCCATCAAAGCAATCCGAGAAGGTGCAATGTATGAGGAGGACTTCATAGAGGAAGCTAAAGTCATGATGTAAGTTATTGTTAAGTACTTTATATAGCAGACTTCAGATTTCTGATACTGTGTACCAGAGGCAGATCCAGAGTGGGTGCAGTGGTGCAGCTGCAGTCCCTTTTTGGATTGGACTGCACTATATGGGAGTCTCTGGGGATTTTTTTAAAGTCCCCAAAGCAGTTAGGAATCCTCTCCCATCCTCTCTGAACATCCCTTCCCTTCTCCACTCTCCCGCTTTTCAGCTTCTGCTTTCTCTGCTATTCTAGGGGCAGGGTAAGCTTCAAAGCCACTTGTGTCCACTCTACCAGCTACACAGGAGCTGGACGCAGCAGTAGCAGCAATTTGATTTTTTGGCCAGAGATCCACTCCCTGTGCCTGCTCCTGGGGAACTGAGCAGGCTTGGGGCACCCATCATTCCTGCGCATCACTGCTGCTGCCACTGTCGCTGATCTCAGCCCCCATGCAGCCTGGCTGGAGCAGGCAGGAATGACTTTGAAGCTTCCCCCACCCCTAGGAGAGGGGAAGAAGCAGAAGCTGTAGATGGGGGAGCAAGGAAAAGTCGGTGAGGTGGGATTTTCACCTGCTTTAGGGATTTCAAATCCTTGGAGTTTGCCAAGAGTGGTCTTCCTGCATTGGTGGGGATGGTGTAGGCTGGGAGCGGGAGGTGCAGCGACCCCTTCAGTGCATGTTGTTGCCCATGCACCCCCATTTGGGAAATCCTTGATTCACTGCTGCTGTGTACTGTTTTTTATATAATACTTTTACGTCTACATAAGATCTGTATAACTTTTTTTGAAGCAGGGTAAATAACAGTAAATATATTTTTGATCTTGAAAGGAAGCTAACACATCCTAAATTAGTTCAGCTGTATGGGGTCTGTACGCAGCAGAAACCTATTTACATAGTGACTGAGTTCATGGAACATGGCTGCCTCCTGAATTACCTGAGACAAAAACGTGGACGTATGAGTAGAGATGCCCTCGTGACTGTGTGCCAAGATATATGTGAAGGAATGGAGTATCTGGAGAGCAATGGCTTTATCCACAGAGATCTGGTAACAGCATGTTGATTTATTTACTATTTTTTTTTAAATTTATATTTGGACATTAAAAGCCAAGGGTAACAAACTATTTCTGTTATTCAGAATGTTCTCAATCCCCCAACCCTGTTGTTTAACTATTTCTGTTAAAATTAAACAAAATACTAATAATTGTCTGTTCTGAATTAGGATAAGAAGTTAATCTCTGCATAAGGAGTGGGTCTGAAGTCTCTCTGAAATGTTTGTAATAAAGTTCATATGGTGTATTCTGTGCAAAAACGCAGTATTATAAATCACTATTCAGAATTCCATGTAGCCTAAAGAGTTTGTCTTCAGTAGCACGTATATTTACACTTGAAGGGTGTGTCCAGATGATAGCACGTGTGTTTCCCTGGGGACAAATATCAGCAGCATATAGTTGTGCTGCTGCAACTTGTCTGGGGGGAACGCCTGTTTATGCACACAAGTTGTCCCAGGTGGGGTAGGGGAGGCTGGGGCCAGCACCTGGGGCCCTGGGAGCTTCCTGGGGCCCCAGCAGTAGTGATCTGATAGCAGAGAGCCTGGCTGGCAGCTGGAGTGTGGCTCTGGCCCACCTGCTTCTGGTTTTAGGTAGCACACGCTGCTGCCACATGTACTGCCCTGCTGCTTTCTAGCGCAGATTTTTTTGACACTGGAATTTCCTGGTGTCAGAAAACACCCCCCTCTCTACAAATTAGCAGCTCAGGGAGTGCCTGCAGACGGATCTGTGTCACCACGTACCACATATGCATACTCATCTGGATGCGTTCAAAGATTATTATTTATCTTGTTTCATAACAGGAATCAGTCAATGATTTATGGTAGCACAGCAGTTAGTAAAAATATAGCACACAGAGTTAAAATAAATGGAATTGTGTCTTGAAAATTTTCTATATTAAATTGCACAATGGAATTTATTGCATGGTTTTAAATAAAATATAAAAGGAAATTTCAGATCACAGGAATTGATCTATCTTTCATACTGTGTTAACATGATTGGCAATCACATTAATGGTAAATTTTAACCCAAGCATATAAGTTATGTACTTTTCTTACAGTAACAAACTGTTGTATCATATTAAGAGTAGAATGGGATGTTTCTGTGACTTACAACTGTAAGGACCTTATTGCATGCTCATTTTAGGTGGCTCCTGGAGCTCTTTACCGTTGGATTGTCCACATGTTAACATGTGAAATTAGTTATAAATAGTCTTTAGGCAGGTTAAAGTTACTCCACTCCAGCCTAGGTTTATTTCTGGTCCCTGTTACCCAGCTTGTGTTGGCCTAGAGTAGCTACACATTAGTCTATACATTAGTGTGAATACCCCACCTGCCCCCACACTCCCACATCCCCACAGGACAGCAGGCAGGTGCAAGTAAGCTGGGGAGGCAGGGGTGGAGCCCTGGGGGAAGGGGGGAGCAGGGAGGAAACCCCAAGGAGCAGACTCGCAGGGGGCAGGGGGAAGCCCAGAATGGGAGTGGAGGTTGGGGGATTCTTCCCTTTCAGTCCTCAAAGCCCTTACTGGCTTGAATGTATAACTGCTCCAAACCTGAGCTAGCACCACCACTGATCAGTATTTGAGCAGCAAAAATTGCAATGTGTAACAAGGTCCTAAATTAAGCCCATTACCACTACACTCTATCATTGCCATGAGTTAAACCTTAAATGAAAGGAAAATTGGAAATGAGTAGGTTCTGAGATGCCAAAAAGATAGGCAGCAGGGACCAGAAGTTGTATCTATCTTGCACTAGAATAAGCCAGAGTAGGATTGAGTCCCCAGAATTACAGCTCAGTGAATGAGAAATAGTGATGGATAGAATCTTACTGAGTTACATGATAAAGTAAAATATTTTGGGTGATATCTTGAACCAACTGCATAGTTGGCCTAAAGTTCAGATGCATTCAAAAGCTTGTCTAATTTTATGCTAACTATGCAGTTGAACCAATAAAAGATATCATCCCAGAAAACCTTTGCCTCTTGCATAATTCCTGGACCATCATGGCTACAACATCACTCTAAGACTGGGTTAAATTATTTACCATAATTTCTGAGATAAATTTTGGTTTACATTGGGGTAGCTCTAACTTTGACTGACTTTGATCTGTGCTGATATAAACAAAAGAATGAAGTGACTGGAATAGCAGGGGACTAGCCTCTGTGATGCAAGACATGCCTTCTAGTCATGTGCTTCTAGGTTTGATGTATATGAAAGAAGAGGGTATCCCATGTAGAAACACAGTGTATAGAACACAGCATTTTTTTTCTCAGTATTAATTACAAATTGGGCTTCACAGCAAAAAATGCCAAATCATACAACTTAAGCTGAACAGAAGCCCAATAAAACTTAGTGGGATTTCTGTTTGTTTAGAGATGGTAGAATGTAATGTACAACTAATATAATTTCATTTTAGCTCCTCCTTATTTATATTTTTCCTTATCATTGATATATAAAATTATTCCTTTTTCAGGCTGCCAGAAACTGTTTAGTGAATGAATCGGGAGTGGTGAAAGTGTCTGATTTTGGAATGACAAGGTATGGATAAGTCTGTATGTGCATATACATTTTTTAAATTAAATGAACACAATATTTGTGGCTATTTTGCACTTTTTAAAGTGGAAAAAGCAAAATCATATGTTTTATATATTAAGTGTACCTGAACAGTTACATGGGGTTTTTGTAGTTCCCATTTCCTCTGAACACAATATACAGACTAGGCTCTATCCTCTGTTCTGCACCACTTTTGAGACTACTAATGATATATGAAGTGGGTCTTGTGTATACAAGTTCTCTTTAATGCTTATGTAATTCCAGGAAAAACTATGATTGAGCAAAAATTTTTGGTGACAATAATTTTTTTAAGTGAACGTTAATGATTTCATAATGTTTTCACCTTTTCCATTTTCCTTATGATAAACAGAATCTGAAATTGTTGATGCATGAGGCACAGTGGACTTCAGCTCTTGGATGGTGATATTCAGACCACAGTGTTAAGGATTATAAAAAAGAAAATTATTTATAAATATATGTATTTGTAAATAAAGGAAATGACATATGCCAGCTAGCTTACCTTCTAAGCAGGGGATGCCTGCTATATCTCCTCAGCAGGACACTGGGAGGCAGTATGTCCCAGGGAAATACAGTTCCTCTATTTCCCTGCATTTTCTCACCAGCTCCATTGGCTGCTACAAGTGGTGCCTGGTGTCTGTTGGGGAGTGGGTCACTGGAAGGAATTGGTCAGTGCACAGGCACTTCGTGCACTGTGCCAGGTTTCTTCCATCCTTCTCTCCTCGACTTGCATGCCATGCAGCATTTGAACATAGTGAAAAACAGGCTTATTGAGTAAGAAATTGGTAATTTTCACTTATTTACATGTTGAGACATTAACCATTAGGTGGCAACATGAGCTCCTAAAATACAAGCACGCATGAAATTGATGCTTTCAGAAATGGAGTCAGACTAGAAAATAATGTTTTGTCTGTTTCATTTTTTAGGTATGTTCTTGATGATCAGTACACAAGCTCTTCAGGTGCTAAATTTCCTGTAAAGTGGTGTCCCCCAGAAGTCTTCAACTATAGCCGATTCAGCAGTAAATCAGATGTCTGGTCATTTGGTACGGCATTCCTTAGCACTGCAATAAAAAAATCTCCTAGGAGAGGCCCAATAAAATTATTTTGCCCAGATTTATGTTGGTGTTACTCTACTGAAATCATGGAATCATTACTAATTTGTACTGAAATTAGGACTGCAAGTCTTGTTTGCTGGGTGATAGGAACATGGAACACTTGAAAAAACACAATAACAACAAATTCCAACAATTTTCCGTTTGAATAGAAAATTCATTGTTATAAGGCCCATGCCACATATCACATATATTATGAAATTAAGTAGTTAATTGTACAATAAATTTAGACTGGCCACACATGCAAAGTAATTATCATGTAATTAACTGGTTAATTGCACAATAAATTCAGGCTGACCATATGTGCAAAGTAATTATCACACCATAAAATGTCCAGCTATAAAAAGAGCTAACCATCTACAAAGTTAGTGCTTGAAAATGTATAATAACTTTAAAGCTGGTTTCTGCAGCTTTAATTTGAACATGTGGCAGTGCCTACAGTCATAATTTTGTTAACTATCTTGACAATCTTTTCATGCCTTTCCAGGTGTTTTAATGTGGGAAGTATTCACTGAGGGTAAAATGCCCTTTGAGAAGAACACAAACTATGAAGTGGTGACGATGGTGAGCCAAGGGCATCGTCTATATCGGCCAAAACTAGCTTGTAAGAATGTGTACGATGTGATGATGATGTGCTGGCATGAGGTATCTCTTTTATATCTCTCTTCATTTCTGTATTTTTATTCACCAAAGAGTTTGATCCAGCTGAAGGACCTGACTCCTTACTGTAAAATTCTGACAGCGTTTTATTTGAAAGGCAACTAAGTCATGTCTGAGGTAGCCTTAAGGCTACCTTTCTAGCCCCTCTAGAAAGTCACAAAATACAGGAAGAACAGTGGTTTGGGAAACCAGAATGGACAGAGTATCCTATGCATAGAGGCACTGTAAAAAATGATGACTTTGGGGGAAAAGATGAACATGGCAGTTAGGCTGCTGACACTGGAAAATGGGAGGGACAGGAAATAGAAAAATAAAAGATCAAAGGTCCAGAACAAGGTGAAATTTCTGTAATCCCTTTAAGGGTGCCTGGTTAGCCTACAAAAATCTCATGCCTCTCTGAGCCAATTTGTCTTCTAGATGCCAGTCTGCTTTGGCTGCTTTGTTAAGGTGAGGAAAATAGTTGAATAGTTGAATGAAAATAACTGTTGCTCCAAGATGTACAGCAGCTCTTACATTATAGCAGAGTTGTTTTCAACCAGGGAGCCATGGGCCCCATCAGAGGTGTTATGGGGGCAGTGGCCAGGTAAAACTGCTCCTGCATTCGGGCCCCCTAATCAGCTTAAAGCAGGCAGCAAAGCTGCTTTGTGCTGTGTAGCTCTTTCTGATCCTTCCCCCCAAATGCTCTTCTGAGGGACAGGGGCAGGTGAAACTGTGCTGTCGACATTCAGCTCCTGCCTGCCTCAGGTTGAGCAAAACCCTAATGCAGGAGGAACACGCACATGCGTCACAGCTCTCCCTGGGTGGGCCATGCAGCGGGGGGCTATTACATCACAGTTGCACAGTCCAGCTTAGAAGCACTCGGGTAAGGTGAGGCAGCACTAACTGATTCTCAGCCAGACGTGCTACCATGTTCAGAAAAGTGGTGGTGGGGTGCCTTTACCCTGAAAAGGTTGAGAACCACTGTTGTAACAGTTACATGTATACACATGCCCTTCATATAGCTGTAGCAAAAGAGCTCGACTTCAACACTGCTTCACCCTGGAGTTTAAGTTGGAGAAGTCTTGCTGCATTTGTTTGGCAATGGTGCTCTACTTGCGCTGGTGTAACTGTTGCAATGTAATAGTTTCTGGGTGCTCTCAAGCAGCAGCAGCTGTCCCTTGGCTTTTGCTACTGCTCGAAGTGTACACTTGCCTATGCCCATGGTGTATCAGAAGATCCAACCAAAGAAATCAAAGAGAAAGATAACATGGCCAGATCATTTTGAGAAGATGATTATTTTGGTGGCAGTGGCATGTATGGGGATAAGAGTAAGTAGCTGGAGTGACAAGATAGGAACAGTTTGATCAGCCACATTTATTACTTGAGTGGTAATTAGGCAAAGAACCAGATACAAGTAGGGATATAAAGGCAACAAGGGAATAAATTGAATGATTAATAGAGACAGCTGGGTAACTAAAAGTCAAATAAAGTCTAATGAAAAAACTTGAACTACAATGTCTTACTAGTGGAAGAGACCTATAATGTAACAGGCTCTATAAAGATGACCACAATACTTGGTAATTAATGCTAACACATTTTAGAAATGATATTCAGTTTCAAGATTCAGGGCTCAAGAAAATCTTTAACTTAAATGTTTAGGAGCACGCTTAATGGGAATGACAGATTTTCCCACTTCTGCTTAATGAGAAGCTTCTTGCACATTGCTCTGAAGCCACCCATGGCAAGGATCTAATCTCCAAAGAGACTGGATCCAGCCTGCAGCACAGGGAATCAGTGCCAAGGAGCTCAGTCCAGTGTTTTCCCTTCCCTGCTCTGCACCATGCTACCGATCCCCCTCCATACCTACTCTCTCTCTCTCCTCCCTTTTAGCGGGCACTCTTACCAGAAGTAAGCTCTCTCCTTCCCTCTGTCCTATTGCATATATTGTTTATCTGGGGTAAACTCTCTTCCTCTCAGTCCCTCTCTCCCTCTGACATTGGCAGTCACCTCTCCCCCTCTTCCCCCCACCTGCTCTACCATTGGGGAGTGGTAGCCCACAGTGCGGCTGGGTCACAGGGACCCAGTCCACCACTCTAATAGTTTGAACACCACTGCTCTGAAACATCAGGTGCTGGATCTCATCAAACAGGATAGCAGACTAGATGGACCACAGGTCATATCCAGTATGGTAGTCCTTTGGTTCCTATTTTTCAGGAAAAGCATGCTGTATTATACCCAGCTTTCACAAGGTTCTGAATTTCAGATAATTGGGAAATAGACTTGTACACAATGGGATTAAAAAACCCCCAAACAAACAACTTTAGTAGGCATGAGTTTTTTCCTCAAAATATTTTCATGTATTCATCTGTTTTTCTTATTTTATTTGTTCATGTTATTTTATCATTGAAATAAAACAATTCTGATGTGACCAGAGTACCTGCCAATTACAACGAAGCCTTTTTTTTATTATTTCCAGAAACCAGAGGGACGCCCTACCTTTCAAGATTTGCTTCACATAATTGATGAGATAGCAGAGAGTGAAGATGCTTTCTGAAGAGGAATGGCAGAGTGAAAAGAAGTCCCTGAGGCAGGAAAGAATCCACTTTCCATTCAGAAATGCAGCAAATTTTCCTTCCCTTTTTAAGGGCTCAATCCTTCAAGCTGCTGAAAGAAATTGTGGAATGGCAGAGCATTGATAATCACTTAGCATTTGGTCAGTCTCCATGGAGGAAGAGTTCTCACATAATATAGAGGAACATGCACAATACGCTCAGCTGTAGCAGTGAGAAGGCACAGAGACAGTGTAGGCAAGTCTCTGTGCCTTCTCTGACAAGTTCCTAGTGGGGTGGTGAACAGGTGGAAAATTGGTCTTGATAGGTGGAGGAACAGACAGCTTGTGGCCAATGCAGAACATAGGCAATCCAGTAAATGTAAATCATGTATATAGTGTTCATATCCATGAGTTTCATTTAGTCTTGCTGCTAGTCAGTAGTTGTTGTAGCTACCTGCATACTTAACAACTCAGCACAGCGTTACCATAAAGGGCCAGTTACTGACAGGAAGGTTTCCAGTGGTTTGCCAGAAATATTTCTGATTGCAGTTGATGGACATTTGTGACGTACACTGAAACAATGTTCTTCCTATGCCATGAACCTGTGATATCCACTTGGCTTCTTCATTTGTACATAAAAAAGCATGATCTGCAACCCATTCTACTGGCTCACTGAAACAGTCAAAGGAATTGCTGCAGAACCAATCGACAACTTGTTTTATGCCAAAAAATGTTTTGGGGAGTTTTTGAAAGAGCTCCCAGACTCTGTCCTGAGTCTAAGCATAATGAGAAACTTCAGGATACAACACAACTGACTCATTGCACTATAGAACAATGCATTTGATTAACTGTTAAATTATATATTGTATGTAATGTAAATATAGACTGTATACATTTAATTTATATTAAATGTAAGTGTTTGCTTCTTGAATATTTTAGGACACAACAGGTTCAACCTACCATAACTTGCACATACAACGTGACACATGGCATCTGTGAATGATAACAAGATACCGGGAAGTGTGTTAACCTGGAAGGTTTTTATCATTCTGTCCCTGGTCAGTCGTTCATAGACTGAAATAAGCGTAATATTTTTAATAGCAAATGCCATGTTATAGCATGTGTATAATAAATCAAATAACTGTTTGTTTGGAATCCTGAATAGTGTTTTGCTATTGATTTTATCAAATTACATTAATCTATAAGATAAGCTCCTAGCTAGTGTGACTCCATTGATTCAGCATAGTGCACCAGTGATGAATAAAGCTAAATATATAGAGGTACATGATTTCATTGCTTAGACAACTTCAGGTCAGCCCAACTTTAAATCAAGTAGTAGGCAACCATCAATCCTCTGGATCATGGTGTATGCGTAAGTGGTCTAGTCAGGTGCCCGATGAATCTGCTTGTATAGAGTCCTGCAACCATCACACCAAGACCTTTGATGCGTATGACTAGGCAAGAGTATGGAGGAGTGGAGGCTGCCCAAGACCTACCGTTTGCCTTGAGACCATTGAGACAGAATCCTAAGACCAGATTGAGTCCTGACATTCAGTGCCTTAATGGCTGTAGTTTCTGCCAAAGCAACAGATAAGACTACTGTTGACTGCCTAATGCCTCAGCAAGGGTGCCTTTCTGTCAAGAGTTTTGTCCCTTAGCTGTTCTCCACCCAGAAAGTAATCGCAAGGCAGTGGAGGGTAGGGTTTTGGGGCTCCCTATGCCCACCTTACTCTGGTTGCAACACTGAGATATTTTATAGACACTATCCCACCATGAGTAATCCCACCACATTGCCACCAGGCCCTCCAGTCAGATGCAGTTTATGGTCATATCCAGGACCATTTAGATCAAGCAATTATAAGGGGAGCTATTCCTAATCAGTTTGCCTCATGCTTTCCACTATAAAAATTGTTGTAAGCATTTTTGAAAATCCATTGTTTTCTTCAGGTCTCCAGATTGAGCAGGGAAAAGGTCTTTAGTTTAGAAAAGCATTTTTTAATTTATTATTATTGCATGAAATTCTGTTCCAATTTGACTGAGATAAACACTAGAAACAATATTTCCTCTTCCTTGCTGGTGTTCCTCAAAAAAAAAATAGACTGCGTGAAGAAATAGGTCAACGCAAATGTATGAAAGACTTGGATCCAAACCTCTTCCACCACTACGGCAGTGCCAGCACTACTCCTCTTTGTACTGGGAAACCCTGAAGTGCTCCAGAGCAGCTGTGGGTGGTATTTAGAAGACTGAATGTAAACCACTCCTCTCTAATTGTTATCCAAAATATGGTTCCTGTGTCACCTTATCCCCAGTTCTTGGAGAGGGGATTTCTCAAACATATCTGAGGATGTAAAATGGTAGAGCTGTTGCAATGATGTATGTTTTTGTAGTGTTGAAGTAATGGTTGTAGCAGTGATGGTCAAGGAAGTATGTGAGAAGTAGGAACTATTGTGGGTGGGTTTTGGTATTTTTTATTGAACCAATTGCATGGTTGGGATAGATTTAGACAAGCTTTTGGGTATCACAGTATCCTTCAGGCCTCTGGGAGAGAAGCAGACACAGCACAGCTAAGTAGCAGATGGAACAAAAGCTTGGGTATAAAACTCCATATATTAACAAAAGCAGGTCATAAAACTATCAGGTAGCCAACAGACGAGACGCAGCAAAAACCTGAGGTCATGAGAGATCAGTGAGTATGAAGTAGATTGTAATCAGGTATAATGATAAACTATAATAAAAGGTATCATACATTCTTGCCTCTCTTATAACGATACATGCCATTTTCTTTTTAAAAATAAGAAAAAAAAATACACCAGAAAGTAGGAAGTTGTATTAAAAGGAATGGAGGGTGGGAATTATTTGGATTGCAAATTTGAGTATGTGAAACTCAGGAAACATCAAATTTAGTTTGTAGTGAAATCTAATTCTGTCTCCAGGGCATGAGTGTTATGGTAGTATTGCACGATCTAATAAAAAATGTTTTCCATAGGATCTCTGACTCATTTAATACACTAGATGGGTGCACAAAAGCAGAATTAATCCTAAATCTTCAGTGTCTTCCACTTGAAGATGACACAGACAATCATAAATCTTCAGTATCATCCACTTGAAGTTAAGAAAGTTAAGAAATGACAACTAACCTAAAATCAGAGAAGTAGGGCTGAAAGGGACTTCAGGAGGCCATCTAATCCAATTACAGGATTATACTTGTCTAAAACATCCCTGTCACATATCTGTATAATTTGCTCTTTAAAACTTCCGGGAATGTCTCCTTGCCAAAAAGGAGGCTTACTACCAATGGAAAGGAGGGGTCATCACTAAGGAGGACTATTCAGCAGTTGCTTGGGGATGTAGGGG
>NW_017729033.1:68549803-68556853 GCF_001723915.1 Gavialis gangeticus | reverse complement strand
TCCAAGGCTGGAGATTCCACTAACTCTTTGAGGAGCCTGTTCCAAATCTTAATCACCATTATTGAGAGGAAGGTCTTCCTAATACCCAACCTAATTTTTCCTTCCTGCATCTTAAGACTATTGCTCCTTGTCTTGTGCCCTGCAGCTAGAGAAAATATTATATCGCTATCTCATGTATAACCACCCTTCAGGTATTTGAAGATTGATCAAATCCCTCCCTCTTAGTCTTCTTTTTCTGAGACTTGACTGATGCTGGCTCTTTCAGCCTTTCCTTACAAATTTGTTTCCTAGATCTCTAATCATTTTGGTTACTCTGTGCTGGACTCCAATTTATCCATGTCTGTCTTGACATGTGGTGCCTAAACTGGACACTGTTCTAGGTGAGGCCTCATCACTGCGGAACAAAGCAGAAGAATCGCTTTGATTTGTAAGTGATGGTCCTCTTAATATAGCCCAGTGTGCTATTCATTTTTTTCAACAATAACACACTGGGTGCATCTACACATGCACAGTTACTGCACAGTAACCAAAAATTATTATGCAGTATGGGCGCGTGTCTACATGTGCACACCCATACTATGCAGTAACTATGGCGACTTATGCCCAGGTAGTTGCTGCACAATAAGGCACGTGTAGCTGCCTTATTGTGCAGTAATCCTGTTTGTGTGGACTGACTTGGGACTAACTTTAGTCCCAAGTCAGTCCCTACGCAGCATTGCTGCACTGTAACGCCTGCACGTGTAGACACCAGTGTAAAAAATTCAGATTACAGTTCCCTATAATCCCTAGCAACTTTTCTGCAATCTAGCTCATCATTCTCCAGTCTATATTTGTATGTATAATTCTTCCATCTCAAATGTAGAACTATACACTTATCCATAATGAATTTAATTTGATTGACTTTTGGGGGGAACCATTTCTAGCCCAAAATGGGTCAAAATATTAATTTGGTTTGCTGGAACAGACCATCACTCCTTTTCAGTCCACTTTTTTTTGGTTTAATGTATTAGTCTTAAGAGAAATTGGCAAATGCCATCTTCACCATTTCTCCTTGATGTGATCAGTTAGCATTTTCCAACTTCATTCCTTCTTCACCTGTCATTATAACTTAATTTCATTTGAAGACTGGAGCAAAAATCTACCTACGTTACTCCAAACTCAGTGGCACATGTCTGCTACTTTCTAATTTCACACCTTTTACAGCACAGTAATTATATTGATTTCAGCTGAATAATTCAGTTGTAAAACTAATTTGATGGTACAAGGAACAGGGCTTCAGCACATAGACTCCTAATTTACACTGGTATGAGATTGATATCTAGCCTGTGATTTTTTTTTTTTTTTCTTAAACAGGAAAGTAGGTGGGGTTAAGTGTTGCTTGTGTTGTACCATACCACGCATCAAAGCTAGGCTTTCAGTTAGAGGGGTTTTAGTCTTACTGAGGCAACAACTGAAGAACAAAGAATAGCATTTTTATTTGAACTCAAGCAGACGATCAAACATGACTCTTTCTACCTGTAAGTAAATTGAACCATGGATTTTGTTCTTTATGTTCTGTTGTATGTAATAGCAGTTTAGCTAGCAAATGAGATGTATAAACATCACTACATAGTCCAAGTGGCTTTTTCTTGTACTTTTAGGTTTTATTTGTTAAAAACTCCTGGTGATAACTTTCCAAAGTACATCACAAAATTGCTATGATGGATTCAGCAAAGCTACTACCTTCACAAGTACAAGGATGGAGAACTCAACTGATTGGGAACACAAGGGAATGGGAACCAAAGGCCTCTCCTTAAATCTCCTTTTGAGCATAGATGTAATACATAAGTTTTATGGTATGAAAGCTAGCTTTCTGGTTATGAAGAGGTTAGCTTAAGAAAGAGTTAAATGAAAGAAAAATACTAATATTCCTGTAAGCTTTATTTATCAAAGTTCAAAGTTTGGTTATAAAAATATTTTTTACGAGCAAGCTACATTATTGATTTACAAACAGGCAGTGTTTACTGCTGTTTTAGTTTGGATAAATACTAAGGGATATATGATCAGCTGATGGGGTTTCTCTATGTTACAAAAGGGTGAGATTTTTTTATTGATGAGTAAAGATGGGGTAGGCAAGTCAAATATTCCTCAATGTGCTCAATTTATGTGGCTAGCAACCTGCTCAAAATAGTAAACTGTTCAGGGTTTGATATGAGAATGCAGCTGAGCTGTCAATTTAGCATTGCTTTAGAAGGAATGAACACACGCATACCCTTCCTTAGAAACTTGACAAACAAAAATATAAAAAATGTATGATAAGAAAAACACATTTCTAACTAGACTTTTGTTTTGTCTGGTTGTCTGATGACAGCCCAATTCACCTTAATGAGAGCAGTTTGCAAATGGACATGGAAAGGAATTGCATGTATTCATATGTGTGTATTGGCCATGGACCTGGTAGGTCTATTAACTGAAAGGGCACCATTAGGTTGTCACATTTTGTGTAACCTCTTTATAAGATTAATATTTTAGGACCAAAGTTGCCTATAATAGCAACTGGAACACAAAGGGCTCCTGCATTGCTATTATATTCCCCCTTAGTTTTCATGGACATGTCTGCATTTTCTCTTCAAGCAGCTCACCTATTTTCATCACCATCATAAACCTGTCTTTTCTTCCTCCTCCCTTTCTCTGGCACCTGGCATGCTAGACTCCTGTTCCACATAGCTAGAGCCAGCTTCAGCTCCTTTCCAAGGCAGGTTAGTTCAATGGCAGCTGTTAGACATTTAAGTTAAAGATTCCTCAGCGTATCTTTTGTCACCCATTTCTCAGCACCACCATCCACAATGACAACATGACAAACTCTGGAGTCAAGGGGCCAGATTTCAGCTGGTGTAAATTTTAAGTCAAGTTATGCTGAGGATATGGGCTAAGGATGTTTTGGCAGCAAGGGTAGAAATGTCACTATCACTTCCATGTCATGGTGATAAGAGAAAGGCCTAAGAGATTCATTTTTTTTCTATAGCTTATGGTACAATGTTTTTCTGTTGTACTACACAGAGAAGAAGGTGCAAAAAAATAGGTTGGCAGCAGAGCAGCTTTAGGCAGATTTAGTTCCTAACAGAAGTTGACTGTAGATCAGACACTCTGCAGGAAAAGAAGTAAAGGTATTTTCTACCCAAGTAAGTCACATATGGTATCTGTAGTTTATAATACTGCAAACTTAAATGGCCACCTTATGTATTCCCTTTGGAAAAATGTAAAATGCCCCCCGAGGTTAACAAAAAAGTGCAATGATATAGTTGGACTAATGTAATTGGGGCAGGGAAGAACGCTTTGAGTCCATATCTTATTGCTATACAGCAAACTTGTTTGGCATATACAAAATTTTTTTTCCTAGTTTGGTAGGGATTTAATTTACAGTCCACGAAAATCAATGAGAGCCTTTCCATTGATTTCAGTGGGTCTGGACTGGACTGAATTTAATGGATGACCTGAATCCAGGAAGAAAGTATGTAGAAAAAATATTTTAGCTATAAAAATAATGGGCAAAATTTGTTCTCATTTACATGCTCACAGCAGAATCTGCTTTTTTTTTTTTTTTTGTATGTTGGATCTTTTGCTTCAAATTCTCTCTCTCTCTCTCTTTGGAAAGGAAAAAAAAACCCAACTGTACAAAATGAGAGGTAGATGGCCATGGGAGTCTATATATTGCCTATGCATCTGTCAGGAAGTGCAGGCTTCCTGTAGCACTTTATTCAGTATTGCTATGATACCTGAAGGCAGCTCTGGGTGACTATAACTTCCTGTGTTGCTGGTATGAGACTGTGACATGAATCAGGCTATTAGTTACTCACACAAGGAACTAAGAAATTTGACATTTGCAAAGAGGGTTTGAGTTCCACAGATATCGCTTAAGTCTTCTTATCCCAACATTATACCTCAAAACAGCTATGGGCTATTCTGTTGGTTTAGTGGCTTGTGAACTAAAAATTCTCATTTCAAGAGGGTCATAAAGGAGGGTGATATCATTTGTACTGTGTAATTAAAAAACTTCCCAGTGACCTGGAAGGGGCAACTCTACACAATTAAATAGGCATTTGTTTGAGGTAACTTAGTACAGTTGGGCAGTATTGCAGTTAAGGGAGTTGACTAAAATGAGATTATATCCTAAGAACTTCAATTCCTGTTTTTTTAATTAAAACTAAAGGGTTCTTTGAGAACTCATTCCATGATACTGTCCTCAACAAACAGTGCATTCCTCCACAGAAACATGGCATGTGAATAATTCAGCTTTCAACTTTATTACTACTACTGGGTTCAATTTGCAGCTGCTAGTGAGCAGCCAAAGAAGGAACAATACGAAGACAAAATGACTTCAGAAATCAGGCTGCAAAGGATGGAGCTGTTTAAATCAAGAGATATGCAGAGACAGATCTGCCTCCAGAGAACTGAGACTGTCCTTTCCTTGGGCTTTTGATCATAATCCTTGCTTGAAAGATAAAATGAAGCTGGGGTGACCTCTCCAGGGTGCAAAAGCCTGGGCAGTATATATGGAGACAGTGCCCACTCACCAGTGTCCCCCCCTCAGCCTCGCTGGTTTAATCTAAAGGACAAGCAGGTTAGGCACCTAAGGATTTGGGGTTTAGCAGGCCTTCACCCTTGTTGTGAGCCTGGCACACAATCAG
Source organism: Gavialis gangeticus (assembly GCF_001723915.1). Classification (NCBI taxonomy): domain Eukaryota; kingdom Metazoa; phylum Chordata; order Crocodylia; family Gavialidae; genus Gavialis; species Gavialis gangeticus. The sequence goes on along the minus strand of NW_017729033.1, from coordinate 68,552,186 downwards.
GAAAGCAAGCATAAGAGGAAGGGAGGGAGCGGCAAACTGCAGGACTGTCCTGTCCTTAGCACATCTGCTCATTTCTCTGCAGAAGCCAGTCATTTGGGCCACTCTGACTCTCAGTGCCAAGACTAGGAACCCTGTTCTGAGTTAAAAGCTCAAAACTCAATGCAAGTTCTGCTCGGGTATGAATAGGGATCTAAAATATGTCACGTGAAACACCCCCTTACTGATTCAGCCCATTGCTTTTTACAAATTCATGGGCACTATAAGAAACTGCCTAGTAAATGTATGATTAGAATATCTATAAAATTTACTATAATCGCTTAATTTATTGCAGGCTTCTCTTAACCCAGTAAATTTCAAGTACCAATCATTAGCAGAGAGAGACTGCATTTTACTTAAGTCAGAAAATGTGTAGATAGACAGTCTAGACCTTACTCATATCAAAACACTATACACTGATAGAGGTCTATAGCATCAGAATGAATTCCTCTGTATTTGTTGTTCCAGTCAGATATTCAGTATTACATAAGAATGATGGTTTAATAATATTTACAAGTTCTAAAGTGCCCAATCTTAAGAGTTCTGATAAGTAAGTTGTAAAAATAACTGAATCTCATAGGGGTTAGTAAGGAACACTAAGAGACTATTTTACCCACCATGGAAAAGTAGGCCCTTCTTTGATGGAACAGAGTGTGTCTGACAGCACACGGCAACACAATACAGGCATCTCACAGTGTTTGCATCTCCTATTGAAACAGCTGAGGAAATCTTGATAAGTGACAATGTAATTATCTAATCTAGAATTTACTCATCCTTGCTGTTTTGAAAAGCAGCATAAACCCTCTCCTGACCAAAAATAATTAGGCCACCTCATTCAAAGGGCCATACCTTAAAAATGACCCTTCCCAGACATTTATTCAGCACTGCTTGGAAGGGCAGAGTGCCACCTGCCAGCTCACTAATTGTATTTTCCTCCTGCTTAGCTCTGCCAGAACAGGCTACAGGTTGACATGGCTAGGAGAGGAAACAGATCACATTACCTTTGCTTTTCTATCTAACTTCTTTAGCCAAAAAATGTTACTGTCAGCTGATGTGGGCATTTACAATATCCATATTTTGCATAGCCGTCACTGGAAACTTTTATCAAGCTGTTTATGATGTCTTCTGATTAAAATAGGCTCATCAACATCCCACGCTGTAGACTCTTCACAGAATGCCACTGTCAAAGGAAATTGTCCCCACAAGCCTCACGGGCAGATATTCAAAGCAAAACAAGCATGAACCATAATGGGTCTCTTCCTCTTCCGACTAAGAACTAATTTTGATATTATCATCCTGATGTTCTGACATCTTTCCCTTTCTTTTTATAGTGCAAGATTAGTAAATTAGTAAAATATTACACAGGTCTTTAGTGGTCAAAAAATTCAGGTTTCACTAGAGATGCCACAGAAACTTAAACTTTTAGAATGCTGTGGGTACAGACGTTCTCAATAATCTTTGCTGTACTACTGTGCTGGATTACATCCAGCTTTAAATTGACTCTACATCTTACAACTCATCCAATCCCTGTCCATCTGCCTAGCCCTCACACAAGCAACTCCAACCAAGCAACCGAGCTCAGACCTCTGATGCTGCTATTTTTTCTGTTGACCCATTTGTGTCTTTTTCACACTCATGTATCCTTCAATTTACCACCAGTGTATAAGGAATTGCATAAATCCAGTAGTTGTAATGTATCATACAAATGTGATTTCCCCTCCTGAGGTCAGATGTAAATTCTTGGTTTAAAGAACTGTCAAGTCTTGGTTTTAAGCCTTTTATACCTGAATTATTAATAATGATGATAATTGTACCTATAGCTAGAGATGCCCAAACTAATGTTTAAAAACATTAGTTAATTCTCACAATGTCCTTTTTCCATTTTACAGGTGGATAATACAAAGCAGAGAGAAGCTATCAGTAACTTGTCCATGACCATATAGTAAATAAGTGGCAAGCCAGTTGCCTCCCAAAAGAGCCTAGCATTTCATTACCATCCTCTCTTCCCTAGACTTACGTTCCATAAAGACTAATGTTTGATAAAGCTTAATTGAAATATGTCATCCCAAATCTTTTACACACAATAGTTTTACAAGGATCGTCATCCCAGGTTGGGTTGGGGAAATAAGCAGCCAAAAATGGTGATGGAGCAGGGGAGAGGGAGGAAGAAAAGGAACAAACTAAAGTGGAACATAGTAAAATCATAGAATCATAGAAGTAGGGTCGGAAGGGACCCTGTAGATCTTCAAGTCCGACCCCCTGCCTAGGCAGGACAAAAACTGGGCTCAAATGATCCCAGTCAGGTAGGCATCAAGCCTCTTCTTAAAGACCCCCAGGGTAGGAGCCA
>NW_017729033.1:68535304-68549551 GCF_001723915.1 Gavialis gangeticus | reverse complement strand
GATCACCTCCTTGGCCCTGCTTGAGATGCACCTGTGGATGCACAACAAGATCCAGTTAGCCCCGCCAACCATGACCTCGCATTGTCGGCCCATGTTCATCTTGGAGTCAATAATGACTCCAAGATCCCTTTCTGCCTCCGTGCTCTCAAGAAGGGAGTTTCCCATCTTATAAGTGTGCTGCTGGTTACTACTGCCCAAGTGCAGCACCCTGCACTTGTCAGTATTGAAACGCATCCTGTTTTTGTTAGCCCACCCCTGTAACCTATCCAGGTCTTGCTGCAGTCTTTCCCTCCACTGTGCAGAGAATGTGTTACATGAAAGCTAAACTTGGGAAATGGTTGCTCTTTGGGAAACTATCTAATACACCTCCTTAGATCTTTTTTCAGTGCTGAATGCCATGTCCTTTGTAGTAGAGAACTGACAGTACTCAGCTGTGCTGGATATTGAGGCTGCTGCACAGACGTGGAACATGTTGTTCTCTTTGGATATCTGGCTTCACCTCTTATTCACCCCTTTTATTTCATTCTGGGTATGTCTACATATGCAATTAATGCAACTGAATAAACTCCAGTGCAATTTGAGCTAGAGTAAACTAATCCTGATGTCACTGTCTACATGTATATTTAAGTGAAGTAATTCACTCTGCTGCCAGATAGTATCTGAGTCTGACAGGACTATTCAACGGCACTGTAAATTAGTCTACACCAGCCCAATTGCTGTGCATGTGTAGAGTGTAATGCTTTACTGTGCAGTAAATTAGTTTACTGTGTGATAAAGTGCATGTGTAGATACCTCCTCTGTACAGTCCTGGGCTCCACAATCAGGTCCTCAGTGACTTGTCCAAGGTTTTACAGCGAGTCCAGCTATTAGAGCCCAGCACCTATGTTACTCCTCATTTCAGTAACCAAAAAATGCTAAAAATATGGGAAATGTTTTTTTCAGCTCACACCATCCAATCTGTTTTCTGCTGCTGCTGCTGCTGCTGTTCAGTGCAAAAAAGGTAAATCAAATACTTTACCTTCCCGCTAATCAAAAGCTATATGCCTTGCAAAATAATTACATATAAACCCTCATTTTTTGGTAAATCTGATGAAACTTGAAAAACATGGATGCCTTTCCCCTTCCCACAGCTAATCTGAATTTTGATATATATATTCACATAAACACTGTTTTTGTCTTTCAAAATTAGAGCGGTGAGAACAAAATTGAGTCTGGATTGTGATACTTCACAACAACTCTCCTATGTATCTACCCAGAAGTACAGAGTAAGTAATACTTAATGGACAAAGGAAACTGAAGTATAAAGAGGTTAAGTGACTGGTCCAAAGCCATATAGTGAATCAATGCAGTGCAGACAATGGGGTAACTAAATCCCTACCAAGTCTTTTGAAGTTGTGGTGCCGCAGATTCTATATAAGTACTCTAAACAGCATTTTACCAAAGGTGTCATAATTTAGAAGTAATGCATTTTCTTAGATAGGAAAGGACTGATTATGGCATCACTTTCATTTGGCCTGATGCTATTGACTTCAATAGCACGCCTTCCTATTTTCAGTGTGTAAATGAGCACAAAACCTGGCCTTCAGTCCATGCAAAAGAAAGTGTTTATATTTATGTTGATATGTTGGGAATGTATGTAATTTTCTTATACTTGCTTTGTGCCCTCAGATAAATGGCCAGATTCCACACTGGTTTAACTCCATTGGCTTCAATGGAGCTATGTTGATTTACATCAGTTCAGCTGAGCTGTTCTGTCCTGTCCTGTCTCTAGAACCCATGCTACCACATTAATATGACTGCAAGCACATTTGTGGGGGGAAATAATCTATTTTGGCTCCTGTGTGTTTGCCTTTCCAACAAAACTTTGGTTTGTGTAAGTTACTGAAGTGTTACCAGTACTTTGTTGACTTTTTGCAAGTGCAACTGATCAGGTGATAGTGCTGTGCAGAGGGAGATAACCACCATGGTCAGTTTCTTTTAGTGTAATAAAAAGGGAAATAACAATAACAATAATAATATAAAATGAGCAACGCAGAAAGAAACTTTACCCAAGAGTAATACTTTGTTCTCTTGATAGCAAAACAGAGAGTGTGTTCAGCAATCCAAGAGGAAGCCGCTGCCTCCACTACCTCCCCAGGCTTCAAAAGAACATGAAGAGAACATCACAGTCATTGCACTCTATGACTTTTTTGCCAAAGGACCCTCTAACTTGGCACTCAGGAAGTCAGAAGAATACATTATCCTTGAGAAGTATGATCCACACTGGTGGAAGGCAAGAGACCAAAATGGGTGAGAAAGAAGGCATATTCTGTCTCAGCTATATCAATGTCTTCCTCCAAGAAAAAAAATAACAGAGACATGCAGATAGCTTAGGATCAGATTTTAAAGTTTACTTCTCAGTTGGGCACATATAAAAGTGGGCAGATATTAAAAAATGTCCAGCATACAGCAAATCTCACTGACAATAATAGGAATCAAGGCTCTAACATACAGACACACTCCATGATAAACAAAAGAAATATATGGGATTTTGAAAGCAATGTGGATTGTTGGGTGGTAAGTTCCTTTGAAAATATGGTCCTTATTGCTTGGTTTACAGAGCATTTTACAATGCAATAAGTCAGAAGTACATGCTTGCATGCAGGCAAAATTTTATCCTGTTAAACAAGACATGTAAACCAGTAAAACTTCTTAGTGATAGGCCTGAAACAATACCCCAGAAGTCAAAGTCCTTCAAAAAGTTGAGATCTGAACTTCACTTATGGTCCTTCCCTCACAACTCTGTGTCCCCTGACTCTACATGTCTTCTCTCTCTTTATGTCTGGAATAATTGACAAGATTTTGCATATCAAATGACTGTGTTTTTTAGTCAAATCTCTCCTTTAAATACACTGTCTCCACTCAGTCTTGCATTGATAACCCACACAAAAGATATAGATTTATGTTTATTTTGAGTTTATGGGAAATTTCTTTCTAGCTTTTTTTCTTCCTCAAAATTTGATTTTGTTTTGAATTGGACCAAACCAAAAACATTTCAAAATTTCTTGTCATAAGGAAGGTTTCCAGGCTCTTCAGTGCAATTGACACTGATAGATTCCCCAGCATAGTGGCCTGAGGCTTGGGACCCAGAGTTCCTAGCCCCCTTAGCTTTAGGACACACCAACAAAATAGGTGGTCTGCCCTGGGCTTGCTCCGCTCCATCAGAACCCTGCTTTAGGGCACTTATAGGGTTCACTCCAACAGAACCCTGCTTTAGGGCACTCATTCAAGCTTTAGTTCAAGCGCCCCGCCCCCCCCTGCCATTTTTAAGTGCAGGGACACTGATACACGAGACCCAAAAGGCTGCTGAAGCGTGGTAATTTCTGCGCTCCAGCAGACTCCATTAATCAAGACTGCTCCAAAGTGCTGGAATTCCAGGACGTTGGAGCAGCCTCAGTGTTTGTGTATAGATGCCCATTCTGCAAAGGCTCTTAAAACAAAATATTTTGGGTACAACATACCTGCATCTTCTGATGAAACTGCTGACCAAATCTATTAGACGTTCATGTAATGTCTTGTGTGTCTGAATTGCAGCCTGTCTAAATTAGGTTGAAGTCTCTTGGGGGGCATACAGACATTTGGGGAGCTTAGGAGAGATTAAATTGAATTAAAAATGGTCACCCACTCCAAGCTAAATTGGGATGGATGAGGTTATTGGGGGGAGGCTTGTAGTGGTTTCGGGGGGCAGGCAGTCTCCGGGGATGGACTGGGGGGAGGGACAGACAGCATTTGTGGGGGAGATCAGGGGACAAACTGGGTCCCTGGTGGGATCAGGTGGGGTCCATGGGGGGATTGGCAGGATCCACAGGAGGAATCGGGGGGATTGGCAGGGCTAGCAGAGTCCCTAGGGTCCACAAGGGTTTAGCAGGATATGGGGGACTTGCTAGGTCTGTAGGAGAACTTGGAGGCATGGGGGGGCTTTCTCCCCCATCCCCAGGGACAAGGGCCTATTTTTAGCCTCCTGACCTTCCCCATCCCCATCCCCATCCCCATCCCCATCCCCAGACAAACAGTTCCCCCATGAACCGATCTCCCTCATCCTGCCCACTTCTCCCCCCACTCCAACTTACTTTCTCAGCTCCCAACTTACTTTCTTGGCTTCCTCAGGAAATACCGGTAAAACCAGCACCAGGAGCAGCTTGTGGAATCAGGGAGTTTTGTGGGCTCAGAGGTGGGAGTAGCTGATTTGGGAGGGGAGAGTGGGGGGCCAGGTGAGGTCTAAAAATAGCCTGGTGCCAGGGGAGTGGGTTGGGAAAGTGCAGGCCTAGGGCTGAGGCCACCAGCTAGGCTTTCCCAGGCTCAGGGATGTACTAGGGACTGTACAGTTAAGTTAGGTTGGTCTCTCTGGACCCAATCTAAGTTAGGCTACCTCAGAGGTACTTTTACCTTGGATCACACCAGCTATTTTTAGATTAATCTAACTGTCCTGAACTTCTGTACAGTGCACACTTAGGTCCACCTAACTTGGGATCTAAATGTAAGGTCAGTACCTGGGCAAACTAAGTTAGATCAGGTAGCCATTTTTAATATGATCTAACCTCCTCCTAACTTTCCTGAATGTCTGTATGTGCCCTTGGAGTATAGACCATATCTTCCTCTACAAATTATATAGAGATGAGCATAGAAGTGGTCAATAAATAATCTTCCTGGGAGAAGGTAACTGGCTCATTTAGATGGTGGGATTAAAATAACTGGTGATAACCTGGCTAAATATCAGTACAACACTGAAAATAGAAGGTGTAAACCAAAGTCTGTCCTCTAGAACTGGTGACAAAACATCACAAGTACCCATTTCCTAAGTTTCATATTACAGGGAATGATTCCTGCAAATAGGGCTTCTCAGCATCTGCCATTCAAATAAAAAATCAGCAGGTGTAAAGAAGAACTTGGGGATCTTCTTTCATGACAATCTGAATTTATAGAAACAGAACTTATATATAACGTGGGTGGTAAAACTTCTGCCATTAAGGTAGTTTCTAGCTATGTTTCCTAGTATTACTCTTGTCTTTTCTACATTGTGAAAATGTGAATGAGAACTGAAAACTGAAACTTGAACTTTGTCTATTTACAGCTATTTTCCTGTTGTATATATGCAGGATCATTTCATAGGCTAGTTTAAAGTAGTTTAGAAACTGATTCAATTTTGTTGTTTTCACTTGGAAATGCATCTAATTTCCTAGAAAAATCTTTTGAAAAAACCTGAATCTTCAAGTATCTTTTAGTTAGATTGCCCAGTTTGAACCTCTGAAAACAGAATGCAAACTATGCCTGTGCTCAATGAATTCCAGTAAATACTTTACATCGTATTATATCATCATCTTTTGGTTATATTTATTTTAGGAATGAAGGCCTAATTCCCAGCAATTATGTAACTGAGAACAAGAGAAGTAATTTAGAAGCATATGAGTAAGTATACCTAAAATGTTTATTACACCTCCTTTCTGAATGGTTTAGATTGGTTAGGGTCCGTAGGCTAGTGCTGTTACACGCTGCTCTTTTCCTGTTGTATATATACAAACCACTGTCCAGCAGACTTTTGAAAGTACTTCCTATTTTGGAGTCATTTACTGATGAAGAGAAACATTCTCAAATATTTCAGCTAGAGATGGACTATTACAGGACTATTTATTTTACACACTAGCCAGTCAACTATGAACAGATCCATTTATGGAAGGTGGGGCATGTGGCCCTGTAACAACTTATGGTATTGACATGAGAACACAGTTCCATGTGCTATTACTGGGGGGATTTAAAAAATAATGCGTATATTGGACAGGCTGTGAAATAGGCACAAGGAAAGGCAATTAAGTAATGGTAGTTAGCTGACAGTAAGGGGCAAAATTAAAGTTGGTGTTGGGATTTTAAGTATTTTCAGTCTGGCATTCAGACTTTTTTGAATTATAAATCTTTAATGTCTTCATTTTTCAACATTTTAAATCATTAGCTCTGAATTTCCTCACTCACAGATCTTTCTACATTAATTATAACTGCAGATATCTAATCAAATGGCTTAAAATTAACAGATGCTAACTTACAACTTTAACAGCCTATCAGCTAAGGTTTTAGTTTAAGAACGTTATAATGATTCTGATGTGTCACTTAAATGGTGTGAATCGCTATTATTTTATTAAGACAACCTTGAAATCAAACACATAAATCCACTCTCTTCTTGGGTATTTATTACAGGTGGTATTTAAAAAATATAAACAGAAATCAGGCAGAAGAACTACTACGGCAGAAGGTAATTTGGTCGATGTATAAATATAAATTACCAGTAATCTGAATGTGATCCTGTCAGTATGATGAGAGGCACCATGTACATTTCAACAATCAAATCTAAAGCTGTTCTGCATGTTTTAGGACAGAGTGCTTTAAAATTAAGGGCTGGCTTGGTGATGTAAGTACCAAATGTGAAATATCTTGAGTACCTAGAGCTTGAAGTTGGTAACTCAGCAGATCCTTTTTAGGTTTTCCATTTTCTGCATTAGAAGACCTGAGTTCCATGCAGTTTACTGGGTGTGCCTTTGGAAGAGACTTCAAAAGGCTGTAGTCTATTTGTTGTATTTGAACATTAAAATCCTATTTATATTTTTATTAGTGTAGTGGTCTGCTTAGTGCCCTTAACTAAAACATATGTTTCCCTTGCTATCTTGTACCATGCTGTGCTCCTGCTCACAGACTTTTATTGGTGGTACATTAATATTTTTTGTGAAGCAATGGGGATCCCTACAAAAAGTGCTATGTCAGAATTTAACTAAATAGTACCTTTGTTCATGACTTCAAATTGACTTCAGTGAATTAGCAGAGTTTTTCTCAGGATTGGACATGACAGAATCTTGTACTTCAAGCACACAAAAATACAGAGAATCACTAAACATCACAAGTTTTTTATATAATCCACTCCATCTCCCCGTTTTACAATATTTTCAAAGGATTTTCATGGACTAAAGTTTAAATGATTCTAAGATACAGTTTCACCGCTTTCATAATCCAATATATTTAACTCCAAGATATTTTTATGAGATGTTTTCTCCCTGGTATTGCAATCCTTGAAATATCTATAGGTTTGTATGACCTGTTAGCTTTGACTTAAACAAACTATAGATGCAGACCTCACCTATATTGGTGCAATAGAGTGAAACATAATTATATTATTCTATTTTAAGAGTCACTAGTTACTATTCTTTTGTTTTCTTTGGTTCCTTTATCAGATATTCCACAGAATTTCATAATGAATTGAATATCACGTTGCATGTAAGTTTTCTGTCAAGCTCAAAAGAAAAGACAAACTAAATCTGAATTTTTTTCAGTCCAAAGAAGGTGCATTTACTGTCAGAGATTCAAGCCAACAGGGAACCCTCACACTGTCTGTATATTCACGACCTAGAGGGTAAGTGATTGCTGATTAGGAATTCAGATAAGGTCATGAAAGGATGTCTTATTCAAAATTCTTTGTGAGAAGCTGCTTGGTTGGTGCCCTGGCCATGTGCACTATATAATACTGCACAGCAGGGCTATCTGGCTTGTGAATTGCATGAGGCCTGTGAGGGGCTTCCACCCAACCACTGTTCCCCATATTGCTCTGACTGAAGCAGTAGCCAGGAGCTCCAGACTGTCTCCCTGGGTTCCCCTTTCTGTGCCTGCCCCAGGTGGTGGCATGGCACAGTGAAGCCTGGGGTACAGTGGGGGAACCCTTGGCCAGTGAGCTGAGGTGGAGGGACAGCTCCTAGATCAGGGGGCAGCATAACTTGGGAAAAGCTGCCCTCCAGTTCTGAAGTTTTTTTAAATGGGATTTTGTTGCAATTTAAATGTTTTATGCCAGAGAACCACATACCCTTTTCCTAGTGCACCAGGCAGCTCTGTAGTGAGACATTAATAGCCTGTTCTAGAATATATATAGTCACCTTAGTGCTGTATCATATCCGTAGCTGCTTCTCCTTTATCATCTAGAAAGTCAAAATGTTTTAATAACGGTACAGACTGGTCGTGAAATGATGGTTTGGTCTGGGAAGAGGAACAGAATATATTGCTTTCTACCTCGTAGTTCTCAAAAGCTCAACTATTTCTTTTCTTTTTTTTTGGTTTGTTAGTTTTATGCATTTGTTTAGCTGTGCAATCCTAGACTATACCCCCATAGTGGAAGGAGAGATTCAGAGAAAGATTATTTTTTTACTTAAACATTAGCTCAACCATAATTCAGCCAATCAGTTTTTAAAGTCTATTCCCATTCCAAACATTATTTAATCAGACAGTGTTGTATTATACAAATCTGGTTCATGTTTTAAGTAACCAATGTTCTGTCAATTTCAGAAGCCAAAATGGAGATATCCGACATTATCAAATTAAGACAGACCATTCAGGAAAGTATTATGTAGCAAAAGAGTATCTTTTTTCAACTATTCCTGAACTTGTTCAGTATCACCAGCATAATGCAGCAGGTAAGTACATAAAAACCAATAAGAATCTATTGTGAACATTTGCACTTCACTGCAGATATGATTTTGACAGCTTAGAAATAACTCTTCTGTAATCAATTTTTTTGAATTGTTAAGAAGTTCAGATATTTAGCAATCCTTTGTACCAAATCAATACATTTGTACCATGCTCAAATTGGGGACGATATGAGCCAATCAAACTGATATAAAATGGGTTTTCAAAAGGAACAGGAAATTAGGGTTTGTTGTGGTATCTCTTATTGGACTGACAGCATAGTTGGGAGAGGTTTGATAAGCTTTCCAGCACACACTGCTTTTCCTCAGATTTCAAGGAGAAGCAGATACAAGTTGAGCTAATTAGCAGATAGAACAAAAACTTATTATTCCATATATAAATGAAAACAGTTTGCATAAATAGAGGAGGGCTGTAAACTAGGAGGGAAGAGATATCATCAGGAGTACTTATCAGGTAAAAGTTCAGTAGAACAGAGCATCTAATTAGTGGAAGAGCAGGACCAAAGGTAAAAGGCACTAGCCTTTTAGTTATACAGCTCAGTATGGGGTTATTTTGGAATAATCTTTTGATTAATAAACAAAAAAACAGAGGAAATGACATTTTTGGTTCTATGGCTGTGCAGTTGTTGGAGTGGGATGGAGTCTGCAGTGTCAGACAGAGTTGTGAATGATATGTGGTACAATAAGCTGGAGAATCAGGCTCAAAAGGTACCATAAAAGGTATTGTAAAAGTGCCACAATAATAACACTGATCCCCTAAAACACAAAATTATAAATCTGAAAAGAAGTCCCTCTGAAAAGGGACTGCTGCCTACTACATTTTTGTAAAGTGACTGGCTTTGATTTCTGCTGGAGCTGTGAGGTACTACTATCATCCTAATATCTGATTTCTAATAGAAATAAGAGCAAACAAAAAAAAATTCTACATTATTTTTTGTGGAAACTATAGCATTTGTCCTCTAAGCATTAAATTGTCTGTCAGAACTGGAAAATGCCAGAGTTCCCACTCCACCCAGCAAGGTCTTGATTATGCTCTTCTTCAATTTCTCCTTATTCCTAAGGACACATCTGAAAGATCCACAAATAATACAGAACAAAGGCACTTTGAATGAATAAGAAATGTGGGGTTGGACACCAAAGATGTGTTTAGGTGTAGGAATCTAATACGAAGACAGAGTGAAGGAGCTTATTGGTCTAAGGAATACTGCCATTCTGATTCCTGTAGGTCTCATCACACGCCTCCGATATCCAGTTGGAACAGTGGGAAACTCTTTACCAGCAACTGCAGGATTTGGTTATGGTAAAGTTTAAGGTTTTGTATTGGTAGATTTAGGTCTCTCTAGGATTTTAAACCATGTCCATCCTGTTGGCAATTGAGAAATTATCTCTGTAATAATGAATATATGCATGTGCATATTCGAATGAATGGTCACATTCATTCTTTCATTCATATTTCTACCATTGTATCTCTGCAGTGGCATAACTTGTGAGGGGCAACCATCCCAGACACTGACTGGGGGAGAGTTGGGGCAGTTGCACATTTGCAGTTGAGCTTTGCCACAGATGCCTAGCTGCATCCCCACTCTGTTGCTTCTACATTTTCTCACATTTTATGAAAAAAGGCCTGAGACTCAAGTTTATGTTCCAGATAATAAGAACTGGTTTGAAAGTATATACAATTTTGATTAATATCATTTGTAATCATGATTGTCTTTGCTTACCATGCAACTTTAAGTAATAAGAATGACATTTCACAGAGCATAAAAAATCAGTACAAAGAATTTTGGTTTATATACCTGTAGGATCATCTGCCTGTCCTTCTTGTGCATGTGGGCAGCACCAGCATTATCAATATTTTATAGAAAAATGACTTCTGTAAGGCAGAATTATTGTAGATGGCACAGCAGAGAATGCTGGTTAGTGTTTAGGGAGTTTATACATGTGTTTTGGGAGGCGGGAGGAGCACTCTAATTAAAGCACCCTAAGTATCATGTGTATCAGTGTCCTTGCACTGAAAAATGGCAGTGAGGCACTTTAACTAAAGCTCCGCAGTTTTTCAGTGCAGGGATGCTGATATGCATGATGCTGGAGTCAATTAACTGAAGAAGTAATAGACATTACATATGGTAATGATTCAAGGTGTGTTAAATAACTAGATGAGTGTCCTACCTTCAGGCCGCAAGCATTCCTGCATTCAGTTATTAACATTTACTTCTGAAACCATTGGTTTAATATATGAAAATAATTGATTTACAAATTTTACGAAATGAATGAATTGCTGAGTTTTCATAGCAAGTTCATGATATTTTTGATACTGATAAAAAGTATCAATGGCTTATTGTATATACATGTTAAAGATGCAGCATTTTTTCTGAACCATAATTAGGGTTTAGGACATCTGATGTGTTCCCTGTTACTTTAACATATCGGGTTCACTTTTATAGAGAAGTGGGAGATAAATCCATCTGAACTGACTTGTATGAAAGAACTTGGCCGTGGCCAGTTTGGAGTGGTTCAGCTAGGTAAATGGAAAGCACTTGTCAAAGTTGCTATTAAAGCAATCAACGAAGGTGCAATGTCTGAAGATGATTTCATCGAGGAAGCTAAAGTGATGACGTGAGTACAACAGCTGCTTTGTGCTTGGTGGAATACCTGACACTAATAGAAGTTTGTATAACATTATTTAATGAATACTACCAATATGCTTGATGTTGTACAATGCATGGAAGCTATGCAATGAGTTTGCAATGGAAGTTGAACTAACTACACGGCACACACACCACATACACTAGGTGTGAGATTGCATCTTTAGGTCACATGCTCTTTTGAATGAGAAAGCTGAATAGGGACTGTTTGCACTGTTAACTGGTCCTAGAACAATTGTGCCATCCCCAGTTAAGAGCTTCTGCAAATACTGGGAAAATGTAGGCCTGCTTCTTGCACTTCCTTCATGTAAGCAGCTGCACATCAGGGTGAGGTCATAGCTTTACTCCCTTTAGGATGTCAGTTATCATACAGTTCATGGGAGTCAAGGGAAAGGCACTTAAAATGCCATTTTTCAGGGAGCTGGGCTGAACCCATGATTTGTAGATGTCCTGGGGCCCAGGGACCTCAGGATGGCTCTCTAATGCCAGAGTCCTGGTGTCCCATGAATTCCAAAGTCATGCATGCAGCTGGGCTGTCCTGGAGTGGGTTGACAATCAACTAACCCACCCCAGCAGCCTGAGGTTTTGAACCCACCCAGGACTGTTGGGGTACGGTCTTGAACTGGGGGAGTGGAGGAAATCTAGGGTTCATCTGATAATCAAATGATTGTTGGACTGGCTCTGAGAGCCCAGATCTGGAACAGAACAGCCCAGGGTCAGGGACAGAGCCACCTTCTGCTTGGCTTGCTATATCTGGCTGGGGGAAGCTCAGCAGTGGCATGACTGGGACCAGAGGAATTTTATGTCCCATTCCAAACCTTGCATCTCCTTCCATGAAGTCTACTATCGCAGGAGGTGTGGTGTTTGGGATGCATCGTAAAATTATTCCAGTCCCAATTGTGCCATTATTTTCATATCTGTCAGGGGCCTTAGAAACATAAAGACAAGGACTGAGCCTGGGCCATGTACAAGGAGATGCAAAGAGAGAAGAGTGAAGGGAACTTTATTTTCTTCCAGATTCACTTCCACAAAGCTACATACAGTCATAGCCTGGATGAAGTTGAACTGAATTGAAAGATCCAAACTTTGTGCAGTATATATAAATTATCAGTGGATTATCAATGAAGGGAACATTTTGCAAAATACTTAAAAAATTATTCTAGCAATCAGAACTACTGTAATTGCCTGTTAGTGGCAAATGTCTACTAACTGAAATGTGTTTTGTCAACAGGAAACTGTCCCACCCAAAGCTAGTACAGCTATATGGAGTATGCATACAGCACAAGCCTCTCTACATAGTGACAGAGTTCATGGAAAATGGCTGTTTGCTCAATTACCTTCGGCAAAGACATGGGAAGCTTAACAAAGAAACGTTATTGAGTATGTGTCAGGATGTATGTGAAGGGATGGTATATTTAGAAAGAAAGAAATTTATTCACCGTGATTTAGTAAGTATAGCAGGTCCCCTGCAATTTCAACTGTGTAATGATAAAATAGACATGGCATTTCATTTTGTGGGCAAGTGATGTATTTTATGCATCTTGTTTAACCACTGTAGGACCTAAAAAGATAACACAGTATTATTTTAATTAATTGGATTCTGGCAGGGAAATACAAAATTTCAGCTGCTCACTCACTTTATTATAGTTTGTGGATTTTGTAATATTAAATTTAAAGTATTAATGTGTGTGTGGGTGTGCGTGAAAAAGGTTTAAAACCCCTGCCTTAAACCAACGTGGCTACAACCTACAGCCCTGTATATATATAGGGTAGGTTGTAGCCATGTTGGTCTAAGGCAGGGGTTTCCAGGGGTGTAAAAGGTTGAAAACCCCTGCCTTAAACCAACGTGGCTACAATCTACAGCCCTGTATATATATAGGGTAGGTTGTAGCCATGTTGGTTTAAGGCAGGGGTTTTCAACCTTTTACACCCCTGAAAACCCCTGCCTTAGACCAACATGGCTACAACCTACAGCCCTGTGTAAAAGGTTGAAAACCCCTGCCTTAAACCAACACGGCTGTAGGTTGTAACTGTGTTGGTCTAAGGCAGGGGTTTTCAACCTTTTTGGGTCAGTGTAGCCCTGGTGGCTGTTCGAGAAGGCAGTAAGTACTGTCAGCAGAAGTGCCGCCAGTGATGGTGGTGCCTGCTGCCCAGTACCCCTTGAGGCCATCCCAAGTACCCCCAGGGGTACCCCCAGTTGAAAACCCCTGATCTAAGGATGTAGGCAGACAAGGTTCTTTGGGTGAAACTGATATCTTTTATTAGACCAACTTAAATAGTTTGAAAATTTTTTCTTAGCAAGCTTTCAGGTTTAAAAACCTTTCATCAGGCTGAGGAAGCATCTGCAGTTGGTGTGTGCTCTTCCTGGATGGAAGGAATAGTAAAGAAGCCAGAGGCTGGTATGCATGCAAGAAAGGCAGTCAGTGAAGATGTAAACTGAGGCGTCAGTGGGTGAGAGACAGGCTGGGAGGGGGGAGTGGGGGAAGAAAGGGGGATGAATATAGCAGGTAAATAGTGGAGAGGTACCTGAGAGTCAGATGTCAGGCAAGTTATAATGTGTCCTAAATCCAATATATATATATATTTAGTCCATGTTTTTTTGTATCCAGGAGGTTAAAGTAAAGTTCATAGGCGTGTCTGTGAAAAGTGTTTTGTAAATTCCCTTTGAGGATTAGAACTGAGAGACTGGAGAGAGAGTGGTTTTCTTATGAGAAATGTGCCCCCACAGGTAATTGGGTATTCTGGTCTTTGACAGATTTCCGGTGTGCATTCATTCTGGTACGCGTTTGTTGTTTGGTCTCTCCTACATATTTTCCATCAGGGCATTTGGTGCATTGGGTGAGATATATTACATTTCTGGAGGTGCAGATGTAAGGTCCAGGAACGGTGATGGATCTGTTGTGGGGTGTAGTAATTGTGAGGGTGGTGGAGATGTGTTGGCAGGTTTTGCATTTCTTGTCATGGCACGGTCTGGATCTATTCAGTGTGTTCTGGGCTGTGGGAATTTTGCTTCTGGTGATGAGGTTAACGAGGTTCGGTGCTTGTTTGAAGGCTAGGATGGGTGGTTCTGGGAAGATCCCTTTAAGAATTGCATTATCTTCTAGTATGAGCTG
>NW_017729033.1:68529482-68530304 GCF_001723915.1 Gavialis gangeticus | reverse complement strand
ACTATAAATGTTTCCTGTTAATTGGTGACTTTTCAGCAGCAGCAATGTCTACAGAAATTAATTACTGTGTTACAAGTCCTTTTAAGTAAAAGATACTCAGTCACAAAAACTTGGAAACCACTTAGAGAGAGAGTGAAGTTAGAGAAAATCAGTGTCAGGGTGGAATGATAACTTGACGAGAGGTGTCATAAAAATGTATCAATGAACCAATGATATAACATAAACACTGCAGTAACAGGAGCAAGATGTCCTACTAAGATTATCCTGTGGTTCTTTGGCTGCATCTACACGTTCATTAATGTGCCATAATTACAGCATATTAAGTTTAGTACCTGTAATAACAGGTACTAATTTCATGCTTCGTAATACAGTTTTCACATGACACTAATGCGTAATAGTGCATTAGCATGGCTTTTGCCATGATACGTTAATGAGCAGTAGAAATAGTCCACCGTGCATTTAGTGTCTCTTGTAGATGTTCCCTTTGACAATCTATTCAACAAAACCTCTTTCTCTGACCACCCCTGGCTTCCCTACCTTCTCTTGCTACCTCACTCACCTGTTTCATAGTTTCATAGTAGCTAGGGTCAGGAGGGACCTGAACAGATCATCTAGCCTGACTCCCTACCACAGGCAGGAATGAATGCTGGGTTCACAAGACCCCAGACAGGTGATCATCTAACCTCTTTTTAAATTTACCCAAGGTAGGGGCAAGGACCACTTCCCTGGGAAGTTGGTTCCAGATTTTGGCCCCCCAACTGTAAAATATTGCCTCCTGATCTCTAACCTAAACCTATTCTCCATCAGCTTATTACCATTGTT
>NW_017729033.1:68529070-68529430 GCF_001723915.1 Gavialis gangeticus | reverse complement strand
TGAGTTTGTAGGCAGCCACCAGGTCCCCCCTCAGCCTCCTCTTACTGAGGCTGAACAGGTTCAGGTCCCTCAGTCTCTCCTCATAGGGCCTGCCCTGCTGTCCTCTCACCAAGTGGGTGGCCCTCCTCTGAACTCTCTCCAGGCTGGCCACTTCCCTTTTAAAGTGCAGCACCCAGTACTGGATGCTGTAGTCCAATTGCGGCCTGACCAATGTCACATAGAGGGGAGTATCACCTCTCTGGAACGGCTTGAGATGCATCTTTGGACGCATGGCAAGGTATGGCTGGCCTTGCTGGCTGCGGTCTGGCATTGGCGGCTTATGTTCATCTTGGAGTCAATAATGACTCCAAGATCCCTTTC
>NW_017729033.1:68526724-68528559 GCF_001723915.1 Gavialis gangeticus | reverse complement strand
CTGTGCTTTCAAGAGGGGAACTCCCCAGCCTTTATGTATGCTGTGGATTCCTTCTTCCAAGGTGCAGCACCTTGCATTTGTCTACGTTGAACCCCATCCTATTCTCATCTGCCCACTTTTGTAGTCTGTCTAAATCTAGTTGCAGCCTCTCTCTCCCTTCAAGTGTTCCCACCTCGCCCCACATCTTAGTGTCATCAGCAAACTTGGACAATGTGCTTTCAACCCCCTCGTCCAAGTCACTGATGAAGATGTTAAACAGTGCGGGCCCAAGGACTAATGAGGATGGGGTGAGAGACAGTGTCAAAGGCCTTCTTAAAGTCTAGAAAGACTATGTCCACAGCGACACCATCATCCAAGGATTTAGTTACCTGGTCATAAAAGGCAATCAGGTTGGTCAGGCAGGACCTGTCTTTGATGAACCTATGCTGGTTGTCCCTGAGCATCATCTCCCCTGCTGGCCCCCCACAGATGTGCTCCTCGATGATTTTCTCCGAGATCTAAGATTAATTTTCTCCAGATGCTGAGATTAATGAATTGTTCTCCTCCTCCATCATCATCATCCCTTCTAGGCTGAGAGGGAGCAGGAGGGGGACATTTATTCTCTGTTTCCACCTTATTTTTGACTCAGTGCTATCTGGCTACTGGTAGGAAACCTCTTCCTTTTTACACTTCTTCCTTTATTGGCTGCTTGCAAAAATGAGGAGAGATCCTTTGAACTTTTACCCATTTGCTTTGCATTGTGTGCAATAAGTGTCAGGCAAATTGTTCATCCTAAGGCTTGCTCACTCTGAAATTAGAAAGAAGGGATATAGTCAAGTCCGTGGTCATGGCTCCAATACCTAAGGGGTAAAGCATAAATTCCTGACTCCTGTTCACCTGCGGCTATAATTTTTTTTCACATTCAGAATAAGGTACTAACTCTGGTGTTCAATACAAATTTCAGTTTGAATAGATTCTGCACAGTGCATTTTCTTTGTAAGTGAAATATACTGTAAATGTCGCTGGTCTGACAAGTGTTACATAAATGTAAACATCATTATTAGTAGTATAAAAATAGTTCAGTGACTTGAAGCATTAGCTTTGCTTTCATTTGATTGTATTTTGAGGTACACATTGAGAACATTTAAGCACATGAACCTTTTCTGAATAATTGTTTTTGCATTTTTATCAGGATGCTTTAGGACAGATTTCAAACATGTTTCTGGTTTTCCTGCAGGCTGCAAGGAACTGTTTAGTCAATGCTGAACACATAGTTAAAATATCTGACTTTGGAATGGCAAGGTAAGCAGAAATTCTATATAATAGCTGTATTTAATATTAAACTCCACTGAAATGTTTTTAATCAATAATACTTATGGCTTGGATTAATCTTATTGTTTGCTATGATGGTTTGGGGAACTTATCTGTACAGAAATGTATTAATTCTAGATGAACGTATAAAGGTCTCATTATGAAACTATAGCAGCATCAACTATTGCCGCAGGTACGGTATCAGCAATTTGCTATCAGGACTGTGGCACGTTCATTAATAAACCTCAATGACACTTTATTCAGGTGGGAGCATTTTAAGATAGTGGGCTGGTTGAAGCTGAGAGAAGATAATTCCCCCAACTTCCATGCACAAAATAGAAGGTGGAAAATCCCACCAGCAGAACCAAAGCATTAATATATTGGAGCTGGCCTTTAAAAGCCACATAGGCTAGATAGGTCAGAAAAGATTCATAGACCCACACAGGAAGCGTGGGCAGGAGGCAGGAAGACGCGCGCATGCTTTTGCAGTAGCAGAGGGGGTTTCCTGTTAATGACAGGAGGTCAGATCATGCTGACTTGGAAAA
>NW_017729033.1:68515865-68521724 GCF_001723915.1 Gavialis gangeticus | reverse complement strand
CCTTTAAAAGCCACATAGGCTAGATAGGTCAGAAAAGATTCATAGACCCACACAGGAAGCGTGGGCAGGAGGCAGGAAGACGCGCGCATGCTTTTGCAGTAGCAGAGGGGGTTTCCTGTTAATGACAGGAGGTCAGATCATGCTGACTTGGAAAAAGAGAGGTAAATGAATTCTAAATAAAGTGGGGCGAGATCATAGACAATCACATCAACTTAGTTTTAGCATGATAAACTAAAGACTCCAACATACTTTCTATTCCTGATAACTAGGAAATGTTGGCTTGTTAAGGAAAGGTTACCTGCTGGCTGCTTCACTCCCTGAACAAATTAGTTCTCTCTCTCTCTTTCTCTGGAGCCCAAACTCATTTTGATCAACTGAGAAACTATGAGAAACAGGAATGCCCAGAGGGGCCAGTCGTGAAATAGTGGAGCTGCAGAGCTTGCCTAACAAAATGGTGGAGGCCTCTAGCACAAAAAACTATACTCTTCCAAGAGCCCCTATATCAGTGATTCTAATAAAATTAATAGTACCAGTTCTTCTGCTTATACATACTGCCACTGGCGTTCCGTCTTGTGACGGACTGCAGGTTTATGGTGGTATGTCTGTGTTAACTGTGTTCATGTTGTTATAACACTGTATAGGACTTAGCTTACCTTATTAACCTATGCATAAAGAATGAAAGGTTAAGTGCAAGGGCTGGCTATATTCAGGAGGAGACAAAATGGTACCTTTAGCATCACGAGAGTCTTGAATGACTTTTCTGAGAGATGAACAAAGATGAGATGCCTGACACCCAGGACATAAACATGATAGTGGGACAGCAGCCTGGAAAAAAGCAGATTGGCAGCTCCTGGCCAGAAGAGTCTGGGGACTGAGAGAAGTGGAAGAGTTCTGGGAAGACTGGAAAGGGAACAGCTGAATAGCGTTGGGGGTGCTCAGGACCATGAAGGCTAGAGTTGGGATACAGGGGCTGCTTGACCCCATTGGATGGGACAGAGAACCTCTGGCCAGATGCTCTTTGCTTCCATCAATGCCTTTACCGAAGAGTGGAACTAGATGCTCGTTCCTTGAGTCCGGGCCTCAGAGAACTGGGGAAGGTGAGAGATCAAAAGGCCAGGGAGCCTGGGCTGCTTCCTTGCTCTAGAAGCCAAGCTTGGGCTGGCTTCAGGGGGCTCTCTCAGACACCAGGTAAGGTTGCAGTGGCATCGAACAAGCATCTACGGGAGCACTAATGCTTTGCACGTAGTTATTAGATTACCTATTACTTGTATAGTTTAATATTGGAAGAAAATATGCAAATGTTGTTCAGTGCACTATACTGGCATGCACAGGGGCCAAATTGAGGCTCCTTCTTAAAATATGGCCCTGTTGTTTCTGTCACTGTCAGTTATAAAGAAGATTTTCAGCTCAGGCGAGGTTTGCACAACCTCTACAGGTTTGACCAGAGAGAATTACCTTTTCAGCATTCAGTGCGGGGTTGTTGCCTACACGAGACACAAGCTCTGACTGGAGTCTTGTCTGTAGTGACATTCGCTGCTCTCACACTAGTCATGGAACAAGGCAAAGCTAAAGCATCTTTGCTTTTAATCTAGTCTAGAATTCTTAACAACAGGTATTTTGACAGGGGCACAACAATTTTTCAAAAAAAATTGTATGTACTCATAAAATTTCCCATCTAGAGAAATTTCACCTAAAACATTTACCCAATACAGAAGTTAAAATATATGTTATTTGCTTTACTTTAGGTATGTTCTTGACGATGAGTATATCAGCTCTTCAGGTGCAAAATTTCCAATCAAATGGTCATCTCCCGAGGTTTTTCATTTCAAAAAGTACAGCACCAAATCAGATGTGTGGTCATTTGGTGAGTGAGTTGGTTTAATTCGTAACACATTGCAATTGTTGTAAGCTGCTTGGTGTTATTTAGAAAGTCATGAGAAATCACATCTCTGATAAATTATTTTGCTGCATGGTTCCACCTGTTTTCTAGTTTGAATCAGTTAGTTTCATATTTTAATCATGCCTAAATTGTAAGAAAGTCTTGGAATATGGGGTGTAGTGCTTTGTTGATATTGGGGCAGTTGGATTTAGTCATCTTCTTACCTGCAATAAAGGTGATGCAGATTTATATTAGATGAGGATTGGTTTGGTTTGGTCATCACCATTCAGTTCAGAAATAAAATATTTTCATTCAGGAGAAATATTCAGGACCCAATATAGCTTATTTTTTTGCTGTTCATAAAATCATCAAATAGCTCTGTAAACTTAGAAAGTTCTAAGTTTTGTGGTTGTTGCTGTTGTTTTTTCCCCTAGGAGTTTTAATGTGGGAAGTTTTTACAGAAGGAAAAATGCCTTTTGACAATAAGTCAAATTCTGAAGTTGTTCGTGAGATTTCTGAAGGATACAGACTTTATCGACCATATCTGGCCCCACTTCCGGTGTACAAAGTCATGTACAGCTGCTGGCATGAGGTTTGTTTCTCTTACTTCCTGTTCTGTATGCTGAAATATGTTTTTTATTCCAAATAAAGACTCAAAGGCAATTCATTGACAGTAGGTCAATTATACACACAGTAGTGACATACTTAGTATTTTTGATGTGGTTTTCATGTATCCTGGCTTAGCTTAGAAGCTTTAGTTTATTTTAATTATTGACAACAATAGATATAAAATACTTCCATTCCTGCATTTATCAGTCAATTTGACTATTTTACCTTCTTGTTCAAATGTTTCCCCGTGTTCCACAGAGGCACAGTGCTTCCCTATCACAGCAACTGCTCTGGCAAGATAAATATTGCTTAAGAAATAGATCTACATTTCAAGATGCCTTGCGGTCTTGGTGGTATTTTAGAAAACACTCCAATCTCCAAATCCATGGTTTTCCTTAAAGTGGCAGATGTATAGCTTTTCTTTCATCGTATGTATATGCCCGACTGTTCTAGATAGTGTGCTAATAAAAGGTTGCTACTACATCAGATCATCTATGAATCTACAAACTCTTAATATAAACTTGTCTTCTGCTTTGCTTTTCAGAAACCTGAAGGCCGTCCTGCTTTTGCAGAGTTATTACAAACACTCACAGATATAGCAGAGACTGGATAACCCGATGTTCCATACAAATGAATTTTTTACAGAATTAACATAAAGGCCCTCCATGGAATGGTTGATATAGTTATCTGTCTTATCTGGTTATGGTATACTCAGCAGCAGTTTGTATACGGATGACTTGCACATTCAGTTAATTTCCATTGTTAGTGTTTACCAGAGTTTTGTTCTGTTGGAAGAAAATAGCTCAGGAGATTGGCAATGGGCTTTTAAGCTTTTTTGCTTCCACATTATTCAGTTCAAACTGAGTCCAGATTTGCCGAGCAATTAATTGCCAGGATTGTGGCAATCAAGTCTTGTACACCATAAGGGAGGAGCCAGGTTATCTTGTGGTTTGGGGCACAGAGCCCTAAATGATACCTTCTGCTTTTTATGGCATACTAAATTCTGCAACAGTGCCACTGATTTTGTTAATTAGCATAATTGAGACTGGGAGATAGGGCTGGATGGCTACAAGGGAGACTTAAGTACCTGTAGTGAACCTCTGCAGAGTAGTGAGCTGCATTTGAAGGCATAACCTTTGATACCACAACACAAATTTCCATCACTCGAAGTGAAGAACATTTCTTAAATGCAGGATCACAAATACACTCTAATTGACCAGATGACCAGCCACTTAGAGACAAGACATAGCCAATGTGCCTCATCTCCTTGGAGAAGAGGCAGCTGTTCTTAAGAGGGACTTAAGCCTATTCTGAATGCAGCGTTATGAACAATGTAGAAGTTGCATAGCTGATAACGTTACCTGCCACATGGAGCTCATTCCTATTTCTTCAGAGCACCAAATGACAACTACAACCTTGAGTAAGCCGCTTCTTGCTTCTTCAGAAGGTTTTACCATCCTCTTTTCCAGCTTTCGCTGCTACATCTGTGCCTAGCTCCACTGTTGTTTCCTTCAGCAGTGATGCTGACTTCCTCTTGTGGAATATCTAAAATGGCCAGTGGACAAGCCAAAGAGGTGGAAGATGGAAACTTTGGATTTATCTGACAAATAAAATTTTCCAAAGTCATGGCAAAAGGATAAAGCATTTGTGTAACCAATATTTGTTGTCCTTGGTACCCTCTGGATAACAACTGTATTGGTGATTTTGTTTTTCTTCTTCCATGGTATATATGGATTGACAAATATTAAGGCTACATAAGTTGATTGCTTCTAAGCTGAACTTGGAGAAAGAGCATAGCACTAAAAAAAAAGCTATATATTTGTAGCATGTGATTAAATTATGTAATTAAATTAATCCGTGTGTATATTTGATATTATAGTAACTTTTCCATAGAAAAAATGTTTAAATCTTAAAATTGTAGAATGATATAATTCCACATGACTCACTACATTTTACCTTCTTAATAAAAACATCTTTACAGTTGTTGGAACTCTGTAAGTTAATAGCATCTTTGGACCAAATTCAATTCTGGCATAAGCATGGATAACTTCCCTTAATGATAACAGTGTATAATATTTAATGAAAACCCATAGCAATAATTAAGTGCAAAATCACTTAGTTTACCTCTGTGGAAAGTTGGCAGTTCTTTCAGATACAATTTTAAAGCATTTCAGTTTCAAAGCAAACTTGATATCCTTGTTTTCTTCCACAATTCTTAAAAGACTTTTTATCTAGCTATAGCACTTTTTGCTCCTATAATTGACTCATATGGAATGAAGTATGAAATTTTTATAAAATGGAGCACTCAATATTGACTGGTGCAGTACACTACAGTTTGGAGAAAAAGGTGATGTGCTTAAATAGTACATTGGATATTAGCTGTTTTTTTTTAAAGTAATTACTACAAACCTCCTGTTATACTTTTCAGCAGCTTATCTTCCAAAAATATGGATTAAAAAAATAAGCACACAGATAAATATAAAATTAGGAAAGTGGTTTGTATAATTACATGTAAAATCTTGAGAAATCTTATTAAACTGGTTTCACTACATGTTTGTCACTGCAGGCCAATATGGATCTAGCAGATTCCACCCTACTATACAAGTAAAGAAAAAAAATGTTAGAAGCTCTACACCAGGCTTGTCCAACATATGGCCCGTGGGCCACCATGCGGCCCACCAAGCCATTTTATCTGGCCCGAGGCGCCGCTGCCGCTGCGGAGCGTGGAGCTGAGGCAGCGGTGGCAGCAGGGAGGCAAGGTGAGGCGAGGCGGGCAGGGCTGGCCCGCAGGCCCCAGCCGGCAGTGAAGGGAGGGGAGGGGAACTGCTTACTCCCGCGGGGCCAGACTCATCAGAGCCAGGTCCTGCTGCTGCTGCCCCAAGGGCTGCACCAGCCACACCTGATCAGACGAGCTGGGGACAGCGCGTCCAGCCTGTTCCTTGGCTCCGCCCCTTGCCCTGGCACGTGGCTGGGGGAGTTGCAGCATGGCCCACCCACATGCGTGGTGGAGGGAGGCACATGGTGGACACGTGGTGGACGGAGGTAAGTTTCTATGTGCAGAGCTGGGGGCACCTGGGGGCTGGACTGGAGGCACAGGGTAAGTTCCCGTGTGGAGATGGGGGCACGTCAGGGCCAGGCCGGGGCTGCGGGGCGTGCAGTTGCCGGAGCCAGGCTGGGTGGGAGGCAGGAGAAGCCTGGCCCAGAGGCTGCATTTGTCCCCTCTGGGCCGGGTTCCTCCTGCCTCCCGCCCAGCCCATCTCTGGCAACCTTGTGCTCCACAGCCCTGGCCCAGGGCCCCCAGCTCCGCGCGGGAACTTATGGATGTCACGTCAGCCCCCTCCTCCCATACCTCCCTCCCCTTCTGCATTTCC
>NW_017729033.1:68515653-68515854 GCF_001723915.1 Gavialis gangeticus | reverse complement strand
GTTCAAGAAGGAGGCAGAGCTCTTTTGCATCTACTCAACTATGCAATCTCCTCTCAAAAGAGAACAGCGAGGATATAGAGCAGAAAAAGGCCAGACTGAGGTAAAAATGGCAGAACCAGGTCTAAGATTTGCCCCCCAACCAAGGGGCAAATGTGTGTTCTTGGTTAGGAAAGTCAGTGAGACCTTGAGCATGCTGGGAGG
>NW_017729033.1:68506638-68510653 GCF_001723915.1 Gavialis gangeticus | reverse complement strand
GGGAGACGAAAATGTTGGAGGCTGGCAGCCTAAGGGCCCTGCAGAGAGTGTTTGGAGGGAACTCTCTCTGTGAACAGGAACAGGGTTTGATAGATTGAAACAGGTTGTCCTATTGAAACATTGACTGATTAGCAGGGATCCGGGTTTACTGTTTCCCAAGGAAAAATGGAGAAAATCATGGACATTTCCCTTTGCCAGAGGAAACTGTGGATCTCTCATTTTCCTGGAGAATCCCATGGATTTTGCTGTTTTGCAAAGAGCTCTCTGCAGGCTGGCAGAGTTCTAGCTTGGTTGAAATCAAAATTCAGGATGTAGGTTAAGGAGTGGGTTAAGTTCTGCCCTGACTCCCCATCGGCATTTGAGGTTGCACTTGGCATATGATGGCAGCACCTGCACATGTCAGGCTGTATCTTACATATTATGACTATACCTGATGGGTGGGGGTCCATATTGATACCACAGTATTATTACATAGCATTATTACATAGTAATAAAATGGTGATTTTGAATGGGTGAGTTGTTTTTAACTTCACCTGTCTCTGCCAAACTAGTTATTTTATGACTAAAATGAATGTTGGCTTTATTAGCTACAGGGCCTATGTTATGCTCAAAAAAATGGCGAATCGGAGGAAATGAAAAACTGATGCTGAATGTCGAGTTTTCAAAGATAGTTGGACCACTGATTTTTTTTGTTATTGAACAAAACGGGAACATCCTGTGTCTGATTTGCCAAGAGAAAGTAGCTGCCTGCAAGGAGTACAATGTGAAGCAACATTATTGTACAAAACATGCAAAGAAATTTGACAGCCTGGTGGGTCAGATTAGAATTGATCAGGTGAACTCTCTAACACAGAGCATGGATGGGAAACAGTCTTTTTTCAAAGCTGCAAGGCAGAATTCTGAGGCAGCAACCAAGATCAGTTTCTTGATATCCGAGGCAATAGCTAAGAGAGGGAAACCACTGTCTGATGGAGAATTTGTGAAAGGTTGCTTGGGCATATCTACATCTGCGGTATTCCCTGATAAACAGTCAATGGTGGAGAATATCAGCCTTTCACATCAGACAGTTGCTAGAAAAGTATACGACATTGGCATCCAACATTGAAGATTCACTGATGAAAAGACACAGTGCTTGCCAGTTTTACAGCCTGGGGGTTGATGAAAGCACAGATGTGAGTGATACAGCTCACCTGGCAATCTTTGTACGAGGAGTAACTAAACAATTCCATGTTGTTGAGGAACTGCTCGACTTATGTCCAATGAAAGGGAAAATGACAGGACAGGACATTTTCAATGAAGTAAGGTGTGTCTTGTTGAAATTCAGTCTTCCAGAGGACAAACTCTGTGGTCTAACAACTGATGGAGTCCCTGCGATGATAGGCAAGCACAATGGATTTGTCAGTTTACTGGTCAAGTCAGTGCCTCAGGATGTCGTCATACATCACTGCATCATTCACCAGGCACAACTGTGTGCAAAGGCCCTGGAGGTGAACAATGGGATGGAAAAGGTTGTTTCTACAGTCAGTTTCATAAGGTCAAAGGGGCTTAATCATAGACAGTTCCAAGCATTTCTAGCTGAGATAGGATCAGACCATGATGATGTTATTTATTTCTCCCAAGTTTGTTGGCTCAGCAGGGCAGCCACACTAGCCAGATTCTGGTCACTGCTTGACGAAAGTAAAACCTTCATGACGAACAAAGGAAAAGATATTAGCTTCATGGACGACGATGCATGGCTGAATGACTTGGCATTCCTAGTTGACATCACCAAGTATCTTGCAGATTTGAATCTAAAACTACAAGGGAAGGATCAATTTATCAACAGACTGTATGAACACATCCAATCCTTCATTCATAAGCTGGAATTGTTTCAGATACAGTTGAATACAAAGAATGTCACCTATTTCACAGTACTATTAACAAGATGTGCTGAGACTGTGAACCAGGACAAGTATTCTGCACTGATCGGCCATCTGCTGGATGAATTCAAACAAAGATTTGCGGATTTCAGGGAACACGGCAATGAGTTGAAGCTGTTTGCAGATCCATTTGGAATGGATGCCACGATGCTCCTGACACGTTCCAAATGGAACTAACTAACATCCAAAATAACGGTGCCTTGAAGAGAGCTTTTGCAGAACATGACCTACTGACATTTTATAGTCAATATTTTACATGGCACTCTTTCCCAAATCTATTGAATCATGCACTTTGGTTCATTGCACTGTTTGGCACCACGTATTGCTGTGAACAGCTTTTCTCAAGAATGAAGAACATAAAAACAAAATAAAGATCATTTTTGACAGATGGATATTTATCTGGAATGCTCTGCATCACAACATCAAGTATGCCAGCAGATATTAATAACTTGTGCAAGCAAAAACAATGCCAGGTATCACACTAAAGAAATCAGTGTTCATTGTAGTTTTCAGAAAGTTAGTAAGAGTACACTTGTACATATTGTTTTTACACTGTGCAGCAGATGTGTTACTAACAAGTTATTAATTCACTAAAAATAAATCTTCTTGAAGATTATTCTCAAAAATGCCCACATTTTGTTGCTTTGATTAGTTCCCACTCTGGCTGATATCTTGTCCACATTTGATCAGTCAACTTGCATTATGCTTCTTTCATTCATTGAGAAGTGAGTAGAAGTGAAAGTGTTTTAGTCAAGTGTTTGGTATTTAATTCTTGCTTTTATATTGTTTTTATTTTGCATTTTAAACCACATTTCCAGACCCATTTCATTGTCACTTCCTGCGACTTCATTGGTGTCAAAGGTCACGTGACATCACTTCCTGCTGTGATACCACTTCCTGTGAGGTCTTTGAATATGGCTCGCCGGCCCACTGGGTGATAAACAGTTTGTGATCTGGCCCCACATTCAAAAAGGTTGGACATCCCTGCTCTACACCAATGGTTCTCAATCTTTTTAGACTCAAGGCACCTCAGAGAAAATGCCAGCTCTTAGCTTTCACTTGGTTTGTGAGTGCAGAAAAATAATTCTGCAATTCTTCTGTTTTTAAGAACTCAGGCCACAGGTCAGACTGTTTTGGACACTGTGAATTCTTATTCGAAAACTTTGGGTTTATCTTGTGAATCACGTATTTCCACACCTAAAAGTGCTAATAGTGTGCAGCATCTCTTGGCACCCTGGCTGAGAAGCACTACTCTTTGCATGTGCTCCTTTTCCAGTTTCTTTTCCCTCAGTCAGCAGTTGTAGATGTTTAGTGTGGTAGCTGGTTGTGTTAGACAGGGAGTTGCTGGAAAAGAGACAGGGCAGGTAAAAGTGGTGATGCAAAGATGGTTACCCTTGGGAGGCAGACTTAAAGCTGTGATGCGTAGCTTCTGGTGTGTTGTAGCTGTGGTGGTGGAAAGAGGTTGCTGCCGGTAAAGTATATACAATTAAATACGTACTTACAAAATCCAGGTGGCTTAACCTTTATTTCCACACTTTTGTATCAAATATTTTGTTTGCATATGAACTCTACTTTATCCACAAGTTTTTGTGGCTTTTTCTTTTTTAAAATAAGCAGAGGTGAGGAAGGGAGATAACCTGAAAGATCTAATAAATTCCATATATGTAAACTGAATACAAGTACTTACCAGCTTGCAAATAGTGGTTTCCTAGCCTTGTAATACAGCATATGATTGCTCTGTCCTCAGCCTGCCCACACAGCTATGGTCGCAGTGGCCACAGTTCCAGACCCAGTCCTAGTTGCTGTATGATATATATATATATATTTTAAGTAACACTTAGCTTGCATAATAAGAAATGGCAGCATGCATTAATTTAAGCTAACTAAGAGGGCCCAACAGGAAATGCTTGTTCTAAAAGACTTTAGAGGTGCCAGAGGACTGGAAGAGGGCCAATGTGGTTCCCATCTTCAAAAAAGGGAGGAAGGAGGACCCGGGAAACTATAGGCCAGTTAGTCTTACCTCAATCCTGGGCAAGCTTTTTGAGAGAATTATTCTGGCGCATATCCACGAGGGGCCAGCAGGGGAGATTATGCTT
>NW_017729033.1:68500058-68506584 GCF_001723915.1 Gavialis gangeticus | reverse complement strand
AGGAAGGCCAACTGCACCTTGTCGTGCATCCACAGATGCATCTCAAGCAGGTCCAAGGAGGTGATCCTCCCCCTATATGCGGCACTGGTCAGGCCGCAGCTGGAGTAGTGCATCCAGTTCTGGGTGCCGCACTTCAAGAGGGATGTGGACAACATGGGGAGGGTCCAGAGGATGGCCACTCTTGTGATCAGGGGGCAGCAGGGCAGGCCCTACGAGGAGAGGCTAGGGGACCTGAACCTGTTCAGCCTCCACAAGAGAAGGTTGAGGGGGGATCTAGTGGCCTGTTACAAACTAGTCAGAGGGGACCAGCAGGCACTGGGGAAGTCCCTGTTTCCCTGTGCACTACTAGGAGTGACCAGAAATATAACGGTCACAAGCTGGCAAAGGGTAGATTTAAGCTAGATATCAGGAGGCGCTACTTCACAGTCAGGGCGGCTACGATCTGGAACCAACTTCCAAGAGAAGTGGTGCTGGCTCCTACCCTGGAGCTCTTTAAGAGGAGGCTAGATGTACACCTTGCTGGGGTCATTTGACCCCAGTACTCTTTCCTGCCATGGCAGGGGGTTGGACTAGATGATCTGCTCAGGTCCCTTCTGACCCTAGAAACTATGAAAGATATATGAGATAAGCAAGCAGATAAGGAGAAGAATGTTAAAAAATTAGTTGATTTTATATATGCAAAAAAATCCTAGCATTTTTTAAAAATGCATACCCCTATCTGGCCTTAAGATTTTAAATCATGCACGGCCATGCAGTTGCGCAGCTTAGAGGGAACCTTGATCCCGGGCTCCCCATGCACCAGTCAATCAGCTGACTGCTGTTACTAGCCTCAGGGGTGCACTAAAGTCAAGGCCTCTGGTTAACCCCCAAGCTCAGAGTGGCAGTCAGCTGATTGGGGCCCCCAGTGCAAAGATTTGCTTTATGAAAATATGAAATGCAAAAGAGCACAGCCTCATTCTCCAAAATGCAGAAGATTCTTGGTATTCCTTTATTACATAAAATTTTGCATGTTTCACCCACATCACTTGTGAGCAAGAAGAAAGAATGGATTAAATTCTAATATCTGACCAAGTGGTTCAGAATTCAAGGGAGCCATACTATAAAACAGTAATGAAGTGCTTTACAGCTTAAGCATCCTAACCCTATTTAAGATGTACACAAAGAATGGCTGAAATCATTTTCTGGCTCAGAGTATAGCAAGTAATGAGATGTAAACGAGTAAAATGCAAATCGTGCAATAAAATGCAATCTGTGAACAGATAAGTTGTCATTTTCAGGTTTCACAGTTAACAACTACAACTAAGAGACTCTTGTAGCACAGATAATAGCTCATGAAGGCATACAGTAGACTTTTATGAAGTAAATATATTTAATTGTGCAGCAAATATAAAGGTCGTTGTAAACCATAAGGGATAGACAAAACAAAGTGCTTAACATAATACAGTATTTGCTTATTTTGATCACCCATTATATAAACTGCATATCACAGCCCTGCTTTTAACTATTGCATTCATGTTGCTATAGTTTTCAAAATGATTAACAAACTTATTTATGGCTTGTTCAAAGAAAATAAAAGGTCAATCTTAAGTTTGTGCACTTATCAGATTTTCTGAACATTTAACAAACACTTAAATGATTCTTTTCCTGAGAAGTACAGATTTAAAAAATACAGGATTTTAAGGTGTAGTTGCGTGGATTTAGTAGTAGAATCTAGGGGTGCAAAAAGAGATACGGAAATGAACATAAACATGGACTCCACCCAACAGCAACACAGAAGACAATGGCTTGAGGTAATTAGTAGAAACAAACTTCGGTGTAAGGAAAATATCACATCGAAGTCAAAGCATTAATCCAGTAACTCCATTTTGGATTAGACAGCATCACATACAGATTTTAATTCATCCATCTTTTGGTTCTGAAGGAAGGGATTTGTGCGTTTTGAAAGGTTTATTTATACACATATCTTCTCTTCCTTTAAACAACTGTTCTTTTTATTTCAAATATCTTCATTTCCATCAAGAAGAGTTTCATTTAAAAAAATCCTTTTGATTTCTTAATAAATCCTGGCCAGAGTTTCAAGGGAAGAAGGCATGCAAAGTGTGTATGAATTTGATAAGTTGAAAACATCTCACTTAAAATGAAATGATAGGATTATAATGCAAAATAAAAGTTAACGGGTACAAATATATGTAGTTGGGCATTAGCTTCCAAATAACTGATTTTTATAAAAGTTTTCATACTATCTGTACCAGGTCCAGTGGTAGGTGGTCACAATGAAGATTTCATTTAACAAATTAACAGCTTTGTAGCAATGTTAATTGCAGAAGATGGCATGTTGTTTAGAATCTCTACTAAATGATAGTCTTCAAAAGTAGAATGTTACATGTAATTAGTTTGGCAAATATTAAGATTATCACTCTTTGAAAACATCATTATATCTATAAATTAATGCCTTCACTGCAAAATGTCTTTCACCTTAGTAAAGCTGTTTATTACTGTGGATCATGAAAGGAAAAAAAGGATATTTTATTAATACAACTTGTACATGCCCCAATTTTTCAACTTAAAAAGATTTCCAGTTGTCATACTATGTAGAAACCTTGCAGAAACAAATATACTGCTAGAGACCTGGCCAAGGAATAAGTGGCAACAACATCATAATTCTATTTGTGCCATTCAGTAATTCATAGCTTTCTGTTCATTATGGACAATGTCAAAGTGACTGTTGGTTATTTCTCCACGTAGATCACTTTGTAGCTAATGCTAGCTCACTTCATACTGTTTTGCAGAGAAGGATAGATGGAAATTGTGTTCTGGTAGGCTGAAGTGGATCTGGCTTGTAATTAAATTTTTTAATGGTGAATTGCTCCCTGTATGTGTCTTCTATTAAACAAAGTATTCTCCTCCTCATATGTGTCCTCCAATAAAGTATGATGAGTTTCATATTCATGGTGTGGCAGTGAAGATTCTTTTATGGTAGCAGCTATCAATTGATTCCAGGAGATATTAGTATTTTTAAAAGCATGCAAAAGAAAAATGCCTATGATTATAGTAAAAAATCCACTGAGGGTCCCAATGATATCACCCATGTCCATGCTATTCCATTCTTGGAACAATATGATGGAGCATGTCACAACTATCATGGTGAAAAACACATAATAGATAGGTGTCACTAAAGATGTATTAAACACATCCAGTGCTTTGTTGAGATAATTGATCTGAATGCTGACTGACAGCACCAATGTCCCCACCAAAATATAAACCAGTGGATGTAGGTAAACTGGCTTCTGCTCCAGCATCTCTTTAACGGCAATGCCCAGGCCTTTGATGGATGAAACAGAGAAGGCACCAATCACAGAACAAATTGAGATGTAGACCAGGATATTCGTCTGACCTATCCTCGGAGCCACAACAAAAATCAACACTAGGGAGATGACCATTAGAACAGCAGCAAATGCCATAAACACTGGAAAAAGGGAGGGGAGGAAAAAAAGTGAAAAACATCTATTTTATGTTTAAAACATTTTGATGCAATAAGGCACGCAAAGTTACAAATATACTTTTCCCCTTATTTTGTAAAAAAAGGCAACCAGTAAGTTATCAATCTTGCAAAAACAATTTTATAACATAAAGGTGGCCCCGTCATATCCCCAAAGGTCATTTCCTTCCATTAGCTAGACCAAGTTCACAGCATTTTGGTGGAACAAATCAGGACTGAACTTTTCACTTACTCATTCTGGGCCATCCTTGCTTCCACAGCATAATCTGTCAAATTTGCTAACCCTCTCCCTCACAGTTGCAGCGCACGCATGCACACACTTAAATACATTTTGATGGTGAATAGCTCCCTGTACACGTCCCTGAAAGAACAAGGTATTCTGCCAAAGTTGCTATTCTCCAAAAGCCTGATCAACTAGTCAGTCAGGAATGAATGAATCCTTTGGAGGTCTATACATTTTATGCAATTAGACACTACAACAGACAGCCAGTAGATTTGCATTGATTAGCTACCATATATGAGGGTTTGTTTTTTTAAATCTATATCAGGGGTTGGCAACCTACGACCCATGAGTCAGATCCATCCCAGAGAGCCTTTGGATCCAGCGTATGGACATGGATCTTTGGCTGTAGGTATTTTCCCCTTGCCACTGTGGGGAAAAATGCTGGGTGAGGGCAAGTCATAGTGCCCACCCATCTTCCCCGACCTGAGGTGTGTCATTCCAGCCTGCAGCTGGAAAAGGTTGTCAAATTATAGTAGTTTAGAACAATTGTAGGCAATCTCAAATACAATTTTTAAGATGTATCGCATCACCCTTGCTTACTGGAAAATGCCAAAAACATACAAAGAAAATACTAAAAGTATGTTTGCTGATATTTGGTAGAAAAGAACCGAGGTCTTTTTTCTGCAGGTCCTAAAGGAACATTGCTATACATGAACTTCACAGTATGATCTATTCTAAAGCACCTCATGGGGCATTTCGAAGATTTACCCATAAAATACTTCTATAGCACTTTCAGTGGGTGCTCATTATAGTATTTATAAATTAAAGATGATCATCCCAACTCAGATATCGCTCTGCTTCAGAAATACTCCTCCCAATCTGCAGACTGGAAACACCAGACCAGGTCGAACCTTAACTTTGGCATAGGGTGCATCAACGTATACACAGATTTCTCTCTGTGCACATATATAAAGAGAGTGTTTTAGTAAGTCTTGTTTGCTAACAGTGATGGCCTGAATTTTAACCTCAAGGAATGTTACAGTAAGAAGATGCCAGAGAAATACTGAACTTGACTTTCCACTGCAGGAAAACTAAACGGGGAGTGTTTTGAAATGAGACACTACTGTGCAGTGGTTACTGCACATGTATTTAGTATGCCAGTGAATGCCTTAAATGATGCTACCATGCAGTAACCCAATAATACTGTGCAGTACTGTATTAGTACTGTTAGTGCTGTGACATGCTACTGGGCAGTATTATTCAGTTACTGTGCAGTCAGTGTCTTGTGTAGACGTGCTCAGGAGGTGGTAGCATACAGCTCAGTCAAACCCTCCAATACTTGTTGACACCTGTGAAAGCAAAGATACTTAGAAATCCTCTACACAAAAATTTAATTAAATAGGGTTGGTTTAAGTAACAGACCTGAATCCTGTAGTTTTATTTCCATTTCTGCTAATGAAGTGACCTCCTCCTCTTCAGGTGCGTGAATAACCATCACTGTTGATCCCAAAATACTTAAAATGCAACCCAACTTTCCATGAATATTCAGCTTCTCATTTAAAAAATAAGATGACAGTATTGCACTGGATAAAGAAAATACAAGGAACAGATTTAGGTGCACTTTACATAACAGTGAAAATACTTTTGTTTAAAATGACAGTTCAGAAGGTACTTTGGACTGGGGATAGGGAAATAAGTCAAATGTAAAGAAGAAACAGTTTAAACAGAAACTTTTTTTGCAAAACATTTTCCCCCTTAATTTTATGAAGATCAGACAGAAAAATGGAGCAAGATTTAGCACTTTTTATCAAGTCCTATCTCTTTCCTTCACATTCCCCACCATAACTCTGAAGAGTCAGGAAAAGCGATATTTGTTCCAGTCACTTCTTTTTAAAGCTCCATGAAGTCCAGAGGCAAGTACTACTCATACAGAAGCCCCAGAAAGAGAGTCATAAAATAATATGTGGTCCCAGACTGAGAAAGATTGTCTTGGCTAGAGCCAATGGAAGAAAAGAAATCTAAAGCGGCAGGATGAAATTCCCCTGTACCTTATCATTTCAGACTAGAGCAAGATCATTTTCATGTGTGATCCAAGTAAGAGAAAAACATATAATCACCTGCCAGTTTTTTAAATATACCTTTGTTTTGGCAGTATACTTACAGCACATTAACATCTGGGGAGCATAGCACAGTGGTTCTCAAACCTCTGACAGATTGTGCACCACCAATTTAAAACAATATAACCTTAAGTACCACAAGAAAATTTTTCAGTTCAACCTTAAGTACCACCAGCATTATTTTTAAATATACAGTAATTATAATAAATCTGTTTATGTGCATCACTGACAGGTTGTCTGCATACCACTGGTGGTATGTGCATCACAGATTGGGAACTACTGCCATAGAAAAATACTACTGCTTTAAAAAAAAAAAAATCTCTGCTCTCTTACTAGGCAGGTTAGAGATTTTCTGGCACTCAAATACAATAGTGCTAAGTACAATATCTAGATACATCTCCATCTAGAAGTGCTTTATCCATTGCTGAAATGCATGCCCAGTAATATTTTCTATTGGACTAAAAATTATATAACCCAATTGAAATGGCCAGGGGATTTTTTTTTTTTTTTTTAGAGAAACAGTTTGACAATTTCAATATTTAAAATCCTGCCAAGTTGTAGAAGCAAACACCCCTCCTCTTACCCCTCTTAAAGTGCCCTGGATGAATCCACTCAATGCTTACGTAACTGCATAGAATTTAAACCTCACTGCTCCTTCTTCTTCAGTCAGTATAGTGGCTGCCCACA
>NW_017729033.1:68491941-68495058 GCF_001723915.1 Gavialis gangeticus | reverse complement strand
CCGGCCAAGTTGTAGAAGCAAACACCCCTCCTCTTACCCCTCTTAAAGTGCCCTGGATGAATCCACTCAATGCTTACGTAACTGCATAGAATTTAAACCTCACTGCTCCTTCTTCTTCAGTCAGTATAGTGGCTGCCCACACCCTAGTAAGAAATTGTACAGCACTAACTTGAAATGAATAGCACAACCTAATGAATTACTTTCTCTATTGCCCAAGTAGTCTGTTAGGGCATCTATACATGTACCCTACATTTGCTCCAACGTGTTCTAATTAACATTTTGGAACAGACTCGACTAATCAAGTCTGCTGGAGCATGCTAATTAGCATGCTCCAGCAGCCTTGGCGTCATGTGTATTCAGTGTTCCCAATGTTTCAAAATGGAGGCTGGGGCACTTTAATTAAAGCTTGGCTCTTTAATTAGAGAGCGACTTTGATTAAAAGTACACCCTCCCACTCCAGATGTGTAAAGACGCCCTTGAAGTCTCCCATTCA
The DNA here is from genome assembly GCF_001723915.1 of Gavialis gangeticus. Classification (NCBI taxonomy): domain Eukaryota; kingdom Metazoa; phylum Chordata; order Crocodylia; family Gavialidae; genus Gavialis; species Gavialis gangeticus. Next base: position 68,494,565 of record NW_017729033.1, on the reverse strand, counting down.
AGGGATGACTCAGCCTGGCTCCTTACCTACTTGATTTCACAAGGATCAGCATGGCTGCAGGCTACCATTTTTATAAAAATAATTAATGATGTACCTGTGCAATAGCATAATTAGATGAAGTGCAGCAGTACAGCATTATCACAACATATGTACAAGGAAGTGAATGGTAGAGCTTATATTAAATGTAAGTTACTGCATGCAGATTGAGAGGTTCATGGCTTGATAGAAGTAAAAAAATAAGGAAACTGGTATCTTAGACTTAGACGCTAGGGCCAAAAGGGATCATTAGATGATGTAGTCCAACCTTCTGCAGCTGCTGGCTTAAATATATTTTTAAAAATTACTCAGTTTAAGTGCAGAAAGGACCGTTAGATCATTTATCATGGCCACCTATATATCACATGCTATTAAATCAAAAATGATTACATATTATCTAGTTACCCCAGTATTGAACCAAATAATTTGTTTTGCTAAAGCATATCACACTAAGGCACCTAAGAGGTAGGTGGCATAGAATCTGGCCTCTAGTTTCTTATTAAGCAGGGTGCCTGGGCCTAGAATAATTTTTATGACCTTTTTTTGCACTCTCTCTGATTTTCAGCCTCCTTCTCAGGAATGCATGTGGCATTTCTGTATTGGTCTTACAATGACAATGTAAAGCAGCTGTGCTCAACCGCTGGCCTGCCGAGCTGTGTCATCCAATCTGCAGGGCTCTCCACAGGTTTGGAAACTTGGCAGCAGGGAGCAGTGACAATTAATGCTGCCACTGCTCCCCTGCCACCAAGTTTCCAAGGCCGCTAGGCCAGATGACATGGCCCCATGTGCTCGATCTGGAAAGTGTGGGGCACATGCTGACCCCATGCTGAATTGGGCCCATTGGCCGATTTTGTACATCAGATCCAGATCATGAACTGACCCCTCACTACTCATTTGACCCCTACCCCAGAAAGGTTAGGTACTACTGAGGTAGAAGTATTAAAAAAAAAACCAAAACATTAAAATTAATCCTTTCTACCAAAGATACTGGGGCGTATGGACTTCTGTGTCCACTGTGATTCCTTAAATCCTTCCAACAGTCTTTGTCCATAGGTAACCTTACATTACACTCCATTAAAATTAACTGGGTTTTTCACATGAATCATATTTTCACATCCAACATGTTTTATATCTAACTGTGTAGAACGCTGCATCACCCTTGAAAGGATCTCAAGCACCCCAGAGTGCCAAGGTACCTTGGTAAAGAAGCACTGGTAGAGAAACCTTGCTAACCCAGAACCACCACTCAGAAACAAGCCTTACGCACCCAATCCTTTTCCACCTGCATCCAAGCCCAGCCAATAGGTAGAGAATACACAGTTTATAGGGAGCCCAAACGAGTACCCCAATGCTGTGCTTAGGCTTTTGAGAAGCAATCTTGCATATTTAAGTTCAAATTTCAAGCAACTTAAGCACAGTAGGACCTAAATACATGGACCATAACTCCCATTGATTTTAAATGAGACTTAGTATTCAGAGGGCTTAAGTTGCTCTTAAAAATAGGACTTGGGTGGCCTTGACAATTTAAGTCCCTATATATTTTTACTTTTGTACAGTGTGTAGCGTGTTGGGGCCCTAGTTGGGGCCCCTGGGCCCCAGAGGCAGAAATGAAGTAAAAGGAGTATCTTGGCCTTAAGTTCCTAGATAATGACCCATGCTTTTGGGCGGGGGACTTGCTGGGGTGGGATGGGCTTCACCTCTTTCCTAAAGGCAAGCGTGTCTTCTCTTCCAGGTTGGCTGATCTCGTATGGCGAGCTTTAAACTAGCCTCGCCGGGGGAGGGGGCCACAGGAAGATGAGGAGACACCACCCGAGCAAGGTAAGTGACAAATGCAAGGAGTGCCCAGGTAAGAAACAGGGGTCCAGACAGTCTCCCAAATCGGGGGGTGGCACACGCAGCTAGGCAAGGCCTTAAATGCCTATATACCAATGCTCGTAGTATGGGCAACAAACAGGAGGAACTCACCCTCAGAATAGCCAGTTAGACCCGGACATAATAGGGCTTACAGAAACATGGTGGGATTCATCCCACGACTGGGCAGTTAGCATTAGGGGCTATAGGCTTTACAGGCGAAATAGAGAAGGAAGGAAAGGCGGGGGTGTTGCGCTCTATGTCAAGGAGCAATACACATCCTCTGCCAGCAAAATGGGGTCAGAGGAAGGGCAAGCGGAAGTGCTCTGGGTCAAGATGCAAGGGGGCTGTGGGCAGAGGGATCTAACGGTGGGGGTCTACTACAGACCCCCCAACCAAGGGGAGGAGCTGGACCGGGAATTTTCAGGCCAGCTTGCTGAGGCACTTAAGGCAAGGGATGTAGTTGTCATGGGTGATTTAAATTACCTGGATACCTGCTGAGAGGAAGAGTCAGCCAGGTTGGACCATTCCAGGAGGTTCTTGGCCGAGATACAGGACCTCCACTTAATTCAGGAGGTGCACAGTCCCACCAGAGGAAATGCCCTGTTGGACCTGGTCCTGGCCACAGGCGCCGAACTGGTAAGGGGCCTCCAAGTTCTTGACCACCTGGGCAATAGTGATCATCGCTTGCTGGAATTCGCCATCCAGCGTAGGGTGTCAAGGGCCCGCAGCAAGGC
>NW_017729033.1:68485671-68486941 GCF_001723915.1 Gavialis gangeticus | reverse complement strand
GGGGTCGGACTTGAAGATCTGCAAGGTCCCTTCCGACCCTACTTCTATGATTCTATGATATGGTAATAAGAAAAGCTCAAGCATAAGAACTAGGCTTACTAAGAAGCTGTTTATTATACAACACAATCTTCTCAAACAGAGATATGTAATGGCTAGTACTACATAGCATGTGCTGTGGTGTTTAAGTCTAAAAATCTCTAATGATAAACTGTCATAATTGCAACCAGTATTGCCTGTAGGACAAGGACAAACTGGATTAGGTATCTGGTAAGTACTTTGGAATTATTTATTTCTTCATATGGCAAAGGCAATTATTCTTTAAGAAGTGCTCATATTTCCAAGAGAAGCATTTAAAACATGATAATAAGAAGCTCCATTTCCTTTTCTCAAAGATGACTAGAAAAGAACCTTTGGCAACATTTGGTTGTAATATAAAAAAATTTCACTATTAAAAGAAAGTGTTTTCAAAAATACATTTTGACATGAAATGCTATTGCATTTTTAAAAATGAGTTCATTACTGTTTGTTAACAAGTAGAGGGAACATTCATTTTTGAAACACTAGGAGACAACAAAACCAAAAACTTATCACCAATATGCTCATCAGCATGATTAATACCATGACCATGCACTGATTTTGGAACTACTTATCAGACTGCTGGAAAAACAGTTGGAACATATACAAATATTTTGCAACAGAATTCCCTGCAGTACCCCCAAATAAATTCATTTTTTAAGAAAGGGAGGCAAAGAAATTCAGGTATACCAAATTTTGATATCTTAAGTATTACTGGTAAGAGGCAACTTTCTTACATACAATAAAACATAGTATTTTTTGCATACAGTAAAAGGTTAACTTTTCAATGTGTATTTCCAATTCATACCAACCTTATAAGAACACTCAAAGCACCCAGTGGGGTAATTAAGGTTGCAGGTGCAAAGGCATATGCAGCGAAGTTTGCAGCTTCTCCTATTCCCACTAAAAAGACAGAATATTTGTAGAAAAATAGAAAGCATGGTTATAAGTATTAAGTGATGGACAATACAAGTAAAAGAATTTCTTATTACTTAAACTACTACTCAAATGGTGAATTTAAAGTTACATTTACTATTCTTAGAATTACTAAGAACTACTTCTGGATAACCAAAATAAAGACAGTATAAAAAGTTAAACATACAGGAAAAGGCCATTTTCAAAGTATTGCATCAGTATATTAAGATGCAACAGTAATGGTAGCAGTGGAGAGAAACCATTCATGGTATATCCATCA
>NW_017729033.1:68464860-68480671 GCF_001723915.1 Gavialis gangeticus | reverse complement strand
TCTAGATAACCAAAATAAAGACAGTATAAAAAGTTAAACATACAGGAAAAGGCCATTTTCAAAGTATTGCATCAGTATATTAAGATGCAACAGTAATGGTAGCAGTGGAGAGAAACCATTCATGGTATATCCATCATTTTTGTAAACAAACAATTAAACAGAAGCAGTATTAAGGAGTTTTGAAACAGTACTACTAAAACAAACAGATAAACACATACCTTCTTTGCCATCAAAGCACCGCTTTTTATTCCCAGATATCTACCCCAATGCTGTTAAAAACGAGGGAACTTTAATGAGCTACTAACAAAAACCCTTCATTTACTAAAGCTGTGGAAACGTTTGCAAAGCAAATGAAGTACTTCATATAGATTAGGAATCCTGACACGCACCAGCATTAAATTTGGCACAAAGGCTTTGCCAAGAAGTATCCTTACTTAATTTTCTCTCCTGAAGAAAATGTAAATTAAAAATGTAAAGAATCTTTTCAAAGACTGCATTTTGATTTATTTACATGTAGCCTGAGTAAGAGAGATCAGATTCACCCCCTTCCCCTTGTCCAAAGCTTACTTGAAAGCAATCCTGCCCACCAGAGCCATTCCTTCAAGTAAGAATATCCACCTTGCCCTGGGGGGGAAAAAAAAGCAGGCTAATATTAGTAGAAAAGAACTGAAGGAATCTAAAAAGACACTTAGACATTAAGAGATGCAACTGAAGTTTCAAATTCTGTATAGCATTCGTTTAATTTAAACACGCATATGCAACATTCATGTCACGTGGAGGTTAGGCATATCACCAAATTTTGATTAACTCATGGAAATGGCACTGTCTTGAACAGGATTTTTTCAGTATATACATGGAAGACCAGTTCCAAGTACAAATAAGACCAGAGTGAGATTATCCATTTGCTAAAAAGGAAAGTATATGCAGAGGCAGGTATATGTATACCAAACTGCAGCCTGAATATGCTCAGTAAAATATTTTAAAAGACAAAAAGTACAGCTAACCAAACTTTTAAAAGCAAAATACCAACATTATACTGGAAAACTTGTTTTCTTTAAATTCTATCATCATCCAAAATAGTACATTTCAGTACTTTACGCAGAACATAATACATAAAAATTCAAAAGTCTACAAAAGATTTAAGCTGCTGTAACTCTACATAATTTAGGACGGTATTTTCAGAAGTATTCCATGTTGACATAACTGTGCTCCAAACTTCAATAGGAGTCAAATTAGGACAACTCCGAGTACTTTTCAAAGAAATGTCATCCCTATAATAGTGATGTTCCTTGTACCATAGTTTTTTGGGTTTTTTTAAGCTAGGTTTTTCCCAGTATTCATTCTCCAAGCCTCTTCACAGTGATTTCATGATAGTAGTTCATTTTACAAAAACTATTTGTTACTTCTCATACCTCATCCCCCACTTACAAAAACTGGGCGTGCGTTTAAACTACTTTTATAACTTATTACAGTCTCCAAATCTTTCCCCTCTCATACAGAAAGGGACATATAATGAAAATCTTTTGGTGCCAGATAAAAAGTTATTTGATGTAATCATGGTAGGCATTTTACAAATACTTGTGACATAGCACATATTCTCATTTCCACCTTTCCAAGAGATTTTCAAATCTAGTAGCCTCTGCAAAATAATGGTTATGCTTCTAACAAGGACATTAATAATTCCAGACAACATTTCTGATCACTGTAAAGCATATTTTTAAATGTATAATGAACGGCTTGATCTGACTTGTTAGTAATGAAAAAGGTTGATTTTTTTTTCTCCCGAGTCTGCCTCTCCTCTATACTGTGCTTAACTTGCTATACATAGTTTACTATAATCAGATACCTTCCTTTCAAATGCAAGAAGAAAGTCCTGAATTTGAAAGCTTGTCTAACTTTATTCAAACTGCATAGCTGGTCCAATAAAAGATATCACCCTAAGAAATTATTGCTGCTCACAACAGGCTGAATCATCATGACTACAACATCACTCACACTACCGTTTTTGTTTTTCCCATCAAAGATGAGCAAGTATTTCTTACCCGCTCTGGTGATTCCTTTGTCAGCCAGTCGCAAAAGGGCCTTCTTTTTTAGTATAAAGCTGGAACCAACAAAAATACTGGAACCTATTGCCAAAACCACACCTACAAAGAGCCTAGATTTGTTCTCTGCAGATGTGGAAATACTCAGGTTTGTTTCATCGGAGTGTCTATTTGGGTAGGTGAAGACAGAAGCCTGAGACACTGATACATTGATGACCTTGCACCATGCTTGAAAAAAGTCATGACAAACCAAAGAAAGCACAGCACCTGGGAAAAGAAGAAATAGAAAAGGTATTGGCAAAGGGCATGGCAAACAAACTCATGGTAAATGCAGTACCGCAGGGGTGCCATTTAATTTTCTCTCCTCAAACCTCAAGGATTCTACAACATGCCTTTACAGAGAAATGTGTCATTTCACACCATGCTAAATCCTACAACATGCCGTAGTCCATTTATCCCACAGAGTAGGAACAGAATTTAAAAATCCCCAATTCCACTTCTACTCTCACAGCTCTTCCTCAAATGCCAGTCACTCTAGCTCTTCTCAGTAAAGTCTCTCTACCTAGGAGTTTTTCACCAGGAAAGGGTACAATACTTTTTCACAGCATATTCCCTGCTCTTAGGCAAACCAGTGAGCCACACAGGTTCTGGCTTCTCAGCTTGAAAAAGTAACAGATAAGCTGCTGATACCCTCACTTTCCATTCCATAAATATAGGCCATAATTTCTGATAAAACTGATAACTGTAAGGAATTTCTAAGTAAGACTGCCACTTCAACCTGAAATCATCTTATTGCTCTCAGATCACATTTTATTAGTGGATGTTTATTAAGGAGGATGTTAAACAGCATGAAGTAGAGCTATTCTATTTTTCTGAATAGCAAATGCACATTAATATGCATTAAAGCCCTCCTAGACTCCTTTGTCTTGGGCAGCTTATGCAGTCAGGCTCTATTCCTGACCACACACCCAGCCTGGGCAGCCCGACTCTTCTCCCCCCGGCCATGCACATAGCACAGGCAACACAGAGCCCTCCCTGACTTCAGCAGCTGGAAGAGAGAGGGAGAAGTCCAGAGCCCACATCCTCTTCTCCTCTGCACAGCAGCAGGAGCTGCTACTGGGCCACATGCAACCTCTGGGCCACCAATTGGAGAGCTCTTGTTCAGGCAAGAAAATTTATCAAGTCATTTAAGGGCCTATTTTACCTAAGTGAGAGAAAATAAAAAATGAGAGCATCACAAATAAGGAAATTTGGAAGGGGGAAAATATTCCATGATCTTATAGGCTACAAACAAAAACTCAAAACACATACAAAAATGTTACAGTTCACAGGTATACTTGTTTGCTCAAAACTACAACGTAAAATACTTATTCCAGGCATTAAAGTGATGTTTTGTGTATCAAGTTTAAAAAAAAAAAGACAAAGGATTTCAGAGTCTTTGTGCAACCCACAGACTGTAGACCATGGCCTCGTGGATCCTCTGGGATCTGCAGACCACAGGTTGGGACCCACTGACATAGACAATGGATAACTAGCTATATGCCACAGTTTATTGTAATTTGTGCAACACAGTTATACTGCTATACCCATTTACAGATGTACTGTTTATGTATTCAGATTAGTTCCAAGGGCTAACTAAATTATAAAACAATCCACAATCAAAATGGATGCTCTTCATTTTGAATTATAAGGAGATACTGGCAAGCAGTTGAGAGGTAAGGAAAGCCAAAAGGATCTTTAGTACAGCTTGTGGGTGATGTGAGTCAGTAAGAGTGGCATTTCCCATCAGTAAAGGAAAACACTGCTTTAGGAACAAAAATATTATGCTGATGGAGTCAAAGTAGAAAGCTTTAAAAACTATTATAAGAACAACAAGGCCAGGGGAATAAAAAAGGAAAAAAAGGAATGAGTAAAGCGCTGCTGAAGAACTGGGTCATTTAAGAAAAAAAGCTTTCTATATTATTTCTCATTCAATAATATACAAGTAGCTTTCAATATCTTCATTCCACAGATAAGTGGAACCAAGATAACCCACTTTGTATAGAATTACAGTAGCTGCAACTCAAGATGTTCAATTTTTTACAAACTGAATTTCATTAACAATGTAAGCCCAAGGTCATTTTATCACATCAGAGAAGAGCCACGCGCATGATCAGAGGTCAGGAAAGCAGACCTTATGACGACAGGCTGAGAGCCATGGGGCTCTTTAGCCTGGAAAAGCGCAGGCTCAGGGGTGATCTGATGGCCACCTGTAAGTTTATCAGGGGTGACCACCAGGATCTGGGGGAACGTTTGTTCACCAGAGCGCCCCAAGGGATGATGAGGTCAAACGGTCATAAACTACTGCGAGACCGTTTCAGGCTGGACATAAGGAAGAATTTCTTTACTGTCCGTGCCCCCAAGGTCTGGAACAGCCTGCCATCAGAGGTGGTTCAAGCACCTACATCGAACACCTTCAAGAGCAAATTGGATGTCTATCTTGCTGGGATCCTATGACCCCAGCTGACTTCCTGCCCCTGGGGCAGGGGGCTGGACTCAATGATCTTCTGAGGTCCCTTCCAGCCCTAATGTCTATGAAATCTTACCCTGCCATGTGATCTCACTATGCCAACACTTTTGCATATTTCCTTTTTACAACCACTTCACTCACGAAAATTCCACACAGTTAAAACTCCTTCTTTACCCTTCCCCAGTTAAAACTCCTCCTAAATATCCTTCTTTCCCAAGGTGCCACCAGATCGCATGCACAGAAACGCTGCCTTATTCCATCTACAATCTTGGCACAACCTATAGCAACAGAGGATAGGAGGTTGAGTGAAAACAGATTAATTATGATTAGTTTTTCATAAGGTATATATAAATATCTGCTTTTGTTAATATTTAACAGATAGATGAAGGTTTTACATGAATTGAAATGGCAGAGGTGCTGAATCTTCAAGTACTGAGAAAACTCCAAATTCAGTTCTCCGAGTCATTCAATAAAGTCTTCCTACAAATGCAGAGAAATATGAATTGGCATTTCTGGTATCTTAAGTTAAAAATGTTACTTTAAAAAGATTTTTTCATGCTCTCTTTGCACTTTGTAAGAAGCAAAAAAAGGTAGGAGTATGGACCAAATTCATTGGTCACTTTCAAATAAGCAAATATTGGTCTAAGTTTATCGCACTACAATCCTAGACTGTAGATGAGAGACTGACACTCTTATGAGAGACATCTGTAGTGAAGCCACACTTCCCTTCTAGTCTCCACCAACTTTACTTCGCCCTTATTACAAGGGCCCAAAATTACACCAATTTTCCCTTGCCTGACATCTCAGAATTAGTTAAACATCACTCCAAACACTGATCAGGGAAGGTGAAGCATCTCCCTCATTCGCCATCTTGCTTTCTTCGCAGGATATGTTGTATTTGGCCACTACAGGACTAGTAGGGATAGTCTCCATTCCTTAGTTCTTTTTCTTTTTTTAATATAGGAAGCACATTAAAACTAAAGATGCCTGTTTAAGGGCAGGCTTGTCTGGTGAGTAAGACTAAACAGCTGTAGTAACTATAAAGAGCACAAGGACCTACTTGGAAGTTTTTTACAGCTTTTAAAACAGTTCCAATTTACTTTCAGAGTCAGAAGAGCTGGATACTCCCTTCATCAGCTCCAACAGGGGATGTCCCTCTCACCTCCTTCTGACCAAGTAAACCACTACAGCTCTGACAGAATGAAGCCCTGTACTAGGGGTTAGCTGGCCTATTTATTTGAAGTTGGCAACACACAACGCATAAGAAGTTGGAGCAAAACACCTGTGAGGGTTTGTCAGTTTTAGCCAGTTTACCACGCTAGGCAATACAAAAAAAACCTGCCAACTATATGTAAACACCAAAAAAGGTCCCAAACCCAAATTATTTCTATTACAGTGGAGCCAGTGGCCCCACTGCCCCAAGGGCTGCAAGAGCCGCTCCTAAAACACCAAGCCAGGAGACTCCCCAGCTGTGCTGGAGTCGAGTCTCCCCGCCTGTGCCTCCCACCACCGCAGCCTCCCGCTCCACGGGCACCGCCAGCTTTCCGCTGCCATTTAATGCAAGCGCGGAGTCGCACCAACGCGCCCGGGGCTTGAACGAGAGCGGCAACCAGCTGCTGTAAATGGATCTGGGCTCATCCATCCACTTCAATATAACACTGAGAGAGAGAAAGAGTGGGCCAAGCGCTGGCGCGGAGCAGCTGCACAGGGGTGCAGCCGTGCGGGACACGTGGGGCTGCTCTCTCCGCCCGGCCCGGGCTGTCCGTGCAAGGCAAAGGGCTCCGCCCCTCCCCACGGGCCAGTCCAGCTCTCCCCCGCGCGGAAGCCCACCTCGGTGGCAGGGCGCCTGGGCCGGCACCACCACTAGCTCCCCCATGGCTCCACCCGCGCCCACCACGGAGCCCGTGCCCACCCCGCGGCAGCAGCCAATCCCGGCCCGGCCCGCCCGCTGTGACGTAATAATGCCCGCCTGTGGAACAGGGGGCGAAGGGGGGTGGGGTCTAGGTCGGTTCCTTTCGCTGTACGCGGCCCCTGAGGCGGCGGGGGCTGCTGCAGGCAACCATCCCCTTGAGGCGGCGCCGGAGCCCATCGCCTCCGCACTGTGGGGGGCTCATCCAAGCCCTGAAGCGCGCACCTTTCCTCCCTCCCACATACACAGAGAAGCCCCTGTGGCCAGCAAGGCGCAGAGCCCAGGCCTTAAGCAGCCAGGTGGGATGGGCTCCCCCAGCAAAGCACAAACTCATATCTGGGCGGCTTGCAGGCTCAGGTCAAGCGTAGTCCTATGCTTGCCTGGCAGGGGAAGCGCTGTGACCACAGAGGTGGTCTTCCTAGTCGCTCTGGGGGAAGACTGCTCTCCTGGTACAGGGATAGCGCCTGCCAAGGTAATGTGTAGTAAACCTCCCACTTAGCTGCTGGAGTGGGAAGGTCTTGGTTTTATGCCCACTGTATGGAAAGGGGGGACTCTCCCTAGCTTGCTCCTGGGTCATACGGCTGAGGGCAAGCGAAACTTGGGGGCACGCAAACCTCAAGCCTCTGGGCTTGGGCAAGCAGGATGCTTGCCAAAGGATTTGGAAACATCTGAAGCCCCAGATGGGGGTGGAGGATGTTTGCTGGTAGTAGGGCCACTTGTGGTTTGGGCTGACTTACGGATTTGGAATTTGTTTTGGCGGATTTGGCCTGGAATATGGAAAATGTAATAATAAAAAAAATCTGGGTTTGGAATGACCCCTTCAGGGAGTGTTTGGGGCTGAGCCGGCATCCAACCCCAAAACATGCATGTGGCTGTTAGGAACTGGAGTCCTGCTGTGGACTCCAGTGAGAACACAAGGAAGGGCCTCAGTTGCCTTCGCTCACATCTTTGGGGTGCAAGCCTGGCCCCACTGAAATCAGTTCACTTGGAAGGGGCTAGGATTTTACACCAGGGCTTGATGCTGGTAGTTTCATGCTGGGTGAACTTTTTAAGGAACAGGCAAATCTTAAGAATCCCAAACTTCAGACTGGAAATCACAGGCTTGCACTTTGATTTTTAAATTTCTTCTAAGTCAGAATGGACCTTCAAGCCTCACAAGGGGTGTGCAGGAGACTGAGGACACAGCATACATGCAGGAGGACTACCAGCTAAAGGGGCACCGCATACACTTGCATGACGGGTCTTGGTGGGAATGAATATGGGGAAGGGCTACAGGTTCCCTAAGTATACCACAAAAAGAAATTCCACACATACATAACTGACATGGAGGAGTGATGGCTGCATTAACTGTAGTTTGTGGGTACATGGAAGATGCGCCGCAGCCCTGTGTCTTGGCCCCCTGGTTAAGGTGCAAAGACCTTGATTACTCGGGCTCTATTTCAAGAAATGTTACGTTCTAAGAATTTTCAGAACAATTCACCCTACTTTATCTGGCTATATGCAATCATAGTTAATTTTTTCCACCTTTATTACCCAATACTTTAAAGACAGAAACCTATATTTTGTTTTTCTTGTTTGAAATTGATGATAGTAAAAAATAACAAATTTGTGTTGTGACATAATGCAAATCCAGTGCTCTGATCTTTCTTACTTATGAAGATGCAATTGTATGATATAGCAACCCCATCTTATTCAGACTCATAAGCAACTAACCACAGTCTCTCAAAGCTGAGAATTATGTTGCAAATTTTAATCATGCCCATAAACAGTTCCTAACTACAAAAGTTGTACCATTTAGTAATATTAAATTTAAGTCTTCAACACACAATTTGAAATACCTGGATAGAAACTCATACTTTCTCTTACAGTATAAGCCTGGTTATAACATAGGCTCCATATAAAGTATCTTCTTGTTCAAAAGATACTGTAGTATCTATCTGGATAATTATTGTAGTGTTTTGTAAAAAAAGTGGGCACTTCCGTAATTTCCCATGCAAACCACAGGAAGGGGTCATGTGGACCGTATTTAGTGTGTGAGAACTGTAGTAGAAGCCAGGTTGGAAGCCATCTACTTATAAAGGCAAAAAGAGAAACTGTCCTTTGAAGAGAGTCTGGTGATTCAAATCATTACAGGGACTGTGTAGGTAATATCCAGAAGAGAAAAAAAGATACAAAGAAGTTAAACCAAGGAAGAAATAAATTTGAGCGAGAAAACAGCGGCTATTTAAAGCAATACAACCATATAAAGCAAGGTTTCCTGTCAAGAGTTGAAACCTGCATACATGGTCATCTGTGAAGGAGTGTGAGACTAGTCAGGAAGAGAGGTTCTACGTAAGAGTAATTTACAAACCAAGACAGCACTAGTTGTGGTAATATATTTACAGCTTTTGCTTGCTTTTTCATACCCTTGTGATAAGGTATTTAGCAGAATTCACAGATTTCATTGGAATTTGACAGGCTACGCCAGGAGTGCTTCCGCTATGGCTTCGAACTTGTGATCTCTTAGGTGGGTAGCTGTGAGCCTTAGCATCCGCACCCATGCCATCCCAACCCCTCACAGCTTTTGCTGAAACAATACAATAAAATGAACAATAACACATATATAAATATTATTTATGAGCAATAACATATCTGCACAATAACATATATTTGATAGATTTCATAGAAATTAGGGCTGGGAGGGACCCCAGAGGATCACTGAGTCCAGCCCCCTGCCCCAGGGGCAGGAAGTCAGCTGGGGTCACAGGATCCCAGCAAGATAAGCATCCAAATTTCTCTTGAAGGTGTTCAGTGTAGGTGCTTGAACCACCTCCGATGGCAGGCTGTTCCAGACCTTGGGAGCTCAGAGAGTGAATAAATTCTTCCTTATGTCCAGCCTGAAATGGTCTTGAAGGAGTTTATAACCATTCGACCTTGTCATCCCTTGGGGCACTCTGGTGAACAATCGTTCCCCCAGATCCTGGTGAGCACCCCGATAAACTTATAGGTGGCCATTAGATTGCCCCTGAGCCTGCACTTTTCCAGGCTAAAGAGTCCCATAGCTCTCAGCCTGTGGTCATAAGGTCTGTTTTCCTGACCTCTGATCATGCACATGGCTCTTCTCTGGACTCTCTCAAGCTTCTCCACATCCTTTTTGAATTGTGGAGCCCAAAACTGGACACAGTACTCCAGCTGTGGCCTCACCAAGGCCGAGTACAAGGGGAGAATGACGTTCAGGGATTTGCTTGAGAAGCATCTATGGATGCAAGCCAGCATTTTCTTGCTTTACTAGCCGCAGCATCACATTGAAGGCTTATGTTCATCTTGTGCTCAATCATGACCCCCAAGTCCCTTTCATCCATAGTGCTAGCCAGTGTAGCTCTGCCGAGCCTATAAGGATGCTGCAGGTTTTTTCTCCCAAGGTGGAGAACCTTGCATTTTTCAGTGTTAAATACCATCAGGTTCTCGTCTGCCCATTTGCTGAGCCTGTCAAGGTCAGCCTGGATCACCCGCCTGTCCTCAGGTGTGGAAGCTTTACCTCAGAGTTTGGTATCATCGACAAACTTGGCCTGTCCACTTCCAACTCCAATGTCCACATCATTAATGAAGATGTTGAACAATATAGGTCCAAGGACAGAGCCCTGGGGGACCCCACTGGTCACAGACCACCGTGACAATTGACTTCCGTTAACCACCACCCTCTGGGTCCGACCACAGAGCCAATTCCCCAGCCAGCAGATCGTGGTGGACCTGAGGCTGGAGTTGGCCAGTTTTGCCAAGAGGTGATCATGGGATACCAGATCGAAGGCTTTTTTGAAGTCAAGATATATGACATCAATCTACTCTCCCTTGTCCAGGTGATAAGTCACCTGGTCGTAAAAGGAAATAAGATTGGTCAAGCAAGACCTACCCGCAACAAACCCGCGCTGGCTCTCCCTTAGGATGTTGCTGTTGGCCAGTCCATTAAGAATGGCCTCTTTAATCTTTTCTGAGACCTTCCGCGGGATAGAGGTCAGCTTGATGGGTCTGTAGTTTGCCGGATCCACTTTCCTCCCTTTCTTGAAGATAGGCACCACATTGGCCTTCTTCCAATCTTCAGGCACTTCACCAGAGCACCAGGAGTTCTTGAAGATTCATGCCAGGGGCTGGGCTATGATGCTAGCCAGCTCCTTGAGTACCAGCTCCTTGAGTATTATATAATTATATATATAATAAAACATATAATTTATCATTTCTGCTGAAAACATACAATAAGATGCACATTCTAGCAATTTAAATGCAATTAAATCTGGTGCTTTGGGTAGGTGTGATATCATGTATTAGACCAAATAAATAGTTGGAGAAATTGCAAGCGTTTGGGTACAAACACCCTTCTTCAGGCATGGAGAGAGTCTGCTGTTGTTTTGTGTTCTTCTGGATGAAATAGGAGCCAATATGCAAAATGCAGGTCTGAAAAAGTAATGTGGGGCCTCTGCAGGACATGCTTGGTAATCTGGTGGTAGCACCTGGCGACAAAGCTAATCTCTTTAACAGATTCTTTTCTTCCATCTTCCTGAGCAGGGACAGGGACATCCCCCCCACTGGGTTTCCGGAGAGACGCAGGGGAGGTGCAGCGTGGCCCAGGGTCAGCGAGGACCTAGTCAGGGAACTTCTGGAAGGACTGGACATGTTCAAATCACCAGGTCCCGATGATCTCCACCCCAGAGTGCTGAGGGAATTGGCAGAGGTCATTGCGGGACCCCTGGCACAGCTTTACAAGTGCTTGTGGTGCTCTGGCAAGGTGCCAGAGGACTGGAAAAGGGCCAATGTGGTCCCCATTTTCAAAAAAGGGAGGAAAGAGGACCCAGGAAATTATAGGCCCATTAGTCTTACCTCGGTCCTGGGAAGCTCTTTGAGAAAATTATCCAGGAGTACATCTGCAAGGGACCAGCAGGGGAGATTATGCTTAGAGGCAATCAACATGGGTTCATTAGAGGCAGGTCCTGTCAGACCAACCTGGTTGCTTTCTACGACCAGGTCACAAAAGGAACAAAAAGACAAGTAAAGTTTCTTACCTTCTTGTCTCCATCCATGTTCTCCTGAGAGTCCTGCCAGTATTTTCATAGTTCAGCGTTCCAGCTGGTACTGCCAGCCCTAACAGAACATCCAAATCCTTGGATCATATCCCACAGTTAGCCTCCTAAATAACTCCAAGCCAGCATTCCCTCTAAGCTGTGTGGTGTGCGTGGCCACACAGGTGCACCCCTGGCAGCGTGGCATGATCTCTATCACTATTAGTAACAAAAGATCCCACCTCCCTTTTTCTTTTTCTTTACATTTTGAACATCAAGGAGTGGCAGGCGAGTAATAAGGGAGACACCCAGAGCAGGGGGAATAAGCAAAGAAATTGAGACACCACTGAGGTACAAACTCCCATACCATGAAATAAACACAAGAAAACATTCAAGACACCACACAACCCCCCAAAATGTCATTTGTGGCAGTTAGCGTATCCTGTGCAATAGCTGTGAATCAAATTCCTTGCCCTGCTCAGTATAGATACATGATGACTGAATTGCAACACTACATATTTCACCAGTGTATCCCTGTCTCAGCCCTTTTATCTTTCATTGGCTATACCAACATGTATTTTGAGATGTCCCACAGCAAACACCAATTTCCAATGAAAGCTCAATTTTCAATGAGTTTTTGTTGTCTAATTGAAAAGATGTTTCTTGTAAATCTGTATAAATACCCATAGTTTATAAGATTGAGGCATTTTTGCTAAAGGAGTTCTCCCTCTTTTTACTGTTACTTTCCTTTCTTGACATAAAACTGTAACATATACAATTCTTAACATATACAGCCTAGCTGAGCTAGAAGAAGATCTGTTGGATACCTGGGCTCAGTGTTTTTTCACACTACAGATGGCTTTATGCTTTTTCATTATGATGCCCCTCCACTACTGTTCTTGGCAAGTTGCTGGCAAGATAGTTTTGTGACCCACATATCTCAGGAAGATGGTAACCAAATAAATGTATAATTATTCCTGAACCACTTCAAACCCCTCCAACTGAGTTCTTTTTTGGTACGTACTGTTCTCCCTCATGTTGTCACTAGCCCCATCAAAATCTGTTCTCACTGTCCTCACCTAGCTGATGTCATCCACAAGCACATAGAAAATATGGAAGGTAGGTATTGGGGACAGTCCAGTTTGTTAGCCAAATACTTGGTTCTCCCTTAATTAAATTTGGGATGTCCAAAAATAACTGGTCTGCACCTAGCAAGTTTATCAGGTCATTTCAGTATAAATCCAATAGCCCCTTTGAGGCAAACTGAAAAAAAAAATCAGAAGTTTGAGTATAGTGTTCTTGCTTCAGTGACTCAAAAGTTTTTTGATATTCCTTTGTCCAAACAAAGTCCCTCTTTGTTAATTGGCAAAATGGTGCTGGTAGTAACTGGGGCTGCCCAAGGTTATTTAGATTGCTCAATATAACATTCTCTAGTACAGGGGTAGGCAACATTTTTTGGCCAGAGTGCTGAAAAACCCACAATGTCTACCTTGTAAGGTGCTGGAGTGCCGGCACGCCACAAAAACAAAACTCGGGTGGAAGGGGTACATGGCAGGATGCACTGCATATTTAATACTATTAATAATCATTAATGTTGCTTTTTTATTTTAATTTTTTTTTACAGTAAATAGCTGCTGTCAGGCGGGGAGTGGGGGCTGCCCCAGGGCTCTGTGACTCAGGCCACAGTGGGGGAGCCCAGCAGCACTGGAGGTGGGGCCCAGCTGGCCTGCACAGCTCCACGGGCATGGGGCGCAGCCACCCTGGCCACAGAGGGATGCTGCCTGGCTGGGGCAGGACCCCAGGCTCAGGGGGCTCCTGGTTGGTCTCTGCGTGCTGGGTACAGTGGGAGCTGCAGCCACAGGCTGTTCCCTGGGCTCTGGGAACAGCCGCCGTAGCCAGCGCTCAGGGCTGAGCCAGCCAGGAGCCTGCAGCGCAGCGCCTCTGTGCAGTGCCTGCCCCAGGCCTGGCCCCTTGAGGGGAGCTGTGAGTGGGCAAGGCCGGGACCGGGCAGGCTGAAGCAGCCGCGGTGGCTGTTCCCAGGCTCCAGGGGGCTCCTGCGGCCAGGCCCCTGCACCGGGGATGGCTCTGCCCTGCCTGTGCTGTGCCCAGTGTGCAGGGAGGCTGATCCCGGAGAGGGAAGCCCCCTGAGCACGGCGTCCTGCCCCAGCCAGGCAGCATCCCCACGTGCGCAAGGTGGCTGCGTGGGCTGTCCAGGCCGCACCACAGGTGCCAATGGGCACCCCTACCTGCCCACCCACCACAGTTTGAGCCTGCAGAGCCCCAGGGCAGTCCCCGCCTTCCTAAGGGCCTGACCGGGCTGGCTTGCCCACAGTGCCTCCCCCCACACCACCGAGACCCTGTCCCGACTGCCAGGCCCCAGCACTCAGCACCTCAGTGCTGCCCCGTGTGGGACAGGGCCTCTGCCTGCCCGGGCATCTCCCTCCAGGGGCCAGCCGGGCTGGAGGGTACAGCCTGGGAGCATGGGGTGGGGGCAGTAGAGCACAGACGGCCTCCCTGCCTGCCTTCCCCTGGCTCTGCCCCGGGGCTTGCTGTGGTGCTGCGACTTGTGGCTGCATAGGAGAGCCCAGAGCAGGAACTTTAAAAAACCCAAACCCCCCCAATTTCTTTGTGTGCCTCCCAGCGTGCTGGGAAAAATGTCTCCACTTGCCACTAATGGCACGCATGCCAGGGGTTGCCGACCCCTGCTTTAGTATATGATGCAGCTAGCCTTTTGTTGCCTTCTATAGATATTTCTATCAAGTCAATCTCTAGTTTTTCTCCTGACTGAGCTGCTTCACAGCTCCTGACCTCTATCCCTTTGAGAAGCTTTAGAGAATCATTGGGCATTATTTTCCTGATCTGTTTTTTTTCTTACTAGCTGTACCTCTTGATCAGTCACATTAATTGCTCATATCAAGTACTTATCTTGGAGCAAAGTTCTGCTAAACATCAGTGTGACAGTTGTGCCTCTTCGGGGCCGTCTATTAGTGGTCCCGCAACACCGATCCAGGGCCAACCACCTGCCTTTTCTCGTGCCATGCCTTGTTGTTATTTGCTTGATTGGAAGATCTTAATCAAACGGGAGGCTGCCTATTTTCTGTCTCAGTGTCTGGGGCACTATCTGCAGCTCCTTTCCTCTCCTTACACCGCAACCCAAGCCTCGCAGATGGATCTGATGTAGTTCAGGTCTGTCCTACTCTTTGCGCCACGTGGACGCTCTCTGTCTTGTCCCTCAGCCTGGACCCTTGCAGGCGCCCTCTAGCTTGTCTCACAGCCCGCACCCCTACTGGCACCCTCTAGCTTGTCCCGCACTGCCCGCTCCGGGACTTCTCGCCAGTGCCCACTCCGGGGCTCCTCGCTGCCCCCTTCACTCGGGACTCCTCACTGCCCCACCTTGGCTCTAGGGCTTCTCCCTGCCCCCTAGTTCCAGGGCTTCTCTCTGCCCCTGGGCTCCGGGGCTGGGGCTAATGCACCCAAACAATTCTGCGCCCTCTCTGGCGCCAGGAACCCCCACGCTACTGTGGGGTTCCTACGAGGCCTCCTCCAACCCCTAATAGCCTCACCCAGTCCTCCAGTCAAAACAATAAACACAAGAACACAAAACCCCCGGGCTACAACATAAAAGCTAGACTGTCCTGGTCAAATAAGAATCCATCCCTACCAGAGAAAGAGCATACCAACCCCCGCAGCAACAGGGGATGTTCCCACCATCAGAGTTCTCCCCTTTTTACTGGCCGAGTTCGGCCCCTTTGTACTGGCCGAGTTCCTCCTCCCTCAGCCGCCGGAGGGAAACTGCCCTACTGGCCTCCTGCCTGGGCTTAAGAAGGGCTAAGCTCCGCCCCTTCCTGTCTCTAGGTTTCACTGGTTGCCCTAGCAACCAGCACCTGTGCAGTCCTGGTGACTGGCAGCTGAGCTTCCCCCTTCTCACCACTAGGGGTCTCTCCCGAGCCGTTTTTGCTCTCAGTCACAGGGCACCTGAGAGCTCTGCAACAAGGTCCCTGTATGTAACAGAGCTGTTCCACATTATATGTCTCCAAATATTACAATTATATTTTCAATTCTCCTTATTTGTAGAAATATGAAATAGTTCCTTTAAGGTCCGAAATCCTTGTAAAAAAAAATTAGGCCAGAAGGGATCATTATGATCATCTCATGAGATCTCTTTGAATATCACAGACCATAAATGCCTAATTCTTGCATCTAACCCAACAGCTTGTGGGTGAACTAGAGCATATCTTTTTAGGAAGATGTCCAAGTTTGATTTAAAGACTCTGAGTAATGGAGTATTTTCCACATCCCTAGGCAATGTTTTCCAATGGCT
>NW_017729033.1:68457710-68459860 GCF_001723915.1 Gavialis gangeticus | reverse complement strand
TTCTGCTCTCAGTAGCAGGGCACCTGAGAGCTCTGCAACAAGCAATCTTGACTGGATATTTGTAGTTTCAAATAATCTTCCAGGTGCACTTTGTAGAATCATAGAAAAGCAGAAGTGGAAGGGACCTTCAGGGTCATCTAGTCCAGCAGCCCACCAGAAGCAGGATCATCCCTACCCAAGCCCATCCTATCCAAATCCATTGTCTAACTTAATAATGAAACTACATAGTCAAACCTGACACAATGATAAGGCACAACACCCTAGCCAGCAACAGGTAAAGTAGGGAGACGACAGTGGCCAATGCCTTGCTGCTACAAGCATTGATAAAATAGTCTCGAGACATTCACAACCTCTGCTACAAAGGGGCTGCATTCACATGAGCAGGGGCATGTGTTTACAGCAGCACAAATAGTAGCTGCAAAAATTTCTGCTGCTACTTTGTGCTGCAGTGCACGCACCTGTTCATGTGGTTTGCAGTGAGACACGTCCCATTGCTCCATGTGCTGTAAGGGGGACTGGCTGGGGTACAGGGTGCCTCACCACAGGGCTAGCCAGGAAACAGCCCCCAAGCTGAGGCACTCTGTGCCCCAGTCAGCTGCTGCCTGGCTGGCTGGGATTCAGTGTGCCTCAAGACAGGGGAACAGGAAGCTTTGGGCTGGCTGTTCCCCTGTCTCCACAAGCCACAGTGTTAGGGTTTTGCCATGGCTCCTGGGTGTGGAGGGGGGGCAGGGGAAGTGACGGGCTCCTGAATGACTGGGATGCAGCAATGCTGGTGTCCCTGCCCTCCCTGCAAGGGTCCTCTCCAGGGAGGCGCCCTAGGGTCAGCATCCCCCCCACACACCCTTGCTGTGAGTAACCTGGGTGCTGTGGGGTCTTTTTGTACAGAATGAGGGGTGCCTGACCCACTATGTCCTGCTGCTGCTGCTGGCCATGGTGCCTCAGGCACACCTGTGAACCTGGCACAAGTTTCAATGGTGTGGAGGGAAAGCCTGCCTTGCCCCACAACCTCTGTTGCAGCCTGGAGGGCTACCTGTGGTTGCGCTACATGTCCCTTCTCCCTGCAGCCAAAGAGGACATCACTTCTGGCATCAATGCGTTCCTTGGTGTCTGAGAGGCCCGTGCCTGTCTACCTGCGGGGGCACAGGGTACTTGCTGTGGCAGGGCTCGGGGGACCTGGGGGAGCACAGGTGGACCAGGCAGGAAAGGGGTGTAGGGGCCAGGGCAGGGGTGGGGAGGGCCTTTCCCCCATTGCAGGGCTTACCAGGTGGGTGTAGCAGGCAGGCCCAGCATCCTGAGTTGTTCCCTGCTGGAGGGGCTTCCTCTGGGGAGCAGCTGGAACTGCTAGCAGCTGGTGGTGCCCTGGCTGGCCTGACCTGGGCAGGGCTGAGTATGCAGAGCTGGTGGGGCAAACACTGGCCCGGGCTCCCAAAGTTGCTGGGGGAGGCCAGAAGTGGGGAGCTCAGTGGGACAGACCCCTGGTGACCCAAGGGGTCCTCCCCTGGTGATGTGTCACCTCAGGTGCCAGGCCACAGTGGAGGCTTGGGCAGGCCACCCATGCTGGAGTAGACAGCATAGCTCGGGCCAGGGTCCCAGGGTCCATAAAGGGCATGGACTTATGGGCAGCCCCTGACCAGCAGTTGTGGTCGGTGACCGTTACCCACTGGGCCCTCAATGCTTTGACCTTTATGTGGTGCTAGTGTGCCAACTGGTTATGCCCATGCTCCCACATGCAGCCTGACAGGCCCTCATAGAGGTGTCCGTTGGAGCACCCACTCTGTGCAAGCTGGGTGAGGACCTTGGCCTCACCCCACAGTGCGATGAGGTCCATGGTCTCTTCCTGGGACTAGAGACCCCAGGAGATGGTGTGTGGCATCAGGGAGGATGCCAGCCTGACTCCCTTGATGGCTTGCTGGGTCTCTGTGCAGCAGTGCTGGTGCTGGTGGGCCTGGGCAGCTGCCTGAAGCACCCAGCACAGGGACATGGCATGGAACAGGCAGGTGTGAAGTGGTCAGTGGTGTCTCTCAGGGGTCTGTGCTTGGACTGGTGCTTTTCAACACCTTTTTCAATGGTTTGTATGGGGGAGTGAAAAGCTCACTGGTCAAGTTCATGGATAACACCAAGATATGGGGCAGTGTGGTCACGTCAGAAGA
>NW_017729033.1:68443794-68452710 GCF_001723915.1 Gavialis gangeticus | reverse complement strand
GTGTGTGGCAAGGGTGTGCTAGGCACCAGTGGTGGAGTCTGGGCAGGTTGCTGTGGGTGGCCTGGAGCCAGCTGGAGCAGGACCCAGTGTCCAGAGGCTGTCTGCAGGTGTCCCAGGGTGCTGCCAGGCTTGGCAGGTTCCTGCAGCACCCAGCACAGTGTGATGGCATGGGCTACTGTGGCTGGCCTGGGGCCTCTGGCTGCAGGTGGCCCAGAGCCCCAACGTCCCCACAGGCTTTTAAGGGGCTGGGGCAGACAAAGAGCAGTTGGAGAAGCTCCGTGGGGTCAGACAAGCTTGTATTTCCAAGTGGAAAATTTACTCATGAATAGAGCAAATTACTGTGCAGTAAGTGTCTGTGTGTGTAGATGTGGACACTTACTGTGCAGTAATTTGCTCAACTGCACAGTAAAGCATCTTGTGTAGATGCTCCCCCAGTCACAGTCCTTTATCTTTAGCAAAATTACAGCATGAAGACCAGGGGCGTGTACATAAGTGCAGGCAGCCTGTCAGGGAGGCACTCTAACTCATGGTGCTTTACACAAAAAACCATGAGTGAGATCATCATTGAACCCAATAGGCCTGTTGGGTTTGGGAGACTCAGAGTCGGCCTGCATTTGTGTGCATGCCTCTGGCCAGCAGGTGGGGCTGCCATTGTCAAGAGCCTCAGTTGGTGAAAGGAGTGGAGCCCCCCCAACATGCGGCCCAGCCTGACAACCCATGCTGGAGCCTTGTGGGGAGCCAGGTTGGGCCCAGGAGGCAGGGGGCCTCTGTTTGCCCCCTTTATAGTAAAATAAAGATACAGTACCACGTATTATTGGAGATGCTGCAAGCACTAATAATTGCACCATAGACAAGACTCCTGGGGCTTCCTATGCATTTATGTTTATGTTATCTAACCATGCTTAGAGCAGGTTTGGACAAAATCATGTTAAGTAGGCCAGCAGCTATTGGAGCCTTTTCTCCCAACATCGCTTCCATTGTAGAATAAGCACCAGCACTAGAAAAGGACAGAACTTATGTTTCTGGTGCCTTTTGTGACTACAGAGCAGGGTCCTTCTATGAAAGCTAGTGACTTAAAGCAAATATGCATAACATCTCATTTCATGAGAACTTTTAACTAGGGTAGGCTTAATAGGATTAAAGAGAATTATAGATGAGCTGACATAGCAAGATATTTAAATAGATTAAAGCTGGACTAATAAAATAATAATCCACTGCTGTGACTGCCTCCCATCAGTCAAGGTTACTTGACTGAAATACAGAATAATGCAAAAAAAAAAAATCCCTGTGGGAAAATGTAGACTCTAGAACGAATCTAGCTCCCACTGAAGTCAATGAGAGTTCTGCCATTGACTCTTTAAAGGCAACTTAGCTGGGGTCATTGTTAGAAGTAGTTCAGTACTTGATAGGAATTGGATTTTCAGTCTTACTGGAATAAGAAATTATATCCTGACAAAATAAGACTGAATTTGGCATATGATTTGTATCTTATTTCATTTGGTATTTTGAGTGACTATATTGTGTGTCTGTATATTTGACTTGCTGTAGGGATAATGTCTGGCTTGCTATAGGTATAACCATGCACTTGCATGGTTTATAATACTTTGGCTTTTATTTTTTTAAATATAACTGCTACATTCTTGTGAAGACTTTTATCTTTAAGTTCCAGATATATATTCTCTGCTTCAAGAACTTTCTATTGGGGGGACTGCATAATTATACCTTTTGTGGAAAAAAGTTAAAGTAGTTGAGTGACTTTAACTGTGACTTAATTGTGACAGAGATAAAAAAAATGACATTTTAATTTCATGGTTATGTTGGAGTGGTACTATATATGTGACAGTCCAGGAAATATGCAAATTAGGTTATATTTTTATTGGGCCAACTATAGAGCTGGGAGAGACCTTAGACAAGCTTTAGGGCACATGGTACCCTTCCTCAGGTGACCTGAAGTGACCTTTCTCTACCAGCCAATAGCTAAAATAAACAGTTTTTCCTTGGCATTGGCAAGAAATAAGCTGTGACCAATAATATTTTTCACTAAATGAATAAGAACTTTTTACAGTTCCTTAAGCATCAACATGGGAAGAAAATATTCTTTCAAAGGCTATGGTAGTTCAGCTAAGGAGTTTACAAATTGAGTAAACCTGTTTTTACTAGTCCAGTTGATATGATAAAAGTATGAAAAAATAAACCATAAAATAGTATCTTTGATGCTATAAATACTCCAGTGAAAAAGCTATAACAATAATAATATAGATATCCATAAGAAGAAGAAAAATAACAACAACACCACAAATGTATCACCAGACAATATTGCTATGTAATACGTTTCCAACAGAGATTTGATTATGAGAACAGAAAATGTTCAAAGTGTGTATTTGTCAAATCTTGTACACATTCATAGTATTCATAAGCTTCTGTTCAGGTGTGGGATAATGGTGACTGTCACTGTCTCTAAATCTCAAAATCCAGCACTAGGTCAAGGAAATCCTCTTCTAATAACCATGTCCTACCCTTGGAGTACTTGTGAGAGCAACTCATTAGACTGTCCATTTGAAAATACAGCAATGAGGAAATTATTGTGTGAAATACCGATTATGTTTGGATTTTCATTGCAGCTATGTTCATTCAGTGTGGGAATGTTGCTGATTTAAACGATTGCATTTACTACTAGGAGAATCAAATTAGATTACAAAGGTAAGCATCCACCGTAACAATATCATTGGAATAGGGTTATTTTATTTTTTTAAATTTGCTTTATTCTACATGTGCCCTGCTTTTCTACAGGGCAAAAGATTTTGTTATGACACTGTACTTTTGTAATGTAGCTGAATATTTATTATTTTGTTTATTGTTTATGGGTGATGTAAAAAACCAAAGCAGCTGAATGTTAATCGTTTATTCCTTGCAATTCTGTACAAAAATGTTCTCTTTAGCAAAGAGTTTTTAGATTTCAAAAATATTTTTTTCTAAAAGAGTTTTAAAAATAATGAGAGTTTGGGAAATAAGCTGTTTTTATTTCTATCTTATCTTTTTTTAAAACAGTATTTAAATGAATATTATTGGTAAAATCCACATGACCTAATAATAATTATGAAATATTTATAAAGCTAAAGTTCATCAGCGCTATTTGCTTAAATTGTAGAATTTGGTGTTTGGTAATGGGTTACAGTAACATAAAAAACAGAGTGATTGTATGAATAATACATGCTTCTTAAACAAAAACTGTAGCTACAAGAGATGAAAAAGCTGTATTATTATAATTTAATACATTTAGACCAATATATTTTGCTTAAATCTCCTGGTGATACAGTACATGCAAAAATATGCACCAGGGAGGTCTTGGCCCTATGAATTACTGGGAGTTTTCTCACTGACTTCAAAAGAACCAGGATTTTTCCTGTAAATGCTACATACAAACATTACATACAAAAAAGTACATTACATTACATACCAAGTGCACCCCCCGCATACAAACATTAGCATTCTGACACTAGAAATATAGCCTCAAAAGGAGGCATGCAGTTCTGCTATTTGTGCATAAGGATCTGTGGCTTCTGAGTCTAAAAAATGTGTCCTTTAATTTTAGAAATTATCTTAATTTTAGAAGTTACATGTTTAATTCTTCAACATGTCTTGAATGAGAAGGCAGGCTAGTTCAATATATAATGGTTGACTCACAAGGACACAACCCTCTCCTGCATGCTTTATTGAGTATCCATACTTACCCAGATGGCTTGAGGTCCAAGTCAACAAACCCTTTCAATTCCAATGTAATGGGAAGTTTACACCAACATTATTATCAGACTGGAAAAGCAGGGGCTCAAATGTGGTTGGTTGCTCTACTGCTCCACAGTAAGGACCAGTGAAATATCAGAAAGGGCAGGCAACTCATATAAACATGTATCCTATGCCACACAGGGCCTCCATAGATTTTGGCCTATCTGTTTTCTGTGGAGCAATATGTGCATATGGAATCAGGTAGCATAGGGGCATTATACAGTTGAAAGCTCCCCAATGCCAATGCTTGAGGGCAAGTTTGAAGTGTCTGTACTGTCCACCTTTTACTTTCAATCTCAGTGTCATTGGGCCCCTGACCCCAGTTGACCTTGGCTGTTTTTTAAAGATATTAGCCAGAGCTGTTGTTTAGGTGGAGTGGAAAATCCTGTGTGATGGTTCTGTTTAAAAGAGAAACTGGTGACATGGAATCAGAGCAATCCTTGGTGTGATCCATTTATTTATAGAAATAGGCACAAAATTCTGTTTCCTTGTACAGCAGAGGAACATTCTGGGCACAGACGTCTGCAGAAATCCAAGCTAAGTGCTCCAGCATGGTGCCCAAAGAGTTATTTTTTCTTACTGGGTACCACCCATCTCCTTACCTTTTTTAAGGGTCTCACAGATCCATAAACAAAAGTGCAGCATAAAACAGCCTCTCTTAATACAGCTTTTGCCCTACCTTCCTCTCTGTAAGCTTATCACACAAAAAGAGACTTAATTGTGTGCCTGATCCACACTGTTCTTTGACTGTCCTGGCTGCAATGAATATATGGAATCTCAACTTTCATTGTCATTACTGGGCAGTCCTTATACCCTTTCACAGTAGGGTTGCCAACTCTGACTGAAGCTATTCTGGGATATTTTTTCCCCCAACATGATATAATGTCATTAATTGTACTGTTCAACCCATTTACAATATCAGTCTCCCAGATGGCTTTCAATAGTCACCAGGAGATCAGTGTTGATTCTGGTACACTCCTGGCCAATCCAGGAGGATTGGCAACCCTATTTCACAGCCAGGGATTACACATGTGGTAGATTTTGTAGGCTAACTGAATTGCACATGCCAGAGGCTCCTTGTATTCCTCTACTCCCTTGCAAGCTTCCTGTGTGCCACCCTTCCATGCCCCTTTGTTTTCAGGGATTTCAGGAAATTCTTCCTCATCCCTGTACAATTCCTATGTCCTCCATCATCTTTGTTCTTCATTTTCCTTGCTATGTGAGCATATCTCATGGAAGGGCTCTGTGTACATCCTCATTCTTTTCATTCCTCCCATGACAGGGGTTCATTGTGATGTCCCATTTCTCCCCTATACCATATATTGTCTCTCCCTTTATCAGAAGTTTGGTGTATCTGTATCCCCTCTCTCCTCAGAGCAGGAGTCTCTGAGATTCCCATCTCATTGCCTTCACCTCTCATTCCTAGCTTCCCCCAGATCTCTACTTTCCCCTGCCCACTTCCACACTGTCTTTTACATCACCACTCCCTCCAGGTCCCTCTATTTCATTCTGTAGATAGACAAACAGAGAATTCCTGTCCACCACACCATTAGACCTGGCTTTGCTCAGTCAGGTGTCCAACATACCATCTGGCAGGAAAAGAGAAATACATACCTCTTGCCATTGCACATAGGCAATGGGTAGTTAACTAGTTGGTGACCCTTAGGACTACGAAGGAGGGGCTCAACTCTACCAGGTTGGACCTTGGTATTGTGGGCATCATCATAAAAAACACTGGTAATGGCTGCTCATGCTGGTAGTGGCTTGCCAAATAATTCATAACCACTCATAATCCCAGGCCCACGATTTTGCTTTTCAACTGCTACAATGATTTGGGTTTGTGTTTTTATTTATCTAGTTTGTGATAGAAAACATATATAACAAGAATTGCTGTAGGACATTCCTAGATCACAAATTTGCTGTGCCTCAAACACAGTGTGGTTCCACATGTGCTAGAGCTCGGACCAGAAGCAATATAGTTGTATCCACATGGTGTTAAGGATGGTCTAAATAGCTCTAGTATGAATCAGGGTTTATTAACTTGCCCTCTGCACCAGACTCAACAACATTACTTCCAGCCAGGGTGAAAGTGCAAAAAGCTGCATGGTGTTTGAGGGCACTGGAGTCAGGCATAGTAAATCTGTGCTCCAGACATAACTGTAGCAGATCAAACCAAAGGTAAACCCTTGAAGTAATATTTTACCTTTCCCTGTGGTCAGACATAAGCTTCTGTCTTGGTTAAAATCCATTGTGGAAGATGACTGTAGGATCTGTAGCTAGACTTGTAAAGATTAGCTGATGAATTCTGTCTCTGATTATATTAATCCTGTGTGGAGGAACGCAGACCT
Organism: Gavialis gangeticus; assembly: GCF_001723915.1. Taxonomy (NCBI): domain Eukaryota; kingdom Metazoa; phylum Chordata; order Crocodylia; family Gavialidae; genus Gavialis; species Gavialis gangeticus. The sequence goes on along the minus strand of NW_017729033.1, from coordinate 68,446,579 downwards.
GCTACTGTATTCCCAAACGCTATGTTCAGGATGTAAAGATATAAGATGTAAGAGGTTCCTCTTCAATTGCTTCATTTTATGCATTTCAGTTGTTGTCAGTTTTTGATTTGTGGATCTAAGTAGTAGTCAAAGGCAAAAATAAACCAAAAGAAATCATTCCTACTCAGCAATGCTGGTAGTTGGGAGCATTACCTGAATGGGGGCAGTGTGCTCATGCTAAGCAAGCCAATTATGTTGGAAAAGAGATTTTCTTTGTGATAAGTGAACTATATTTTTGCCTTTATTCTGTACTGAGTTTTTGGTTGGTTTTGAGCACAGCTGTTTCATACCAGTGAGGATCTCAATGTAGTTTCTTCAGGGAATAATTGAATCAGGGTGGAGTCTGCCACAGTCAGCCCTACCCACTGTTGGCACTCACTCACGTGAGGGGAGAGAGAAACCAACATCTGTCCAAACTCCATAGCCCAATAGGCTAGCATAATTAAAATACCTGAAGCAACAGCACACCAGGGACTGATATGGCTAGCACCATGTGGCCATTTTGGCTTTCCAGCCTGAAGGTACAAGTACTAGTTTTCAGCTGAGTCAAACAAGGACAAAAAGCCAGAATAAGAAATCTTTACTGCTTTGCCACCACATATGACCTACATGCAGAGGTAGAGCTGCCTAACATAACCCGAGTAGTTTCAGTCCTTAAGGTCTTCAGCCATAGTTTGTCCCTGAGGAATGCCCATGCCACATGCCCTCTGGCATATGGCGGGTTATTCGGAGTGGGGTAGGAGAGGCTGGGCCCAGCAACAACTATGCTAGCTCCATCAGCCTTGCCTGGGGCCCATGGAAAGTGCAGCTGTGGTGCTCCTGCAGCTTGGAGCCTGACCGGCAGCCGCATTACAGCCCTGGCAGGCCAAGTTCCGGTTTTGGGTGGCTCATGCTGCCTCCATGTGCGCTGCCCTGCTTTTTTCTGCATGGGTTTTTTTGGCCCTGGCATCTCCTGGGATCAAAACCACTTGCCCGTGCTTCAAGGTAGCAGCACAGTAAATGCCCAAATGTGCAATGTCTGGTGACACAGAAGGGTCTGCGGTGCCACACAGAGCATGGTTGCACTCATCTGGACGCAGCCTAAGAGTCCTTCTGACCGTCCAAACAATAGTCCAGAAGCAGCCTTGTTATTCGGCTTTGCTCCTTTGGCAGTCCCTCAGCCAGTCTTCATATCACAAAGCAATATTACACCATCCTAACAGAGGCATAAAACAACCCTTTAGCTTTTCTCCAGGCATCATGAAAGAGACCTTTTTAGAGCTGAGCTCTTCTGAGTTTCGGTCCACTCCTTCCTCAGCTCAAGTTGCTTGTTCCTTCTCTTCTTGGACTTCTAAATAATTGCCTGCTACTAATCACCCACAGCTGTGTGTGTCTGCCTCTTTTAAAGGGCCACACACCTTTTACAAAGTCCCTGCAGTGGGGGCATATCCCACCAATACCCTACTCACTTGCACCTGCTGTCACTCTCCAAACCTGAAAGTATGCTGGTGAGGCTGCTCCAGGATTGTTCCTTACTGGCTAGTCTCAACCACATCAGGGACAGGGCTCAAATGCAAGTACAGAGATAGCATCTTCATTGGCATGCTTTGAGATTTGGAGTGTGCCTATGGTTGCAGGTGGGTAAGAGCTGCTCAGGCCCTATGATGTTAGGATCTGCTGTCACCATGGTATAGATAAGGCCTTGAAAGTTAATCAGCAATACCTGAGATTTAATCTTCATCTATTTTATGGGGTGAAGTAAATGTCGACATTGCCTGGGTGCATTACCTATTTGGCTGACCGTGGAAACATGATTTCATCTCTTATCCCTCCAACAGAATGTATAAGTCCTATGGCGATAATGTCCTCAATTTCACACAGTAATACATATATATCATCTTTCAACAAGAAATCTCTTGCATTGCAGTGGTTCTTCCATTTCCAATAGCACACTAGTTGGAAGAGCAAAGGCACTTAATCCATGCAACAGTAGTTTACTGCCTTCCATAGCAACTCAGACAGTTATGAACCAATCTTTTGAGAAGACTTTCTTGTCACTGACAATTTCAAGTCTATCAGCTTCATACTGTGCTAAATGTTTTTTGTATTTTAAACTCCAAGCTGAGAAGCTGATTGAATTTTTGCATGTGGACACATTTGAAAATTCTTCAGAGAGGCATTGAACAACATGCTCTGACTCAGTTTTAACTGCATGTTTGAAAGAGTATATAAAACTTTTTTGTTTTATGCTGAGATTATTTGATAAATAGAATGCACTGTGGTTTATGATCTATTAATTAACTGAGAAATTACCTTTCCCACTGCTAATCTCTGCATGTTAGGCACAGGTCAGTCACTCTTCTGCATGTCTGTGTGATACTTTCAGTGGTTCTCAGCCTTTTTAGACGAGCCCCCCCCCAGTTATATTCAAGGCGCCCCCTTGGAAAATGTCAGCTCTTAATTTTCACTTGTTTTTGACTACAGAAAATTAATGCAGCAATTTTCTTTTGCAAAGAATTCAGAAAGACACAACAGGCCAGCATGTTTTTGACACTCTAGATTCCTGGCTGAAATCTCTGGATTTTTCCTGTGGATCATGTTTGGACACCTAACAGTGCTAATATTGTGTGGCACCCTTGAAAGGGTCTGAAAGCACCCCAGCACCCTGGTTCAAAACTATTGCTTTATCTATTTAATGGATTTATGGCCTATTGCCATTGCACAATGTCTAATTAAGTCAACACCTCTGCAAAAAAAAAAAAAAAAA
>NW_017729033.1:68432178-68443652 GCF_001723915.1 Gavialis gangeticus | reverse complement strand
AAAAAAAGTAGTACACTTGACTCCATTTAACAATCAGGGAACTGAAACACTGAATCAGTTTTAGTTAAAAGCACCAGAAAGCCCCACTGAAGTGCCCGATCTGTGCTGTGGAGACAGGTCAAACTAACATGCTGCTTTTCCCAGTAAAGCGCAGGGGGCATTTTTTTCCACATCTGTCAGTGCCCTGTTATAAAATCTCCCTCACACATATCTGTGGTTGCCTAGCAAGTCTGTGGCAGAGCATCAAATTGATCTTTGGTTTCCCAATCTCTAGGCTACTTCCTAGCCATGCTCTTTCCTCTCTTATTCAGCTATGCACCAGACTGTGTTTGAGAAAACTAAGTGATCCCATATGAAGGGCCCAATCATGGTCCTGTTAAAGTCTTTGGAGTTTTGTTCCTAACTTCAGCATGAAACCCAGCATGGAAAAGTCCCTCAGCTTTTATTGTCCTGGCAGGAAAGAATCAGGTGTGAAAACCTGTTCCCTTTGGGGTTAATTTCAATATTTATACTACTTTAGTGAGGCTAGGATTCTGCCCTATATTTCACAGGCAAAAAGGCTGACTTTAACTCTTCTGCCATCAACACCAGTTTGAAAAAGGTATCTATTGATTTCAATAGAGGCACTCCTTATTTATACCAGTGCAAGTGAGAAGAAGGCAACCTTGTTTTTATTTTAAATTTACCGTATATAATTTGACTCAACTGTAGAAATTACTTTTTTCCAAAATTCTGAGTCAGGGCCTGGACACACAACACAACAATCAAAGTTACCATTATGCTCATATAAACAATGATTGAACCCACAGCATATAGCCTCAACTGATATAAGTTACTAGAATCTAACGAGTTTCCCTGACAAAAATCAGGGGTAAAATACCTTTTTAAGTTATAACTTTTAGTTGTTTTGCCTTTGCTTCTATCCCAGTGTAGATGTTTGCTCAGTGTGAACAGGCAAGGTGATATGATAGCTCCTACTGCAGCAGCTACTCTGGGAGAGCTTGGTTCTTCATCTGCTCCAGTCACTGGTGTAATTCACATCAGTGTTTTGTACGCTGTGGGCACATGTACACTTGCCCCTGACTGTGTGGCAACAGCCATTACTGTGTAGTCCTGGCAATGCATGTGTTTTTTCTGATCCTACTGTGAATAGTGTTGGCATCATGGTTTGTGCCCTCCAACACGATGTTGCTGTAGCGATGAACTACGTTGACATAGCTCGTTGCTACAGTGACATAGCGTCTGGTGTAGATGCACCCTTTAAGTTAGGTATGCTGTGTTATTGTATCATGTTTCCAAGCCCTTACACTCAAGACTAGTATCTAGTTTTGTATACAGGCTCAAGTTATATTTTATTTGCATTATAATAGCAGCAAGAAGACTCAGTCAAGCACAGGAGACACTTGTGGTTGGTGTTGTAGAAATGCATAGAAAACACAATCCAGGTTCTAGTCTAATTGAAATCAAGATACAACAAATAATTTAATGGGTAATAGAATGATAAGGATGATCGAAGTGAATGAAACACCAAGTTACACAGTTCAGCTATGTGTACAGTCAGATGGTTTTGGTCTAAGTTACAAGATACACATAAATAAAGCAGACAGTAGGAAGCCCAATCAGCCATCTCTCTTTTAGCATTTATTAGTTGCCAATTTTCCCAAGGCAAAATGGTAAAATGATTTGAAGTACAACTGGGTAGGAAACAATTTTTCAATCTCAATGCAAAATTTTTTGAAATTGCAAAAATTTTCCCACTCAGCATCAGGATGACTCAGAACCCTTTTAAAACAGGGAAAGACATCCTAGAAAAGTGTATTCACCTTGGATATAGGAGGCTAAGTTTCAAGCCACTGAACTGAATCAGGCAGAGCAAGGATTTGGAGTTGTGTGAACTACTTCCCAAATGAATGTCTGAACCATAGAGCTATTGGTTTTCCTTAACTGTGACCAAAAGTATAGTTGTAGACCTGATAAACCTTTCCTGAAGGAAATTTCATTTAAACTGGCAGGCGACTGTAAAACGTTTAGGTGAATAAATTCTTAGCTGTAAATTAAAGGTCAGTCTACAATTTAGCATGCATTAAAACTTGCCGTCCCCATACAGAGTTGCAGAAGAGCCTAAGCACAGGAGATCCAAAGTGTTTCCCATGGCTAGGAATCTGGTCATATTTCAGTAGACTTTCAGCCAGCATGTACCTTTTGAGCATACGCCAAAGTATAGGATGCCCCTGCCCATCTGGTTTCTTTCCCTTAGTTCCTTTCTGAATTGGAATAATGGAAGAGAAAGAATAAATGATTAATTACTGTGATGATCCACTGGCTACCACCTCTTGTAGAATGTGAAATAGTTTGACTTAATCACAGTTTGAGTGGAACTGTATTCCACTACGCAGTGGAAAGTTACTCTTTAAGAACAACAGTGGCACAAATATCCACTTTTGTTTAGGTGCCTAAATATGAAATTAGGTGTCTAAATTTTGGGACTTGGTGTAAAAAATTGGGTCTACCTTATTTAGCTAAGGTCATGTGATGAGTTAAGTGGCTGCTTCTTTCCACAAGGAGTATTCCCAAAGAATACTCCAAAGCCAAACCATCCAATGCTGACCCACGGGTTTGGAGTTTCTTGGATAGCAGAAAGGTGATGGTTTTTCAAAATTCAATTCAAAATTATTTGAAATCCAGCCGTACCTGGAATTTTCATGTTGACCATTGACAAATTCTTAAAAGTCAGAGCACAGAGAATCAAGGCTCAGATTCTGGTTTTTGCTCTCCTAGTTGTGTCTGGTTGTTGCAATGTGTTTTGTAGATAAGATCAACCTAGATTCAGAAAATACTTTCCCATTGTTAACACCAAGGGAAGTTCTATGAATGAATCAAGGTATGGGTGAGTGACTATTGAAAGGCCCCATCTAGAATGTCCTTGCAATTTGTAAAGGGGTGAGTTCTGATCATATTTTCATACTTAACATTTTTGTTTCTACTTTCATAGGGATAAGTCAGACAACCCTGAAGTTATAGTGCTGACATACACAAAACTATCGATTTCTGTGAGAGTTACACTTTTAAGGAGAACAGGATAAGGTATGTTATATAAAGCTAGATTTTTATACTGTAAGTATTGTGTAGAGAGAGACTATGGTTCAGAAGGTGTGTACTTTTATATGTAATTGTAGATCATGAATATAAATATTTAGAATTACAGTTAAGTTACATTATTGCTTTATAGTTTAAAAACATTCTTAAATTTTAGTTTGGTCAAATGGTTCTATTTTCAGCTGTTGCAGAGGCCTTTCTGTTTTATATTGATTTTTACATCCTATATTCCAGATATGCACTGATTTATGCAGGTGCAAAGAGATTATTGTAGTTAAATTGCACATCTCTGATTTCTATTATACATTTTCTGCTCTTTGTCCCGAATAGGAGAGCTTGTGACATACAAGTATCAGTGTGAAGAGATTCCTTTTGATACCTGCCCATTACCAACCGGCTTTTCTATTTTCAAATTCTTCTTTTTCTCTTATCCCAGGCCATATCTGTCTAACCATGAAGGTAGGTGTGATTAACACCCAGCACTCCTTTGTAAACATACCCACGGTGACAGTAGAAGACACAGACATGGACAAAGAACTAACAGAGAGCGGAGAAAGCAGGTAAACTAAACTTACTAAATTTTGCTTTTATTAATTTCTATGGGAATATCTGGAGACCGATATTCATCCTTGTGTTGTTTTCTTCGCTATTCTCCTCAGAACAAGCTCATTTTTAAAATTTTCATGAGGAGAAAGGTAGAACATGACAGGCCTTGTCAGATTATATGGATTATTTAAAAAAATGGATTCAACTGCTAAAAAGGTGCACACAAATCATATTACAAAGCGTTCCCATTCAGCAATATAACATAACTTGAGCTGTGTCAATACTGCAAAAACAACATTAGTGAGTAAATCCCACTTTCTTAGTATTTACAACCCTTTGATTTTGATTATGTTCAGAAGGTCATGATAGTTTATTTTTATTCACAAGAATGTTGATAGGAACCTATAAGATTAATTAAATTGTGAGTAAACATTTTTGCACGTTCACCCTAGAAATTCCATTTTGAAAAGCTCTTTTTTATCATTTGCAAAGGTGAACCTCACATCTACAAATGTTTGTAGATAATTTACATATAGAGAAGGGGACTCCAATGTATAAAGCTTAGTTCACAAAAATCATAGGTTAAAGTTGTTATCCCTGATCATAGTTCAAGTCCCATGAATGTGTGCACATGCCCCTCGTCATCACACCTCTTACCCTGGGTTATAGGTCTTTCTCACTTGGAAGTGACTCAAACCCTTCATCTTCCACTTACCAGGGAGTGCGCTAACCATCAGATTATAAAATGGGCAGGTGGAGGCATCTTCCTTTCACCTGCTGAAGTTGAGCCACTGGGAGTTCAAGTAACAGACAGAAAATTGAAATATTGAAACTCTCTGAAGCATTACCCTTTCACTGTAGTATCTATATCAAGTTGGTAGCAGTTTAAAATATTTGTTCGTATCAGCAGAAGAATAAACTCTAGTTGTTTTGCTTTTAATTAATATCTTTTATATTCCCAACTTTAATTGTCAGAAGTAGTTAGCTTAACATAGTAACATTACCAGAGTGAAACATTTCTCAGATATCATTCAAGCTGCCTTTGCACCCCTCTAACCCTTAGTTACATTACTGAGGGAAAGAAAAGAGGGGAGAAGATAAGGAGCTGTATTCTCCATTAATCTGGCTCTTGGGAGGAGGTTGGGAGATTTCTTTTATTCACAAGCCAATTGAAGGAGTTCATAATGCCTCTTCCCACATCTGAACCCCATAATGTTCTCTTCTAACATATGTGCAGGTAGTCTAATAAGCTTTGACTGTTCCTTTGAACACAGAAACTTTTCCCAGTGCTAGAAGAGCAAGGGAGCACTGGGCATGTCTACATGTACATTAATGCACTGTTGCTACTGTGCATTAAGTTTATGAGTTACTAAATGTGCAGTAGCCAGCACCTGAGCACAGTCTTTTCGGGACACTTACTGAGCAGTAGACTAATTCTACTGCACATTAGCACAGCTTTTTCCATGACACGCTAATGTGCAGTAGAATTAGTCTACTGCTCAATAAGTGTCTCATGTAGACAAGCCCACTGTAACTTTCCATAATCTAGCAGCTCCTCTTCAGCTGGATCTGGCTGTTTTTTATAAATTCAACTGATTTCACTCATCTAGAAGTATAAAGTTGATATTAAAAAGGACCTTTAAGCAAATAAAAAATTTGGATTCAATGTAATGTTTTTTTCACAAAGAATTTATGCTGAGTTAAAATATATAATTACTACTTCCAGCTATTTTTAGAATACCTCCCATTTTGGTTGCCTTAAAAGGCTGGAGAAAATTACTTCAGATGAAAGTTGCCTAAATCCAGATTTTTTTCCTGGAAAAAAAATCAAAGTTCACAGCTAAGATAGACCAATAATTATAATGATCAAAATCACTGTGATGATCTGTTAGAAGAAAACATGAGATGCCTGCCCTCTTTCTGTAGGGTACATATCAACTCTATGAATCTGTCCATCTGATCCTACTTATGTGTATTTTCATCTGTTTTCTTTTGTATCTCACTTTCTTTATGCACTTAATTTATATATTAACTTTATAGGCCACCCTTCCCAAAAAGGCTCAGGGCAACTTACAATAAAAGCGAAAAACAAATACAGAAACAGAATAAAGTACTAAAATAAGAACAAACAAAACACCTTTCCCTACCCGCTGGCCTATTCAGGTAAAGAAAACAAATTAAAAAACAATCCACCCAACCCCATCCCACCCACTCCTGCTTCCCTGCCTCTGACCAAATAGAGCACCTTGCTCCCCTTCCACTTAACCCAACCTCACTTCCCAGTCCAGTCTTCCATTAAAGAGAACAACAGTTCTCCCCGACCTATTATTCCCTCCATCCCTGCCTACCACCATTCATTCCCCTGCCTCACACACAGGGAAGTCCTCCTCACCCCCTTACTGACCCTTCTAAACTACATCCCCTTCTCTCTAAAGGGGCTGTGCTTGTCTCTAAACCCATTCATCATCACCTTCCATACAAGAACACATAGTTCAAAATAAAACAAAAATCACACCTCTTCACCCTGTCTTAGTCCCTGCCAAAGGGCAATGCTAAAGGGTACCCTTGAGCATCTCCTTTTGGTGGGGGCCAAAATAGGGTAGCTTGCAGTTTCTTTTATCTAATGTTAATAAACTCCCATTTTATTAGGTGTAATATTGACATATAAGGACCAGTCTTCAAACACAGACCCCTAAGTAAAACACCTTCCCCCACGTGAGCATTTAGTTAGTTTATAGTCATATATAAAATTGGCCAGCCTATATATCCAAATGAAGATACCTGCATTTAAAAATTGGATCCATGATATTCAGGCATATATTAGGGAAGACAGTGGAGACATTTACATGAGATGTTTACTGTACAGCTGACTAATTAGCTCCACAGGAAATGTCTCAGCATCTACATATTCACCCTATTAGGGCACAGGAAATTAATAAACTCTGCAGCAGGCTAGTACCTGTAAATACAAGTACTACTCTGATGAAAAGTTTTTTTGTGCATGTCAGTGCACGTGTAGACGCTGACTGGCTGGCTGGGGTGTGAGGGTGCTTCAGTGCTGGGTCTGTCTGCTGGCTAGCCCCATGTTGAGGCACCTTGTACCCAAACCAGTCCCTCCACAGCACATTGAGACTGTCTGGAGTAGCCCTGGGCTGGCAGGTTGATCCTCTGGGTCCTTTGCCAACCAAGGCTGCTCCAACTTGGCTCAATGTGCTGCAGTCCAGGTACATATGTAAACGGTGCACCCAGGAGCTTCCCAGGAGCAATAAACTCTGGAGCAATAAGCTGCAGAATTTATTGCTATGCATTAATGGCACATATAGACGTGCATAATATGGGTAAAATCCTGGCTTCATAGAATTCAACAGCAAAACTCTTGTTGACTTGAAGTGTTCTAGCTCATCCCTTTCTTTTCTTTTCAGAAATATTGGAATTCTGATAATGGAAAATATAGACATAATCAAAATAGCAAGTGGGTTTTTTCATGTCTCTTTACTGGACCTATCTCATATTATGGATATTAATAAACCTGCAAGGAACTTTAACCAAGCCATGCTTATGTAAATCTTATATTAGAAGACTGTTTTACAGGTCTCCTCTCACTCAGCATATACCATATAACAACTGTATTTTACTGTTTCCAAGGAAACCATATATGCATGGTGGCACTGCACTCTACAATGTTAACAACAACAGTAATAAAGATGAGTAAGTATTTTACAGTTTAAGTATAAGGAGAAATAAAGTTGTTACTAATATAAATAGTAATGATAAGGGTAGAATCCTTCCCTTGCAATTTTTTTTACCAAACAAGTATTCAATAACCAATTCTACATATGTATGACTTACATATAAAGATAATGTGCACAGTGTCTGATAATTTATAAGGCTAATGTAATGTGTATTATATTAAATTATAATAGTTCTGCTTGAAGACTATAAACAGTGATTTTGGTTTTATTCATTAGCCAAAATGTGTAAGCATAACATTAGCTTTACAAAAATCAACAGATTTTAACAAAAAAAGCCATTGGTAGTAAATACATGCCTCTCATGAGTCTGTCACATTTTTTTCTTCTTAGAGAAGAGAAAAAGAAAAAGAAAAAAGAAAAGAAGAGGTAAGACAATACAGTAATAATGATACTACATTGTAGGAGACTGAGTTCCTTCTCAAGTTGCTATTCAGTTTTTTTCTTTAACAACCATACATTTTAATTCATTTTCCAGCAAGTCTGAAGATAAAAAGAAAAAGGATCCAGATGCACAAAAAAGCAAGGGAAAAAAGGAAAAACACAAAACTAAAGAAAAGGATAAAGAAAAAAATAAAGATAAAGAAAAAGATAAAAATAAAGATAAAGACAAAGATAAGAAGAAAGAAGAGTAAGTTTTCCGATTAGCATTGCATTTTTCTAAAAAATTGCCTTAGATATAGAATTGAATCAATGGTTATGGGTGTACTGCAAGCCAACTGTGTATGGTATCCCTAATAAAGGAAGATTCATGTTATTGTTAGCACATCTTAATCCATGGAGCTGTTTCTATAATTCTGCAGATGGATACTCTTATTCCTGCTTGTTTCGTGAATTAGAGGCTGAGAAAGGAAGACAGAAGAGCAGCATGATGCCTCTGCTCCCTTTCTTGCCCAAAACATTGATTCTAAAAACAGCATATTTTAAACATGAAATGCCAGATATTGTGGCAATTAATCTGCCATTTCATAAGACTAAACAAGTATATGAAAGTATAAATAAAAATACAGAGCTTACCTCTGTCTTACAGAAAAGGATACAAAGCACTTTGCCTGATTTCAAAACTGATTTTCATATGTGTTTTATATGTTTTACCACTTTGTTGTGACAGCCTGTTAAGTTTCTGCATATAAAGGCATAATCAGTCCAAAACATTGAAATACTGGTAGCCATAAAACCATTACTTTCTGGAATAATGAAGCCTAGATGCTTTGGATCATTTATCAGACAGAATAATTAATTTAGTATTAAATAAGTTACTTAAAGAAGGTTAAAAGTATAGGTATCTCTCTATGTTGGGGTCTGGCAGTTTCCCTTAGCAATGTGGCCTAGCTTTTAGTCCCAGTCATGTTCTCCTACTGATTTCTTGTCCTTCCTAAATTTAAGTGAGGAAGCTAATCTTCTTTCTTTATAAGAACATTTTTGTGTTTCCTAAAACCTATAACCTACTTAATGTGCATATTTTTATTTATGTCTTAATACTCCCTTTCCTTTCTGCTTACTGTTCAGGGAGAAGAAAGACATTTTTATTGTTGACCCAGCAGGAAATATGTATTACAACTGGCTGTTCTGTATCACGATGCCTGTCATGTACAACTGGACCATGATCATTGCTAGGTGATATTTTAGTCTCTGTGCATATTTTTCTCTTTGCTGTCTGTTGCCCATATCTGTTTGCCTTAAGGAATACATTCTGTTTTTTGGGTAGAATGGATGCAAATAGTGTATTAGCCCAGTATTTTATTGTATATACTTTTTTTGCTGATATTGAAGTCTAATAGCTCTTCTGCTCAGAAACAAAGGCCACACACAACTTTGAGGGCTCTTTCTAGCATGCCTTTTGTCCAGTTCAATAATTACCTTTAAGAATATTAAGAATAACTTTATTTTTTGTCTGATACTTCCATATTCTTCAGTCTTAAGTTTTCTGTGACTAAAATGCACAGATATTAGAAAAAACTGGAAAGTTATAAACTGAAAAAGGTCTCCTTATAGAAAAGCTTAGACAAGCTTATCTATCAGCATAACAACCAGCACTTCCTATAATTACTGAAATTAATCTTACTCTGTTAAATTGTTTTTCTAAAAACCTATGCACTCCAAGTTCTAACTATTTTAAAGGCAGGTCTTTACATTTTTTTTCCTCAAAAACTTTAAACTACACTTTTTCATATTTGCTTTCATGTTAATAAAGTTTTGATAAACATATTTTGTTTTGAAAGTTTGATAAAATATAATAGATTACCTTTAATGAATATGTAAAATAAGTGGCAAACTCTAGGGCCTCTGATTATATAGAACATTCAATCTATCAATCACTGACTTTCATGGGACTACTGCAGTCTATTTCAAGTGTGTGTTTCTCCCCTTTTGCTATCTAGAGCCTGCTTTGATGAACTTCAGAATGACAATTTAACCATGTGGTTCCTTTTGGATTATTCTTCTGATATTATCTATCTTGCTGACATGTTTGTACGGACAAGAACAGGTAAATATACTCACTGGTATCTACTTACATTTATATATCTATATTAGGCACTTTAAAATGTCCAGCAGGGTACTAATTTTAGGCCAAGTACAAGAATTAAAGAAGGATTGTCTCCTGGAATATATATATATTATATTAATATATATGGAATCATATATTATACAGACATACATACATATATATATGTATGTGTGTGTGTGTGTGTGTGTGTATAAATATATATATAAAATATATATATTTTAAATTGCCAGTTAAATTGCCATTGTAGTTATATTATGATGAAAAAGTAGTGAAATACAGGAGTTTCTTGCTACAATTGTTCTGATTCCTTTATTCAGGTAAGAACTTCACGCTGAGATAAGCCTTAAGATTACATGCTTATCCTAAGTTCTAGCATAAAGGAGTTTCCAAAACAGGAGTAATTTGATTGAAAATGCAGCTTCTCTAGTTTTGGAATTGTACGCTACATATTTGACATTATATATGTTCTGTGGTATACTGCATTACATATTATATATTTGATAAATTAATCTGTAATATATTTGAAAACATCCTCATTTAAATATTTCATAAAGAAGGTCCCAATCCAAATAACTGGGAATTTGCCTGAAAAAGATGGCTATGATCCAACCACTTATGCTCAAGCATGGCTCCTACAGGAGTAAAATGGAATGTGAAAATCCTATATAAAGAACATCATTTTGCTTATGTCCAGGATATGTTGATTTTTAGTTTCCACTGACAAAGTACCATGAAACCCAAGTCACCGACACTGTCCTCAAACTATGCTATCTAGTCAAAGTAAAGCTACACTCCCGTAATAGAAACCCCAGTAGAGGAGGATTGACTTTTCCATCACTTTCTTTTGCGGTGAATCCGCTGATATGCAAGGGGCCACACTGGCAAACAGACATAAAATTGCACCTCCCACATTGCTAAATATCATTCTGAATTTCATCCAAACATGTGCAAGAAGCATGATCTATGAACTGTAAATCAGGACACACTATAGTAATACCTCAGTTAAGGAGAAGATGTGTTCCCTGACGTCACTTTGTTTTCAGAAACTTCATTACCAGAGGTAGAAATAACATAGGAGGCATAGGGGTGCATTCCAGGACTTCAGAGAAGGGGGAGGGGGGCACGACATTAGGAAAATATCATTAAACTAGCAAATTGCCTGTCAAACATGATGGGAGGGGGGCAGGTGGGGACAGAAGCCTGCATTGCCCGCCCCCTCCCCATCCAGGGCTGTTCCCTCCACTTCAGGTCGGGGTCCAGCTTCCCCCTGCTTCCCCCCACTGCTGCTTTGGGTCCAGGCCTGCTCCCCCACCCTGTCATTTTGGGTCCAGTTCACCGCCCATTCACCCCCTACCACTTCGGGTGCGGGCCTGTGCCATTCAGTGCCATGCTGCCAGCTCCCAAGAATGGGGGAGGGAGGGAAGCTTGCCCATGGTGGCGGTGGTAGCGGTGGTTGTGGTGGTGGCTGCAGTCACTGTGGCTGGGGCACTGCCACTAGTAATCCTCCCTTCCCTTCTCACTCCCCTCCCTCCCTTCCTCCCCTCTTCCCTGCTGTCTCCCCCTCCCTGCCAGGT
>NW_017729033.1:68405976-68422045 GCF_001723915.1 Gavialis gangeticus | reverse complement strand
ACCGCATGCTACAGCTGTCTCCAAGACGCAGGCCTGGGGGAGCCAGGCCAGTGCTGCTGGCCTCACCCTCCTGCTCTGTCCACTCTGTCGCCACCATCATGGCAGTGAGCTGCCCCCACTGCCTCCTGTCCAGAATGCTCTTGGAGCAGTCTGACTGGTTGTTTCAGACAACAAATCAGAGTGCAAATAAAGTATTACAGATAGATAGACAGACTAAGGCTTCTATATATATAGAACTAGCTAACTTCCCATCAAGAATGATGGGAGAGAGGAAGCAGGCGGGGATGGAGCCCTGGCCCCCACCCTGTCTGGGCCCGCTCCCCCTTCCCTCTTGCTGCTTGGGGTCCAGACCTGCCGCAGCAGTGACGGGAAGGGAGGAACACACCCAGGCCTGATGTGGGGGATGACCAGGCCTGAGGGTGGGCTTAAGCCAGGCTGCCATGGTGAGGGGGAAAAGGGGGGTTCAGGCGGAGCGGGCTCAGGGCCAGTGCAGGGGAGTGGGTCCAGGCCCGACGTGGGGAGGAGTCTTGCTCCTCCTCTCCTGCCCCCACAGCTACCGTGTTGGGCTGGGCCAGGCTGGGCCAGGCCCGCTGCCCTCCCCTCAACTGCCACGGCAGGCCGACTTTTCTCCAGCTCGGGTTCACTCCCCACCCATGTCAGGCCCAGGCCCAGTCCTCCCCTGGCCCCACGGTCACCGCTGATGCCACAGCGTGCCCGCTTCTCCCCCGCCCATGTTGGGCCCACTCAGGGATGGGAGAAGTGGGGGAGAGGCCAACACGGGGGAGGGAGTAGAGGAGAAATGGGCCCTGGCTTGAGGGGGGGAGGCGGCTTGCTCCTTCCATCCCCCAGGGCCTCCACAGTGGGGGATGGACCGCTGCAGTGGGCCGGCTTTTTCCCTGCTCAGGCCTGGACCCACTCCCCCCCCCCCTGCATTGGGCCTGGGCCTGGGCCCGTTCCCTCCCTGTGTTGGCCACTCCCTGTCTGCACTGGGCCCAGGCCCACTCCCCTCCCCACAACATTGGACGCAGGCCTGCTCCCCTCCTCTCTGTGTTGGGCCTGGGCCCATTCTCCCCTCGCCTTGTGTTACCTGCAGGGAGCAAGCCCGGGGGGACAGCCCTGTGGGCCTCACCCTCCACTTCCATCTGTGCTGGCCTTGCTCCCTCCCTTCTCCATCCCCTGTGTCCCCACCATCATGATGGTGGGCTGCCTTCTGTCAGAATGCTTCTTCACACTCTGATTGGCTGTTTGTCAGCCAATCAGATTGCAAATAAAGTGTTATGGACAGACAGACAGATTTAGGCTTTTATTAGAATACTCAATTAAATGCCCCCCATAGGTCCCCTGGCCCTGCTCGTGCCTCTCACTCTGCCCCAACAATAGTCCTGCTGGAAGGGGCACCCAGCTACCAGGGCTAGAGGCCTGGGTGGCTCCCCATCACCGTGCACACTCCTGGGGGGTGGAGGAGGTTTGCACCTCCAGATATGTATGCGGGGCAGGCACAGGCTGCGGGCTCTGGCTCCCACCCTGCTTCCCTCTCCCAGGACCTCCGCAGCCCGGTGGGCACAATCCAGCATGGCAGGGAGCAGTGGGGCCCTGCAGGGATCTCCTCGCCACTGTGAGCTCTGCCCTGCCCTGGCAACATGCCTCCTGCACATGCCACTGCTTTGAGGGGTACAGCCCCGCACTACTGCTCTCACTGGAGGCCTCTGTGGAGGAGGTGTGTCACCAGGGAGGTGAGCAACTTCTCTGCATGGCTCAACTGGTTCCTGCCACATTGGGTGGCACCTGCTGGGCTGTGGAGGCCCCGGGGGGAGTGAAGCAGGGCAGCAGGGAACAGTGGGCCTGAATGGAGTGGCAGCAGGGAACAGTGGCCTATTTACCACTGCAAGCTCCTTACTGTGAGCTCCCTGGGACTTCCGCAGCCTCCGGCACAGCAGGGAGCAGCTGAGCCATGTGGAGAAGCTGCTCACCGCTGCTCACCCCGTGCTACCGTGGCAATGCACCCCCTCCGTGCAGGGCTGCAGTGAGGGCAACAGCACGGAGTTGTGCCCCTCAAAGCAGCAGCACATGCAGGAGGCATGTTGCCAGGGCAGCATGTTGTGGGGGCGGGGCGAAGCTTGCAGGGGTGAGGAGATCCCTGCGCATGCCCACTGTCCCCAACCGCACCAGCTTGTGCCCGCAGGACTGTGGAGGCCCTGGGGGAGGGAAGCCGAGCGGGAACCTGAGCC
The DNA here is from genome assembly GCF_001723915.1 of Gavialis gangeticus. Taxonomy (NCBI): domain Eukaryota; kingdom Metazoa; phylum Chordata; order Crocodylia; family Gavialidae; genus Gavialis; species Gavialis gangeticus. The sequence goes on along the minus strand of NW_017729033.1, from coordinate 68,419,817 downwards.
CGCAGACTATGCCTGTCCTGCATACAGATCTGGGGGGCACAGGTTCCTCCTGTCCCCTGGCAGTGTGCGGATGAGCCACCCATGGCCCTGTCCTGCTCTCCGCTGGGGCCCTGCAGCTGCCCCAAGCCCTGCCCAGATGGACAGCAGCCTCAGTCCTGCCCTGCTCCCTGCCTACAGGGGCCTCAATCCCTTTCTTCCCGCCAGTTACCTGCTGGAGCTGCTGTGCAGGCTGCCTGGGGCCACATGCATGTTCTGTACATACATGTGGCGCCCCCTGTCTTACCACCTTCCTCCCGCTCTCTCCCAGCTCCCTACAGGCTGGAACTGCCAGCCTGCAGGGAGCTCATTGCAAAATCTGTAGTTTTTCCTGGTAAAACGAGAAAGCCACAGGTTTGGGGTTTTTTCAGTTTTTCAATTTTTTTGGAAGAAAATGGCCAACTTTGTTATAAAGGAACTTTGTTCCTAGAGAATTTGTTTAACTGAGGTATTACTGTACCTGGACCAAATTTATGAAACAATAAGGGGCAGGTAAACCTTTCCAACTGCATAAGGCAGCTGCAATCTATGCTCACTTAATTTAAGGACTTAACTAGTATAGGACCTGAAACAAGCTAAGAGTGTTACTCTCAAACATGTCCCAGCTACCTGTGCCCACTCTACTTGTCCCAACCTGGAAATGAAGGAGTGAATCTGTTCTGAGAGTATATCCCACTACCTCTCTCAAGATTTCTGTGTTTGAACCCACACAGGAGCTTCAGTGCCTAATTTCTGAGTTTGATCCATTGTGAATGGGAGTTGGTGAGCAGGGAATGTTCTACAGCAATGGTCTACAAAAGTGCTGTGGAGGTAGTGTTGCTATACATAAAGGATCTACCTCTATTTTCTATAGAAATTAGGATCAAGATTATTTTTCTAACAACTGGGTGCCTATAGCTGGCTTTCTAGTTGGAAACTGAAGCACATATCTGTCCTCTTTTTTACTCAAGAGGACAAGTAAGGTTACTAGGCAGAAGGGCTGCAGGAAGAGGATGGGTTCAGGGAACATTAAGTGCTAGCTATACTGACACTCTGAGGAATGGTTCCTGGCTTCTGCATCTGCTTATAAGTCCACACACCTCAGCCAGATCATGCAGTTTGGATGGCTCTGTTTAATCAAGTCATTTAGGTCTATGACTTAGTCCCAACAGCTTCCAAACATTAAATATAGGGACTTACAGTCAGTCAATTCATGTAAACCCCTCCCCGGCAACAACTGTTCAAATTTTTGCAGCTTGATTAAAAAAAAGGAATTTATGTACCATCTGATGCTGTCTGGACTAAATAATTTTAAAGATGGATCTGGCACTTACCTATAATAGAATGAAATAGAATAGACCATAAAATGGTAGTAGTAGTAATAATAATAATAATAATAATAATAATAATAAAGATTTTATATTTAATTTTAGGGTACCTGGAGCAAGGCTTGTTGGTGAGAGAAGAAAATAAACTCAGAGACAAATATAAGGCATCTTTACAATTTAAACTAGATTTCTTCTCAGTCGTACCAACTGATCTACTGTACTTCAAGTTAGGGCTGAACTACCCAGAGTTAAGACTAAACAGATTGCTTAGAGTAGGTCGTATGTTTGAGTTCTTTCAGCGAACAGAAACAAGGACAAACTACCCAAATATATTCAGGATCTCTAATCTTGTCATGTACATTGTGATTATTATTCACTGGAATGCTTGTGTCTACTACTCAATCTCCAAAGCAATTGGATTTGGGGCGGACACTTGGGTCTATCCTGACACTTCTGATCCTGAATTTGCTCGCCTGATTAGAAAATATGTATATAGCCTCTACTGGTCAACACTAACATTGACCACTATTGGTGAAACACCTCCTCCTGTAAAGGACTCTGAATACTTTTTTGTAGTTGCTGACTTCTTGGTTGGAGTACTGATCTTTGCTACTATTGTTGGTAATGTTGGCTCAATGATTTCCAATATGAATGCAGCCAGAGCAGAGTTTCAAGCAAGGATTGATGCCATTAAACAGTATATGCATTTTCGAAATGTGAGTAAAGACATGGAAAAAAGAGTTATCAAGTGGTTTGATTACCTGTGGACGAATAAAAAAGCAGTGGATGAAAGGGAAGTTTTGAAGTATCTACCAGATAAATTAAGAGCAGAGATTGCAATCAATGTTCATCTGGATACATTGAAGAAAGTCCGGATCTTTGCAGATTGTGAAGCTGGCTTGTTGGTTGAATTAGTCTTAAAACTCCGGCCTCAAGTCTACAGTCCTGGAGATTATATTTGCCGGAAGGGGGATATTGGACGAGAAATGTATATTATCAAAGAAGGCAAACTTGCTGTGGTAGCTGATGATGGAATTACACAATTTGTGGTTCTTAGTGATGGCAGCTACTTTGGGGAGATTAGCATTCTTAATATCAAAGGTAGCAAAGCTGGCAATCGAAGAACAGCCAACATTAAAAGCATTGGGTACTCGGACTTGTTTTGTCTCTCTAAAGATGACCTCATGGAGGCTTTAACAGAGTACCCAGATGCAAAGGCCATGCTGGAAGAAAAGGGTAAGCAAATCCTGATGAAGGATGGCCTACTGGATTTAGAAATTGCAAATTTAGGAGCTGATCCAAAAGATGTGGATGAGAAGGTCACATTTATGGAAGGGGCAGTGGACAGGTTACAAACAAAACTTGCAAGGCTTTTGGCTGAGTATGATGCTGGACAGCAGAAACTGAAAAAGAGACTGACAAAAGTTGAGAAAATCCTGAAACGAAGCACAGAGCTTGAATTTTCAGATTTAGAAGACTTAGAACCGGGAGGTTCTAAACAGGAATAAATACAGGGGATTGCTGCTGGCAGCTACAGCCAAATCATGCAAGGGTCCCCATGCTCTCAACTTGAATCCTTGCAGGGTATCGCTCTTTATTATAAACAACTATTTGGTTATGCAACATCTCTCATTTCCTGTTAGGCAACAGACATAGGTGACAAGCATGAGGAACAAAAAAGGTGAAGATTCAAGGCTAAGGATGGAGAATAATGTATCACTTATGCAAGACAATGCTAATGAGCTCATTCTTTATATAACATTATTATACAACAAATGTATTTAATCTACATACTGTAATACATTGGCACCCATGTCAAGTTATACTACAGAATATATATTTTTTATAATTTTCTTCTCATATAAATATGGGAAAAAGGAAATATTTGGTAACATTTTTATTTGTTATCTGAAGTCTGTATAGGTATGTATCATATATGATGATACTACAATAACTTGTATACAAATAAGCATATTAAATATATATTTATTGATTATATATCTATAGTTATAGATATATATAAGATACAGTCCAGTAACTAACCCTGGAGTATTATGTAATGACAATTGTTCAACATTTGCAGTGAGACTTGCATCTAATGGTGATAGCTGGGAATCATGGAAAATGATCTAGCTTTTCAACACTGAATATGATTTTACTCATTCTGGTGACTTGAACTTATTTCCTGAATCTTGACTATCTAGATTTAAAGTTGTGTGTTTTCAAGGATATTGTCATCAACCGCTGGAATGATGAATCAGATATAACCTTTTGTAAGAAATTGGATAGTAAGTTTTGTTGGGTTAAAATCGAATTTTTCTTGCAGCTCACTGATACAAAGTAAAAAAATACTGTTCTGCCATATACCTGTATACAGCAAATCAGCTTGATATGAGTAACTGTGGTCATTGGCTCGGCTCTATGTCTTCAGCAGGCTTTGATCATAAATGATCTATTCAGGAATGGGATTGATTTTGAAGAGCAACAGGTATATGTTATATTTAGGAACATTTCTCTAATATATCTAGCCGCAAGTTACATCCTGTTTCTAATTAGAGGTACCCAGTAATTGGCAAAGGTGGGCCAGGCACTGAAAGACATTCATAAAGAAATGGCTAAGATCCTTTTCTCCATAGGCACAGGCAGGATTAGAAGTATAGCTTATTCAGTAATGCCAGAGTTGTAACTTGTCATATTGGAATGGTTGTATCAAAATGCAGATGTCCAGTCTTGGTTGGAAGAATTCTATTATAGAGGTTGGGTTTTGTAGGAAATAAATCATTTATTGTGCAAATGGTGGAAATCCCTTGAAGTTAAGGTAATGGACGTCCTTATCCTAGTCAAGCTTCAAGCCTGACCATATGGCTAAGATAAATGGGTGCAAGAGGATTGATGAGTTACAGTGAAACCAGTGTCTTCATACTACATAAGGACATCTGCTGGGGGGGGGGAATAGGGATAATTTTTACAGGCAGAGCCAATAGTAGTACCTATAGATAAGGTTGCAAAACTTTCATTTTAAGACCCAGTTGTCAGGTGCTTTCAATTTTCACATACTTGAACTATTTGAACTGAAATTATCCTTGCTCAATGTCTATAGGTCAGGCCCAATTTTCTTTTGAAAGTTTTACCTAAAACAGTTCAACTATTGCCAAGGATGAATTTTAGGAAAAAATGTACTGTTTTGACTATATTAAAATGGTAGTAAATAGGCGTTTTGTCTGTAAAGACTGCCTAATTTGCAGATGTTGGAAGGTATTTAGTAAATGAGACATCCAAGTATCCTAAATAACTGGATCATGACCCTGCCTCTCCTACAGAGTACCTGTGTGATGTTGGGAATGCCTCTTGAACCATACATTCCACACATAGCCATGAATTAGGTGTTCTCCATTACTTTGGTTCCCAGATTGAGATATCTGAGGTCAAATTTGCAGAAGTGTTGAGTACTCATGTGTGCAAGTGGTGTCTATGGGAGCTGTGCTTAGAACTCAACAGTGCTATAAAATGTTAAGTACTCAGAAATAATTTGCCCTAAGCATCACAAGCTGCCCCTCTCCCCAACTTAGTGGCCACTTGACAATTTTGTCCTTAATCTCTGTGTGCCTCCATTCTCTATCTGTACAATGAGGGATAATAGCAGATTCTCTCATGGGGGTTTTTGTAAATTAAATTCACTCATGTTTGTGAAGCACTCAGATATTGCACTGGTGAGTGTCCACGATGAGAGAAATACTCAAATCAGAGCAGGGTTTAAATGATGTACATAATGCATGAGGCACATATTCAATGATAAGGATAAAGATAAAACATTAAATAACTACTTATCCAGTAAGCACTTTCCATGCTGTGCACTGAATGAAGCAGGAATCCAGAGGGAAAAAGAGCATGGGATCATATAATTAAAGACTACATCATAGTGCAAACACAGAAGAGAGCTGAATTAATGCTACAGGGACAAATTTAATTTGGGAATTTGGGCATCTCCTAACTTTTTGAGTGCTTGACTTTTCAAGCTTAACATTCTCATCATTTAAGATTTTTTGGATGTTGTTTATATTGCAGCAGCACCTACAGGACAAAGTCCTACTGTGTTAGGCACTAAAAGCAGATGGTCTGTGACCGGAAGGTCTTCATCAAAGTAACAAAACTTAAGATTTCCAGAAGGACATTAGATACTGCCTATAGTGGGTGCGTCCACACATGCAAGCACACGTGCTTGCAGCAGCTCAAACAGAAGCAGTGCAAATTTGGGCCAGGGCTTTTTGCCCTGGTGCATGTGCTTGGACAGACACTTTGTCGTGGAGCAAATTGTGTCACTTGGGGCAAAATAACCCTGCCTGGCTCCTCCCAGATCTGCAGCCAGAGGGAGCTAGAGCCTGGGGCCAGCACCTGTGCTGTCCCCAGCAGTATAAAAAGCTTTCCTATCGTGGCCCCATTCTTACAAAAAGTTGCCCTGGCAAGCAGCTCAGGGCTATTCACTCTCAGAAGCTTCAGGGACCTGGCCACTTGGTACCTGGGGACACTACCTGCTGCAGCAGCATCCCAAATCCATTTTTAAAAATACCCCCAATGTTTTTACACACACACACACATATATATAGAGAGAGAGAGAGCGAGCGAGACAGCGATCAGTTGGGCAATGCTTTACTGGTATATACACAATGTTAAAGCAATGTGGAAGCCTACCAGTGTCTATCATCATGATAAAATCAATTCTAAAAACCTGTATGTGGTGACGTGTACTTTTGGTTTTCTTTGCACGATGGGTGTGTGATGGGGGGATGTGGTGTTTGCAGGAAGGGGGTGGGAAGGGATGTGGGGGAAGGCAGGTGTATGTGTGTGGAGGGATATGGGTTGGCATGTGAGTAGGTGTGGGGTGACTGCTGGGGGGACTGTGGGTGTGGGGGACTTTGTCAGGGGGCTGCTCAGGAGGGGTAGGTCCCCTGGCTCCCACAGGGTGAAGTCCCCCCCACAGCACATGGAATACCCCCCCACAGGGCTTCAGCTCCCCCCTGGAGGGCCAGAGACCCTATTCCCCACAGGGCCCAAGCCCCCCTGCCCAGAGTCTCAGCTCCCCCTGGAGGGCCACAGCCCCCCTGCCCAGGGCCCATAACTTACCTTCAGCAGCATCGGTGGGAGTGGGGTGCTCTGAGCCATGGCAGCAGGACCTGACATGGCACGCGGAGACCATGCGCCGGGCCCAGCTGGGTCATGTCAGCCCTGGGGCCTATCTGCTGCCTGCCAGGGCCGGGCCGGGCCATGGTGACAGGACCCGGAGCAGGACGAAGGAAATGCGTGCTGGGTCCAGCCAGGTCCTGGGGCCTCTCTTCCACCCAGCCGTGCACCACCCCTCCCCACAGGCACAGCAGGGCAGAGGAAGGACCCGGCACAGCACTCAAAGACTGCATGCCACACCCAGCTGGGTCCTGCTGGCCCTAGGGACCCTCTGCCGCCCAGCTGGGCCGGGCCATGGTGGCAGGACCTAGTGCGGCATATGAGGACTGCATGCCAGGCCCAGCCGGGTCCTCCTTGGGGCCCCTCTGCCACCCGGCTGGGCCATTCCCATGGTGGCAGGACCCACTGCGGTGCATGGGGACTGCACACCATGCCCAGACGGGTCCTACTGGCCCTGGGGCGGCTCCTGCTGCCCACCCAGGCTGGGCCTATGGCAGCAGGACCCGGCTGGGCGTGGCACATGGTCTGTATGCACTGCACCAGGTCCTGCCACCATGGGAATGGCCTGGCCGGGCAGCAGAGGGGCCCCAAGGGTGGAAGGACCTGGCTGGGCCTGGCATGCAGTCCCCACGTGCTGCGCTGGGTCCTGCCACCAAGGGTCCGGCTCAGCTGGGCGGCAGAGGGTCCCTAGGGCCAGCAGGACCCAGCTGGGTGCAGCGTGCGGTCCTTGCATGCCGTGCCGGGTCCTTCCTCCGCCCTTCTGTGCCTTGGGTGGGGGGTAGGATGGTGCACGGTGGGATCTGGGCCAGCCCCATGCAGTCCGCTAGTCTGGCTTTGCAGTAGAGCAGGTCACAGGGCTTCGGGAGGCATGGGGCTGGGCTGGGTCCATACCCCCAGCAGCCCTGGGGACATCCCCCCTACCACTCCCCAAACCCCTCACATCCCCTGCCACCCCTCACCCATCCACACACATGAACCCCCCCACACACACTTACCTTGGATAGTGCCGGTGGCCGAGGCAGCAGGAGAACAAAAGAGACGCTCTGGCTGAGTGTGTCTTTTGGAGGACTGACCTCCTGGCACGGTCTGGGACTGTGTCTTGCTCCGCTCTTCTACATAGTGGTTTTTTTAGACCCCATATCCAGAGATCTAATTTTCTCCCCGTGCTGCAAGCTTGCAGCGTGGGCTGCAAACTTGCAGTGTGGGGAACATTTTTTCATTCCCACATGTGCCTCCTGCCCCACCTCAAAGGGGTTTGAGACAGGGAAGAAGCAAGAGCGTGCTCATCTGGATGCGCCCAGTGAGGCAAGTTGTAGTTCAGTGGTAAACAGCATGAAGCTGCTGACCATTAAATAGTGTTATATGATTCATAGATTCGTAGATGTTAGGGTCGGAAGGGACCTCAATAGATCGAGTCCAACCCCCTGCATAGGCAGGAAAGAGTGCTGGGTTCTGATGGCCCCAGCCAGATGCCTATATAACCTCCTCTTGAAGAGCCCCAGGTTAGGGGAGAGCACCACCTCCCTTGGGAGCCCATTCCAGATTTTGGCCACTCTAACTGTGAAGAAGTTCTTCCTAATGTCCAGTCTAAATCTGCTGTCTGCTAGCTTATGGCCATTATTTCTTGTAAACCCCAGGAGCGCCTTGGTGAGTAGAGCCTCACCAATTCCCTTCTGCGTCCCCATGATGAATTTATAGGCAGCCATGAGGTTGCCTCTCAACCTTCTCTTGCGGAGGCTGAAGAGGTCCAGGTGCCCTAGTCTCTCTTCGTAGGGCTTGGCCTGCAAGCCCTTAACCATATGAGTGGCCCTTCTCTGGACCCTCTCCAGGTTATCCACATCCCTCTTGAAGTGTGGCGCCCAAAACTGGATGCAGTATTCCAACTGCGGCCTGACCAGTGCCCGACAGAGGGGAAGTATCACTTGGTTTTGTTTGTCATGCATCTGCTGATGCATGATAAAGTGCCGTTAGCTTTGCTGATGACTTTGTCACACTGATGACTCATGTTCCTCTTGGAGTCCACTAGGACTCCGAGATCCCTTTCTGCTTCCGTGCTGCCGAGCAGGTCATTTCCTAGGCAGTAGGTGTGTGTTGGATATTTTTCCTCCCTAGGTGCAGCACTTTGGATTTCTCCTTGTTAAATCACATTCTATTATTTCTGCCCATTTGTCTAACCTGTCCAGGTCTGCCTGTAGTTGTTCCCTGCCCTCCGGTGTGTCCACTTCTCCCCACAGTTTTGTATCATCCGCAAACTTGGACAGAGTACACTTCACTCCCTCGTCCAAATCACTGATGAAGACATTGAAGAATATCAGTCCAAGGATTGAGCCCTGTGGACCCCACTGCCCACATCCTTCTAGGTTGATACCAACCAACCCACTTTCTGGGTATGACCCTCTAGTCAATTTGCCACCCACCAGACTGTGTAATCATTCATATGGTTAGTTAATGCATGTTAGTGAATAAAGGTTGAGATTTAGGTGCCTGGCACACATTCGTTTAAAGGCACCATAGGATCTGAGCACTGATCTCAAACTATTGGTTGCACCTCCTGCCAAGCCACACGTGTGGCAGGAGGTGTGATTTTGGGATTGGGGATCAGATCCCAGTCACTTCCTTTCTACTTGCCAGTTGTGGGGGAGGAGGAGGGGGAGAATTCATCATGTGCTCAGGCTCCTCCTGCCCCACAAATGTCTAAGATCAGGTCTAGGGCCAGGGGTGACAACAGCTGATTGTCAGCTCTAGCCCTAGGACTTCACGGGGGCCTTGAACTGGCCCTGGTGCAGTCTTGAGTCTAGGGCTGGGACTGACAATCAACTGATGTTGGCTTTGACCCTAAGACAGCACTGGGATTTTAAATAGACTCCAGTGTAGTGCTGGGGCTAACAATCAGCTGATTTTCACACCCAGCCCTGCCATACCTTCAATCAATTTAAGGTGCTATACAATCCAGCCATAAAAATGTTCTACATTTAACAGTCTGCATTTTGTATTCAGCAAAATGTTCTACGTTATATGTAGAATATTTTTATGGTTGGTTTGGCATTTTATGGCTCCTTAAATTGGGTGCATGTGTAGCACCCTTGCCATTTATGTCACAAGTAACACATTAATGGTGGTATAAATGTAATATGTAGATGGCGTCTTAATGTCATAACCATAGTGTTTCTTTGTTTTATTTATATCAGTTATTACCACTAGATGCCCCTGTTGTTAAACAAATACATTATCTCAGAAATTTTTTAACCAAAAATTTTTCACTTAAAAACAAAAATGCCAGATTCCTGTTAGAAATGCCATACCCTCGTGTATTTCAGACAGAGAATATTTTGCATCCATACTCTTTAATTATTGACTTTTACAATCATGTATTTGCTCAAGGATACCTAAGTTTAATGGTCTTTGTTTTTTTTTCCTGGCAGAGTGAAATAAAACTTTTTATAAGTACACTTTGGCAATATTAAAATCCTTTCAAATTCCTTTCAAATTGATCATCTGTCAAAGTTTTAGAATATACTTAAAGTTTCACGTTTAGGGCACTGTAGCTCATAAAAATCAAACTTCATTTTTGAATATCCTAAAGCTCTCAATCCTACAAGCATTTCAATAAATCCATAACATTTTATTCAAGAATGATCCTGCCAAAGTTATTGAGATGTTTTATATGAGTCAAATTTTGTGCAATCTGCAGTATTTGCAGGATTAAGAATTGGTGCCTAGTTTAGCTGATTACAAACATACACTCGCTTTTCATTGATTTTCAAACGTGGGTTTGGAATTTTATGAGCCAAAAAATGTTGGGGTGTTTGTTTCAGAATCCTTACCTTTAGAATTTAGTTGTGAGAATGATACAAATGTAAAGAAGTGACAATGGTATTCAAATATTTTTAGGAAATGTGTGCTTAATAGGTAAAATCTAATTGATGTATGGCCTAAATAACCACAGCATTGAGGCAATTTTTAAAGTTTGTTTTTGAAGTAAATGCCATGTATGACAAATCTGTTTTTCACTATCTGTTCTGTGCAGTAAACATCTTCTGAACACGCTTTCAGTGAACTTGTTGAGTGTACATAGTGGTTGATTTTTTTAAATCTAATATCTGAAAATCAGAAGACTGAGAGGTTCATAACAATCTTCTAATACATAAGGTTGTTACAAAGAAGATGGCAATCAGTTGTTTTCTGAAGGATGCCTAGGAAGAAGAAGAAGAAATCTACATGGTTTTCAATAAAGAAGTTATAGGTTGAATATGAGAAAAAAAACTTTCCTAAATGTTAGGATGGTGAAACCCCTGGAACAGGCTAGCTAGGACTTTCCTTCATCTAAGTCTTAAAAGCAGTAGAGACAAAAATGTTTCAAGGTTAGTTAGTCTACATTAGGACTGTCCAGGTGACAGCCCATGGACTGAGTGTGGCTTATGAGGCATTAATTTGTAGTCTGTGGGCTCCCCTGCATTTCTCCAGCTTCACTGGCAGCCAGAGTCTTTGGGCTCCCCCTCCCTCCACCGGCTTCCACTTCCTGCCCCTGTCCCAGAGTGCCCATGAGGCATGGTAAAGCAGGGGGGCATCTGTGCCACATGTGGTCAGAGTGGGGGTCGTGGTTCATGCCAGTGAAGCTGGCATGGCATGCGGCCCAACATATAGGTAGTGCGGCCCCTAGCAATGTAGAAATTGGACAGGCCTGGTCTAGATCTACTTGATCCTCTTTCAGTGCAAGGGCTTGGAGTGAATGAGCTCTTAAAATCCCTTTCAGTGTTACAGTCACGAGATTCCAAGAAAAAAGAAAATATTTAATGATCAACAAAAGAAGAGAAACATCTGAAATGGTTACACTTAAATGGCAAAGATATTTTGAATCTGTATGCTGACTGATAGGGTAAGGTACGTAAGATTTTCAGTTAAAATTCTGACAGTTCCTTTTACAGTATAACAATAACTACAGTCGATATAGGGATTTTATTACTACTGTAATCTGAGTGTAAACATAACAGTTCAGTATTGGTTTTCTTCTATGACTCAGCACAGCCTTATTAGTCTGAAAACTGAATATTTTTTGTCCTTTTTCTATATTCCCTTGCTTATTACAGCAAGCAGCTTTTATTATTTTACTTTAAAGCAGCTCCTATAATAAAAACTTGCTGGGTGCATCTACATGTTCATTAATGCATAGTACCTACTGTGCAATAAATTTAGTACTTGTATCATCCAGTACTAAATAAATGCACAGCTGGCTGCTGTACTGTGCATTAGTGCGATAGCACGCTTTTTGTGTGATGCTTAATGAGTAAACTAATACAACTGTGCATTAGTGTATTTGTAGGGTTTTTGTCGTCTGTGCTAATGTGCATTAGAATTAGTTTCCTGCACATTAAGTGTCTCGTGTAGATTGACCCACAGAATGGCAATGAAACCCCTTCAACTCCAGCAGTTTCATTTGGGATTCAAGATTCTCTTACATTTTTTTCATTTGATATTATAGCATCATTTCTGATTACTCAAATTCCAGCTAAATGTCCTCACTTGCCAAAAGCACTGAATGTACCTATCAAGAAGCTCTCCAAAGCAAACATTCTGTATATGACTGTAATGCAGACTGTACTGCTATTATATTAACTACTGAGATGCAACCAGATACTGGCTAAAGACTTGTCCTATTTAAATTTGAGGCATTACTACTTTGACAATCTTCTCAAACAGAGGAAAAAATCCAAAGCAAACAATCAACCCCCGCCCCAATGAAACAACCAGTTAACCCATCAACTCAACACAGATTATATGTGATTTCATTTTTATAGGGGTGATATCTTTCATGAGAAAAATAGCATTAGAGAAGTAAATGTACAGTAACATTAAGGACTCAAGTATACTTATTAATCAAATAAATCTGATACATTTTATCTGGTAATAAGTAATACTTTTTCGAGGTGTATGTAAATATCTAAATAAAAAGACTCCAGTGAGGTCCTTTATCATTTATTAGCCACAACTCAGAACAAGTAAATACTTCAAGAATAACAAATAGAGAGTGTTTAAAACTATCATCACGGGGTTCTGGTATCCTGGATCCTGGATCAAAAGAATTTTGAAAATATGATTACATTAAATATATAACAACTAAAAAAGGTGCTGTTAAACAGTGAAAATTTGCATTGTTCATAAGATTTTGTATGAATGACAGTATTATCAAAATGGAAATAAAAATGAGCAATAAACATCAAGAATATATATAGACACAGTAATAAACATAGAATAATAATATAAATATCATGGATAGTATATAATAAATAAATATAGGTTTATAAAATATATTCATATTATAAATGTATAGAACCAGAACTCTTGGGGAGGTAGTATCTTTTATGAGATCAACTGGATAGTTTGGTTAAATATAGGTGAATAATTATATCTATAGGTGCATATAACTATAGGGGAATAAATATATCTATATATTTATGGATACACTTTGGAACTATGTTGGTCTGCAAGCAAAAGTAATCAGGACTCTTGGGGAGGTGATATCATTTTACTTTTGCCTGCAGATCAATATGGCTACAACCTGTATTTATAAATATAGATATATTTATTCCCCTATATTTATATATTATATACAATCCATGATGTTTGTATCATTGCAAGGGTTTTTAGTTGTAGCCGTGTTGGGCTACGGACACAAACAGGCAAGGTTCTTTGAGTAGATGTGATAACTTTTGCTGGTCTAACAAAAGATATTATCACATCTAAGAGTCTCACCTGCCTATACGATGACTCTGTATTTACTGAGGCGTGTGTACAGCCAAGTTATATTTAAAACATGTCAAACACACAATGTGCACATTTATTTTGCAAACTGCAATTTGACGGGCTGATGCAGCACGGTCTCTCAAACACTCAGATCAACAGCAGCTCACGCCTCGCAATCACGTGCCCTGTAAAGCACTGACTGGGCCTCACGCCGCTCACCCAGCTGGAGCTGCAATGGGCGCGCTGTCACTCAACGCTCAGGCTCCGCCCCGAGCAGGAGAGTGGACCTGGATGGGACGCTCGCCTCCCTTGGGCATGCGTGTTCTCCCCGCCCGCTCAGAGCAAACCACGTGATGTCGCTGCGCCCGGTGCACGCTGGGGATTGTAGTCCCTTGAGGAGCCACTTCCGCCTTTGTTCTGCCCAGCCGATGACTCGACTATTCGTCCGCGCGGGGGCTGCTGGGAGTCGTAGTCCTGCTGTCGCCCGGCAGCTCTAAGTCTCGCGGCTGGGTCCGTCTGTGCCTGCTGCCGCCTGGGCGGGCCCGGGCCGGGCGATGGAGGCGGCCTGGCGCCAGGCCG
>NW_017729033.1:68380732-68405631 GCF_001723915.1 Gavialis gangeticus | reverse complement strand
CCTTGCCCTGTGCCCTGCTCGATCTGCTGCTCGGCGTTCAGCTCCCTGAGCTGTGCTCTGCTTGATCTGCTGCTCCCTGACCTATCTGCTGCCTTAAACCAGCCCCCTCCCTGATCTGCCATGTACCACACCGAGATGCTGCCTGTGCCCTTTTTGCTGCACGTGTGGTGGGTTGGATTTGCGCTGATACTATTGTATCTATTACTTTTCTGGAAGTAGCTCTGCACTGCTGCGGTAGGGCTGCTGCACATTGCCTGCCCCCTCCTTCTGATGTTGTTGTAAAAGAGAAATCCCATTGGGAACATTGTGCTATATGTCTAGTCCCTGAGGTTGACAGAACAACTCATAGAATCACAGAAAATGAGGGTTGGAAGGGACCTCAGGAGGTCATCTAGTCCAACCCCCTGCTCAAAGCAGGACCAACCCCAACTAGATCATTGCAGCCAAGGGTTTGTCCAGCTGGGCCTTATAAACCTCCAAGGATGGAGAGTCCACAACCTCTCTGGGTAACTTGTTCCAGGGTTTACAACCTTCCTAGTGAGAGAATTCTTCTTAATATCTAACTGAAACTTGCTGCAACTTGAGAACATTGCTCCTTGTTCTGTCACCTGCCACCACTGAGAACAGTTTAGCTCCATCCTCTTTTGAATCTCACTTCAGGTAGTTGAAGGCTGCTATTAAATCCCCCCCTCAATCTTCTCTTCTCCAGATTAAATAAAACCAGTTCCCCCAGCCATTCCTCATAAGCTATGTCCCCCAGCCCCCCCACCATTTCTCTTGACCCCTGCTGGACTCTCTCCAATTTGTCCACATCCTTTCTGTAGTGGGGGACCCAAAACTGAACACAGTACTCCAGATATGGCCTTCCTAGTGCTGAATAATTACTTCCCTTGATCTGTTGGCACCACTTCTATCAATGCAGCACACTATGGCGTTAGCCTTCTTGGCAACAAGGTCACACCGTTGTCTCATATTCAGCTTATTGTCTGCTGTAACACCCAGGTCCTTTTCTGCAGAGCTGCTGCCCAGCCAGTCAGCCCCCAGCCTGTACTGGTGCGTGGGATTCTTCTAAGTGCAGGACTTTGCACTTGTCCTTATTGAACTTCATGAGATTTCTTTTGGTTCAATCCTCCAATGTGTCGAGGTCTCTCTGAATCCTTGCCCAATTCTCCAGTATTATCTACTACTCCCTCCTGCTTGGTGTTATGTGCAAACTTGCTGAGGGTGTGCTCCATCCCATCTTCCAGGTTGTTGATGAAGATATTGAACAAAATTGGCCCCAGGATCCTGGGCACTCCACTTGATACCAGCTGCCAACCAGACATCGAACCATTGATTTACTACCCTCTGAGATGGAAAGTCCAGCCAGTTTTCTATCTACCTTACAGTCCATTCATCCAGCTCATACTTCCTTAGCTTGCCTTGTAGCTCAGCATTGGTACCACGGGGGCTGCAGTAGTTGGAAACCACTTACTAGCCGTTATGTTCTGTACCTTAGTTTTCCTGTTTGTAAAACTGAGATATATATTTTTTTTACCACAATGTTGTGAGTTTACATCATGGGCAGCTGGTGTTGCCTTAGTCAGGGGGACACGTGCCCCCCCCCCCCGTGACCAGTCCCTCTGACTGGAGGGGTGGGTCCCCTGTGGCCAATCTCACTGCCCAGGGGGCCCCCGCGGCCAATCCTGTGACAGCCAATCACTGGCCAATCGCTGCAGCCACTTCTGGGAGTGGCTGCAGCAATCGGCCAGCACTTAGAGGGGGGGCATTGGCACTCCCTCCTGCCCATTGCCTAAGCGGCGAGTGTGGCCGGTCAGGGGGTGCACCCCCGTACATCCCTACATGTCACCACTGGTTTACGTCATATTTGTGAATGCTCAGTTGCAATTTTAATGATGATTTTTAGAGAAATTTTAAAGTAAAGACTTCCTGATAGCAGGCTATGTTAGGTTCTGGTATAGTCTTTTAAGGGAACTGGTGGAAAAGTTAATGAGATGCTGGCAAACACAATAGAGAAAAATCTGTTAAGTGGCTTGGCAGTAGACTGGGTGGGTGGTCTGAAGATTTTCCATCTGCTTTTACAAGCCTGCAGTATCTGTTATTAAGCCCACTGCTACTTATAGTTACAAGTTTACAAGCTGTTATTTAATTTTTCTCTGTAGAAATGTAGAAGCAAGATTTTTTTTCAGCAGAGTAATAGCTTCCACCGTTGCCCTTTACAGCAGATAAATTAGTCCTAAGAAATTATATTCTAAGTATACAGCTGGGGGGAAAGGGTTTTATGTTGTCAAATGTAGTGATTATATCTACTATGGCATCTACTACGATGTTAAGGGTGTGCTGGAGTGTCAAACGTCCCAATTCAGAAGGTATCGGAAACTGATAGATGTGTCTCCAAAGTTGCATCAAAATAATAGAAGTGTAGTATTAGGAATTGCTTGTAAAATCTTTATGCACCTGACCCTGTGACAAGGAGCATTGTTTTCATAGCACCTCAAATAGAGCAGTAGAATGGGCTAAGTGGATTTGTTTAAATAGGATATAGCTGGTTAAAATGTGGCAAAACTGGTTCTTAAGAAGCAATGTTATGTATCTGTTTGTTTTGATAGATTGCTATGCTGACCTTCCCAAAAGAGCCTTGGGCTAGTTTACAATAAGATTGACAGATATGTTTCCAAAGATACAGATGTTCATGTTGACAAACAGATGAAAGCAAGTCATACTGCATATATGCTTATGCATTACTTGTATACAATGGCATGCTGAAGTGACTAATGAAGAAACAGTTATTGAAAATGTTTAATTTGTATCTGGCAGACAACACTTGAAAGCCTGCAAAATTGAATATGGCATTAAGATTCACATTCTTTTAAACAGAATTATCTTCAAAGAAGAAATTTGAAGAAATTAAGAAGGCTAATCAAGCTGCAGCAAAAAAGCTTGTTGAAGACCAATATAGTTCTTCATCTGAGGATGATGATGACGAAAATGATGATATTGATGGAAAACATGGGCAGATTTTGGCCAAAACATTCACAACCTATACTAATCAAACTGGTAAAGTATTTTATGTAATGAACTATTTCTCTGTAATACAAAAAACATCAGTAGCACTGCATTCCTGTAATACACATGGATAAATAGAGACATAACTTATATATTTACTTATATATAAGTGGGACTAATACTCTTGATGTTGTTCTAGATCGGGGTGGACAAAATATAGCTTTTAGGCTGCAGCTGCCCTTGAAGGGGTTTTGGCCACTGGGATGGTGCTGTGGGCAAATGGGGATGGGATCACAGGGCGGGATTGCAGGGCTGTGACAGTGTGTAGCTGGGGCTCAGGGCCCAGCCGTGATCTGCTGACCACACATCCCTGCAATGGGTGCTGGTTTTGCAGACAGGGTCATGCGAGGAGTGGATCATAGCTCTGTCCTGGGCCCCGGCCCCGGCCCCGGCCCCATGCTGTCACGGCCCTGTGATCCTGGTCCCGCCTGCCTGTCCTGCTCTTGAATTCTACTCCTTGCCCAGCCACAGCCCCATCCCAGCTGCGTGGCTGAGTGTGGAGTAGAGCCACTTAGGGAGTTTTGGTGAGTTATGTGGGGGGAGCAGGGGTACTGACCCAGCCTATGGCAGCTCACAAAAACTCTCTAAGTGGCCCTTGGTTGCCCACCCCTGTCCTCGATATAGTGGTACATGTTAGCAGAATGCAGTGAAATATAGCTGCAGAATGTTTTAGAATTTGTCTTAAAGTAGACATTTTAATTCATCATAGCATATGACTGATCTCTCTGCTGAAAAAATATGCTTAATTTTCTTTGTTGGTCAAACCTTAGAAGGTTTCATATGCCAGCTAGGCAGAAAGCCATACAGTTAAGGTGAGCATATTTTATTTTACAGAAGGGGAAAGGAATTCAGCTCTGCAGAATAGAGAGTTATGGTCTTTTGACATAGTAAATGCCTTTACATACCCCTCCTCCTTGCTAAATTGTCTTACAACATTGGCAACTTGGTTTCATGCATGGGAGACCCAACATCTTGCTATTTTCCATTCATTCTTTAATTCCATGTGCCTACATCCATTTTTTGTTGGGCAAAGGAGTTGTGTTGGATGGGGATGAAAGAGGCCAAGAAGGAGAGGGTAACAACAAGAGTATGATTTAAGGCCTACCTTGGAATAGTAAGTACTGCATTCTGGCAAGCACTTGCAGAAAAAGGAGCGATAGGGAGGAATAAGTTGGGGGTGAATGCGGAGTGGGGGGGGAGGAGGAGGAAGAGTAGCAGTTGAGGGATGACCTGCTAGCTCCATAGAAGCTAAACAAAGCTGCAAGTAAAAGCCTGTGCACTTGCTGTGTATTTAAATCAGGGGAGGGCAATTATTTTGGCTGGAGGGCAATTTAGGACTTTTGATGAGCTGTTGCAGGCAGAGGAGGATGCAGTGCTGATGGGGCAGGAGCAATTGAGCCTATATGGCCCTGAGCCCACCCACTTGCCCTGCACCCACTGCCAGAGGCGCCAGATGGAGCAGGTGGATGAGAAGAGTCTCCATGGAGAGTGTCCTGGGACCCCTGCAGGCAGGGTGTGATCAGCTGGGCAGATGGGGTGGGGAGTGGCATCTGGGAGTGGGATGGGTGGGCTGGCCAGGGCTGGGGTTGGGATCATGGGGTGGTGACAGTACGGGGCGGGGGCCTGGGGCGGACCCGTGATCTGCTCCCCAGGCGGCAGGGACATGCAGGGAATGGATTGCCGCTCTGCCCTGGACCCTGGTCCTGTGTGGTCACTGCCCCCACTCTCCTGCCCCACTTCTGGATGCTGCTTCTGGTTTGCCTGTGGCCCCATCCCATCTGCTCGACTAAGCACACCCTGCCCGTGGGGGTCATGGCCAGTCTCTATGGAGACCCCACCTGCCCGCTCTGTCTAGTGCCCTAGGTAGTGGGTGGGAGGCAAACAGGTTGAGGTGCCCGGGCAGTGGGGCTGGATCTGGTGGTGATGGTGACACCAGCAGCAGCAGCTGGAAGGAGCTGCCACTGCTGGGGCTGCTGGGAAGCAGAGTCTGGCTGTGCCATCCTCACCCTGCCATGTGCCTACCGGTAGTGGGAGTGACCTCACATGCCAGGGCCTGGGCTGCCTGCAGCACCCAGGTCCAGTGGGGCTGAGAGACCTGCCACAGGCTGCATAAAATTCCTTGGAGGGCCACGTCTGGCCCATGGGCCATAGTTAGCTCACCCCTGATTTATACCCAGTTACCCAGTGGGGAGAAGGTTTTAAAACCATGATGCTTTTTTTTCTTTATGTAGTTAAATTTTACAAGATGGTCACATGATGCTTTCTTTTACTTGGAAATAAAGAGTGAGCCGTCTATGATGCTGATTGCTTTACAACTAAACTTGGGGTTTTTTTGTATATTAAAGATGGAGATGCAAGTGAACTGGAACGTACAAGGCAATATGTGAATGAAGCTTTTCAGTCTGGAGCTATGACATGCTTGATTTGTATTGCTTCAATTAAAAGAAATCAAGCTGTAAGTATTTTACGGTGGTCTTTGAGGCAGCTTAATTATTTTTATCAATCTGAATGTATTTGCCCAATAAGCAAGTTACAGGTTTAAATGCATGAGTCTTAGAAGAACCATGGATTAATATTTGTAGAGTGGTACAGGCAGTAAATATTACAAAAAATATTATTTCATTTTTAGCTACTAATTATTTTATTTGTATAACTTAAAATACTCATTCTCATTTATTTGTTTAGTGAGATGCCTACCAAACCTAAGTCTGTAGTTGTTGTGTACAATAAGGGCTGTCAAAGTCTTTTTGTGATCTTAGAATTTTATTTCTCTTACTACAGTTGATCCAGTATTATTTTGAATCTTTAATCATTAAAAAGTATTTTTTTTAAATCACCATACTTATTTTGTATCTATAATATTTTCTATCCAATGTTAATAACATTTTGAACTTTAAATTCTAATGTTGGAAATTACACACTGAGTTTTTGCTGACCTTTTTAGTGGTTCCAAAGGAACACACTTTTAATATTTTGTCTGTCATGAAATTAGAAAAATAGTCTTTGCCTTTCCTAGCCTTGGTTTAAAATAACTGTCTGTCACGAGATAAATTAAGGAAACTCAGGCTTAATATTTGGATTTTACATATCCAGTAAGTCCAGTTTCTACAGTTCTTTAAATGGTCTAACAAGCTTACCATAAAATATCCATCTTGGCAGATTTATAGTCTGATTGGGAGGAGTGCCAGGTGTGTACAGCCCACATTGCGGGTGCACTACACAAGATTTACTTGCACAAATACAAATCTGTCTGTCTCAAAATCTTTTTCTTTTTCAACAATGTTGAAAATAACACCTTATATTAGAGAAGGGTAAAATATTTTCCAGTATCTTTCTAAATAGTTTCAACTTTTTTACTGCTTGATTAAATCTTTATAACCAAGAGGAGAATCTACATAGCAATTGGAGAGGGAACGTAGCTTATGAAAGTATGAAACTGTAGTAGTAAAAGAATCAAAGTTAACTTGATATGTAGTACGTGGAAACATCATTTATTTTCTTCTTTATTTATTAATTGGCAGTATTTCAAGTTGGTATCTCTTTAGAAATTCTTTTTTTTTTTCCAGGAATTGAAATCAGAGCAAGCATAATATGTGCTATTTTCTTTGTGGGTAGGAGAAAGACACTGCATTTGTCTCTGGATTAGTTTTGCTTGTGTTTGTCCTAGAATAATAATATCCCAAGGTTGGCTTGTAAACACGTTGTCCTTCTTATTGGGGTTTGGTGAGTGGCTGAATTCAGTGTCACTTTTCTGGCATTGATTCTGTGATGCAATTTTAGGATATCTCTACAGATACACTTTGCAGTATTATGGGATAAAGTGTTACCACTTCATATCAGGGAAACTTTTCTAGGATTTATTCTGGGACATTGGACATGGATGTTTGTACAATTGCACTTTGTCCCAAGATAAATGGTTTTATCAGAGATAAATGTGACATCTGTTTGCAGATGTGTTTTGTTTTGTTTTTTAGGTTTGGAGCTGCTTTGGCTGTTTCTGCATATTTCACCTGCCCTGTATCCAAAAGTGGGCTAAGGACAGTGTTTTTCTCATATCGTCTCCCTTGACAGATGATGATTTTGGGAAGAAGGATTATCCATGGCCTTGGTAAGCGTATAATATTATGCTTAAAAAGATACATAAGGCATAAAAAGATGCCTTTATTGTGGAATACTTGAAAGCTGATTTATTTTAAAAAGTAACAGTACTTGTAGCTGCAAATATAACAATGGTGTCATCCAAATTTTAAAATCACATTAAAATGAATTTTTTGAAGTTATGCTGTCACATTTGTAATAAGGAAGTTGTGACAAAGGTGGGGTGCTGGTATTACCATTGGGGTACCTTAAAGCTCAAAACCTCTCTTCACCCTTCTGTTACATTACCACTAAGAAACTGAGGTTTGTTTTTGGGCCAACATCTTTGAATGCTTGTAGACATTAAAACAGAAAAATGGTGCTTTACTTAAAAATTAGATGCGAATGCCCAGAAGAGGCAGCACGTTAGCTGGACCTGGCTTGCCTGACATCTGTACAGTTTGGGTGCTTTAGTGGGGCTTCTGTGGCACTTTTATCTAATAGCTGACTGAATCAGATTTAGCTAAAAGCGCCAAAAAGCCCCACTGAAGCACTTGATCTATACAGACGCTGTGGAGTCGAAGTAACACACTGCTTCTTCCAATAAAGCAGTGTTTTTTTTTGGGTTTTTTTAAACATCTGCAAGCAGCCTTAGTCAAGTAAGCCTTGGTTCTATCTGTCTCACTCCAGGTTTTGGCAGCTCTAGCAGAGGAGATTTTTCCATCTTCAGGATCATACCCTGTCCAGTTTATGTAAAATTGTATAGGTCTCCACCTTTGGAGAAGAGGCAGTCTATAGTTGTCAGTTGTCCTGAAACTACATGTAGCATAATAAGTAAAGGATACAAAATAGCAAAAAGATTTATTATACGAGCAACAAAAATGATATAAATGGTAACTGTATACTGAAACAGACAGAGATATGGGAAAATAGTCATTAAGAAATACAGTAGAACTCTCACTTTGCCCTTCTCACTAAAATGCAGCTCCTCTCTCTAAACCATGTCTGTTTCCAGCAAGCAGTTTGTAATTGCAATCCCAGTTATCCCAGCTTCTGCCAGCTGGGGAACTAGATTACTCAAAGCCTATGCATTGCTAGAAAACCACTTGCCTCACCCAGCTCTTCATAAATGCTTAATTTATTCATCTATATCTTTCTACTCAGTTCTTGGGGAGTATGTGTACTGTACAAATATTTTTCCCACCAGATATGCATCTGTCTATCAGATGAGGTGTTTTTAATTTAAAATTAGATCTAAGAAATATCAACAGGTGATACAGACAATTAAAAAAATAATCCAGAGGTAAGAGAATTAAAGTACTGCTTCCTAGGTTGCCAGTACCCTGCAGCTGTAACTTTGTCTATAGGAAAATGGGAGTGGAGCAGTGGGGGGAACATGAGGCGGTTGGAAGTGTGAGGGGAAGTAGATGCTTCTTTTTATCAGTGAGGAATCAGCTTTTTAAGATAAATGTTCTAATATCAATACATTGAAAAAGCTTGTTGCCTTTGAAGACATATTATATTGGCATGAAAATGTTTCTAGCTGTGGTTAATGCATCATGGGCTTTAAATCTAGCTGTTCTAATTACTCATTCTTTTTGATATTATTTGTGCATAGTATCATAGAACAGTAGTTGAAATGGTGAATACTGTATACCACTTAAGAAGTTTTTGAAAAGGAAGCAGGATGGTAAAATAAATGACAGTCTTTATGACTTCACCTGTTAAATTTGCTCGTTGGACTTCTGGGTTGTGATATATGTAGCTTATAATTCCTACTCTTTAGTTTATAATAACTACAGTCTACTGATACCTATCAAGACTAGAATATAGTAAGTCACAGGTGTCAAACTATTGTAAATTTACATTCCTTCTAGACCTATGTTTTTAATTATAAAATATTGTATTATGATCACTAAATCTTGTTTTGAATAGCTTTGAAATCTGCTCTAGTGAGACTCCTACATTTTAAATGTTTGCTTTAGTCCTGTTCAGATGTCTAGTTTTGCAGAAATGTCTTTAAATAAACTTGTATTATTTAGGTATTCAAGGTGTAAAATAGTATTCTAACTGCTCTCAGGGTTTGGGCTGTGTTATTGGAAAGGGAATTGTGGATTTGGGCTTTTGAAGAAAATTGTTCTAATGAACATGTGCTTTAAAAATTAGTATGTAGCAACTACTCTAGTGTGATTTTTATAAAGGTAACTTTATTATCACTGACTACAACAGGTATTGTATTCTTTTTTTCTTTTCTTCGCTTTGTTAGTCCAAAATGTAGGTTTGAGTACAAGCGATCTGAAACTCCTACTAGATACTACTGTTACTGTGGAAAAGTGGAGGATCCAGTATTGGACCCATGGCTAGTACCACACTCGTGTGGCCAAGTATGTGAGAGGGAGTTCAAACCTCCTTGTGGACATAAATGCCTACTCCTCTGTCACCCAGGTAAATCCATTGCATAGTCTTGATTATATTAACTGTTTTGAATGAGCCATGAAAAATGTCATATTTAAAATCAGTTCTGACTGTAGGTTTAAAACTTTAATCAACAAGTGAAAGTAAGCATTTGCAGGATGTTGTGGTATTAAAAGTTGTTGAACATAGATCAATTTGTAGCTAGCAATAAAATCTTAATTATCTTACTGTTTTCTTCTAATTGCACCTAGGTCCTTGTCCTCCTTGCCCAAAAATGGTCACAACCACCTGTTATTGCAAGAAGGCTAAGCCTGTACCACGAAGGTGCAGTACCAAAGAATGGTCATGTCAGTTGCCATGTGGCCGAAAATTGCCATGTGGACAGCACAGTTGTGAGAACCCTTGTCATCCAGGTAAACCTAAGCTCTGAAACAATTTAGAGTAATGGCTTTGCATCATTCATTAAAAGTGAGCACTTGCCTGTATGAACTATTTGAAAAACAAACCAACCTGACCAATTTCGTGCCTCTTTTTTTCACAGTTAAACCCTTATTTAATTATTTCTTTTTAGGAAATTGTCAACCTTGTCCACGAGTCAGTAAACAAAGATGTGTTTGTGGTAGACAGATAGCAGAACGACTTTGTGCAAGCCCGTTGTGGCAGTGTGACCAGGTATGTTTCATAAAGCTGTTATTTTTTGGCTCATTTCTCATCTTTTAAGAAGATGAGCTGCTTCATATATCTGTGGATTTAAAGCAAGCTTGGTTTTTGCCTTTTTACAGTTATATAAAGTATCTCAAACAAACAAATTATATGCAGAAGTGACATCCAAGAAAATGCATCACAGGGATCAAATTTACCTCTGACATTAATAGCCCCAATTTAATTTACTGCACTGGAATTGTGCTATCTGTGACATTAATTTCACCTTCTGAATCCTCATTGTTTTTGCAATTTACAGGTTCTGGAAATAAACCTCTGCCATTTTCTTAAATAAGTATCAAATGCATGTAAGAATGTGGTAGCAACAATGGAAGACAGCTTCCCATATCACTTCTTAAAGATTTGATTTTTTTTGTAGTTTAGCCCTAAAACTGAGGATGTAGATTATAGAATATAAATATCTTAAATTTTGAGAGCCAACCTTGAATGCTGTTATAGAATGGCACCCAACTGCTGTAAACTTATAGTTTATGGTATCAAAATTAATGACTACTAATTTCTGTCTTATTTTTCCAATACTGAGGAAAAAAGTCACCCTTTCACAATCTTGAATTTTTGTGTTGCTTCATTTTGTCATAATTACTCATTGATGTTTGATTATTTTCTTAGGTATGTAGAAGAACATTGCCTTGTGGTAATCACACATGTGAACAAGTTTGCCATTCTGGTTCCTGTGGAGAATGTCCTCGAACTGGGAAGCGGTCCTGTCCATGTGAAAAGACAAGTAAGGGTTTTTTTTTCCTGACTCTCATATTGGACACTTCTGTTTGATGTATTAACTAGGCTTCATAAAGATAAGATGCGTTTAAGGAACATAAAGTTAAAGCAGAACATAGTTACTCAGTTTTATAAATATTTTTTGCAGCTTATGGTTATCCAAGGCACTTGTGAATCTGCACTGCAATTTACATAGCATGTTCCAGAGAAATAGATTTCATTTTATATAGCATATTTGTTTGACTCTAAGTTTTCTATCACTGACTTAATTACATATGATCTTGACTGAGTGTGCAAACTTAATCCAATATTTTTGCATAATTTCTGTAGTTTCTTTCTTTTTTTTCTTTTTAAATGAAGGAGAATCAAATTACAGGTCAGATGGCACACCTAGATGAGCACATTTTTCTTCAGATACTTAACTGCTTGTAATTTTTTTTATTTAGAGTTTATTTTCCCCTGTACAGAAGATGTTCCTACTTGTGGGGATAGTTGTGACAAAGTCCTAGAATGTGGAATTCATAAATGTTCACAGCGCTGTCATCGAGGTCCTTGTGAAACATGTAGACAGGTTAGTTCAAGCATACAATTTTAACATATTTGAGTTTAAATGGTAGCTGTGGAAACTAACCAGAAAGTGCTTGTTGAGTAGCACACGCAGTCTACCTGAACATCCTGAGTAAATCACTAATATTGTTAAATACTAATACTGTTGACAGTGAATTTTAGGCCAAAAACTATAACTTGAGAGAGTCATTTTGTTTTGGTTGGAGAAAGTTCTGTTGAACTAGGTTCCCTGTATTAAATTGAAAAAAAAACCCGACATCACCAAAGAATGTGTTGTGGCCATGTCCGTTTTTCAGGGACTGGGGGTGGGCAGACTTCTACCAATTACTGTTTTGACTTCTCTGGAGAGAGAGAGAGAGAGAGAGAGAGAGAGAGAGAGTGAGTGTGTGTGTGTGTGTGTGTCCCCTCTTTTAAGGCCATTCGCAGCTATGGCCATTTCTTCTTGTTTTTGTTTGACATTATGCTGCCTTTTGCTGGTGGAATAAAGAGGCTTTTATCTAATTTTATTATTTGTATTCCCTCTTCTCAAGCCTTCAGAATGTTCCTTGTTTCTTTGGATTGCAAGTTGGCAAGAGCAGGGACCATGTCTTCTTAGGTTTATATAATTCATCGTAATGATTTTTTAATATAAATATTTGTATGTTTTCCTTATGCTTCCTGGTTGAAAATTTATTAGTTTCCAGTTGTGGATGTGTGCTTTCCCCCTATTCCCTTTCTCCAGGAAGTTGAAAAGCAGTGTCGTTGTGGAAAGCATACTAAGCTCATGCCGTGCCATAAGCCATATTTATGTGAGACAAAGTGTACTAAAATTCGTGATTGTCAAAAGCACCAATGTAAGCGAAAGGTAAGGAGTAAAGATAATCTATATATAAATGTGTAGTGCTTGGTAAAATTCTAATTTTAGTTCTGATTTATGAATTTTTGTTTTATTTTGTGTTGTACAGAAATAAGTTTGCAAAATGATGCAGGAAGAAACCAGTGTATCAGAGATCTTTGTATTACTTGTCATAGCAGAAGTTAGCAGTCTTGAGAGCTTGATGGAAGTTTTGAGGACCTTTTTGTGACTCTGGTAGGGAGTGGACAGCCAGTTTTGTTTATAATATCCAAGAAGTAAATGATACTTTCTGCACTAGAGAATAGTTGCATTTCCCATCTTCCCTTCTTTGTCGAAAATGTTGGCGGTTGTTCATAAATTTTGAAGGGGTTCATTCTGACTTGCAGTTGTCTTTTGACAGCTGCCCCCTTCAACATCCTTAGCATCTGTCACTGCAGCCAGCACTGATGGCTTTGCATATTAGCTGTTCCAGAGTTCTCACTAACTATAATACAGTGGAACAGCTGAGGCTCTCTGAGCTGGGTTTTTATTTGCAGTTTCAGGAGTGCAGTATTGCTTTAATATACACGTGTTTTATATTTGAACTTTTTTTTTTCAGCTGAAGGGACTAGATTAATGAATTAAGTCTGCAGTATAGGGTAGATTCAGTGGCAAATTCCAAAGTTGAAAAATGCAACTTGGTGTTTGTTGTGCTTCCAGAAATCCATTTACTAAAACATATACTTCTCCTTCTGTTTGAAAGTATGTTCTTTCAGGCTAGGTACAGACATTCAAAAAGCCTAAAGTTGAATCCATTTAAGTTATGCAGTTTTCTGTAAATGGCATAGTTTAGATCAGTAGCTTTTGCCCTTTGGTGGAGGGCACATCTTAGACTGGGTCCTGCCAATTTTAAACTATTCTGTGTGCTGAACTTCTGTTACATGTATAGACTGGTTTTGTGTGCTGAACTTCTGTTATGGGTATAGACTGGTTTCTGATCACTTACACTAGTAAAAGTGTAATGTCTGTACCTGGCTTGAAGGTATGAATAAACATCAGAGCTCTCTGTTCTAAGTTCTCAGGCCACCACAGCTTTTTTAAGAAGTGATTTTTATTAGTCTGGGGACTAATCTATTAACTAGTTCCTTGATATTAAAGTGTGCCTTTGTGTTTTGTGGATCAGTCTGTTTCGAGGAACTGCTCTCCAGTTACAGCATCTTTAATTTTTCAGTTCCTGTCAAGTGTACTTTAACTAACCTTTAACTGAAAATTTCTCTGTGAATTGTTAATGTCTGTCTCTTTTTCCTCCCACCTCCCCCCAAAAGTCATCCTCATCACTAATAAGAGCAGTGTGATAGCAAATGCAAATATTAGTCTAACTGCATTCTTTTTTTAAAGTAAAGAGGCAATTTCTGATAGAATAAACCAAGTACATGGAGAGTGATATAGTGAAAACATACAGCACACTTAATGAATGTTTTTTGTGCTGTATTTTGGCACTCTCTGCACAATGCCACTAGGTAAAGAGCATGTTAGATTCCTTTGTTGTGCTATCCCGTAGTGTTTAAAATTTGTGTAGGTATGTTACTGATGTGTATGATTTGATTCAGGTGATTTTCATTCAGTATAGCAGTAGTGATAAATTGTAGTGGAAATCATTACAGTAGAAAAAGTAGATAATATGAGTAAAAAAAATAGTGTTCATGATCCATTAGCTCAAAGCTGCTGTTCTCGTTGTCACTTAAATTTTGGATGTCTAGTAGATATGAATATGAAAGCTTTCATCTATAATTATTGCTGCACAGATGGAGTACACAGACGCCTATTTGTACTTTAGAGAGAGTTGAGGATTCCTGTTTTCTGTCCAGATTGAGGATGTAACTCTTGGGAGCTGCAGCAGAATTTTTAAAAAAGATCAGTTTGAGCAGTTTCCTCTTTAAATCTCCTCTGTTAGATCTTCTGTGTAGATCCATGAAGTCAAATTAAACATGCATAGAAACATAATTCCAGGTTTTGCATTTAGAGTAACTTAATGCTAAGGTAGGTCAACCGAGGGGTTTCAAGTAACAATTTTACTGGCTGATTTCAAAGAAAATGAGAAAATTATTGCTAATTTGATTCTTAAAACTAAAAACTATGAAGTAAACTCATCAGGATAAATGGGAACAGATTCTTTTTATTTTTATAAAGACTTAAATGCAGTAAATTATTACAATAACTATATTATGCATTTTCTTGAAATATGATCTGAGCCGAAGTGAAGGTCTGTAACTGCTTCTTTAAGCTGCATAAGAATTCTCAGATATTTCTTCAAACTCTTTTCTCTTTTTTTTAAAAACCCTTGAAATTTCAGGTGTTAATTCCTCCCTCTGCTGGAGGACTAGAACAGTGTTGTCACATAGCTTAACTCTGGCTGGAGCCTACCCTTCCTTTTCCTCTAGCAGAGGAGGGAAGGAGATGCTTAGGCTTTAATTCAGATATAAAAGACTGACAACCCTTACCCCATAAAAGTAAAAGAGAAAGATTATCTTTACACCTCAGCGTCATGGAAGTAGATGCATTGCCTCTATAGGTCAGTTTTAAAAATAGCTCGGATATAATATGGGTAAACGTGAAGCAAGCGATTCTAACTTTGTATTAGGATAGTCTAGGTCACCTGACTACCCTTCCCTTGTCTCAGTTAAAGAACGGAATAAATATAAAAAAGGTTAAGGAGTTCCATTTCCTTTGGGTCTGTACCTTAGGTCTGCCTAGTTATCCCCTAAATATTACAGGTACATTTTTCATAAGTAGAACTGGTATGCTTATATTTGCATTTTGCAAACTGCTGTGTGTGATAGAATGAAACTGCTACCATGTAGTGTTGAACTGTTTCAATATTTGAGCCCAGTCTGTGTGTTTGCCTCGTGTACACTATTTTTTTTTTTTTAATTTGACCTGCTTTTATAAAATTTTGAATTTGTCACTGAGGTAAAAGAAAATGTTTTAAAGTGTGATGAGCATGCTTTTAAAGTATTTTAACAATGATCTAGTGTTTATTGGAAAGCAGCAAAATGACTGTTAAATGTGGACTTGAGTAAAAAAAACCAAACCCCAGGCTATTACTACTAACCTTTGTCCCATCTTTGAAAGAGCTTTGAGTTGACAGGCAGGGGTGTACTTCTCCTGTTCACGGGTTCCAGCCATGTTTTGTTTATAAAACCCTGTGTGTTCTTGGCACAATGTTTAGTGTTTAATGCTCTTTTACTTGAGGCCATGCACAGTGAGTGGACCACAAATTCCCAAATGAGCGTTCATCAGAACTCAAAGCTGAAGGTAGAGGCATGGTACAGAACAAGAAGAACTTGGAAACTAACTGCTTGGTCAAGCTTGGGCTAATGTCAGTCCAAATCATGCAAACTGTACAGTAGTTTAATCAGGCATTATTGAGCAACTTAATAGTTTTTTGCCTTTTTTTTACTGGAAGTTCTGTACCTTGCTAATGTATGAAGAGATGCTTTCAAATATTTTTTCTAGGTTTTTTATAGTAAGTGCTCAGAAGCATAATACAAATTGCTGCAACTAGTTCCAGAGGTGGTCTTTTATTTCTATGCATGCTGTGATTTGAAGAAGGTTAAATGAACTGCAGTTTCTGTACTTTCATTTCTTGCATAAAATGTACTCTAAGAAAAGGTCAGACTTGAAAACTTGTTAATACAAGTACTGTATTTATGCAGTGTTTTTTTCCTTTATGTTCCCCTCCTGCCTTCCCCTCCATTCCCCATTTGTAGTGTTGTCCTGGAAACTGTCCACCTTGTGATCAAGCATGTGGACGGACTTTAGGCTGTAGAAATCACAAATGTCCTTCAGTCTGCCACAGAGGTAAGAATGGCTATAAGGATTCTGTGTACTGACGATGATGTAATGGTATATTTTTTTTCTCCTTTTTTTTTCTCCCTCTTGGCATTAGAATGTCATCTTTGTATTTGCTTTTTGCCTAGTACTTAATGAAATACCTCCCCTTCATAAATACCTCTTTTTGAGGAGCGTGAAGAGTTGGGAAGTGATGTTTGGATCATGTCTGCTTGTACAATGAAAACGAAATTACCGAAGTTTCTTACTTGGTAACTTTTGTTTGACAGAGTTCACTTACTGTTTAACAATGCTTATTGTATATCTGATTAGGTTATTGCAGGTTCACTTTTTCCCAGATGACTGTACACTCAATGTATGTAATGTGACTGGCTTACTGACATAAGAGTGGTTATCAACTAGGGCTGTGCGAAACTTCAGCCGCCGATTTGATTTGGCCTGATTTGGTGGCCGATTCTCCGAATCAGGAGACCCATTTCAAGGTCTGAACTGAATCCAAAGCCTCTGAATTGATTTGAAGAGATTCAGAGATTCAGATTGACCAGGGAGAGGCAGGCACAGCCAGGTGGCTGCAGGTTCTCTTGCGGCTCCTCTGGCTGTGCCTGCCCCTCCATGGGTGGGGGAAGCTGCAGGAGAAGCCCCCATGGCTGCCCTGCCCATCCCCACCCCCACCCGACCCAGCCTCGACACTTAAAAAGCCCTGTACTCACTGGCTGCAGCAGGGGCTCTAGGGCCATGTGGCAGAGCCCCCCCCGCACAGGCCCCACAGCCCTGCTCCTGTTGCCCTTCCCCCACCCCTCCCCCCTCTTGGCCCCAGCAGTTCAGGAATCAAAAACAAAAGAAAAGAAAACAAAAAAGCCCTGCACTCATCGGCTGCAGCAGCAGCTGTGCAGGCTCTGGGGTAATGTGGCAGAGCCCCTCCAACAGCCCCTGCTGTCCGATCGCCCCCCACCCTGCCCAGCCCTGCCCCCGATGGCTGCCCTGCCTGGCCCCAGCATCCCAGCAATTAAACAAAAAAAAAAAGAAAAGCCCCGCACTCTCTGGCTGCAGGAATGGTGGTTGGGACCTCTGGGGGCTTGTGGCAGACCCCCCCCCGTGCAGTATTGAACAGCAGGGATCGCCCTACCTTCCCTGCCTGGCACCTGCACAGCAGGTGTCCCATGGCATGGGTGCAGCATGGCTCGGCAGGGTGCTGTGCACTGTCTGGGAGCTGGGGCTGCTGGGGCTGAGCGCTGGTGGCCTCTGGGTGAATGCTGGAGCTGCCCCAGCACCCAGACAGCACGCGGTGCCCTGCCAAGCCATGCTGCGCCTGCACCATGGGGCAGCTGTCATGCGGGTGCTGGGTATGTGTGGGGGGGTGATCCCTGCTGCTCCCCATAGCCCCATGCTGCGTGTGGGATCTCTGCCATGAGCACTCAGAGGCCCCGATTGCTGCTGCTGCAGCCCATGAGTGCAGGGAGGGGTTGTTTTTTTTTTAAAGTGCCAGGAGGCTGGGGCCAGGTGAGGAATGAGGCTGGGCAGGGCAGCCATGGGGGCTTCTACTGTGGTTCCCCCCACCCAAGGAGAGGCAGGCACAGCTGGAGGAGCAGCCGCCTGGCTGTGCCTGCCCCTCCCTGGCAGATCTGAATCTCCGAATCAGTGCCGAATCTCCAGTTCTGATTAGGCCCAATTGAATGAGGACAGTGATTCAAATCACCAAATCAATTTGCTGTCCTCCAAATCAGCTGAATCTGATTCCAAATTGAATACTTCCCTATTTGCACTGGACTGTTATCAACCTTGTTAGACTCAAGTCACCCTCAGAAAATGCCATCTCTTGGCTGTCACATTTTTTTTTGGCTATGGAAAATAATAGAACACTACATAAAACTAGAGTAACAACAGTGTGATTCTTTTTTTCAGAAAGAAACAACAGGTCAAGATATTTTGGATTTTATAGATTCCTATTTGAAATCTCTGGGCTTATTGTGTGAAATATATGTAGGTAGTTGCACACCTAACAATGTCAGTATTACACAGCAGCCCTCATCCCTTAACCAGGCTACCATGGTTGAGAATATGTGATGTAGAGAGTGCTGCACTAAATCAATTTGGTCAGTTCTAAAACACAGACTCAGTGAATTCCACTAGAGGAATTGCAGGGGTTTTTTTCTTTTAATGTCATCAGAGATGAATATGTAGTATCTTATAGGTTAAAATGAAAACAAAAAATATTTACCGATTTTTTTTTATATTAAGGTGGATACTAGCAAAAGTTTCCTCCAGCATCCTCAAACCTCAGTTAAAAAGGGAAGAGGTAAAGAACAATAAAAAATTACCTGGCCAACTTTTTCTTGCTTTAGCAGTTCCTTTTATATTTGGCTAGCTTCTTTCAGTCTGTCAGACTACCTCAGGATGTGATGTGTCCCACAGAGAGCACTGAGGCTCAGCTCAGCTATCATTCAGGCTTGATATCATACAGTTACTGTGTATTTAGGAAAGAAGATGGGCATGGTTATGCATCAGCAAATTCAGACTCTAATATGAACTGTGATATTTTGTCAGAATATCTGAGGGGTGCTATGGTCGTTCAAAAAAAGCAGTGGTAGTGTTGATTGCAAAACATTTGATTGCCTGCAGATCATTTTCTCATTGTTTTGATTGCTCTTTTGTTGTTTAAATGTTTTTAGTGCTGTCTGCAGCTTGTGTATAGTTTATTTTTTAAAGGGGTTAAAATGCCCTTCATTGCTACTGATTTCATTGGGAGTAGAGGATGTGTATTTCATTCAAGAAGGGTCTGAGCATCTAGGAGGAGCCAGTTCTTTAAATAATATCAATCCTTAATTGCAGACAGGCACAGAATAATTGAGGACACTCCAATTCATCATGTGACCTTATTAACCTGTTTGGGTTCTAGCATATCACAACTTCATACATCACATATGCCATTCATACACTGTGTAAAACAAGTTGTTAAAGCATGCTCTCTATTTTTAAGATATAAATGCCTCAAACTTGTCAGATGTGTGCATACTAAAAGTAAGCCAGATTTCCTTTTAAGATTGTTTCCATTTTTAAAACATTTTATTTGTTCTTTCACATTCAGCTTTCTGCCACTGGCTAACAATGTCTCCTTCTGCATGTTCCTCCCCTGCAAATCAACATATGCTTGGATTTGGACTTTGAAATGATGAAAATCTTTTTAGGATAGCATCCAAGAGGAACTACCAGGGCATTGGTGACCATAGTACTAATGAGCCCAAGAAAAGTGGGAAAGAGCAGCAAACTTTGGCAGAGTAGTTCAGTATATTAGCATGGCATTGCTTACTGGTTTCTCTTTAACACTTGGCAGAAATGTCTATTTGATTTTTGTAGGAATGGAGGCAGTTATTTCCATTCATGTACATTATTTAAATAGAACTTTGTTCATATTTAGACAGTTTGATAGAGTGTTGTCTTTTATAAAAAAGCAAAACAAAAAACACCAGAAAACATGGTAATATAAAAGTATGAAAGCCTGGGTATTTGCATATCCTATCAGTGAGAGGACTTCTGATTCTAGAAACATTATCTTGGGTACTATTCAAAAAGCCAAGGTTATCTATAAAGTTTTACTAGCATTAACACTTTTAAAGTAAACCTTTTAAAATAATTTTAACGAGGCATACCATAGCTATTGAATAAAAACGTGAGTTCTCTTGTCTTTAATCTGCTTTCTTAAATAATTGATGTTAGCAGTTGTTCAGTAATGAAGCTTAACATTTGGTACCTGATGAAGAAACAGAATGAGCAGAGGAGCTGTAAACAGAAAACAAATAACAATTTTAACCTGTTAACATGTATTTTAATCTGTGCTGATCTCAACCTTAACTTCTGAAATGTATGAGACTTCCCAGCATGAAAAATTTAAAGAGAAGGAAAACTTATGTGAAAGAGGAGCATCTTATCTGCTGTTGGGCAGTTAAATGCTGAATCTGCTGGATAAAAGCTGTAAAATAGTATTTACAAATGTCAGAAAATTGGTGCTCTTTATTTTGACATTTCAGAAATTGATGAAGGGTTATGATCTGCTTTCAGATGCATGTGACACTGTGAAATAGAAATGGTGTTTTGCAAGTGCCTTTTGGTTTGGGTGACTTGTCTTTCGATACTGCCTTACATTTTAAAAATATAAGTTGGACCAGGTCTGATTGGTATAGCAGGTATGCAGCTGTAGAATAGTTTCAGAGTTTCATAGTTGTTAGGGGCTGGAAGGGACCTTACAGATCATTAGGCAGGAAAGACTGGTGGGATCAGATGACCCCAGCAAGATGGGTGTCGGGATGTTTTTTGAAGATCGCCAAGGTAGATGACTGTATCACCTCTGGGGGAGCCTGTTTCAAACCCTTGGCACTCAACTTGTCAATAAATTTTTCCTTATGTCTAGTCTGAAGTGATCTTCAGTCAGTTTGTGCCCATTATTTCTTGTCCTCCCGTGGGGGCCTTGGTGAATAGTTGCTCCCTACAGCACTAATGTACACCCCTGATATATTTATAGGCTGCCACCAAATCCCCCCTGAGTCTTCTCTTCTCCAGGCTAAACAATCCTAAGTCCCTCAGCCTCTCCTCATACGTCGTGGTCTCCAGGCCTCTAATCGTGTGTGATCTTCTTTTGGACTCTCTCTCAAGCTTTTCCACATCCTTCTTGAAGTGTGGCACCCAGAACTGGACACAGTACTCCAGTTGTGGTCTCACCAGGGCTGAGTAGAGTGGGAGTATGAGATCCTTTAGCCCAATTTAATGTTGTTTCAGAATTTTGAATTTGCCCAAGCATGTACTTGAAACTTTGAATTGGCTAAGATATAAATGTAACTTCAGATGGTTCTTCAAAGAAAGTAAAGAAAACAGTTGAGTCACAAAGGTTACAAAAGTTAAAATTATGCTAATTATTATTTTCAGAACCAGTGCCTAATTTAGACTCTCGTTTTATTAATATTTGTTTCAGGTAGTTGCTACCCATGTCCAGAAACAGTAGATGTGAAATGCAATTGCAGCAAAACTGTTTTAAAGGTACCATGTGGCAGAGAACGTACCACCAAACCTCCCAGATGCAGAGAGTTGTGCAGGTTAGTACAGAAGACAGACTTAAGGTACCAACCTGTGAGTAAGAGGATGAACAAAGGCAGTTATTGTGGAAGAGCTGATGTGCTGTAAATTTGCACCGTAGCTTACCTCTCATTAACTTGTTTGGATAACGTCATGAGTAGTACTATAAGGAAGACATCTTGTAATGCCTTGCAGAAGACTTTGACTGAGCGGGAAGGTAGAGATTTCAGGTGTAAACAAATACATGTTCATAAAATGGTTACTATATATGTAGAGAAGACTGTGTTGCTGCCTTTAGATACCTTTGACATAGAGATCTCAAATCTTCATCTAGAAAATATTCATTAGTAGACTGATATATCTGAAAAATGTGGACTACTGGTAGTTTTCTTCTTGCTCAAAGACCAGCAAGATGTAGTATCAAAACAAGTGTAAAACTCTCTAAATTATTGGAATGAGATAAAACTTGTATATGTTTAATACTGAATGGTTTGAAATATTTTATCCTGGCAGAGGCAGGATTTGTGTAGAGTGTGGGGAAAATAGATTTGATGTGAATATACACTGAACCAGTTCACTAGCAGGCCCATTTACAGACTGTCTTAACTCAGTTTTATTTGACCTCTTTCTTTAGTAGTTCAGGATTGGAAGGAAAAAGAATCTTGGCTCTTTGTCTGGTCATGTGTGGCTATATCTCTGCTTTGGGTCTAAATGTAATAGGCATATGTCAACACACACAAATGCTCAATTAACGTAATTTGTTATTTCACAAAGTTGCATTCATTCTTGGATTTTTACTTCAGTCGGCTGCCTACCTGCCATCATCCTAGCCAAGAGAAACACAATTGTCACTTTGGCTCATGCCCTCCATGTCGTCAGCCCTGCCAGAAGGGATTGAAGTGTGGTCACTTTTGTCCTGTGTCTTGTCATGATGAAGCCCTTGTGAAGCAAACTGGCTTGGTAAGCATCTGATCTGGTTTAGCTGGGCATGTTAGTTGCTTTCTTCCCTTTGCTGACCAAACTAATTGTCTGCAAAGGGTCACATTGCAGTCACCTAAACAGGCTTTTGGGACCTTCTGCTTTAGCCACACTTAACCCAGAACTCATTTACAGCAACAACTTACATTTTCGATCTTTATATAATGGAAGATGTATGCAAGATGGAGGCACTTATGCTAGGGCCTCTAATGTGTTTCTTATATTGGTCATCTGAACACCTTAGGGAGAAAGGTGCATTTGAGGATTGATGAGTGATTAAAGGTGCTATATAAAGCCATTTGGCTTTAGTTCCTATTCTTAGCTGTATCAAAAATGAAATTATAGTTTTCCTTTGCATTGCCTTTCTGTTTAGTAAGTACAATTTCTTCAGTTAAGAGAAAAGTAGACTAATAAGACCAAATGAAACTTGGATCTTACCACATGTTACAGATATTTTTAGCTAAGCAGATGGTTTTAGTTTTGTTAAAAGTTCAAGTGATCTAATTCTTTAATAGATGGACATGTACTATCTATTTTGTTCCTAGCATCAGCCTGTGGGACCTTGGGAACAGCCATCTGAACCAGCTTTTATTCAGACTGCATTACCTTGCCCCCCATGTCAGGTGCCTATACCTATGTAAGTATGAAAACAAGTGCTGTTTGCATAGTAAATCAAGGGACAGTGAATCAGATTTGTTGCCTGTAAATGCACTGCTTTTTGTCATAGAAAGTTTCATCAGAACCTTGTTTTATAGGCTTGTCTATTTTTTTAATGAAAATAGAATATTCCCTGAAGGCAGGGAATTTCTTTTAGCAGCAGGCATTATAGAAATGTATGCTTAGTTTATCAAGGGGCTAATGGGAAATAAACATTTACGCGCACACACAAATTACATTAAGAGAACATTAGGCTGTGAACTTAATCACTCAAAAGTAAGGAAATGCTGTCAAACAGCGATTTTTGGCTCCCTGCTTGTATATTGTGATAACTTTTTATTTCACAAAAGCATATGATTTTTTCCACAGGAACCTCTGCTTCATTCTGTGCACAGGTTGGATCGTGGTCATTTAATGAGCATCTCTTTAACATGTTTCTTATTGTTTGGCAGGTGACCCCATGCTTCATTTTCTTAGCATACTATATAGCTTTGAAGAATTATTCATTTTCTCATGAGTTTTCTGTGCTTCTCATCACTATAGTATCTCAGTTGGGCTAACGCTGAGGAATGCATTTTGAAAACATCCTTGTGAGATGGAAGGGGATTATCTTATTTAAATTATCAACCCTAATTTTTCTATGATTCCATCTCTGTTCTCCAGATGGGGAAATCAAGGTGCAGAAAGATGATCAAATATATCCGTTAGTTTTGTGAGCTGATTTGCGGATGTTTAGGATGCACTCCTTTAGAATACATGATGGGATGTCAGACTGAGTAATAGACAGGGGAAGGATCACTTTAGACATCCTTTGTTCAGTGCTCTCTGTCTAAAGCATCTGATTTTGCTATTGTTAGAGACAAGATACTGAGGTAGATGGACCATTCATCTGACCCAGTATGGCACTTCAGGTTCCTATGATATTATAGCTAGCATTTCCTATGTTTCAGAAACAACTACTCCTGGCTGTAGCTGCCTCTACATACTCCTGCACATTAGTACTAAAAGTCGAGTCAAGCACTCAGAATCAGAAGCATGTAATTAGTGACCACCTGTGAAAAGCTTGCTTTAAGTGGCTTGCTTATAACTGTGTAGGAACTAGTAGGCAGTGATAGAATCCAGTTCTGAGAGGCAGTATTTATTTGAAGCTATCTTTAATCTTATGTCAATGTCAGGTCTTATTTCTAATGCATCTTCTCACTTCTGTAGTAAAGAATGCAAAGGTAATACAGAGAAGGTAATACTACACAGCTCTGATCTAATGTCAGTGTAGATTGATCCTGTGCACTGAATGAGGTGAGAACCCTCTTGAAAAAACTGTATGTGATCATGTGACTAGAATGTATCATTATTAATATATGCAAGGGAAATTTGAGGTTGTAGAGGCAGTCTTAATTCTGGATTTCCCTAACGTTCGAGTGCTCATCTTTGTAACCTTAGTACTGAACATGAAATATACTTTTAACACAGGATATCACATACACACTAAGCCTAAGTATTTAAAAAAGCAAACTGAACATCAAATATTCCATAGTGGTATCATATTGATACTCATATAGGTCATCATCAGGGCTGGAACCCTTTATATGCTCTGCAACCTCAATTTATGAGTGAATTGTTTGCAGTGGTGAGTTGCTATCCTTTATGTGGCCTAGAGCACTAGAAGAGGGTCAGATGCGCGTTGTCAGTGGGCTTCTACAGTAGGGATGTGAAAAGTTAAATGATTAATCATTTAACTGATAAGCCCAATCATAACTAGTCAGCTTACCAGTTATTGTTTAGCCTGGCAGGGAGGAGGGGGAAGGGAAGCCATGCATTACTGGAGCAGGTATGGGAAGGCAGGTGGCTGGGGAGGGAGGAGGGGGAGGAGCAGCAGGGAAAATAGTACCCATAGCCTGAGGTTAAAGAGGGAAATTGCAGGGGGCCTAATGGCTCATCAATTAAGCAATTAACTGCAGGCTCACAGGTG
>NW_017729033.1:68377337-68380606 GCF_001723915.1 Gavialis gangeticus | reverse complement strand
ATATTCTGCTTTGTTGTCAGTTAACCATTTAACCAACATAATTATAAGAGGTTAAATGGATAATTCTTTAAACAATATTTACCTTTTTATTCCACAGTGTATTTTTATAGACTTGTTTAGAAATGCTTGGCAGGTGCTGTTCTGTTGATGAGGCTTGGATATTTTGAACATGAGAGGCTAGGGAAAAGGCTGAGGAAAAATGTAGTACTACTCATTTTTATGGAAAGTTAAGGAGAGTATGGCAGATTACTGCCCAGTTAATGTAGGGTTGGAGTGATTTTTGTAGTCATGATGGTCCAGGAAATATGAGAGGTAAGGCTTTTTGTGATGTCTTTTTTTGGACTAACTATAGTTGGGAGACCGTTTTTGGGCATCAAGTGCCTTTCCTCAGGTCTAAGAAAAAGGCAGATGCAGGCTGAGCTAAAAATCAGAGGAAGGTCTCCATGCAAATGCAGAGCCTCTACACAGAGGACATTTGCTGCCTGAAAGCTTGTCTAACAGATCTTCCAACTATACAGGTGATCCAAAAAATTTACAAAAACCTTGCCTCTTGCCCAGTTAACTTAGTTTTGTTAATTATTACACTAATTTAAGTACTTGCATCCAAAATCTTTATCTTTATTCAGGCCAGACTTTCATTATTCCATTATGAATTTGTTAGAGTCATGCTTGTGCTACTAATGCTGGGATTAGAAAGACAAACATACTGACTTGGGGGATTAGAACATTTAGGAGGTGTCTTAATTGGCCATGCTACAAGAGCGACTTAGATGTGGACTTGTATTCTGACCAGCATGTTTTTCCTGGTGAGAATATTGCTGAAAGGAAAAGTTAGGAAAGAACTAAAGTAGCTGCATTAAGGCACATCTTTACTAAAATGTATGGTCACTCCTACTGATGTAGGTAATATCTAGGGAGGTTTCTGCATCTGAGTGACTGTTAAATTTTGAGATAATTGGAATGAGATACAAAAATTTTGTGCATCAATGATGGGAGCATTCTGAATTTGGCTCACATTTATGAATTGATTGATATTTTTCTGCAGTAAAACACTGATACTGTTTTAGTGTATGTCTACACTAGGGGCGGGCAATTATTTTGGGCAGAGGATCACTTACTGAGTTTTGGCAAGCCATCGAGAGCTGCATGACAGGCAGCCCAGGACAGATTAATATTAATTTTCTAAATTTTTTAGGGGCCCTGTGGGCCGGATAGAATGGCCTGGTGGGCTGCATCCAGCCCCTGGGCTGCATTTTGCCCACCCCTGGTCTACACAGTACAGTTCAGTGTTGGCCAGATGTACAACAACTACATCTGTGCTTGCTAGCTCCTGAACCAGAAGCAGTGCAGTTACTCAGAAAAGTTGAGCTGCCTAGCTGAGTGCAACAGAATGCCTTTACAGTGATGCTACTTTCTGATTGGGCGCTAGCATGTACTGAGCTAGTTCAGGTTTGATTATGGGAATTGAATATGCATCTTTGGATACTTAATACTTTAAGGCGTGTATTTTAAATGCTTTTTTGGTTTTCTCTCTTTTTTCCTCCTTTTCAGGGAGTGTTTTGGGCAGCATGAGGTGAGTCAGAGAGATGATTATGACACTTAAATATGAAGTGGATTTTATTTTGTTTTGATTCTTTAAAACGGGGCTATCCAACATGCAGCTCATGACCCTTGTGCAGCTGGTAAGTGGTTAACTTGTGGCCTGCAGCCTCTTACCAGCTGCCGCTTCCTCCACCCCTACCTCTGCTGCTGTATTTCTGAGCTTTCCCTCCTTCCTCTGGCTTCTATTTTTCTTGCCCTGGAGGCAGAGCTTATGCAGCACATGTTCTGGGGAAATCCACCTGGCAGGGGGTGGGCCTAGGAAGTTTGCATAGCATGTGGTGCCTCCCTTTTCCTCCACAGTACCTGATTTTTGAGAAGATGGGCAACCCTGTTTTAAGAGATTAAAAAAAAAAAGAAACTCTAAAGAGAAATATTAATGTGGCATATTTTGGCAAAAACAAATATTTTGATTTTAATTGGGTGTATATTATGATCTGTGAAGTGCTTTTATATGAGTGCTGTTAGTTATTTTAGGACAATATTAAAGCACCATACTAGAAAATTTACAATATTGGTCAAATAATCTACAATTGAATAAAATTTAAACTCTTGACTCATGAAAACACATTTTATATATCTTGGTCTTTTGATGAAATGTTTGGGTTACTGTAGCAGGGTTGTCTGGGCCTTTATGAGGGAGCAGACAGCCCTGTTGTAGAAATCCAGCTGTAGCTGGTTAAGTAATGAGAGAGTATTCCCACTAGCAATTAAAACCCCAGAGGAGTAAGCAGAGGGGGCAAGCTGTAGGAAGGAGCAGTTTGTGGCCAGGAGGCAGACTAGAACCCTTATAAGCTTGCTACCAGGAACAGGCAAGAACAGAAGGTCCTCTCCTACCACCTGGAGAAGGGCTGAAAAATTTGTTTGCTTGCTTGCTTAGTACAAGGACTGTGTTTACTGAGGAGCTCCCAAGAGAGCAAAGCCAGCGCTCCAGTCAAGAGGTATGCCAACCCACTTACAATTATCAAATGTATTTGATTGCGTATTGTCTGGTTCATTTAACTTGGAACTTTGTTTTTGTCCCGTTACGTAAGCAATGCTACCTTTCTCTTTATCTTGTACTTCTCTGGATAACTGCTATCTCTTCCCTTTTTCTTAGAATAGGGGTGTTGAGAAAGTAAGTCCTTATGTTTCATTGATGTTGTGTTTTTGTTGCAGGTGTTACCAATTTGTATGACTTCTTTTGGACAAATTTGTTCAATAACAAGAGACTCTATAAAATGAGAAAATTGAGATCTTAAATTTTTAGGTTAGCTGTCATAATTGTGGGGGACTCTGCATGAGCTGTGCAAGGAAATTGTTAAAAAAATTTTTTTTTTTTTTAAATTGCTGCTCTGGGCTCTCCAGAGTTTTGTTTTTCTGATATGCTGGTACTCCAGCACCTCACAAGGTAGACATTGTGGGTTTTTCAGTACTCTGGCCAAAAACATTGCCTACTGCTGCTCTAGTAATAGTGACATTCAGGTCACAAGAGACTTCTGACTATAGCCCAGGCTGAAATAAGCCACAATGAGCATTGGAGTGATGGGTGTCTTTTGTATTGAAATTTTAATGCTTTGTATGCTTTTGTACCATATACTGTTGTGGATGAAATCTGCACTTTTGCAACCAGCAGAGTGCAGTGTTTTCTTTTGGGAATAACTTAAATTTTGAAATGGTTCACAGAAAGA
>NW_017729033.1:68370292-68372337 GCF_001723915.1 Gavialis gangeticus | reverse complement strand
CACTCTTGCAACCAGCAGAGTGCAGTGTTTTCTTTTGGGAATAACTTAAATTTTGAAATGGTTCACAGAAAGAGGAGAAAGTAGACTGTTATCTGGAATCTCAGTTTTTGTATTTCTGATGTACTAATGTAGTACATTAAATATTCAGATGAGTTATTTTTGGAATTTAAACAAGTACACTTGATGCCTGTATTTGTAATATTTTGCTATCATGCTAGCATCCATCAGCAATAGAAGCTCAAATCCAATTTACTGGTGTCATTCAGAACACACAAGTTCTTTCTAGCACATGCTCTAGCACCTTATTATTATTGTACTAGTGGGTTTTTCAAGTAAAAATTAAAAACAAAACAACTGCCCTCCATATTGTGGATTCTTTGCGTCTTTAAATAAATGATGTCTCCCCCCAGATGTGTAAGAAAGATGATGAAAAATTGTTTGACAGTTGCATGCTTGTGCTATCAAAACTAC
This sequence comes from Gavialis gangeticus, assembly GCF_001723915.1. NCBI lineage: Eukaryota > Metazoa > Chordata > Crocodylia > Gavialidae > Gavialis > Gavialis gangeticus. The sequence goes on along the minus strand of NW_017729033.1, from coordinate 68,371,866 downwards.
ATTTTTCATATTTAGGATTTAAGTGATTATTTTTATGTGGATGTTAAGCTCTAGTATAGATGCTTTCTTTTTTATTTAAATTTAGCACTTCCTTTATAATTATTTGAGGAACTGGTGTGTATATACTTTGCATATTTTTGGATATATGTAGTAAATGCTCGATCGGTTGGGACAGCCAATTTTACCAGTATTACTTCCAAATGATATGAATAGAGCAATATCAGAGTCTGAAGTTTAAATTAAGATTTCCTCTGGGCTATAATAGAATATTAGTCTAAACATTTGCAACTTTGTTCTTAGTATTACCTTTTAAATTGTAGGAAATTAAATAATTTTTATGTCTTAAAATATATGAAGAACAATGAACAGATTTTTCATGTTGAGACTTATAGAAGCCCAAAGCTGAATTCCAATTTTAAGTGTCAGGTTATACTCTAGTAATAAAATCACCTAACAAATAATAGTTGCCATCCAAAATCAAAGCTCTTATGTCTTGCTTTTAACTTTGGATTGGTATAAAAATTCAGATCTCTTAGGTGTAGCATGATGTATGTGTTGTGTAAGGTCATTTGATGGTTGAATCTGGAAAATTAATAACAGTTTGTTCGAAGTCTGTCCTTTTGGGATGCATTAATTAAAGTCTGCATGCTGCAAATGGAAACAAAGCCAAGAATACCTTTAACCAGAGTATCATATCTCATATATCTTGCATATTTGGTGCCTGTTATACTTCCTGGTGTTAAATGGTTTGACCTTTAATTTTCATTCCAGACTTGGTTTAGAAGTTTCATATATGTCTTCAAATACATTTAATTTGTCAATTACTTTGGTTACATTTAATATTTGAATTGTCCATATATCAGACATGCAAACATAATTTCAAAATGCTATCATAGTATCTCAGTGACACACATTTAATCAAGGTTTAAAGATGTGCTTTATTCCTTCAAGGCATTTGTTTGGCTATTCAGAAAGTGCAAAATTGTAAGGGTTTAATTGTCACTGTCTAAATTTGTCATAACCAGGGATCCTGGTTTTCTGTTAAAAAACGGCAAATTCTCTAATCAAAAATCCCAAATTTTTTATTAAAAAATCCCAAATCCAGGTTTTTCCATGATTGAAATGAAATGCCACTATATATAGATATCAGCTGAACATGTTTTATTGATATATTTACAATTTTAAAGCAATTTGGGAGCCTACCAATGCTTCAATTGTTATAGATTTCATAGACATTAGGGCTGGAAGGGACCTCAGAAGATCATCGAGTCCAGCCCCCCGCCCAAAGGGCAGGAAGTCAGCTGGGGTCATAGGATCCCAGCATGATAAGCATCCAATTTGCTCTTGAAGGTGTTCAGTGTAGGTGCTTGAACCACCTCCGTTGGCAGGCTGTTCCAGACCTTGGGGGCTTGAACAGCAAAGAATTTCTTCCTTATGTCCAGCCTGAAACAGTCTTGCAGGATTTTATAACCATTTGGCCTCGTCATCCCCTGGGGCGCTCTGGTGAACAAACGTTCCCCCAGAAACTGGTGGTCACCCCTGATAAACTTATAGGTGGCCATCAGATCACCCCT
>NW_017729033.1:68357557-68365292 GCF_001723915.1 Gavialis gangeticus | reverse complement strand
AGTTTCGCCAAGTGGTGATCATGGGATATCAGATCGAAGGCTTTTTTGAAGTCAAGATATATGACATCAATCTCTTCTCCCTTGTCCAGGTGATAGGTCACCTGGTCGTAGAAGGAAATGAGATTGGTCAAGCAAGACCTACCCACAACAAACCTGTGCTGGCTATCCCTTAGGATGTTGGCATTAGCCAGTCCATTAAGGATGGCCTCTTTAATAAACTTTTCTAAGATCTTCCCTGGGATAGAAATTATAATAAATTAAATTTTAAATACTTATATATTTTGGCGTTTGGTTCTGGGTTTTTTTATCATGGAAAATTAGAGCTCCTCCTGCTTCCTTCGCTCACGAGTGCACAGGCCCAGTTGCTGCTGTCCCCAACACAGTTTCGTGGTGCTGAGCAGCCTTGATATATCAGTACCCTGTCCCTGCCTGTACTGGTGCCTCTCACTCCCAAGCCACAGCCCCCCAGCCCTGCCGGTGCCCATCATTCCCATCCCACATGCTTGCTGGTGCCCCTCGCTCCCTACCTGCAGCCCCCTACCCCTCCCCAGTCCTGTTGGAGGGGGTCTCGAACTGTCCCCCAACCCTGCCCGGTCTCACAAATACTCCTTTGGGGGTGGCAGGGAGGGAGTTGGAGGGACTACTTCGGGGGTGGCACAGGAGGCTGGTACCCATGCTTTTGGGGGCAGGGGTGGCCGCACACGGTCAGAAGATGGTGCCCAGTTGGGGAGGGGGCTGTGGCCAGGCTGCTTGGTACAGTGTGTGAGCTCCAGCCCAGGCCAGGGGGTGTCACAGACATTCCCTCCTCCTCCCTCCAGCCAGGGCCAGACTCAGTCTGCTACTACCTGCACGAGTGGCAGCCACCATGGGCAGAACAGAGACTGCCTAGAGCTCCTCTCCCTCCTCCAGCTGCTGTTAAAATGAACTGGGCCAGAGCCACACTTGGCTCTATACTGCTCTTCCAGTCCTCCCCACTGCACTGGATCACACTGCTACCAGCCCCAGCCAGTGTCGTGGGGCAGTGTGTGGTGCACCAGCTGCTGCTTGTGTCACAAAACTTCATGTCTCCCCCGAAGGACTCCCACCCCCTTCCCCTGCTGTGGAGCTGGGCTTGCCAGTGGTACCAAGTGCTGCCTCAGCCCCCCTGCCCTGCTGTAGCCCCAGTGCCTGGACTTCTTTCTCCTAGTGCCAGCAGGCACCCCCCATACACCTCTGCCCCCCAGACTGTCCCGAAGCCCTGGCTCTCCAACTCCCGCCCCTGTCCCTCCATAGCATCCAGCTGCTGGGGCTGCTTCAACCCCCTCTGCCTGGCTGTATGCACACACATGCAGTGCCTTCAGCCTCCAGTCACCCTCCTCCTGCTGCCCCCAGGCCCAGTCAGCCCCTTTCAGGCTGGAAGGCTGCCAGCCTGCAAGGGGAAACCTGCAGTTTCCTGTAGTTTTCTCCTTTAATAGAGAAAAATCTGTGTTTTGCTGTTTATCCCTGGTTATAACTAGAGATTTATGCAAGTTACTTGAACACATCTTTTAAAAATTGATAGTCCAGTTTTTGGTTTTTTCAGTTCATTAAACATTAAAAATAGTAAATAACTACTAGAAGTGTTTTATATGTTTTTTAAGTTTGCTTTTATTTTAGTATTTCAGAGTCCAGTTTTTCCTGTAAAATATAGTTATTCTTAATGTTTTTTTTTTCCTGTATGAACAAAAACAACCATGCTTTTATTCATAGTTCATGTGAAACTATTCTGGATCTTTAGGTCTTATGCCCTAGCATATTGCTTTTCCCTTAGTATTCAATTTTTTGTAAATTGTCTAAAGACAGTTTACAAAGGCAAAGAAAGTATTGTTCTGAAAAGGCTTTGTTTGTTAGTTCTTTTATGCCATCTTTAAAAAAAAAAAAAAGTGATATATTTTTTCTTTTTCTTTACCTTGAATTACTTTTACTCTGATATGGAGTTCCATTTACTTACTTAACATTAACTGGATACTACTGTTAAAAACCCTCTTCCATTGCTTACATACTTTGTTATACTTAGTGTTTACTCTTCCTGCATATTTTTGCATTTGGTCTTACTTCCAGTTCCAGGCAAGTCTTTTAGATGCTCTGCTGCAGCTATCAAGTCTGCTTTCCATGTAGGGAAGATGGGGATGAGCTTCTGAAATTGAAAGTCTTACTCCTTTCTTTTTAGTCTGATTATTCTGCCATTTACTTCTGGTAGATCTTTATTTAAAATACAGGGCTTTGCTGTTTTCTGTACCCAACTGTTTTCTAGAAACAACCTCCCGCTCTCATCAGCTTTCTTCGTTTTATACTCCATCAGCTTCCTTGAAGCTATAAACTTTTAAGCATCATCCGTGCAACAGTAGAAGTGAGGTTATCTTCCAGCCATTAGAGTATTCCTGTGGCAGAATGCTTTCTTTAAGCTGTTCTGTTTCTTGTCCTGGGTCATTAACTTGTACCCAACATTAAGCAGAGTCTTCCTCATTTTCATAGAGCTTGGGAAAGCTGGGGCTGAAAGGGACCTCCTAAGGTCATCTAGCCCAGTCCCATGCCCATGGCAGAATCGTCCCTGATTAAACCATGCCAGGCAAAGGCCTGCTTTTGAAAACCATCCCAGGCAAAGGCCTGCTTTTGAAATTTGTTCAGAGCTGGAGATTCCACAACTTTTGTAGGTAGCCTGCTCCAGTGTTTGACCGCCCTCATAGTCAGAAATTTATTTCTGATCTCAAAGCCAAATTACCTCTGCTGCAGTTTGTGACCATTGCTCTTAGTTCTTTCCTCTGCAGCCACAGAGAAAAGTCTGTCTCCATCCTCCTTATAATCACCTCTCAGGTATCTGAAGGCCGTGGCTGCTTACAGTTGGACCTGGCTTGCCCAAAGTCTGTATAGATAGGGTGCTTCAGCAGGGCTTTTTGGTGCTTTTAAGTAAGGCTGATTCAATCAGCAACTACATAATTAGATAAAAGTGCCATAAAAGCCCTGCTGAAGCACCTGATCTATATAGACACTGCAGAGCCAGCTGTAACTAATGAGCTGCTGCTTCCCATAAAGCCTTTTTTGGAAGGGTCCCCTCCCCACCCAGTGTCTCTTAGCACCCTGTGTTTAAATCTCCCCCCAAGCTTCTGTTCTCCAGACTACAGAACCTAGTTCTTTTAGCCTTTCTTCATAAGTCATGCTTCTTAGGTCTGTAATATTATTTGTTCACTCTCTCTTGGACTTCTAATCTGTCCACATTTTTCGTCATGTGTAGAGCCCAAAACTGGACACAGTACTCCAGGTGTGGCCTCTTCAGTGTGGAACAGAGCAGAGGAAACACTTCCTTTGATTTGCAAGAGACACGGTTATTAATACAGCCCAGTATGATGATGGCTTTTTTGTAATGAGCATGCCATCGGCTCATATTCCGTTTATGATCCACTGTAACCGCCAGGTCCTTCTCCACAGTACTACAGCCTAGCTAGTCCTTTCTTTGTCTGTATTTGTGCATGCAATTATGTTGTCCCAACTGCAGGCCTCTGGATTTGTCCTTGTTAAATTTAATCTAATTGATCTTGTACCATTTCTCCAGTTTACCTCCAGTTTATCCAGCTCATTCTGGATTCTGGCTCTACCCTCCTGTTTGTCTGCAACTCTACCCAGCTTGGTGCCTGTTATGATACCATAAAATTTTGTGGCATTTGTGGGATGTCATGCATGTTTTCTTGAGGTTTTTTGTTTTGTTTTTAACTTGATATGGCATGTCATCTCAGTGGATAAGTGGTGTTAAGGTGTATTCAACCATGTCATCCTTATGTTTATATGCATTCTAGTATTGGATATAAAAGGCATTTCTTATATGTTATATGTGCATAATATGATATGATTCTCAAGTCTTGCTCCCTAAATGATGAGTTTCATTTGCTTGGAACCCTCAATTGATTTGGAAAGATTCAATGATTTGGATATAGACACAGCTTTAAATGTTTTTTCTACATACCTCAAGGTATCAGGCAGCTCATGAATGCTGCGATGCTGGGGCAGATGGAGCATAGGGGAGTCCCCAGCACACTCAACAGCAAGCTGGAAGTGGACCAGAAGCACTTCTAGTCCACTTCTTGGTCTGCCAGAGAGCACGAAGGGCCCCCCCCACAGCCCGTTGGCTCAGTGGCTGGTGCTTCATGGGGCTGGGGAAGCTTCTGGTCCACTTCCGTGTCTGCTGGGGTGTGGGGGGGCCCCCCAAGTGCACTCCTGTGGGACACTCCATCCACCTTCCCCATCTCAGCATTCATGAGCCATGCCTGGTACCTTGAGGTGTGTAGAAAAAACATTTAAAGGTGTGTCTGTGGCTGAATTGCAGATTCTCTGAATCAGCATCGAATCTTCAGATTCAGATTTGGCTGAATCGAATTGGGACAGCAATCCAAAGCAAGTAATCGAATCACTGTCCCTGATTCAGGCCGAATCCGAATTGAATATGGCCCATTTTGCCACACTCCTATTAACTAGTTCAGCTAGGCATAATCTTTGATAAGTTACAGCCTACTTTGTCTGCTAACATTTGATGAGTAGGCTGTTTCCCATGAAAGCTTGATCCTGTCTGAACCATTTACTCTGTAATGTGCCCCCCTCTCTGTCCCCTACCAGATAAGTGAATAGATATGATTTACAATTCGAGTGCCTGGGGTCTGGAACAGACTTCCTTCAGAGGTGGTACAATCACCTACCCTGGAGATCTTTAAAAAATAACTTGATGTACATCTTACTGGTGTCATCTGACCCCAGCAGTCTTTCCTGCCCAAGTGCAGGGGGGCTGAACCCGACGATCTTGTGAGGCCCCTTCCAGCCCCTAACATGTATGAATTTATAACAGAATATAAACTTCATGATCCTTAGCTGTTATATCCTTGACAAAAGTGGTGATTGAAAGTTGTCTATGTTGTACAAACAAAAGTTGTATGCATGAAGTGACCATTTGGTCACTTTGTGAGGTGACCATTACTCTTCAGTTCTTAGTGGATAGGTAACAGTGTTGCAGAGTGTTGTGCATGAACATCTTGTGTTTGCAAAGGACAGGAATTTGGTGAGCTCAAATTCTAATTCTATAGCCATATTGCTGACCTGTTGAATGTGGGTGAGCACGTTTGTTTAATTTTCTCTATGGTGTTGTGCACTTTACAATTCTGTGTTTACATATTACTGGCTTCAATGATGTATGTGTGCGTAAGAAGATTCTGTAGTTTAATTCTAGAACTGGGGCAGACTTAGATATGACTGCACTTCCAACATTCCTGCCAAGGTACAGTAACAATTAACTTTATAATAGCTGTGAAGGAAGGCAATATGGAGTTCAGTTTGTAGGAGTAGTAGTTTTCTGGGGTTTATCTGAGAAAAATAAATGGAGTGTTTTATTAGAAGTAAGCCATTTGGATATAATATACATGAGATATGGGCATAATGAAAAAGCCACCCAGACAAAGAAATTTGACTTTGAACTTTTTCCTGCATTAGAGCTTTTTGACAAAAATGTTAAGGGATCAAAATTCTGCATGTTAAAGTCACCTATTTTTTTTTTTTTTCTTTTTTAAACCTTTTAGGTGAGTCCATTACCATGTCACTCTGTAGGACCCTATTCCTGTAAAAGATTTTGTGGACGGCTCCTTGACTGTCAAAATCATACCTGCATGAAAGAATGTCACAAAGTTACCAGTGTAAATGGTAACACTGACAGGCGGAAGGTAAGGTGTGTGTACTGGGGGAAGGTTCCCTTTTTATTGCATTTTCAGGGTTTTGATTGAAGATCCCAGTGGACTTTCTGTTCCCACTTTCCTATTTTAACCTTAAGTAAGTCACTTAAAACTTTGGCCTTGAACAGGCATTCATTTCTGGCGGTGGAAACTTTTGAGAAATTTCTACCTTTAGAAATCTTGTCTGGGAGATGGAGCAGTACAGTCGGTTGCCCCTCTCCTCCTCTTACTCCCTATCCCCACCCCCTTGTTTTCCACACCTTCCCCATACCAGGATGATTCACAGTCTAGGGAAGCATGAGGAGCATTGTCCCACTGCTCTGCCCCCTTTCTGGACCAGACCAGGAGGGAAGTGTACAGGTATTCATTTTTATGAGGTAGTTTTTCTCAAGGGAGATCTCTCAAGTGTCTTGTTCCCCCCCAGGAGAAATTGAATGAAGGCTTCTGTACTTGTATTTTCTCCTGGGAGAGTGATGATTCTCCTGGTAGAAACATAATGCTTGTATGTGGCCTTTGTTTTAATTCTGTTGAATTATATGTTTTGCAAAATTTAGGCTGTGTTATTTCCTGTTATTAACATTTAAAAGAGTAATTTAGGGTATTTTCATTAAAGCATCTTTTGACCTTGGAGGAAGATTGTAAAAATCAAAAATCTTTTATTTGAACACATTTCTGTTGGTATCAAGCTGGTTATAGTACTTTATCTTACAAGTAATAATTTACCAATGTGAGCCAGACTTAAACTCATGAGCCATCCACACATGGGTCAGTCAGTTTTAAAATAATACCTTCTAGTTACACTGGTGAAAATGTGTGGAGGTCAGGCCTGTGTTTCACTAATCCAGCTTCAAATTGATCTTTTGGTGAGAAATCCAGTAATTGACTTCATATTATCAACTATATTTTAACGTAGTTTTGTGAGGTGGAAGGTATAGACATAAAAACAACTTATTGCGAAGTAAAAAAGGAGTGGGGGAGCTTTATCATGCATCACCTGTTCCTTAGTCTGAATGTATTTACATGTGATGCATGGTAAAGCCCCATCCTTTTTTACTCCACGTTCATGTCTTTAGGTCCATCTCAAATATTCTACCTGCCAGCAGACAGGGAGTGTCAGTTAGGAAATATACAACGCAGAGTGCTCTTTTGATGGCTAGCTAGAGGCAATAAGAAGAAACCTCTATGCTAGGGGCCAGCTTCTGAGAATAATAGAAGTAAATACATCATTCCTTTGTCAACTGAATGCTGTTAAACAATAAGTGAGTTTTCATTAATCTTTCATAATACAGTTTAAGAGATTTTAAAATTATATTAATGTAAAAGTTTGACAACATAATGACACTCTTTCTAAATGTAAAAATTGAATGTGTGAATGAAAGCAATACTGATTTTTTTTTTTCTTTTGCTTTATATCTGTCTCTAGCTACCATTCAGTAATGAGATTTATCTTTACCATTGAAACCACTGTTTCCTTGACTCTGTGCTCAAGTTGATTAGAATTTGCTAAGTAAATAATCCTACTGGAATAATTTTTAAACCTAGTTACAGCAGTCACAAGAAAAAGTATTTAACCTTTAAGGATTATTCTCCAGGTCTCAAACAGAGTCTTTTTGTCCTAGTCCTAAACAGCACATTTTAATCCAATAATATTATTGGTGTATGCACATTCAGTTAATGTAATAGTTTTTTCTTCCAAAATGGCTTAAAATTCTGTTGAGAAAGAGATTACAAATGGTGTAGGATATCAGTAATTCATTTCTCAGGTTTATTTTTTAAATCATTCTTGACCCTCAGCATACATATTTTGTTCTATCTAGCAGATTAAACTAAACTGCAGATTTAACAAACCAGCTTTTTTTTAAAAAAGAAAAGAAAAATATGCAAGAAACATATTCTATAACTGAACAATACCTTCCCATTACAAATTTAAGTTTTCTTCACATTTTGCTGGGGAGACGTATAGTGTTAAATCTGTTCTGTTCTATGCTTTAACATGCTTTGATTAAGTTATG
>NW_017729033.1:68350955-68352557 GCF_001723915.1 Gavialis gangeticus | reverse complement strand
CCTTTTTTTAAAAAAGAAAAGAAAAATATGCAAGAAACATATTCTATAACTGAACAATACCTTCCCATTACAAATTTAAGTTTTCTTCACATTTTGCTGGGGAGACGTATAGTGTTAAATCTGTTCTGTTCTATGCTTTAACATGCTTTGATTAAGTTATGAAACTGTCTTAATTATGCTTCCAGTTGCTTCTGGCTTTCTGGAAATGGAATTTTTTTGGGTGACAATTTTTGCTTAACCAAAACTGGCACTTTAAAAGAAACTTTAGCAAAAACAGATTAGCTATGTATGAACAGGATGAAATACACCTTTTACTATTTAAAAGGAGAAAAAAAAATCGTATGCGCTTAGTTGTGCGTCATAAGCTGCATAGAGTTGAAATTTGTCATGGAAATAGCCCTAATGGAAGAACGATGCACACACTTTTGCTTTGACCGATCTATGAATTGTTGAGGATTGGGCTGTGATCATGTGCAAAAAATATTTGTGCTGTGCTCTTTAAAGTTCCAGTGATGAGTCAGGTCTGCTTATCTGTGTGAATCTGGTCGCAGGATTGGGGCCTAAAAGATCTCCAGAACGAAGCATGTATGTATTTAATTTTGCTTTGCAGTGAACTGTCCTGTAGACCAGGGCTGGGAACTGGTACTGGTATTCTTGAATATAGACTAGAATACTGGGCTAAGGCAGGTACTTAGTGGGTGCGTCTACTCATGCAGTTAATGTGAAGCAATACACTCTGAAGCAGTTTGAGCCAGAGTAAACTGGTCCCAGGCACAGCTTCTACACATGCGCCTGGGACAGCAGCAATTTGAGCTGGGGCAGAGCAGGCCCCTGGCTGGCTGGGCTGACTGGGAGCAATTTACATCCCTGGTCAGCATCTGCATGTGCATTTCAGTGCAGTAAATAGTTCCTCATAATACAGTATTGTCCCTGATGGTGCTTACAGCATAATTAATTAGTTTACTGTGCCGTAATACTGGTGCACTTGTAGATGTTGACTCTGCTGCAGAGTTAAGTAGTCTAATTACAGTAAAGCACTCATGTAGATGCACCTAGTGGGAGCTCAGGCTGGGAGATAAGGCTCTCCCAGTGCTGGCCCTGTGGTTGTGGAGCTGGCACTGGGAGCTTCCTGCTAGCGGGGCTGGGGAACCTGTTCCTCACCCAGTTGCATGATCGTGGAGCTGAGCGGGGAACAGGCTCTCCAGCCTCTGCCCCACAATCACTCAGAACTGTCCCCATTAGGGCAGGTCCCAGCCACATGCCCTGATCAGGAGATTGAGGCACAGGGCTCGGAAAGAACTGCAGGGGTGGGGCAGCCCTCTGCTCTGATTTGCCAGTGGGGCAGCTAGCTGGTGGGGATTCCTCACCCAGCTGAGGGCTTGCTGCTAGCTGCCCCACTAGTAAATAGGGGCAGGAGGCTGGGACCTGCCCCTCCCCTGCAGCTCTTTTCAAATCCCTTGTCCCTGATCAGGGAGCTGGGGGCAGGAGCTCCCTCCTGCCAGAGCAGGGGGATGTTGTCTCCTACCCCAGCAGCAGGCAGCTGCCTGGGGGCAGGGAGCAGGGTCCCAGCCCTGGCCAGGAGACAGCTGTCTCCTGGCTCAG
>NW_017729033.1:68349197-68350944 GCF_001723915.1 Gavialis gangeticus | reverse complement strand
CTGGCCAGGAGACAGCTGTCTCCTGGCTCAGTGCTCCCTGCCAACCCCTGGGCTAGCACCCCCATTACAGAGCCCCAGGAAGCGGAAGCAGTTTGTTGCCATTAGCAGAAAATCTGCTCCTGCTTCTCTGGACTTGTGGACTCCTGCCCAGGAGCATTTACTCACAAGCACTTTACTCACAAGTGAACTGCTCCTGGATCCAGTACATGTATAGACGCCCAGTGGGTACGTCTACACGTTCATTAATTTGCTGTTGCTTAATAGCATGGGTTTTGCCTGGCACACTAACTACGCAGTAGCCTAATAACACTTTGCAGTAGTGTCTCATGTAGATGCACCCAGTATCTTTTAAAATGTAGCACTAAGTCAGTATTTACCAGGCTGTTATGCAAATCAGTGTATGGATACAGAACTGAAACTACAGCAGGTGGTTATGCGTGTATTTGAAGCTTTTGTAGAAAATAAATGTATTGTATTTCAGAGTGTTATGTCATGATAATCTTTTTATTGTTGGAGAATGGAAGTTAAATTTTATAGTTGTAACCTAAATTATGCCACCCCCTGACTTATTACTTTTAACTTTTTAACCAGGGAAATTTAAAGTAGTTCTTCATATGGAATGAATTAGTAAGCTGAGTGGCAGTTATCCAGAGTGTTAACATTGAAGTGGACTTTTTTTTGTTTTGGAGGGGATATAGGACTGTCTTTGACCTCCCACTGATGGCATTCCTTCAATTCTTTTCTTTAAAGCATAGTTTAATATTTATTTTTCTGAGGGGCTAACCGGCTGAAGAAAAGCAAATTGTCTTGCTCGTGTGCTCTGTCTTATTCTCAAGTTTCTTTTTCTAAATATGGGAGTCAACCAGTGTTGTCCAATCAGCAGACATCTACTGCTTAGTGAAAATTGTTGTTGTTTTAGGCAGGTCCAGAATGTCTGCAGTGTGAAGAGGAGTGTAGCAAACCACGACCACCTGGCTGTCCTCACCGATGCATCTTGCCATGTCATCCTGGGGAATGTCCACCATGTATCCAAATGCTGAAAATAAAGTGTCACTGCAAACTCTTAAACCTGTATATTGAGTGCATGTAAGTAGATAACGCTTGGAATCAGTTCTGAAAACAGGTATTGCTGCTTGCTTGCAGGAAGCATTTGTAATGTATTTTTTCTTTTAACTTCATTTGAAGGCTACATAATCAGTAAGAGGTCCTTTTAAAAAAAGCAGCATTACAAATATCACTTTAGTTTCAGTACTTTCAAATCTGATTCACTGTCACAGTTTAATATACCGGTATTCAGGCTCTCATTGTGTGTTAAGGACATGATTTCTATGGTTGAATTTTTGTAATGTTTGACACACATGGATTTTATTGTCTTGCAAAGTTTTAGGATACATGTGTTTATACAAAAATACCAGGATTGATAAAGACCTTTTTAAAACTAAAATTCTGTAATAAGTTCCTTATGCTATATACAAAAATAAACTTGTGAAAAATCCTCCTTTTTGAACTTTTTCCATTTTTAAGACATTGACTTTTTTTCTTGGAAAACGTGAAAGATTTCATTTACTACGATCATAGGTATGATCACTCTCGAGTCACAGCCTTCCAGTATGAGATGGTCTACTTCTATTAGACTTCAACATGTTCTGACATGTTCTGTCTTCCATGCAGCATGAATGGGGAAGCAGTGCCTTTACCTGCCTATTCATTTGTGACTGCTGGCTGATGAATTTCCTTTGGTTGCTCC
>NW_017729033.1:68326930-68349186 GCF_001723915.1 Gavialis gangeticus | reverse complement strand
TTTGTGACTGCTGGCTGATGAATTTCCTTTGGTTGCTCCCCTGAGCTATTCACCTCTTTGGTTGAGCTGTTTTTTATTATTTATTTATTGTTTGTTATTTGACTGGTAGTAATTTGAATTCACAAAGTATCTTTAGAGTTTATTGATTAAGTTACCTTTTTACCAGATTTTATTAATATAGGGTGATGGTATGGACTTACTTGAGTTTTATCTCCACCTTTGTGTATCTCATTCATTCAACAGTCATATATATGGTCATCCCGTTAGTGCTGTTTTTCATATTCTGTATCTGAAGCCAATAAGGGTTTTTTTGAAGCGGGCCTGAGAGGGCTTGGAGACGATTCAGATTTAATTGTATTAATTTTTTGCTGTAACCTAGTTTGTGCAAAATTTATATTATTTTTTGCTGGGATGTTACAGTGAGAGACAATCTATGTCATGGATTTTGTGCTTAGAGAAGGAACTGGCTCCCAGGGGTTTGGGTTTTTTTGTTTGTTTGCATCTGTAGTATCTTTTTTTTTCAAAACAGGCCAAATTCTCCTACTTCAAATTTTCACTTATTTGGGGTAGTTCTTTGTTTTGAAATAGATTTTGTCCAGCTGGCTTTTTTTTTTTACTTCAGTGAGGCTTTTCTGTGTTGATATCTCCTGGTCATCAAGAGATTTATTGCTGTCCTTTTTAAAAAGGAAAAAAACCCCTCAAAATCTTCTGGTTGCTTGCTCTATGGTCCCAAATATTGTTTCAAGATTTTCTGCTCACTGTCAGGGTAAGAAAGAAGAACCTGAAGGTTAGAGTTGCCCCATCCCTCTTACCATCTTACAGGAGCAGGAGGTGAAATGTGGTGCACAGATTTATTCTTTGTTTTCTTTCTGGCTTTTCCAGAAGCTGTTTAGTGTTTAGTAATGAGAACTGTGATAACTTTAAGGAAGGAAAAATTACTTACCTTATAATTCTTCTTTGAAGATAACTTCTCAATTTTACTTGCTAGCTTGAGTGCTTTTTGGGGATGCTCTTATTATATGGTGTATTTGTTGAGACCTGTTTCTACAGAAATAGCATTATCCTTAGTTTAGCTCCCTGTAGGGTTAAGCTTTTATCTTAGCATGTGCTTGTACTTGAACCTTTTGCTCAGGAAAAGGAAATGGCACTTGAAGGAACCAGTGGACTATTTAATTCAAGCCACAGACAGAATGTAACACTTGTTAATGCATGGTGGAGCAGTCCTCAGAAGTCATCAGCATGGAGGTTTCCAGCTTATGTCATGCTGGGAATTTATGACCCTTCTGGAGTAAACTTGCAAAGAAATAGAAATAAAAAAAAATGTATTTCATCTCATTGGGTGCTCCCACCTGTTAGTTACTATACTGTTGACCATAGTTATTTTGTGTTTGACAACCTTTAAATGGTTGAGTCATTCTTCAGTGAGACACAAAAATAGGTCCAACTTTTAATCGACTGACCTTAAAGTATCTCCAGAATTATTATGGGAGTATTTTAAGTATACAAACATCAGCCAAGTGTTTTAAAATACTTATAGATATAGTAAGTATATTAGGAGGACAGAATCATACACTTATGATATTCATTTAGCTACTTAACCTTGATTACATTGAGGTAACAGGTAGGGCAGCATGTAAAGTAAATCCTGTAAGTAGCAGTAACTTTTTAAAAGAAATTATGTAGTTTCATTGCTTTATTATTATTATTATAATTTTTTTTTTTTAGCTTTAAGTAATTTTCTTGGGCTTGTAACTTTTGATTTAGAGATCATTAACGTTTTATATTATTACTGGTATGAATTGCTCATGTCTAATTATTTGGTATTAATATTATAGTCCCTGCTGTGCCAATTCTGTTTCTTTCTTTTTCATTAAAAAAGAGGACCAGATGAAATAGCTGTAAAAGAAAATTAGGCTCTTTTGAATTGTAATCAGTCAAGTTCCACTAGAACATATTGCAGAGTTGTAATTATCGAGGTTTGTAGAAACTTTTTCAAAGACATTAGAACCACAAGGAACAAATGCAGTCATCTAGTTTGACCCTGCTTTGTAGCATAGATAATAAGACCTCTTGCAGCAAGTGCTGCATCAAGCCTATTAACTTCTGGTTGAGCAACAGGATGTCTTTTTAGAAAGACATCCAGTTTTGATGCTTCCAGTACTGCCTATAGTTGGAGACCAGACTGTGACTGCCCCTTTATTAGCTAAGTCTTTAGTTTTCTTTATGAAAGTATTTAGTTGGTTCTGCATGCATATGTGTGTTTAGCATTAGTTTAGATCAGGGGTGGGCAAAATACAGCCCGTGGGCCGGATCCAGTCCACAGCAGGTCTTTGTCCAACCACAGGGAGTCCTTCGGTCCCCTGGCACAGGCACCATCCGGCTGTGGGGCATCCTGCCACCCCTGGACATGCAGCAAAGGGCATGCTGCTTTTCTAGGCAGCCCAGGTGGCAGGTGGCTCCTTCCAGCTGCCACCGCTGGCCTTAGCCCTGTGGTACCAATGGGGACCCACACTGCAAAGCCCCAACCCTGTGTGCCCTGCGCCTGCTTCAGGCTCACTCGCCTAGGCTCAGCACAGCAGTGTGGGACAAGCTGCTGCTCAGCGCAGGGTAAAAGTGGCCCCTCCCTCTCCCATTGCTGGTACTTCCTGTTACATCTGCCGGTGCCCATGCGGGGTTGCCCTTCATCTATGCTGTGTTAGTGCCACCTCTGGGCCCAGAGCAGGTGTGGGGTGTGTGGGGTTGGGGCTGTGCAGTACAGGTCCATGCTGATACTGCGGGGCTGTGGCTGGCGGCAGCTGGAAGGAGCCACCACTGCCTGGGCTACCTAGAAAGTCAGTCCAGCTGTGGAGCTGCCCCAGCCCCACTGCGTGCCCAGGAGGTGGCAGGACACATCATGGATTGGCAGCACGAGGTGGGCCAGGTCAGAACCGTACGCCTGTTCCAGCTAATCTGCCCTGGTGGGGGTGAGTCTGGAGTAGTTGTGAGGCACGCTGGGGCTGTGCGCTGCTGGCGGTGGCAAGGAAATGCTTAATGGTGTGCAGGCTTTGGGCTGTGGCAGGGTGGCAGTGGCAGGTACTGACCGGTTCAGGGGGGTGTGGGCAGGGTGTCCCATGCACACCCCCCACCTGCAAACCTTCCCCACAAGCCCCACAACCACACCCTCTCCCACACAATCACACACCCCACAAACACCGCACCCACTAACAGCATCCTCCACATGCACCCCCTTGCTCACCCCCACACACGTGCCTCTGGGGGGAGCTCTGTTCACTGCTACATACCCAAGGTCCCTCCCTTTCCACAAACCCCATACCCACCCACACACACATTCCCATAAACACTCCCTCCACAGATCCTTCATACCCATCCACCCACATCCCCGCACACGCACACGCACACAGAGCCCTCCACACTCCCCTACAATATACAAGAATAAGATTTCCTTTTGAGCTATTATACAATCGCCTCTATATTCACCACACAAGTGCACACAAATCAGGACAAAATAAAATTAAAGAATGTTATTGTCCACATTTGAATTTTAGTATACAATTTATTTTTTTCTAGTGCCAAGATGGTGAACCCCCTTCCCAAAAGGAGTACTTCTGGGGGTGAGGGGAGGGACTTCTGGTGGCAAAAGTCAGGGGTTAGGGGGCAGGACTTGTGATCCCAAGGGTGGGGTGACCCTTGCAGCCCTTGACAACTTGCCAGAACTCGTTAAGCGGCCCTCCACCCAAAATAATTGCATGCCCCTGGTTTAGGTCAAGGGTATCAAACTCATTTAGCCCTGTGAGCTATATGACACATGTGGGTCCAGTCTCTGGGCTGGATCAGGCCCACAGACCAACTCTATATCCTGTGTGGGGCCAGTCTGAGACCCACAGACAGCATCGGGGACCAGGTCCACCCTGAGAACAGCCCTGGTTTAGATGTTTGAGAAATGTAGCTCTGTACCTTCCCATTCACCAGTTTGATTTTCTTTTTTAAGAGATAAAAAGGCAGTTGTCTAATACTACAGGCAGCTTTGAAGTAAAAGAAAAAAACTCGAATAACCCACCTACTGTCAGCTACTGACACAAAGCATGTCTTTTTATTCAATACTTGTATCTTTCTCCTATAGAGATCTCTAGGATAAACTGTTTTCTTGCTCTGTTCTCCCTCCCCCTGCTCTCCTCTCACTTCCCCCCAGTAGGGATTGCCATAAATTGTGCTGGAAGTGCCCCCTGCAGTGGTTCCTTTAATATTTTTCATTTTGCTGCTTGCCTCCCTCCTTGCTCCTGATTGGTGGAGGGGCCCTGCTGATTAATGAGGAAGCAAAATCTGTGGCATATTTAAAACCTCCACCAGCTGGGCAGGGAGGAGCAAGAAGTGAAATGGGAAGATTAAAGAAGCTGCTGTGGGGGCACTTCCAGTGCAACTTATGGGGGTCCCTACCCCCCAGTCTTGATGTTTGCAGTCTTTGTAAAAGTTCTCTTACCTGCTGTATTTAGACTACCATCATTCAGTAAGTTTCCACAGTACAAAAAGAGACTATTTAATCACATCTATGGAAACCTTGGTGTGAGGGGGGATATTAACTCTTGAATATAGGCAGAGGGCTTTCAGGATGCACATGCCTTGGGGACTGACTGGTTTGAAGAGGCATGAACTTTTGTAAGCGATAGCCTACTTTGTCAGATGCACATATGTTTGTGTTTATTCTATTCTGGTTTGTACTACTAAAAATAGCAAGTTTGAAATTATCTTGTGATTTATGGTTCTTAATGTACATGTCCTTTTGGATGCCATGGGAGCACCTGAGTGATTAGAAGTGTCTGTCAGGGGTACACCACATTTCACCTCCTGCTCTCATAAGAGGGTAAGAAGGATGGGGCATCTGCAGCCTACCCTCAGTTTCTTTTTACTGCCTGTGAGTGAGATGGAAACCAGTGGTGTATTACCCACTGGACTGTAGCATATGCTGTTTTTTCCCAAATGCTTTTAATAAATTTTAGTGCATCTTCAACAAAGCCTTTAGTTATCAAAATGATCTAAGTATCTCTTGGATCAAAAAATCTACTGACTAGATCAGAGGTAGGCAACCTTTTCTGGCTGTGGACTGGAATGACCCACCCCAGGGCGGAGGCAGGTGGGGTGGGAGATCACCCCGCTGCCACTCGTGCTTGTTCTCATGCTGGCATGGGGAAAGTCCCACGTTCGCTAACTGAGTCTATAGCTTTTGTGGGATGGATATGTCTTTCTGGCATGCGACAGTTCCACCTCTTATCCACAGTCTCCTCTGGGAAAGCAGAGAGAAGCTGGTGGTGATAACAGGGTTTCTGTGGCCAAAAAACTGAATTACTTGAACTCCTGTGGGTAGATGTATGGCAACTGTGGTGAACATGCTGCAAGTGTCACAACTTTGGGTTTTCCTTTCAAAGTGCAATTTGTGATTGAGGACTTTGCCTTTGTAAGAGCCTAAAGCTATTCAGTGAAGGTTGTCATCAGTAATAGACATTAAATGCCTTCAAGTCCTTGAATGAGTTCCACGTAAGTATAAAATGCTTTGTAAAAGTCTGGAGTTCCAAACAACGAAATGGGTTAAAAAAAAAAAAGGTTAAAAAAAAGTGCTACAGAGCAAAATCAATGGCTTGAGCAAACTTTTATCTGAAATGCAAGATGCCTTGTTCAGTGTGAGGTGCAGATGAATCCAAAGGGGGAAAAGAATGCCAGACAGCCTTTAAAACAAAACTTTCCAAACCTGGCTAAAAAAAAAGGAATAAGGGGAAGTTTCATTATGCTTCAGAGGTGAATTAAGAAAAATAAATGCCTGCTCATGGAGGTTCTGAATTGCATATGTTAAATACCCCATGCAAACTTCTCGTTGCATTATTGAAGCAGTGCAGTCTACCTGGGGCTAATGCTAGTGAAGATTGCGGTCGTTATAAATTGCTATGCAGCAGGAAGTAAAAACTGTTCTTAAATAAGTCTTAGTTGGGAGAGCTACTGTTGGGTAAAACCTGTGGCAACTGAGGCTATGTCTGTGTACAGTGCAAAAATATTAAATAATTAGACTTGTTTTTTATTTATTTTTCGTTTCAGTTTTTGTTACAAATTCTTTTTTTTCTTTTTAACAGAAAAATAACTTGTGCTGATTTGAAAGAGAAGGACCTCCTCACTTCTTGCCAAAATCAGTGTCCAAAAGAGGTAATCTGCAGTGGTAAAGTAATGTCCTTTGTTCAGGCCTTCTGAGGAAGCAGTGTTTTTCATCTGCCTTCTTTTTTTTTTTGGATTGTCATTCCTTGCTTTCATAAATTTAGGTACTTGCATGGGAAATATCTGGGAGGGGGCTACATGTTGCAATTTCTTCCTCCCGTACCCCACTATAGGCAATACAGATTTTCAAAGTGAAAAAACAGGGATGATACAGGCAGGTAGATACTGATTTTCTCACATACAGCACACACCTTCCCCTCCCCCCAAACACTGCAGTGTGCGTTTTAAGCAGGGAAGCTGCTTTCTTTCCTGGAGAAGTGGCATACCAGGAGACTGTGTGTGTGCCATGCAGCTGCCAATATGGCAAAGTCCTGCAATGAACCTTTCTCAGCCTTGTAGCTTGTGCCTGAAGCAGCAGGTGAGCTGTTAGTAGTATCTTTATGAGGCTTGTTATGTGGAAACAACACTTTAGTTACAGGAATTTATATAAAGAACTACTTAAGGAAAGAGCTAACAGTCTTTCTACTGTCTTTGCAAGGGGTTAGAGCCTAATCTTGTGGGCCCTACAATAAGTTGTCCTCCTGGAAACGTAGACTATCCAGGAAGTGTGGCATCTGAGAAGATAGCTTGGATGAGGCAAATTGCACCAGGAACTTATGGGTGTCACACTTCCTTGATGCTCTGTGTTCCCAGGAGGACTTACTTTG
Source organism: Gavialis gangeticus (assembly GCF_001723915.1). NCBI lineage: Eukaryota > Metazoa > Chordata > Crocodylia > Gavialidae > Gavialis > Gavialis gangeticus. Next base: position 68,342,284 of record NW_017729033.1, on the reverse strand, counting down.
TCGCACGATCAGCTGTGATTCTGGAAAAAATAGTTTTTCCAAAAACAAGGTGTGTATTTCATTTGGGGGTGTCTTTATATGTAAGAAAATTGCTATTTTGTTTACAAAGAAGGAGGGTAGCAGAGAAGAAAAAAGGAATAATCTCTCCTACCTTTTCCTCTGCCTAATATAAAAAAGCAATCCAGGTTGTTAGCCTGTTTGTCAGTATGGGAGAAAACAATCCAAACTGTTTGCACAAGACCAATTTAAGGGTGCTGACAGATGTTTGGTCTAACTCATGGTGCCTCACAGAAAGTGCCATGAGTTAGACTGACCCTCTGGCAGTGTGGAGTTCTGCCCCTTGCTGCTGCCAGGTGGGCAGGGGTGCCTTGCCAGAGTGGTGTTGGGCTCACAGAAGCAAGGAACTTCCTTGTCCAGTCCTGCTTTGCCTTACCATACCAGCTCTTACCTGCTGGGCTGTGGAGGCCCCAGGGGGAAGGCAGCAGGACAGGAAGCCCCAAGCCCACAGCGGGCAGCCTGCACCTGCCATCCCCCATGGGCTCTGCTCCAGCTGTGCCGCCTTTAGGGGAGGAGAAGCTGGGCTGTACACTCTGCTTCCCACTCAGGGCCATGGGTGGCAGCCAGGGCTTGGACTCTGCTGCGGGGTACCGGGGACTCTGGACCCGGGTCCCTGGCAGGGCTGGGGTGGAGGGAAGACAGGGCTGTGGGTGGGGAGTGCGGGGCACCAGCAGAGTTGGGCGGAGAGGTTGGGGAATGAGTGGCACTTGCAGGGCTGGGGGGCTGTGGCTTGGGAGTGAGGGGCCTGGACCTATGATCTGGTGAGTGAAGGGGACAGGGGGGGCTCTGATTTTTCATGATAAAAACCCAAAATCAAATACCAAAATTTATAGGTATTTAGAATTTATTTTACTTTAGTGATTGAGGCATTGGTAGGCTTCCAAACTGCTTTAAAATTGTAAATATATCAATAAAACACTGTGCTCAGTTGATACATACATACATATATGTATATTATCTTTGGCTATTCATATATATATATATGAATTTGCCATTTTTAAATGGAGAAAATCAGGATCCCTGCTTCTCAGTAACTTGTTTATTTGCTTTTAAAGGATGTGTGAATAAGTAAAACAAGTGCAAAATTGAAGAATCAAGTTTAGGAGTATTTAATTTCTGCAATTTGCAGGGACTAAGCCAATTGTGGCCCCTTTGTAGCAAGGTTTAAGTGATCTGGTTAAAGGGTAATGGGCACAAATAGGGGTCTATGGCTTTGGAGGCTTTGAAAACCTGGCTGTCATTTTTTTTCTCAGAATGAAATTGAAAATCTTATGTCATGTATGATTTCAGTGAACCAGGTTACAAGTAGGAACTTGGAAAAGGAACAAAAGTCCTGGAGGAATTTTAGATAAATTTTGAAAATTAAAGCATGACAACTTAAAGCACATTAAATTACTGAAAGTAATACATATCTCTTCTAGAGCAGAAATTCTACTTGTCAGGCCACATTGTCAAAATACTGCAATAGACAGTGGGAGAGGAATGATTTAAATGAAAATACTGTCTGAAGGATATCATTAAAAGTTCAGAGCATGCTGATAACATAGTAGCAGAGGGAGAAGCAGGAAAATGTTTTCACAATGGGCATTTCATTAGGAAATTAATAGAATGCATTGTGAAGTAATTAAGGTTGGATTCCTGCTAACTGTGAAACTGTGGGGTAGGCATTTATATAGGCATTTCAGCTCCCTGGGTGGAGAGTCACACAGCTGTTCAGGCAGGAGAGCTAGAGGGCAGCTGCTTGGGTCCCCCTTCTTGAGTGAGACCAGTTATAAGTAGCTTGCAGACTCCCCTGCAAAACAACGAGTAGCTGGAAGAGGCAGCATGGCTTGACCTATCCCAGGCATCCCAGGATGGTGCAAGCTGCAGAGGAATGCCCCCACCTCCTGCTCTTGTAGAGCTGGGGTGACCGCCATCTGTGCCAGGGCTGGGGGCATTTCACCGTGACTGGAGCTCCAGAAGGGTTGCAGCCACAGTGCCTCTTCTGCAGCCGCTGTGGATTTCTCCCTGAGTCAGTTCAAGTTGTGGGGAATAGCCCCCCAGCCTCTTGCACAGAGTAGGGTAAAACCGGTCTATGTGAGGGGTAGTAGGCAGCACAGCTTGACCTGTAGTAGCCCCCAGGAGGGGTTGAGCTGTGGGGAAATGCCCTCCACCCTGTGCACAAATCCAGGTCACCCCGATGTTGCCTGCCTAGTAAGGGGAAGATGATGCCCATGGCTGGATCCTTCCTAGAGCCCTGAAATGGTTCAAACCACAAGAGCCAGTTATCTCCTGCAGAAAAAACACTTAGATCGTTCTATGCTGGCTTTTTGTGCCAGAAGGAAGGCATTTTTCCTGATCCAAATGTAATGCCTGTCCATGGCCTCTGTTGCAGTTCACAGTCCAGAATAATAAAGTAATGAAAAGCAATTCATTGAAAGGCAGTATTTTATTTCTTAAGTGCTAGTCTTTAGCCACTACTGTCTTTTTACTTCAGGATTGGTGAAATTTGTAAGAGACTGTATAATATAACAGCTGAATTTTAAGTCTTCTGTTACTTTGGGGAATTATGAAAAACAATTATATTATCCAGAGCCTTAAAAGATATAACAGGAACTATAAGATCTTGCCAGGTTCCATACTTTGTTTTGGCTACAGTAGTGCAAAATAGTCAAAGGACTTCCATAGTCTCTCTCTCTCTTTTTGTCCAGATTTCCTTTCTGCATTAGGGAACAGCAAGGATTTTTATGCTGTCACAGATGCCAGTTAAACTTTTTGAAGTACTTTCTTTATTTGGTAGTTATAATCCAATATCCTGTTAAAGGAAACTGTAGTTTTCCATTAGTAATGACTACTCAGATTCTGTATGCATAATATATTTTAAAATGTTTTGGGACAGTTCTGGAAAATATCCTTTCCAGAGTTAGACCTTTCTAAGCATGCAGGTTCATAACTGTATAGGTAGATCTTTGTTTAAATTGGTTCACTAATGTGCTTCGCTGTTCTGTGTAGTCAATATTTGTTATGACAGAGATAAGTTTTTAGTTGTATTTTATTCACCATGATTTGATATAGTGTAACTTGTCAGCACCATAATCCTTGTATTTTAAAAAAACTATTCTACCTTCTCTTTCTGTTTTTTGGCTGTAGTTGGCCCTGAGCTGCTCAGTAGCGATGTAGTATAGCATTTGCTTTCAGAGTTTGGGTAGGAGAGGATGAAACAAAGAATATTATTAACCAGGTGAGAAATATTGTAAGTGAGAAGACTTTATAAAGTGTGAGAGAAAAAGGTCAGAAGGCAGCTAAAGGTCACTTAGAGTTTATTTAGTGGTTTTATACCAGTTAGATCTGGCTTAGGACATGAAAAAGTTTATATAAGGGCCAAAAATTGGTATATTTATGTTAATCATGGTATAGCTTGGTCGGTACAGCGCTCTGTTCTTTAGCTTTGTTTAGAAAACTTTTGAAGCTGAGTTAGGTAATTGACTAAAAATAGGTTCACCTGGGAAACTTTGCTCTTCCATCTTGAACCAGATTTTTTCCTGAATAGCTAACCCATCTGCAGATGGACTAAGATAAGTGCTTCTTTAAAACTTACTTTCTAAACCTAGGTAAAAAGTCTTGTTGCTTAATGGGGTAGCCACCTGTTAGACTTTTAGGACTTTAGGACTTAAAAGAAAATTAATCTTAAATATACTATTACAAATATTAACAAATTTGCTAATAATTATTGATTATTTGTTGTGAAGTGCATTACATATATTGTCTTATTTGTATATAATTTGTACTTCAATATCAACTAACATTGCTATTAACATTTATCTAAACTCATTCTCTTAAGTACTTGATTGTGAGGGGACAGGCTCCCTTTACCGTCCTTGATCCCTGGAACATCTCTGGGAATCAAAATGACTCCTAAGTATAAAATTTATTTCTGGTTGAATGACTATATTTTGAAAATCCAGGTGGTTTGCTGAATACTTCTTAAAAGTGAATGCAGTGCTTGTAAAAATGTATTCTTGAGTTGGTTCTGTCAGCAGGACACAGTTTGCCATAAGCAGTGACAATATATGCTTTCCCACATAGTCTTGTTTCATCTTTAAACTGAAGGCCTGCCACCTGTAGGGCTGAAGGAGGAAGTCTGTATTTTTATTGGCTTCTGAGTGCCATTCAGTTGTGTTTTATTGACAGACTTTTCAAATGGATATTTGTCTTCTAGTTACTGGTAGAGGGCAACGGATGTCTATAAATGGTAGCTGTTTTGCATATGTAAGAGGATCTTGATAAGGAGATGTACCTAGCAGATTAATAGTTCTTTTTAAAAAATAGTTAAAAAAATCTTTTTATCATTTTCCAAGTCATGCACTTGAGGAAAAATCCTGTGAAATTAATGATCACCAAAGATGAATGCCATGCACATAGAGGTGCCTTCCAGTCCGTGCACGGAAAAGGCTGCTTCTGTGGCTTTTTTTCAGTCTGAGCTGTGAAGTGCAGCAGTCCTCTTTTTGCTTCTGACGGAGATGAGGATGTGGAATCTGAACTGGTTGCCTGTGTGAAAGGAGTTTCTTAGAGCCTTGTGTTTCCATAGTTGCATTTTTATGGTGTCTTTCCTTTAAAAAATTTGACATCAACTACAGTAGTCAGGTAAAGGCAGCATTTGGTCCCATTATCATGAACCACAGGGTTTTGCTGTAGTGGAAGGGGGATCTAAAGAACACAGGCTTTGTATTCTAGTTAGATTTGAGTGCATATACTAAGCTTTTATATAAGAAATGAAACAAAACAAATCCCCACCACCCAAAATCTCCCACTGCACAGCTGCCCTGTTGGAAAAGACAGTAGCATTACTAACATTGGCAAGACTGTTTTATACCATTGTGTTGTTTAACTCTGCTCATCTTGGTTAAAGTGTTGGTGGTTTGTCTACATTAGTAGTTCTACCTGAGAAGCAGCACTGGTAGCAGTGCAACAGTAGGAGACTTAATAAAAAACCTTATTTAGCATTGAAGCCTTATTCTTATCTCTTATTTAAGTATGCAAACCCACTTCTTTCAGACCTCCTCATGAATAGCATTTAGCTAAAAATGTTTCTTCACCATCAAATGATTAGACTCCTTTAAATTTTTCATTCTTTGTTTTGGAGACATACTTCTCCCTACTTTGCCTTGGTACTGCCGAGCTGCGCAGAGGGAACTCTTTCAGCCTCCAGAGGAAAAGGAAAAAAAAGGGAAATTTCATAGTCCTCAGCTGATACTCCATTACAGTGCTGCATAATGGTACATACTCTTAATATGTACATTGCAGTACCACATGGATGCTCCATTCTAGGGTAATCTCTGCTGGTTTTTGCCCATGCCACCTGTTAATGCTGCCAGTATCTAAGAATTGTGTTTCATATAAATTCTCTCAATTTGGAGAGAAAGCCAGAGTTGATAGTTCAGGATGGGCCTAGACACACATAATGGCTTGCAAATGAAGTCAACATATTGTTGCTTGATTGTTTTCCAACTCCAGGAAAAGGAATAGAAGAGGATACTCTACTGGTTAAAGATTACAGAATAATCTACAGATGTCTCTTTCAAGGTTGTGCTCAGTAGTGAGCTGCCTAAGCTTTCAGGGATGAGAAGGAAACCAATTATTTGACATAGCTAACTGGCTGCACTTGATGTCCCTGACACTGGTGCTGACCTCTGTAGCATGGAAAACTTGAGAACAGATTTTTACAGACAAAAGTGAAGACTGAAGAAAAAGGGATAAAAATGAAATTGGGGGAATATGATTTCTGGCTACAAATACTACAGGGCAGTAAGCAGCAAAAGAGAAAAGAGGTATATATTCAAAGATAAGGCTGACACAAGACTAATTAGGCATAAAATGGCCACTAATGAATTCAGGCTGGAAATCAGAAGGAAGCTTATTATCGAGGAGTGACATTGTAAATGGAACAGCTTTTCCAGTAAGAGCATTGATAGATAGATAGATAGATAGATTTTATATTTATATAAATAAAAAAAAAAACCCACCAAAAAAAAACACAAACAAAAAAAACAATCAAAAACTTTGAAGTTAAAGCTTGAGCAGGCTAGAATGCTGTTTATAGTAGCAGAGCTTGTGACTTGATGATCCCAGGATGTCCCTTCCAGCCTTGTGTTCCTGAATAAAATATACTGCATTAAAAAGATAAATGTATTCGTAGCAGTATGGCTGACATTGTGGGGGTGTCAGGTATATTTGTTGCAGAACATCCCATTGAAAAGTATGTTTTTTGGATTTGTGGGTTTTTTAAATTCTGTCTATAAAGTATACGTTCTCCATCTATGGGCAGTGTAAGTCATTTCATTATTACATCCTTTTTAAGTTTGTGAACCGGAATTAGCCAACCTACAAAAAAAATCCTTAATTTAATTACTTGTACAATAGTATGCAATGTTGTATTTTTGTACTTTTTTAGTCATATATAATGCAATATAAATACATTTCCAGTTGCTAGTAAATGTGAAAAACATGCATCCTAAATATTAAAGTTGTGGCTTTCATGACATTTTCCAAGGGGTATTAATCACTTGATGGCAGTCTGCAACTGAGTGTTTATTTTAAACCATAAGCACCTCCTGATACAAGTCTTTAAACAGTTCAGGGATTAAAGTTCCTTTATAAATTTCTGAATCAAATATAGCATTTTAGATTATTGATAAATGTTGTATCTAGTACCTGAGGATGAAAAACGCAGGTATACAAATATTTCATGTATATGTAATGGATATGGGAAATAGATCTTTACTGCAAACAAAACAGCTCCTCTCAGTTCTTCTTAATTGTTTGATGTCTAGCTCAGTATTGTGTGCATCCCTTAATTGCAAGCAGTCAAATTGGTGCCGTAAGAAATAAGTGAAGTCTTAAAGTTCCTAAAATAATAAGCTTAAATAATTAGTATAAAAACCCTGTCCTGTAAAAGCATGAGGATCTTCTTAAACAGTTAAATTATGGTGTTGAAATTGTGTATAGTAAAGGATTTCTACTTAGGCTAGAAATGTTGTTCTCTTTCCTATCTTGGAAAAAATAAAAAATAAGGTAATCTTTCAAAAACACATAGCAAAGATATTTTTTTTTAAATTGGAGACATGATGTATTATGTCTGGCCTCTTTGTAGTATGAAACATTCTTAAAATATGTACAAAATTAGCATAGGAGAAACTTTTCTTCTTTTTTCTTCCTCTCATCATTTAATGAATGACTTTCTGTTGTGCATTTCATACCTTCAATCTTTAGTTATTCCCCTACTTTTTTCCAGTGTGCTGGAAGCATGTTGTGTTCACTAAAAATGTGTTTTAAAAACTAACCAGTATGCTTTTAATCAATCTTTGAAAATGGAGTCCTTAAAAATAATAGTACTTTACATTGTATTTTTTTGTTTTAAAAGAAATTAAAAATGCAGTCAGTAACAAAAAGCAAACATTTGTAATGAAAAGAATTGGTCGTCTTGTTTTTTAGTTGCCCTGTGGCCATCGATGTAAAGATACTTGCCATCCAGGTGACTGTCCAGGAAATTGCAATCAGAAGGTTAAACTCAGATGTCCTTGCAAGAGAATTAAAAAGGTAAATTCCAGGTTGTACTTCTGGGAGAGTTTTTACTGTACTGTTAAATCCACCCTGGTTTCTGGATGGTTCAAACTGGCATAGCTCCAGTTACTTTATTGGTTCTACAACAGCTTGAACTGGTGGAAGATCTGGCTCCTGAAATCCAAGGATTCATTAAAGAAAGTTAAGTCTTGCTTGACTAGAATCTAAAAGTACTGTAATTTATGCAGTTCTCTTTTTGCAAATTCATGTGAATTTTTGCAACTCCCCTGGGAGAATAGCTGGATAATCTGGGACAGATTTATTTCAGTTTAAGAGGAAGGAGTACATTTTTTTCCTAACAGAGATTAGGAGAGTATCTATTTTGTTAAAACTGGACTAGGCACATCTGTGAAATTTTGAATTTTAAATCCATTTATACAGCCAAGGTCCCCAATAAGTCCTAAAAGCAAATGTGGTGGTGTTATTCTTAGTATAAATCAGGGGTGGGCAAAATGGCAGATCCGGCCAATGGCCAGGCTCCATTTCCCAGCAGCCTTTGCTGCGGCTGGTTTCCATGGAGACCCTAGGAGTGGGTGGGGGGGTGGTGACAGTGTGGGCCAGGGTTTCCATGGAGACCAGGCCAAGCAGCGCGGCAGGGTGTATGGCTGGGTAGGAAGCTGCTCTGGGCTGGGGCTGGGATTTTGTGGTGATGACAGCATGGTTCAGAGCCAGGGCAGAGCTGCGATCTGCCGCCTGCATGTCCCTGCCCACTACCCCTAGTGTATTACAGTAATAAATAATTACTAACTTATTACAATAAAATAGGGTGTGTGCCTGCAGAATTATTTTAAAACCACTCTATACAGAAGTTGACTACTGGATGAATATCAGAGTACATAGTTCTACAATAGTTTCTTGCTATAGGTGAGTGAAGGATTTACGGGTCCCTCAAATTTGTCTCATAGGCCATGGGCTTGGTTTAGTCAACACAGAACAGGCTGGCTTAGCATCGAGATTGCTGGTTGGGGTATTTAGACTTTTGGGGTCAAGTGTGGCAAAATGGGTAAGAGCTTTGAACTGAACTAGGGAAAGACTCATCTCTATATCTATTAAGAAATGGACAGTTAAGAGATAGAAAATGGTATTGATGACAGCAGTGATCATGAAGATGAGATGTGTAACATGGAGCCATATTATAATAACCCAAAAATTTAGATGAATGCTTTGGTTTAGATTTCAGTAAGGAAACTATTGGATGTCTGAGTAAATCTGGTAGGGATGATATTTAATGAAACTGTCAAATTGGGAGTGGTACTGTGTGACTGAAGAATATCAAATATAACAATTAAAATATTTTCCCATTCTTAAATATCTAAGTTCTTGTTCTTAATCTGATTTCAGTGGAGCAATCTCCATGTTTTAGAATAAATTTTGAAGGAAAGTGTGATTAAAGACAGGGAGAAAAAAGGAAAATTGGATAAAATGCAACTTGGTTGACTGAAGGTGGATTATACCATATTAACTTGTTATTAGTTAAGAAAACTGATTTTCTAGACAAAGAGAGTGTGGCAGATCTAATTTATTTGGACTTCAGAAAAGCATTTGGCACAGTGCCACAGGAGAAATTATTTAGTTAAGCGGGGAAGACGGTGATTAATGTGATACTGTAAGGTGGATAAGGAACTGGCTAAAGTGAAAAAGTGGGGTGGGGGTGTTGGTTGTACCCGTGTTGGTCTAAGGACATATGCAGGCAAGGTTCTTTGGGTAGATGCGATATCTTTTATTAAGCCAACTAAATAGTTGGGAAAAGTTCTCTGTAAGCTTTCCGGCACAAACACCCTTTTTCAGGAAAATGGGTGACTGTTGATGTTACGAGTTCTCCAAGAACTCTCTTGGAGTTCAGCAGCCAGAAAGCTTGCAAAGAACTTTTTTCCAGCTATTTAGTTGGTCTAATAAAAGACATCATATCTACCCAAAGAACCTTGCTTGCCTAAAGTGAAGATGACACTTTGTACTAAAAGGGAATTATTGGTCTGAATGGGGAGTACTTACTCTCTAAGAATCTCATCAAGGGTATATTTTAGGATTTAATGTTGTTTATTGTTATTAATGATGTAGGCACAAAAAGGGAGTTTTGCTAATTAAGTTTGGAGGCCTTGCCAGTGCAGGAGAATGACTGAAGTACTATAGAGGAAGAATTAGGTACTCTTGAAGTTTGAAATAATAGAAGTGAGAGAATATTTAATAGGACAAAGGAGAAGCTCATGCATTTGAAGACTGTTAAAAAGAATTCATCAGTTGGAGGCTGCAATGGAAAAAAGGCTGCTGGTATGTTTAGACGATGCGCTGCAATGCTATGTAGGAAATCCATAGTCAAATGTGAGTCATCAATATAATGTGCCTACTTTAAAAATAGGCAAATGCGATTCCAGGATAACAAGTGAGATTTTTCCAGCAGAGACAGGGAACCATTAATGTCCTTGTACATGTCACTAGTAAGAATACTTTGTACTGTGGTCACCCACATTTAAGTAAGATGAATTTTCACAGGCATAGGTGCAGAGAGACGCTGTTGTTATGATTAGCAGAAACAGAAGGAAGAGCCTATCTCACCAGGAGTCTAAGAGATTAGCTTATTTCCCCTAGCAAAACAAACACTAAAGGGATATGGTTTTTATAAATACATCAGAACGGAAGAGCTATTTAAGTTTCTAGGACAATGCTACTACAAGAACAAATAGGTATAAACTGACCCTGAATAAATGTAGGCTGATATTAGAAGGAGATCAATATCATGATTAATATCACAGTTCTAGAACAGCTTTCCAGTAGAAGTAGTTAAGGGCAAGAAATCTAATTGGTTTCAAGGTCATGCTACATAACCTTTATGAAAGGTATTATATGGTATAATTTCCTGCAAAGCAGGGGTCTGGATATGGTGAACCAGGATATTGATATCTTATGATTTTGCAGAATGGACATAAAGCTTGGAGAAAGGATTTTTAAACCCTTCCATTAGCTGTACAAAAGTCAGTAGACTTGTCTCTTTTATTTCATTTCTATACTCCCTTCCCCCAGAAAGGGTCAGGGGAATAAAAGGCAAAGAACAGATAAAATAAATTACTTTAAAAATTCTCCAGAAACTACCCCAAAACTTAACCCCACCTGCTAGAAACCTTCTCAAATAAAGTCTTAAACCACTTTTGAAAGATGTCCAGACAGTCCTTAAAGGGGAGGGAGTTCTAAAGCTGAGAAGTAACTACTGAGAATGACCTCCCATATGTCGTTTGCCAAGCAGATTTGGTGCGCAGATGGTACTTACAGGAGGGGGCTTTTGGCTGCAGATTTTGTCCTATTAATCAACCTTTTTCAAGATCATGAGGCACATAATGCCCGGAGTAGATCAGACAGGTGTGCTTCCTAACAGAGTACACCAAAGAATTTTTTTTTTCTGAGCTCCTTCAGAATCCAGTAAATTTCTCACTACCAAAACTGTTTCTTATAGATTGATCAGGAGCAACTGTTTCTTATAGATTGATACTGGTAGCAGCAAATTACTGTTGCAGACATTGTTAGGCTCACAGTGACACCAATAGCAGCTGGATTAATTCAAACAACCAAGTGCATTTCCTGTTGCACATCTCTGAACTGAAAGCTGTCAGGATGCCAGACAATTGTGAATTTTCATGGGAGAAGTAATTAAGCTGTTTCTGAACTGGAAGCAGAGAAAGATAACCATGGGTTCAAAAAAGTTCTAGTAGATGAATTAAAAACAAAATAGCAGCCATAGCAAGTCCAGTGACAATGATGATGATCTTTCTGAGTTTATATATTAGAGTAGAATGATATCAGAACTAGTTCATCTGTATAATACAATCCAAAATCTTGAATCATGAGATAGAGCTTCTAATAGGAAATCTGATACTCATTTTCAGACTTAAGTCATCCATGCAAATATTTTCTTTCTACCTCTTTTAAAACACTGTTATAAAACAGCTGCATTTTTGACCTGCATAAGTATTTGAAGACTCCAGATGAAAGAGAATTCTTCTAAATCTAAACTAAACTTATTCAAGAGTTGCTGTGTAACAAGATAAAAAGGTTTGGGGTACATTTAGAAAAGTACGCAAATTAGGTTCCTTCAGATTAATGTAATGGTGTATTGGAAGTTGAAGAAACTTAGCCTGTTGAAGTGGAAGAACAGAAAATTGGTTTTCTTTTTTGGACTATTTTTTAATGCTGTTGAAGTATAGCCACAATGAAAATGCAAGTCCTTATTCCAGGCTTCCATGCATCTCTTCAATATACACTTCATTCAAGTGCAATCTCTTTTTATATTCAAGGTCCCCTAAAATTTCCAGAATCAACAGAAACAACTGAAAGTCAAAGAACTTGAAAAGTTGCAGTTTTTTTCTGTAACAACAGTATTACCTTCACCTAGTACAAGATTAGTAGCATAAATAATTGAAGCACTTTGCCCTGGATATATGCCTTAGACTGATTTCAACAGTATTTCCTGAATCCTAAAAGAAGAAAAATACAGAAGGAGTTACAAGGAAAACCTTAAAGAATTAAAGACTTGAATCAACCGTCATGCCTTCAACATAAAAAATGACCCAGTAATGTCCATAAGCACAAATTCAGAGTAAACTGTCTTCATTCTCCTTTTAGAAAGAAAGCAGCAGAAGCTCCTATCTAGGTTTCTAAAGGTAGAAACTCAGAGGCAAGCATGAAAGAGGTTTTTTTGCCACTTTCTAAGACAAAAAAAAATAAAAAGATGAAAACTTTTCAGGTGCAACCAGCCTAAATGTCTGAAGCATAAGAGTTCAGCATAGTATTTAAAATGTGTCTAGAAAAGTGCATCTCTGGAGGCATAGGTATATTACGGAAACTTAGAATGTTTCTCAACCATAGTCATGATTGCATGATTAGCTAATGTGAAAATAGGAGGTGGTCCCTTTTTTTCGTATTCAATTTTCATCAGTAGTTACAGTAGCTACATTTTTCTCTAGGAATGGAAAGGACTTTGTAAAAAGAGTACTGTTTCTTCCAAAGAGATTTTAAAAAGGGAGAAACAGAGAAAATAAAAGAAATTCTTGAAAAAATTGACAGCTCAGCAGCTCAAATTGAGAACTCAGTGGCTAAGTACAGACGCTCAAAAAATCCAAGGCAAAATCAATTCTCTCTTCGCAGTTTGTTTCTAAGCTGCATAGACTGAACCGGTAACACACTGAACTGACATTCAGTGTTTGGGTGGCCAAGACAGGTGGAAGCCTGCACTGGTCCAGACTAGGAGCCTTGGGCTGCTCACATGTATAGTTCCTCATGACCAAGCAGCCCAAGGTTGCTGAACCCAGCTCAGCAGCAGTCCAGGCTTGATTGGCAGCCAGGGTCTGTGGAGTCCAGGGGTGAAAGCACCCATGAGGGGTTGTGCCTTCCCGCACTCCCCCCAGCCCCCCCAGCTCCAAGCTGGGGTGGGCTAACCCCAGCCCAATCCCTTTCCCAGCCATCAGGCTCAGGAAGGCAGGTGTGTGCCTCACCCACACTGCCCCCCACATCTGGGTTCTGCTCCATGGGGGTGAAGGGCACCCACCGGGGAGCTTTTCGCTCCCTGCAGTTCAAGCTAGACTGGGATCACCCCAGCCCCCACCCCTTCCCCAGCCCTCTGTGGGAACTGCGCCCCCCCATACTGGCCCTCCCTGCCAATGTCTGCCCAGCGTGGAGGGGAAGACACCCACTGGGAGCTTTGCAGCCCCTGCAGCTCTAGCCTGGCTGGGATCGCCCCAGCCCCACTCCTTCCCCAGCTGTTGCTTCCAAGTGGGGTGGCGGTGGGGCTGGGGGTGGGAACACACTTCCCTCCCATCCCCCCCCCAGCTGGGGCTGTTGTTGGGCTGGGGGGTGCATTTCCTTTCCCTCACCTCCCACCCCTCTTGGAGGTGACAGCTGAGGAGGGGGTGGGGCTCTGAGCTGCAGGGAGATGAAAAGCCCCTAGGTGGGTGCTTTCCTCTCTGCACCTGGCAGATCTTGGCTGGGAGGGCTGGTATGGGGGTGGGGGGGCAGAGCATTCCTGCCCCTCAGAGGCAATGGCTGGAGGAGGGGTGGAGCTTGGGTGATCCCAGACAGGCTCAAGCTGCTGTGGGGAGGGATAAAAAGCCCCCCGGCGGGTGCTTTTCCCTCCATGCGAGGCAGATGCCAGCTGGTGGGAATCTAAAGTATAACCTGTTTAAAAGATAACCTGAATCAGTTAAGTCTGATACTACATCCAACTAGGTTTATCTTTAAATTGGTTTTGGCCATTTTGAAAGTAGTTTATGTACACTGAACTTCTGCTGTGTTACAGGTTTAAATCAGTTTCCAGTCACTTAGACCAGTTTATGTATAACTTCTGTCCCTAGCATTTCAGAGTTAAGCCAGATTCCCACTTGGACTCCAGTTAACAACAGAGAACCAGAATCATATACAGGTTTCCTTTGCTTTATGCGGATTCTGTATGCATGAATTCGCTCTTATGCGATGACCCTTTTTATACCAAAAAATTGTTATATGCACAGTAAATTCACTCTTATGCGACCCGTGTTGTGGAAGCCCATGTCTCAGGGCAGCTGGTGCCTGTGCTTCTGGAGCTGCAGCTGCCCCGGGAGTGGCATGATGCCACATGTGTCCTGCCACCAGGTGGGCGGGGGTTGCAGCACAGCACAACTCAGCAGTGCCACTCTCAGGGGACCTGCAGCTGGGTGCAAAGCACAGCGGCAGCTGCCTGTCTGTTGTTGGTGAATACCAAAATTGTCTTGTAAAAGTGGTAGAAATGGGTCTGGGGGTCAGTACAGTCGAGGTCTTGGAACGTATCCCTATTGTTACATTGTAAAGTGGGTTCCCTTTATGCTAATTCAAGTTATGTGCTGTTTTCCAGGAATGCATGTACAGCATAAAGCGAGGGAAACCTGTATACACATATGTGCACATACATTAGAAAGCCAAGAACCTTTCCATTGAGTTAAGCATCATGATTGGTCTCAATTTTGACTACTTGTGTGTTACTAACTCCCTTGTCTAGACCTGCAACAGCACCCTCAAATGTGCCAAGCAGATTAACAACAGATAGCCCCCGGACTGGAAGCAGTGTATTTGCATCTGTATGGCGCCAGACAACTAATTGGCTCTGCTGGGTCTGTGTCAGTTAGCTGGCCTTCATCACTGCATAGGTATAGCTGTGGTGCTTCAAGTAACATATTGGGGGTCTGTATGGTATGTTTGAGGACACTGCTGCCAGCATAGCATAGGGTCACACTCTTAACTTGGCTTGTTTGTTTGTTTTTCTTTGTGTTGGCTAAATTATTTGTTCAGATGCCTACACTATATCTTCATACAGATGCAGATTATTTGTTTGTGGCATCAGAATGGTGCAAAACTGCTTACATAATCACAGTTGAATTTGTAGTTTTATCAGTTTCAAATAGACCTGTCCCTTCATCTAAGCACTGTGTGTACTTTTAGCCCATTCAGTTTGGCTTGGAAACTCTGTGAAAACTAGTTTTGAAAAAGTAAATACATTTGTAAGTGTTCCCCTGCGGCCCCTGCTACACGTTACATATATTACACAATTAACTGGTTAATCACACTGTAAATTTAGACCAGCCACACATGCAAAGTAATTATCACATGATAAAAATGACTGTTCAGCTATAAAAACAGCCACCCAGCTGTGAAGTTAGTGTTCACAAATGTCTAACAACTCTATAGTTGGTTTCTATCCAGCTT
>NW_017729033.1:68316622-68321930 GCF_001723915.1 Gavialis gangeticus | reverse complement strand
AAAACAGCCACCCAGCTGTGAAGGTAGTGTTCACAAATGTCTAACAACTCTATAGTTGGTTTCTATCCAGCTTCTTTTTGAACTTGTAGCAGTGCCCTAGATGTAACAGAAGATGTAAAAGAAAAAAACAAAAAGGGAAAGTTAGTAGACTGAGCCCTGCTATCCCTTTTTGTTTTCCTAAAGATTTGCAAGCTTTACATTGTGGATAATTGTGTGCCTTTATATTTTTGGGAAATAAATGCATACAGAATGCTTGTGGATTTTTTTTTTTTTTTTTTTTTTGGCTATAGATAGTTGCAGTCACTGCACAGAAGGGAATGGAGGGGCTAAATGTTAATACAGCCTCAAATAGCTTTACAGTATCTTTCAAGGAAAGTCCTTGCTCAGTCAGTGGAAGGACTGTACAAGTAGCAAATCTTCTCACAGATGCATTCCTTGGAGGCCTCTTTATTGGAGCCAGCAGTTGTCCTGCAGCTTCAGTGAATGTGTCGTCTAGTCCAATGGGAGTCCCATTTTGAAGTCATTGATGCTCTGTATGAGTGCTGGGCATCTGACCTACATGAGTCTAACTGTAGGGCAATTAGAATTTTTACTTTTAAGTAAACAGATAAGCAAGATGTAGCGTGGGGCGGAAGGGAAGAGTAAAGTTAACATTTGGTTGTACTCAAGCTGTCATCTTTACTATTATCAGGAAGAGTGAGAAATGAAAACGCATTTGAATTATAAGCGCTATATTATAGTTTTGAAAGTGTCTCATAATTAGTTTTATGGTTGTGTTTTAACAAATAGCTGTCTCTCAATGTCTTATGATGAAAATAACTACAATTTAAACTTTCATATGAGGAAATGATTTAAATCTGTAGTTTTTCCCTATTATAGGAATTGCAATGCAGCAAGGTACAAGAAGGCCAGGTTTCACTAGAATGTGACGCATTATGCAAGGAAATGAAACGGAAAGCATCTGAGGTAATGTGTCTCTTGTGGTTATAATATATTCTCACTGCTTCAAGAAAAAAAATGAGCACAAAATTATTTTTCAAGACAGGACCAGCAAGAAATAAAACATAATCAAATCAAATGTGCATGTTTAACAGCTGCTTTTTCAGATTATTGCTTTCTGTTTAATGTGGAATAATAGGTTTGCATATAGCCTGTAGACAGACTACCTATGCTTTGATTAGTTAGTTGGCTATGCTAAAATAATACACTAACTTTATCTTGTACATCTCAGGAAGTTGGTAAAACTGGTTCTTTCCTCTTAAATAGTGGAGCACTATTTGGCTTCCAATGGCAAAATCTGTGGGAGGAATGAAAAATGCTTCAGAGTCTGTATATAGTTGATTTTATAGCAAACTTGGTTCGTGCTTTCTTTGGGGGATGGGTTTGCATTTTTTTGCAGAATGAGAAATAGTATCCTTGAAGTTTGGAAAATAAATTAGGTCCCAGCCCTGCAGATTGTTGGATTTCACTGCACGGACTCTGACTTCTTTCTGTCAGGAGAATTGGTTTAAGTTGTGATACCCTGCATTTCAAAACAGGATAAGGCTCTATCACCCTCTTTGAAGGAACTGCCTTAATGTTAACCACAGTTTCTATGTATGGATAGAATTTGTCCCTGCTTATTTGAAGCACTGCAAAGTTAGCTTTGTATTTATTGCAATTATTTAGAATAGCTGTGCTTGGGATATAGAACTAGCTTAATAGCTGGTTGAAAATGCATTCAGCTAAATTGGGAGCTCATTCACACTGAGGTTAACCTGCAGTAAATCTGAGGTCAGTGCACTTACTGTGCATTTATACCCATTAAATGATAGATGAGTATCGCTAATTGGCTGTGTAATTAAGGATTCTGAACAAGACCTTTACTAACTATAGGTGATTCTCATTTAGAATATTGCCAGTGTGACTTCAGTTTCTTAGGAGAGTGACATTCTCTGGCCTTGTGTGTAATTGTAATGTCAGTATTCTCATGCCACTAGTACTTCTCAGTGTGGGGAAAGGAAAAGGGTCTGAAATGCTCAGTTATCCTACTTTGTGTACATTAGGAATGTATTTTACTTTGTACATGTACAAAGATTGCATTGGTCTTGACAAAGCTGATACGCCTTCAGTGTTGTATTTATTCATATTTTTCTTTTTCTTTATATACTTTTAACGTTATTAATGAATTGACTTTGGTATGTGAGTACTTGGGAGAGTTAGGGAGCTTGTAACTATGAAAGTTTTAAATTGTCATAGAACCAAATTATATGAAATACCAAATTATTGGCCAATAACTTATACATGCATGCTGCAAGGGTTACAGTACAACAGTCCTCATCAGTGGGTGCATCTACACATGTGCTTTACTGCAGAGTAGACTAATTAGCTCTGCAGTAAAGCATCCCCATCTACATGTGCTCCAGTATTAGGGTGCAGTAAATTAATTAACTCTGCCGTAAGATAGTGATGCCAGGGACAGTACTGTCTTATGGAAGAGTAGGTAACTGTGCTGAAATGCATGTGTAGATGGTGACAGGGTCTGGTTGGGGCATGAGGGTGCTTAATTGCAGGGGCTGCCTGCTGCCTAGCCACATGGCTCTGCATGTTCTGTACGCTCATGCCCCAGCCAAGCCCTTCCACCACCCAGAACTTTGGGCTGACTTCCCAGTATCCCCTGCCAGCCTGGGGATGCTCTGCCTTGATTCAGATTATTGCTGTCCTGAGTGCACATGCAGATGCTGTACCCAGGAGCAGTTTCCTCCGGTGCTAACTGCTCCAAAGTTTATTGCATGATGCTAATTGCATATGTATATGCACCCAGTATGACTTTCCTTTTTTTTTTTATACCCAAATCATCCTGAAATGTGGGTGCATTTATTTCCATTACTCACCTGTTCCAAGTCCAACAATGGCATGATGTAGGCTGCATGTACAGGGCCTACAAATGACCACTTTATTGACTACTTCGTTCAGAGATTCTTGGTATAATCTGGCAGATGTTTTGCAGGGCACATATCATGCTACAGAAACAAAAATTGCATACCGTATTGGTACACCAAATAGTATTGTAGGCAGCACTGCCTTGCACTTGGTCTGCCAAATGCATAGTCCACCACATGCCTAAAACTGGTACATATATACTTAAACTTTTTTTTGCTGGGTTGTCTGAGGTTGAGGTTCAATTTCTTTGGGGCTGATAATTGTATATTCTTTCTGGTAGAGAAGAAGTGGGCACATAAGCATCATTGAAGGCTTCTCAAACTTTGTTGGGGCCCATTCTCTGAGAAGCAAGATTTTCTCAGTAATATCTTGGTTCAATAAAAGATATTACCGAGCAAATCTTGCTGCTTAGAGATTTAGAAGTCTGGGATAACCAAGTTTCAGCAGCACTGGCAACTGACTGTGGTCAGGTAGGGCATTTCTCACTTGTGTACCCACTTTTTTGTGCCCAGAAGCTCACCTGAAATCTTTCCCAACTTATATAGTTGGTCAAATAAAAGGTATTACTATAAATGCATCTTGCTGATTTGTAATTTCCCTGGACCATCATGGCTTCAACAGCAACACTCCTACAGTCTTTAAGGGTCAGCTTAGTCATGCCAACTAGAATGTATAGGGCATTTCTCACTTGTGCACCTTGCCACTGGTACAGAGGGCTTACACAGTGGCCTAGGAAGCACAAGGAAGGCCCATTTACTCATATGAGAGTTGTGGAACTACTGTTGGTTATCCAACATCTTCATAATGATGCAGTTTGCATCTCAATGGGCTAGTTATCCCACACCAGATGTACATGGGGAATCTGCAGCATGTGTTGTCTCCCTTCTACCATGAGTATAACCCTCTCAAAATCCTCGGTGCTCTACATGGTTCAGAAAGAGCTGCTGAAATATCATCCAGAGTCTTGCAGAACATTTACCCTACTTAATAAGCATTTAAACCATAAGTAGGAGGTCTGTAGCTCAGTTCCCAAGTGAAAGAACAAAAATGAGGAGCATATAGAGCTCGAAATGCCTTGTGTAAAGTGGTTCATTGCTAAAACCACTTCTGCACAAGGGCTGACAGGTTCTCCCAGAGGACATTGCAAACATTCTTAGAGAAGCGCTAGGTGGTGCGATTACTGAAAACCATTGTTTATGCTCCCAGAAGTCATAGTGGCAAAAGTGTGGCTGTGGGTACCAGGTGTTGGGGCTTGCACACCTCTTTTTTTAGGAATACACAAAAGCAGGCTTAGCTAATATGTGTCTGTATGCATGCAAGCCAAGATGCAAATACATACTGTTGTGTAGACATAACCAGACTCTTTGGCAACTCCAGTGGTCATTGAGTGGCAACAAGTGATCTGGCCACTCAAGTTCTTGGTCTGGTTTAATTCAGTGACCTAAGTTTAAAAACAAAAATGCTAGTTCTTAACACATTACAAGGAAATTATAAAGAAAATGTTAGGGAATGTATACTCCATTTACATATATTGTAATTTTCAGAGAAGAATTGCTAGTGCATTGAGCACGAAATCAGGAGCCAAGGACTCCTGGAATTTACTGCAAGTAGTATCACAGATAGGTTCTTTCATTCCCAAGGCCACAAAACTACAAGTACCTGTCTCTCGTAAGAGTATGAATTAGTCTATTTTTTGAAGTTGTAAAGTGCTATATAAATTCTCCTTCCTAAGTGATATTCTGCAGTTTGTGATGGCTCAATAATGGCAAGGTAGACTGAACTCCTATTGTGTGCACTCCATGTAATTATAGTTCAGTACAGCATGTCAAGATTGAACAGCATGCCCATTAAAAACTTGAGCCATTTATAAGGGATCATAGAGGTGGCCATCGGTCTCCAAAAATCACTGATGTGTTAACTGTACTAGCCAACATAATAGTGTCTAATGAATGTGCACTTTTGAGGTAATTTGAGATTTTAATGCATGTTTTTTTCCTGAAAGTGCTCTTCTTTTTTTTCTTCTTCTGCCTTATCTTAGTGGAGAAGACAGAAGTGCAACAAGACTACATTTTTTTATAATCTTTTCTCACTGGTTCAAATTGAGCCACAATAGGCTAATAGTTTTGAGACCCTCTCTGTTTCTGTATACGAGTGTCTCTTTTTGCTCCTTTTCTTCATGGAATGTATACTTTTAAACTCGGCTATTTCAAGATCTGCTGCCTTACCATTAGGTGGCAGTAAAGGATCAAGAGACTTGGTAGTAGTAAGCTTTTTCATGCCACACTTTCAGTACATGTGGCTGACAAGCTTGTTTGCTTGTTTTCAGTGTGGCTTTCCTTTAAAAAAAAATCACACTTTGTTCCTTTTTTTTTTTTTTTTTTTTTTT
>NW_017729033.1:68308029-68316530 GCF_001723915.1 Gavialis gangeticus | reverse complement strand
TTTTTTTTTTTTTTTTTTGTGTAGACAGTTTGTATAGTACTGTTGTGGTTGAGATGTGTGAAGACTTGGGGAATATGTGAGAGGCAAGATTTGTTTGGTAATGCCTTTTATTGGGTCAACTGGATAGTTGAAAGAAAAAGTTAGATAAGGTTTGGGACACAAAATGCCTTTTCTGGTCCAGGAAAGAAATAGGTACAACCTCAGTTTGATCCAGAAGAACCCAGATACTTTGTAGGGTTAAGTTTATCCTATGAAAATGAGGGCATGCAAAGTAACTGGGGTATATGTAGCTGTAGCAAACAGCTATGAAGAACCACTGAGATGTTCCAGTTGTTCATTGCAGCTTTTATTTCAAAGGGCACCACATCTCCAGGAAGGGCATGGGACCATTGATGAGCTCCAGCCAGTTGGAGAAGTGGCACTCTTTGAAGTAAAAGCCATAGCAATCAGTTGGGCAGCTAGTCTTTACTTTGACAACTGTCTATGACTTAAGCAGGTTGCAAACCACTGGATACAAATGTTCTGGTTGTACCAGCTGCTGTATTGTTGTTTAATCCCATTATGTAAATGAAGGTGATCACTTTAAAAGGGAGATTGGCAGCACACTGAAACAGAAGTTATCAGAAATAGTTACAGACCAAGGGAAGAACAGTTTATAAAGTTGAGTAATCTAATAAGGACATTTAAAGGGGAGAGTGTCACTGTGACATCTGGAGTACAGAAGGGGTAGCAGAGGTATCAGACAAGATATAATAAGCCATGAAACTACTGTCTTATGTTAAATCTGTGGGTTCTGATATCCAGTAAAGTTGTCTTTTTTCTGAAGACGTTGTGTAGGTTTCCATCGGTGACAAGCTGTGAAGTCAGAGATGGAATGGTTGTTCTGTAATAAGTGTTTTCTCATTGGTGATAATTTGTTTCTATCCTTTATGATTTTCCTCTGAGTTCATTCTGGAGTGCAGTGGTAATTTATTTTCAGTCTGTATAGTTTCAGCAATGGCATTTGGTACACTAGATGATGGATATTGCATTTTGTCATGGGCATGTGTAGCATCTATGATTTTTTAATGGTTTTCATAGTATCATAGAAAATTAGTATTGGGAGGGACCTCAGGAAATCATTTATTCCAGCCGCCTGCTCAAAGCAGGACCATCCCCAACTAGATCATTCCAGGCAGGGCTTTGTCAAGCCAGGTCTTAGAACATCCAAGGATGGAGACTCCACCACCTCTGTCGGTGACCCATTCCAGTGCTTCACCACTGTCCTAGTGAGAGAGTTTTTCCTAATATCCAACCTAAACTTCCCTTGCTGCAACTTGAGACCGTTGCTCCTTGTTCTGTCATCTGCCACCAGAGACAACAGTCTTGCTCAGGGGTAGGCAATTATTTCGGCTGGAGGGCCGCTTAATAAGTTCTGGTGAGCTGTCAAGGGCTCCAAGGTGCCTCTCCCCCTGGTTGCTGTCTTGGGACCAGATATCCCACCCCTAGCCCATGGCCTTTGCCACTGGAAGACCCTCCCCTTGGCCCAGAAGTACTCCTTTTGGGAAGGGGGCATTGCCGTCTTGAAATTGGAAAAATCATATACTAAAAATATCAAACATCTAGTATAACTTATTTTAATTTTATTTAAAAAATATGTCTGTCCTGATTTTTGTGTGTGTGTAGTGTATCTGAGGCGATTGCATAATAGCTCAAAATGCAATCTTACTCTTGTATATTGAGTGTGTGGGGTAAGGGGGTATGGTGGGGTAAGGGTGTGTGTGTGTGTGCGGGGTGTGGGAGGGGTGTTGGTATGTGTATGGGTGTGGTGGGGGGTAGCAGGTAGAAGTGTGTGTGGGGGGCTGTGGGAGGGTTTGGGTATGTTTGGGGGAGGGGTGCTTGAGGGGGGTGTGTGTGTGCAGGGGATAGTTCTTGGAGTCCCTGGACTATGCGAGTCCCTGGAGCTTCATGTGGTGGGAGCAAGTGGGGCCAGCCCCATAGTGCACAGCTCCCTGTGCTCCCACCCCAGTCCTTGGCTGCAGGTGGCAGCAGCATCCAGGGCCAGCCCCACCCAGCCCCGTAACATGCAGCTCCTGTCCAAGTCCCTGGCTGCACATGGTGGCAATGCGCAGGGCCAGCCCCACCCAGCCCCATAGCGCTCCCAGCTGAGGCTCTGGCCGCATGTGGTGGCAGGGTGAGGGGCTAGCCTGACCCAGTCCCATAGCTGCAGCTCC
This sequence comes from Gavialis gangeticus, assembly GCF_001723915.1. Taxonomy (NCBI): domain Eukaryota; kingdom Metazoa; phylum Chordata; order Crocodylia; family Gavialidae; genus Gavialis; species Gavialis gangeticus. The sequence goes on along the minus strand of NW_017729033.1, from coordinate 68,314,317 downwards.
TGAGCTTCTGCAGTGTGCGATGTCAGGTCAGCCCCGTAACGCATGGCTCCCTGTTGTTTCACCCCCTTCCCCTCCAAAAGGAGTCCTTGGCCCAGTCAGGCAGTCAAGTAAACTTTCACGCTTGCAGGCAGGGAGGGCTGGAAGCAACCTTGGGGAGGCCAACCAAAAGCCTCTTCCAAGCAGAGGCTTCTTATCTCCAGCACCATCTAGCTTAGGGCTGGGGGTAGGTAAGGCCAGGCTGGGGTGGGGGATGTGGTCGCTTAGCAACCAGAGCAGCACCTTCTATAAGGAGGCTTGCAGATGGGCAGCGAGGGCCAGGGCTAACAGGATTTATGGAGAGGCCCTGCAGGCCACATGGAATTGCTTGGCAGGCACGATGCAGCCCATGGGCTGTATCCTGCTCACCCCTGGTCTTGCTTCATCCTCTTTGGAAGCACCTTTTGGGTAGTTGACGGCTGCTATCAAATCCCCACCCCCTCAGTTTTCTCCTCTGCAGACTAAAGACCAGTCCTCTTAGCTTCTTCTCATAAGGAATATGTCCCAGCTCCCTAACCATTTTCATTGCTCTCTGCTGGACTCTCTCCAACTTGTCTACATCCTTTTTATAGTGGGGTCCCAAAACTGGACACAGTACTCCAGACGTGGCTTCACCAGTGCTAAATAAAGGGGAATAATCATTTTCCTCGATCTGCTGCTAATGTTCTTACTAATGCAGCCCAATATGCCATTAGCCTTCTAAGCAACAAGAACACACTGCTGGCTTATATTCAGTTTATTGTCCACTGTAACCCCCAGGTCCTTTTTTGCAGAGCTGCTGCTTGCAGTCAGTCCCCAGCCTGTGCCAGTGCATGGTATTGTTCTGTCCTAAGTGCAGGACTTTGCTTTAGTCCTTATTGAACCTCATGAGATTTCTTTTAGTCCAATCCTCCAATTTGTCAAACTCATTCTGAAAACTAGCTCTCCCCTCCAGTGTATCTACTGTTTACCCCTGCTTGGTGTCATCTGCAAACTTGCTAAGGTGCAATCTGTCCCACATTCCAGGTGGTTGATGCAGATATTGAACAAAACTGACCCTTGGGGCACACCGCTTGATACTGGCTGCCAACTAGACATTGAGCCATTAACTACTGTCCTCTGAGCCCAGTGATCCAGCCAGTTTTCTATCCATCTTACAGTCCATTCATCCAACCCCTCCTTCAATAACTTTCTTCGGAGAAAGTTGTGGGAGACTGTATCAAAAGCCTTGCTAAAGTCAAGGTATATCACATCCAGTGCTCTTCTGCATCCACAGACCCACTCATCTCTTCATAGAAGACAAACAGATTGGTCAGGCGTGACTTGTCCTTGGTGAATCCATGCTGACTATTCCTAATAATCACCTTCTTCTCCTTCAAGTGCTTAGAAATGAATACTTTGAGGACCCACTCCATTTTTTTCCGTGGACCAAGGTGAGGCTGACTGGTCTGTAGTTTCCTGGATCCTTGTTCTTCCCTTTTTTTAAAGACAGGCACTATATTTTCCCTTTTCCAGTCATCTGGGACATCTCCCAGTTGCCACAAGTTTTCAAGATAATGGCCAGCAGCTCTGCAGTCACATTGGCCAATTCCCTCAGTACCTTTCAGTGCATCCTGTCTGGCCCCATGGACTTGTATATGTCCAGCTCTTCTAAGTAGTCCCTAACCTGTTCTTTTGCTGCTGTTGGTTGCTCACCTCCTTCCCAAACTGTGCTGCCAGTGCAGTGGTCTGGGAGTTGACCGTGCCTGTGAAGACTGAGGTAAAAAAAAGACATTGAGTACTTCGGTCTTTTCCACATCATGTCACTAGGTTTCCTCCCCCATTAAGTAAGGAACCCAAAATTTCCCTGATCTTCCTCTTCTTACTGACATACTTGTAGAAACCCTTCTTGTTAACCTTCACGTCCCTTGCTAGCTGCAACTCCAGTTGCACTTTTGCTTTTCTGATTCCAACTCTCCATGCCAAAGCAATACTTTTATACTCCTTCCTAGACATTTGTCCAAGTTTCCACTTCTTGTGAGCTTTGTTTATGTTTTTTAGCTCATTGAAGAGTTCCTTGCTAATCCAGGCTTGTCTTCTGCCATACTTGCTAGTTTTCCTGTGCATCAAGATGGTTTATTCCTGTGCCCTCAGTAAGATTTCTTTAAAATACAAACAGTTCTCCTGGTCTCTTTTCCCCCTCAGACTAGCTTCCTAGAGGGGGGATCCTGACCATAAGTTCCATGAATGAGTGAAAGTCTGTTATTTCTGAAGTTCAGGGTCCTTACTCTGCTGTTCTCCTTCCTGAACTCATCTTGTGGTTGCTGCTGCCTAAGTTGCCTCCAGTTCTACATTCCCCACCAATTGTTCCATTTGTGAGCAGCAGGTCAAGAAGAGCACTGCTTGTAGCTGACCTTTCCAACACTTGCACCAGGAAGTTGTCCCCAGCACTCTGCTGTTATCCAGATTATATATAACCTTGCAGATTGGTCACTGATAAGAGGCAGAAGCAGGGCTACTGCCCAACCGTTTATTTGCTTTCACTTCAAACGCTTATCCAAAATCTGTCTGGCTATCTGTGACAGAATTACATAGATCCTCACTTATACTGGCTGGGGAGACTCGAGGTGGGAGGAGGGTGGCATGTAGATGGGCAGCAGGTCTTCTTGAATTTGCCAAGTTCTTCATATTTCCCTCCAGCTTATGCTCTATTTTTATAGATGGTTGATTATAAACATTCTCATAAAAGATCTCTGATTACTTTATTTAAATGTCTTTAGTTTACTGAAACTTTTGTAAGTTAGTCGGGATTTATATTTGTGGAGGGAAGGGTTCTTTCTTACCTCCTGCTGTCCTAGCCACCAGCAGGAAGGTTTGGGATTGAGAGAATGGTTGGGAGCAAAAAGGTAAGAAAGGTTTATTAACAAACACACAACTACATGTAGTATAACAAGATATTAATGACAGGCGATAACAATTTGCGTTGGCGACTTATTGGCAGTCTCCTCTAATGCCTGATATATGCCTCTTCTATAAAGTCCTTGGGCTTCTTGAGATCCACGGTCCCACTGAATCCAAGTCAGCAGCTAATTTCTAAATTAGTAGCTTCTCTTACAATGCTGCATCTTCCTTCCTTCCACTAATTTCTGGATATGTTAGCCAATTTATAACTTCTGAGCTACACTGTTGACTCATAGCCACTCACATTCTTACACTACGAACTTTCCTTATGACTGACCAATAGCAGTACAAGCCTTTGCATTTTTCTGATAAGGTTAATTTTAACTGTGCCACTACATACAAGGCCTTACTACTTTCAAGGCCTCACTAAACTTAAGAGGCCTCACTACATACACGGCCTCACTAATCTTTTACTTTAATTAAACTCCTAACAGCAACATGCAGCTCCATACATAAACAAACAACAAGAAACGCCTGGTCTAATCCTCACAGAGCATTCAGCAAGCACTATCACCACACAGACATAATATAATCTATCTATTTATAGCAAAATAACATCTAATACATTTAGTTGCATCAGTTGCTAGAACATGAAGCTTTGATTTTGGTTCTGCGCTCCGTTTAATTGTATCTCATTTCTCGTTTAGTTAGACAAGCTGATGGTGTCCTCTACTTCGCTGTTCAAGCTAGTTGTTGTGTTGTCAAAGGTTCACTCCATGGTCACTCAGAAACAAGCTTTGAGGTCTTCTGCTTAGCCACGTTTCTGTAGCATAGTAAGATCCTTGAAAATGGCTGAGGTTGGCAAAAAAAAGCTTTAACAATTTTAAAATGTTGTCAAACTCTACAAAGGTCTTTTTAATTAAATTTCAGTTCAATATATGTTGACAAGTAGTGCTATAGAATGAAAATTTAGGAGTCCCACTTAGTCTTCTACTCTTTTTAGTTCGAGCTTTTGGGACAAGTTCTGTTAGTGTGGACAACGTTTAGTGTACCAGTTGTCCCTTCCAGAATACAAGCTTATAATTATTGGTGCGTTGATTCAAGATTACTCTCAAGCTGTACGTAGTGCTTCCTTTCAGGGATTTAGGCAGATTTTGCATTTAATTTTATCAGAGTAGTAATAAAGTTGCTTCAGTGCTAAAAGTCTCATTTAGAAATGGTTTGTCTGTCAAGAAACGCTGGCAAAAGCTAAAGCCTCTACTTTTTGACAGCATGACTTTGCATTTGTAATGTGAGTTTCTTACTGATTTCAAGCTGAAGAAACTTTCCTTTTATATTTATTTAATTTTTGCACTTCCTGATAGGTTTTTTTTACTTTATCTAGTAGTACTGAAAATAAAGTTCCAGAAGTCTTTTGCAATATGTCATTGCATCTTTAAAGAGCTTGGAGCTACTGAATTGCTGTTGCTTATAATAAAGGCTTATTTTGGGGGGGGGGGGTTGTTGTAATTTCATTTTTCAACATGTATTTAAAATTACTTAAATGTTAGTTGATATTTTATATCCTTGTTACTGAACCGGGGTTTTGCATTTAATGCATTTTATAACAATGGGATATGTACTATAAAAAGAAGTTCATTATATGAAAAGATAATAAATGTGATAGTAGTTAATATAGTGTGTACTTATATAACTCTATACAGTAGTATTTGACTGATACAGGACATGACTGGTTGTCCAACTTCCAAGCTAGGGGCTGCATGCACCATGGGCTGTGCCAGCAAGGACCACAGGCCCCTAGGTTTTGTGCCAGGCAGATGCCTCTGTACCACACAGCCTTGAACTCATCCTCTCTGTGTGGGCACTGCCCCAGCACTTGGGTAGGAAGCAGCAGCTGGAAGAGGAGAGAGAGCCCAGAGATCCTACCTGTATTGTAGCCAGAGTGATGGGGAAGCAGTGGTTAAGCAGCAGTCCAGGAGCCACAACTAAATCCCTCATAGCCCACGTGACCCATGAGCCATCAGGACAGCTGTGCTCTAGGACATACCTTCCTTTGTTATCTACCCCAGTGAAATCCTGAGGGTCACAGACATAGTCTTTGGAGACTTCTGTATGATGTGACTTTTTTTGCACCTAAGATTTAGAGTCTAATATTTTTCAATCCCATGCCTATGTACAGTCCTTCCCAAGCACGAAATGTTCTTTGGAAACGTTGTACTTGCTGCTACTCAGCGGTTCAGAGGGTTTAAAATACCCAGCATGAATTAATATTTGGTAAAGACGGGGAGCAAGGATGTCTTTCTGTACACAGACTGTAGTGGAAAGGAGATGAAGTCACTGCAAATTGAATAACCACTTTTGATGTTTTCCCCCAGTGTTTATTGGATAAAAATTAAATTTGGTTTTGTTTTGGGTAGTGTTTTATGACTGTTTCAGTTCATATTTAAAATCAGAAGTTCTTTCTGTTTAAAAAACAAAAAACAAAACATCCGTTGTGTGCAAGATGCTTTCTCAACTTGTAAGAAAATGAAGTTTCTGCCCAAATGTTTTGCAATCTGTGTACATTAGAAGCTCACTTCAGGAGTATGTTTGGCTTGTTGTTAATGTTGCCTTCAGCTGAGTCTCTTTGTTGAAAAAGCTAAAATGATATTTTAAGCTTTTCTGCTACAATTAGCAACCTATAAACCAATTGGTCATTGTCATTTGTATGGGTTTGGACAGATAAAAGAAGCAGAAGCCAAAGCTGCTGTTGAAGAAGAAAAGCGAAGACAACAGGTACCAACTTTTCTTCTCTCAACCAATGACTTTCTTTGTGCTTCCCCAACAAATGTCTAGTTACCTATTTCTCTTAGCAAATCTGTTACTTTATGCATGCTTACATGTACAAAGAATAGTCCATCTCCATACCCACTGTCTTTGGTAACAGTTAGGATCTATTGCACCAGCTAAAAATTTGTATTTGTGTTCTAAGTGACTTATAATGGAATACAGCCAAAGCCATATCACCAAACTTTTATAACTGTATTAAAATTGCGTTTAGCTAATTAAATCATGTTTCATGATGACAGTCTCATTTTATGGATTGTATTTGCTTTGGTATTTTTTGCATACAATTGCTTTTTTGGATCTTTTAAAACTTTATTTTATAAAACTTTTATGAAAAAGTGCAAGCACAATTGCAGAAATAACTTCTGTAAGCTTTCGAAGGTATGCTGCAGTATGTTTTTCCTCAGAGACATGATGATGCAATAATTAGTTCCTATTCTGTCAAGGTAAAAGAATTTGTATTGTACTGTATTTAATGCATGCTCATGAATAGCTTTCTCATAGATTCATAGATTCATAGATTCATAGATTAAGGGTCGGAAGGGACCTAGTAGATCTTCTAGCCCG
>NW_017729033.1:68293678-68303029 GCF_001723915.1 Gavialis gangeticus | reverse complement strand
CCTATTCTGTCAAGGTAAAAGAATTTGTATTGTACTGTATTTAATGCATGCTCATGAATAGCTTTCTCAATGTAGAGCTGGTAGCAACTTCTATTGTAACCTTGGCATTACAAGATTTTGTGACCTTTTATTTGAGAAACTCTAGCATCACCATTATTTTGTAGGAGACTGATATTTGTCAGTGGGGTTGCTGTGCAAATGCCTTTTCTTTCTCATGTTAAATTCTGTTCAGCTTTTGCACAGCTAGGTGCTTTAAAATCTCTTGTTTCTCTCTCCTGCTTGCCTGCCACTATAACTGAAAATGAAAATTCTGAGGCTGATGCCAAAACAAAATTGGCACACACTGTACCAATGATAATATCTGGGATATGTGGGAAGAGAGATGGCCTACACCTCGTGTACGGTACCTCTGGAATATTGCCACATTGGGTGGGGTCCCCCGTCTTCCCAGTGGTGGGAGAAAGAGAGAGCCTGGTTAAGCCACTCTGACCTTGCTGACTCCAGCACCTCTTCCTTCCTTCTTGCAAACAAGAGGCACCACATTTGGCTAAAGCTTCCTCAGTTCTTAGGAGTGGCTAATCTGCCTCCTCTTTCTGGCAGTTCAGCTCAAGATTTCTGTTGCTGCCCATTAACATAGCCAGTCCAGTTGCTCAAGTGTAACAGGCTATGTAGCCATAATGAGTGTTGAGAGGTCAGTCCCTGATTACGACTGAGGAGTCTTTAAATTGCACATAATGACTTTTGTTTTTACCTTTATTCTTTAAGGAAAAATTATGGAATTTCAAACAGAAAAGAAAAGATCTTAAAACAATATGGTTGAATTTGAAAAGTTAGGCCTTCAAAAGTTAGCAAATGTCAGATTTACATTTTCCCTTGCAACCATAATTTAAATACAGTTATGCATAATTATCTTTAATTGCATGAATTAGGGCACAGGTTCCCAATTTTTTTCTTATTGTGTACCCCGTCCAGATTTACCATCTGTCCTTGTACCCCTATCAGCACACACTTTATATTGTAACCTCTTAAATGCCAATTATTATTATAATGAAAATTAAAGCTGTCATTACACAATTTCTCCTGTCTAGCCCCCAGAGATGTTTTGCATACCCCTGGGGTGTGTGTGCCACAGTTTGGGAACCCCTGAATTAGATTACATTCTGCTTTTTTCCCCATAGAACTCAGATAAACATTTTATGCAGTGCTCATTATGTTAGATATGATTACTGTTGTTATTAAAATTACTTTTTCAACTTCTGTGCAGATTTTCTGTTCAGTATGTCTGATAGACCTCCACAATTTATGAATAAAATGAAGTAAATCCAACCAGATTGTGTACAAAGCCCTTTGCAGATGCTATAGATCTACTGGCCTTTATACTTCTTCAGGTGGTTGTTCAACAGGAGTGTTTGACTTTTCTGGAAGAGGAGGTAGACAAGGAGGTGGAAGTTAATTTTGTTTCTTGGTGCAAGCCTGAGAGTCATGAGATTCAATCTTCCGTGTAATCAGGATAGTGCCAATAATTTCTCTCTCAGGGTGAAGAAGTAGTAGTTACAAACTGGTGCCCCTTCCATTGCTACTGAAAGTAGTGATAGTTTTTCATTCTCTCCGAACCAGCACTGGGATGGGAGGAGAGGGGAAGAGACATTTTGGGTTGACAGTTACTAATGGCAGAAGAAAAGTGAGCCTCTCAAAGTTCCATTACAGGTTTCAGAGGGGAAACTACATCCCCTACAATGTGCCTCAGTCCTGTCTCAACCCTGCCTCTGGCTTGTCCTGGTCCTACTCTTGCCAACACAATCTTAGTCACTATTCCTTAAGCATCTCCTTCCTCCTCATCCTGTACAGTCTGCTTGCCTAACCAGATTTAGTTTACCCTTCTAGGTTTACCATCTTAAATCCTGCTCTCCTCTCCTTGTATTCAGTCCTTGTCTCTCTCTCTCCAGTTCCCTTGTTTCCTTCCCCCACTTCTTGTACCAGTCTCCAGGTCATCCAGTCCCAGCTTTCCCCTGCTCATTGTCTTGCATTTATTTCCTTTCCCTCCCTCAGTCTCTATTAAACTGAGTCTTACCCCTCCCCAAGGCTTTGTTTCAGTCTGTTTGCCCAGCCAGTCATAATTTGCGCCCCACAAACTCAGGTGATTGTTAAATACATCACCCCTTCCCTTGTTGTCCCCATATTTGCTTTTAGGTCCAGTCTTGCTCTCTCCCTCCCTCTAGCCCCATCCTGAACTCCAGGTCTGATCCCATTCCCCCTCAATCAGCTGGCTTCCAGTCCTCTTTGTTTCCCTCCCTAGTCTCTCCTGTCTCCAATCTGGCTCCTTATCTCAGTTTGCTATCTTCTACTGCCTTCCCTTGCCCCAGGTCATTCTCCACAGATATCAGCTGCTTCCTGCACATTGCAATGGTGCAGTCATAGGCTGTAAGCAGACGGCTTTTCTGAAGTGGTCCCAACTGATATGAATCCAGACCTGGGACAAAAAAGGAATTGCCCACATATGTCCTTACAAATTGTATTGTTGCTCCTCTGCCGGTGGGTGGCCAAGGAGAACATGCAGCCTGACAGACTTGCCCCTGGAATGACTGGTAATTTGACTGAGCTACAATTAACTTGTAGACTACACAGCATTGCTGGGGAGGCACTGGAACCTATTGACACATTTTTATCTTGCATACTTCACAAGGTACTTCAGATAGGGCTGGCACTCTTTAGAGTCCCTGGACAAAAATCTTTCTTTTGGAAGAAATGCCATGTCTGTTTGCACCCCAAAAAAGACAAGTTGTCTGCTTTCAGTTCCAGGGTCCAACCCCACTCTGGCCTCGGGCAGTAATTATCCAGAGCATCTGGATTCATTCTGCTGTAGACCTGGGCACGAGAAAGTGTACTTATTCATTCTGTGGGTATGGCACATGTCCAGTCATGGTCATGGTAGGAGTGGTGAGAAGCTTGAGCATATTTAGTGGGGATTGAATCTTCAGAGAGTTTAGCTGTTAATATGACTCAGCTGAGGGCAGGACTTGGAAGCTTTTAATTTAGATAACTTTGGGTAGATTTTAATGGGGACAGGGGAATGTTGCTGGTAACAGGTGGTTGCTCTTACCAGGTGTTGCTGCAAATGAATGTCAGCAGGGCATTATGACAGAAATATACCTAACACAAACAGTTTATCATAAACTAACATGTGCACTGTTGTTTAAAATATTAATGTGTTTTATATTTAAATTTTTTTTTCTGTTTTAATTAGGCTGAACTGGAAGCTTTTGAAAACAGGTTAAAAGGACGACGGAAAAATAAGAGGAGAAGGGATGAAGCAGAAACTGAGCAATCAGTGTGGGAAAAATATAAGCGTTTCATCATGCTGCCAATATGTGGAGTTGCTGTTGTGATACTTGCCTGGATCATAGCCTACAACCATTGAAATAACTTTAGGTCTATTTTAATATACCTCACTTGGGCATTAGATAGCTAGTATTGCTAGAGCGTTAGCCTGCCCTCTGGGCTTCAGATTCATGGTTATGTTGTATATTTTCTCCTACCAACTTACTGTTATCATGATGAGGGAAAAAAGGAACCCTATCATGATCTTAACTAGTGGCACAAAAATGTGAATTAAAACTTCCGAGTAACAAAGTAGCATGATATAAAGTTGTACATTCAGTTGCTCATGTCGTATATTATCCTGCCCAATTTGATCAAATTATATTAATATATGGTATTATTTCTCATTGTCCCTACTTTATAATACTAGCATAGTTTAATTTAGTTGCTTTACTACATACTAGGGTATTTGTAAAATACAGTTGAATCAATTTCTGTTTGCAGTAAAATCAGCACAGTGTTTGTCTCTTTAAAAAACTGTTGATTTGCTTTCAAACTAGTTAAACCTTGTCACACAAAAGAAAATAACTTCTGTGCTTCTTGGTGACTTATGGCCTCCAGATAGTCTAGAAAATTCATAAATTGTATCGCCTAATTTCAGATGATAATGCAAAACCTTAAAATCTTAAGGGGAAATGTCACCTTTCTTCATAAAGAAATCTTTTGAACTAGATCCATCACAAGCAGTGAAATGGGCTTGTTTTATTACTTTGTATATACTATCTTGCTGTGCCTCAAAATCAAACCTATTTGAAGGGCAGCATTTAGTATAACTTTGTGCTGATTAGTGATCACCTGGGAAGCAGTCTGATGGAATGGAAGTCTTACCCAGGGAAAAGGGCACATTTTCCTCATTGTTCCTAAGTTATCAGTCAAAATGGATAGTGGGACACTGAAGATGAAGCATCTGCAAATGATTCAGGTGAAATGTTAAGTTTGAATCTTTGTAGAGATGTATGAAAGTGCAAATGGACTGAAAGTTACTTAAATTTCAACTGTACGTAGTTCTAAAGCCATTTGAATAGTTCTTGTTAGTCATATAAAAAAATGTCCGGCTAACCTTTAAAACAGTTAATATTATTTCATTACCTAATGGATGGTCTTAAATACGTTGCTTTGGGGTTTGTTTTTTTTGTTGTTGTAAACTGAAGGATGCTGTTAACCTGTAATGCTCAAAATGCTGACTAATCTTGAAAATTATATGAGAAATAGCTGTGTTTCAGATGAGGAAATACAAATTAACTAGGAAATTGGATTTCTCTCTCTGTGCTATATTTTTTACTTCTGATGCTTATACTTAAGCAAAGCAGAAACTGAACAGTGTTCAGTTGAACAGTTTCCCTCCCCTTCTCCCCCTAACCTTCCACTAAGGGCATGAGCCTGTTCCCACATCCTGGATGTATAACTCAGACATATATCAGTCCTGCTGAGGACAGGAGACCATTTACATGAGTAAGGATTGCAGTTAGGTTCAAAATTGGTCTTTTTCATAGGATGGATTATAATTCAAGGTAATGTAATTATGGGAAAAGGTGGTTTATATCCAATTATAATTGTGGCTTGACAGTTGGAGAATTTTGGGGTGGGAGGAGGCAGAAAAACAGTGCAGTTTTAAGTTTGCACTTACTGTTTTTTTCTAACTGGCTAACTTTTTAACTGGAAATTAAAAAAAATGTACAACTGGTCATCATTATATGGCAAGCAATGCAAGTGTGTACAGTTAATGAAAAATATGTTAGGTATGAATGACTTATGAAATCTGTGCTTGTTTTGTTCCACTGGTTTAGTTTTTAAATGCATTTATTTCACGGCATAAGGGAAGAAAATTCTCTCCTGGTTAGTACTTCAGTATTTTCGTATAGCACTGATGAGAGGAAGATTAATTCAGATTCATGCCTGAAAATGTAGACTTTGGTCTTTGATTCAATGAGGAAATAGCACTTGTAACAATTTATTAGTAATTCACTTATGCATCTAAAAAAAGGGAACGATTTTTCTTTAAACCAGGGTAGTCTGCTCTGTTTCTTATTTGCTGTGGAACTGATCGTATCAATGTGAAGTGAGGCTTTGCTGAAGTAGTTTTTACCTTGCCTGAAATTAGCTCATTTTTATTTGTTTACTTTTGGCTCTTTCTTTATTAAAACAAATACCCTAAAGTTTCTGTCTGCCAATTAGCACTCCTGTTGTGAAGAAAATTGCTTTCTCTAAAGAAACTGTTTGAAAATAAACTGGCCCTCGGTTATATGTTTTGAGTAGATCCCTTGGTGTTTCCTTGCTTTGAATATTTTGTGGCAAGTTGATGTAAAAATATTGGAGGGAAAATGATTTGTCATCTTTATTGATCATGTTAAATATTTGTATTTCTTAATTGTCTTGGTTGAAAAACACACTGCAAGAATTATTCCTATCCTGAGGCAGAGAAACTTAAGATGGACAAAATGTCAAAAATAATAAGTCTAATTTAATTGTAAAAAAGGATTGGAGTCATCTGCACTCTCAGTTGGTATGCCTACTACAAGCAGCGCCTGTTGAATTAGATATTCCTGGCTTCTTGCACCATGGAGTGTGTGGGTTAAAACAATCCACAGTTTAGATTACTGGCTTTTCTTCCACTTATGTCCTCACCTTCTATTAATTCCTTATAGTTTAATGTTGATTGGAGATCCATTGCAAATAGAAAAGTTAATTTTGAAATAAAACAGACATAATGCATTTATGAGCTTTCAGTCTGTATACTTGAATCACTTAGAATTACTGTGTAAGAAAAATACTGAATTAAAACTAGGTATTTGTCACAATTTAAATGGTACATTATTTATGTGGTGATAAAACAAATATTGAGAACTTTGCATTATGGAACTTTACATACATTAAAAAAATGACATAGTATGTGTCTTGAAATTCAGTATGCTTAGCCATATGTAAGTGCAAAGCTACTTCTAAAGGTAGACCCAGTTCTGAATAGGCACCCTTATCTTTCATTAACATTGGAATTACTTGGCAATTTTAAAGGATTATGGCCTTAGACTGTAAGCTCTTTGGGGCAGAGGACCTCTCACTTGCATATGAAGTGCCAAGCATATCTATAGCATTGCATACATTATAGTCTATATAAAAAAAATCCAATAAATTAAATATATATTGGTAGATTTGTTCATGTGTTTCCAAGTAAGAACATTAAAGGAGCAAACTGTAAATAGTAATCCTTGACATACATTGTAATTGAAGTAGTAGTGTAATTTTGTTCAGTGCTGTGTCTTACTACTTGCTACCGTTGTTTTCTTTTGGCCCTTCTTCCTGATGATTTATTTAATCCCAGAGTTTATAAGTAGGAAGAGAGATGTTATATTTAAACTGGGAAAATTCTTACTGTGAGATCTATTAAACTGTGGAATGAGTCTTCCAAGAGATGTGGAAGCAACTCCATTGCTTGTCATTTAAGAGTTGGACAAAGTATTGGAGAATATGCTGCAGAAAACAGTTTTGTACTGTTAAATCATCTTGTCCTCTATCTCAAAAATGTATAATATCCCATTCCTACCAATAAGAAAGTTAACCTATATGTTTGCTTAAACACCTGCTAGTAGGATGGTTCCATTTAATAAAAAAAGAAAATAGAGGGGAAGAAACATAACAGGCAACTTGAAGGTTGCAAATATTTACATTAATTTCACTGCATTGGCAAAACAGCAAGTGGAGAGAAGAGGATGTTAGTGTTGGTGGATGGAATGGGAGGAGATGAAAGGTCTTCAGCCTCATTGTTGCCAGTGTGGGCTTATCAACCCTATTTTCATTACCCATTCAATTGACTCAAACATGAAACTTAAATGCAGATAGCCCATCATTCCTCTTGCATTAAAGAATTGAGGGCAAAATTTCTATGTACAGCACAAAAGCTAAAATCATTCAATCAATCATTGGATTCAGTTTAGGCTTTAAAATTTTGTACTGTTTGGGGTGATGGGCAAATTTGCACTGTCCCAATAAAAGCATCATGATTGTCAGGAAGCACCATCCTTTCAGAGGGGGGAGTGGGAGCTTTTTTGCCAACCTAAATATGTGTAGCTTCCATAGATGTGGGAAGTAACTTGCAGCTTCTCTATTTCTAGGGTGGCTAATACCACCAGAGTATATTCTTGTGCTAGCCAGCTTTCACACACAGGCATGGCTGCTGTTTTGTGATGCGTGGGTTGAGAGAAGAGGCTGTACACCCACAAGCAGAGGCTTGGCACAGTCTAAGGACTCTCGTTTGTCCTTAGTTTGGATAACCTTCTCCACTCCAAACTTTCCCTCTTAAACTTGTGCACAGGCCATTCCAGACACTGGATTTCAGTGCAGGTGTAAGACTCAGGCAGTTATTTCAATCTGCATTCTCTGGCCAATGAGACCAGTTTCTCTCAAATGTAAAGTTAATAATTTCATATTTCCATTCTATTGAGCAGTGGAATGCAAAGCACTTGTTTCTGAACAATAAAATTTAAAGAGAAACTCTAAATGAATATTGCCTGGTAACTGAATTAACAAGATTTGGCCAGCTTTAACTATGGGGACCATCCTGGTGCTAAAATATTATTTGTGTTGTATAGTCCGAAGGCATGCAGGATATGCCACTGAAGTGTTGACCTTTTCTGATGCTTTTTAATTCAAGTACAGATAACTTGTATCATTATAAGACAGCAACCTGAATGGCAGTGTGGTCTTGAGCAGAGGTGCTGGAGCTCCAGTTTGTGGGCCAAATGCAGCCTACAGAGCCATAGCATCCAGCTCTTGGGGGCCCCCCACAGGTTGGGAAATTTAGTGGGGGTGGGAGCAGTGGCAGTTGATATGGCTGCCCTTCCCCACTGCCAGATTCCCTAACCAGGCTCTGCTTTTGGGTTTGGAGCTGGGCTACGTCCCCTTCCTAAGTCTGGGGCAAGCCCCCCCCTCCACAATCTTTTCCCCCCTGTGGGGCAGGGTTGTGGCTGGGCTGCCCCCTATCTCCCACCACCCCTTGCCTCCCATACAGCTGGATGTGGCCCTGCTGTGCCGGCCTGAGTGATGGATCTGGCCTGTGGACAGACTAACCGCTGTCCATCTGGCCCAATCAGGTAAAAAGGTTGAGCACCACTGGTGTGGAGCGGTGAGCATGGGGGTGGGGGGCAGAAAATCCAGAATTCTAACCTAATTTGATACGGGCTTTGAACATATCCTCTCTGCTTTAGCTTCCCTATCTGTAAAGTGGAGGTTACCAGCTGTTTCAGAAGAACAGGTAGTTTGTATAGTACTAACAGGACAAGTATGGACTAAATGCTAAATGTAATTCCTGATTCCAGTGAACTGCAGTCCTAATTGGCTGCTGCTAATATTCCCAGAGTCACCAATTTCACTTGTATCTCTGGTTCTTATCCCAGTGTTTGTGCAGCACCAGTTCTGTTTTAATTTTAATTCTGTAAGGGAGATTTTGTCCATGTTTAAAAATACAGGGCTGGGAGCATTGTCCTATGATTTGACGAGTGTGGTACTGCAACCAGGGAATGGACAGTGCCTCACACTGATTACAATTAAACTGGGCATTGCCATAAAGAGAGGGAAATTGATGACTGCTGAAGATAGGGTATTGGTTGCCAGAGAGCTGGAGATATAATTTCTCTCCTAGGTTTATTTTTATAGTAGTATACAGGGTTGCAGCTGGAGTGAGGGCAGTAGCTAGTGCTGTAAGGTTGGCTGCTGGGGTTTAATACCCTGTGGTTTTCTTAGGGTGGAACGGCTGTAGCACTAAAACTGCTGTTAAAGAACAGCAAGGGATGCCTGTTGGTCTTCGCAAGCAAAATGAAAGCATATTCTCCATCTATATAATCCGCCTACAAGAGCCCAGAATGCTCTTCTCTTCTCTTCTAAGTACAGGGTGAAACAGATCCTAGAGACGTAATCGGTGTGTCCTGTAATGTGGCTTTAACAATGTCTGTGCTACACCATACAGTGCCATGGACCCCA
>NW_017729033.1:68293361-68293595 GCF_001723915.1 Gavialis gangeticus | reverse complement strand
TACAGTGCCATGGACCCCCAGACCGTACAGATAAACACCCACGGAGACGCCCAGACTGAGACCCAGCCCCACATACACCAAGACTCAGCCACGGACGCCCAGACTGAGACCCAAACATACACCTAGGCATCCACACCCTCAGATGGCCCCTCTCCAGACACCCACAAGCACCCGGACCTCCCTCCTCCGCGCCTACATACGGAGTGTGTGTGTGTGGGGGGGGGGGGGGGGGGG
>NW_017729033.1:68284062-68288156 GCF_001723915.1 Gavialis gangeticus | reverse complement strand
CGCAGGTAAGGCGAGCCCGGGCTGTGCGTCCGGCCAGGGGGAGCGCGGCGGCGCTGGGGCAGCAGGTGGGGGGCAAGGGCCGGGGCTGCCTCCCTCTGCCCGGGCTCCGCGGGACCGACTCGGGGGCAGGAGGGAGCTTCTGTGGCTGGTCTCGAGGGGTCCCCGGGCGCCCTCCTTTGGCCCCGCAGCGGGGAGCGGCGCGGAAAAGCGCCGGCTCCGAGCCCATGTCCAGCGCGCGGCTCGTGCCGGCCCGGCCCGGCCGGGCTGGCGGAGGCACCATGTGCCGCTGAATAGCCCGAGCTCCGCGCGCTGCCTCTGTGCTGTCACCACCTCGGCCGGGAGCCTGGCTGCGTCCCTCGGTTTTTCTTCTGGGGTCTCCCGACTGAAAGCACGACGTGCTGCCAGGCACCCTCCGCCGCGCGGTATTTCAAGCCTTGTAGCAAATCAATCGAGGAGACGGGGAAGGACCTGAGGGGGTCGCCTGCGGCAGCCCTCTTGTGAACCGCCCGGCACAGGCGTCTGTCTGAACTGTACTTCCAGCTCCCAAAACAGAGCTCGGGCAGGCTCTTGAAAGCACTTAACCACCTTCAGAGCAAAAAGTAATTGCTTAGTATTCAGTTGTTCCGAGTCCAGCCCATTACTGCATGCAGGGAATAGTTAGGATCATGGAAAATGCGGGTTAGAAGGAAACTCAGGGGGTCATCTAGTCCGCTCCCCTGCTCAAAGCAGAACCAGCCCAACTGTATCATCCCAGCCAAGGCTTTTGTCTACCTGGGTCTTAAAAACCTCTAATTGATCACTCACCATTTCCTGAGGGCCCTCTTCTGTAGCTGCAGATTTAATAAATGCCCCCTGTCTTCTCTTCAGCAAACTAAGTAATCCCAGTCCCACCTTTTCTTGTATATCGTATTTCCTAGACGTCTAATAATTTCGAGGCTCTCTTCTGAACTCCTCCAAATGTATCCACCTCTATCTTGAAGTGCTATGCTGAAAATAGACACAGTTCTCCAGGTGAGGGGAGGGTTCACCAGCTCAGTATAGAGTGGAGGACTCTTTCCCCCTGACTTGCGTGAGACACTCCTGTTAATACAGTGTACTGTTTTGGGGGGGTTTCCGACAACAATACGCCGTTCACTTAGAAGGTTAAAGAATCTCTGCATGCCCTGGGGAGGGGGAAGAGTGTATTGTTTATGTCCCGTGTGCAACTCCGGTGCAGTAAAGTTGTACACAGAGTGATAATTAAGAACAACCCGTTCCAACTAGAACAACTTTGAAAAGAGAAACAGTCGTTTATACAGGGTTGTGCTTCTTTCCTTGCGCCCTTTACCACTCCCGAGACATTTAGCCTTACAGCCAGTTCACTCCCTTCCAGTCTAACTTTTCTGTCTGGAGGGAGGTCACAGCGCATCCCTGCAGCCGCACGTGGATGGTCAGTTCTAGCCCATGGACCACCCCTCTGTTTTGTTCACCTTGCCAGCCTGAAAAAAAGGGGTTGTGTTTTATTAGTGCTTGAAAGGACCATTTTCTAGGAATGTGCCTGTCTAGTTTTTAGTCCTCTTTTGCATCCCAGGTGTATGAAAGCTTCGGTTACGTTTTGTCATCTGTAGATAAAAATTCACAGGACTTTTTATTGAGTACTCCAGAGATCTAGTTTATTTTTAGTCTTTGTATTCATTTTTCTTCAGTCTCTCATGTGGCTGTAGTTGAATAAAGTACTCACTTCCTTCCTGAAAACATTGCTGGCAGAGAATGGGTTTGAACTCAGAGTATTCCTAATGTGGGTGAGTAAAAATAAAAGTCTGAAATCCTGCTGGAGGTGAGGAGCTATAGCAATATAACACTGATAATATATATTTAATACTCTGATATCTTATTGTTGGACAGTGTCTATTCATATGTATAGAAAGTCGGGTCTACAGGCAGGTTTGGTAACTTATTTAAAAATGCTGACTCACATGAATAGAGCGCGGTGCACTTTGTAGCTGAAAAGGATGTATAGAAATGGATGTAGCGCTTAGTACTGTATTCCTTTGTGGATATTGCTGTCCTGCTCTTGCACTGAATCCACTTTTTGCCAAGCACATAATCTCTTGTCATTACTTGTATGACCAGGTGCTGAGTGTTATCAAAGGATGAGCTAAGCCGGAGAGAAAGCTCCGCCATAGTAACTAACTATAAAATAGGTCAGTCAACTTTGCTCTCATTACCTTACCTGTGGTTCTTGGAAAAATGCCAGGACTCTGGTCACAGCACTGACCAGTAATTAATCCAATCAGGACTAACAGATTTAGACAGCAGCATTAGAGTAAAGATCATCTTCCGTGTGGATCCACTCAGGGATATAAGAGACTGGAAGGTACCTAGAAGGTCTGATTAGGTAATTATGAATTTGCTTCAGTCCAAAATTCAGGTTCTGCGGGGGCAGGTCAATCCTGTGCTTCCAGGTCAGCCCTGGCAGATTACTCACCCTGATCATCATACTCCAAGGTTTAATGCAAATTCTGCCTGGTGTTTTGGGAAAATGAAAGTCTGTTGTTTCTGGGAAGGTACTGTGTCTCTGACTGAATTTTTCTTCCCTCGAAAGTGGGATGCCATATTCCACATTACTGATATATTGAAGTCAGCCAGGAGTAGGGCTTTGAGGGAGTCAGGGCCAGATGCAATAAAAGACGTGAGAAGTTTGAATTTAGGTGCAGCAGCACCTAATCTTTAGGCATGCAGCCCAGCGTGGAAGCCTATATTAAGTCCCTAAAAAAGACCCTTCATAAAACCCACACGCCACAGAGGGAGCTGCCTAGGAAATGAGGATAGGGTTGTGTCTGAAATCCTCCCCAGACCACTGACTCTTCATGCAGAGCTGCAGGGAGGTGCTCCCATCCCCTTGGGATCCTGAGAGCCGGCACCCACGGCTGGTCTTTGAAGGAACTGAGCAAGACTCCTTCCTTCCTTTTACTATGGAGCCATAACAGTGAAGGGAGAGGAACTAAGGAGCATCAGAAAATGAGATGAAGGGGATGCCACCCACCTTTTATACAGAACAATTGCACGGGAAGTGGGAGATGTGGATTCAGTTTCCTCCACAGTATGGCGGGATTGGGGTGCAGGTTCAGATCCACCCTTTCCACCTCCCAGAAGAGCATCCTGGTGGGGGCACTTCTCCACCCCTCTTCCTGAAGCCTGGCAACTGTGCAGCAAAGCATTCAAGATTAATGGGGCCAGGGAACAGGGACACCAATAAGCAACACTGTAGTCTAATTGCTGGGGCATTAACCTTGCTCTAAGCTGGTGCTGCCTGCTCTAAGCTCGTTTGCGTTTTTACCCAACGATGTAGGGGTTACTCCAGCCCTGCCTATCCCATCGCCTGCTGGCTAGGGCTCTGCTCTGTGAAGTGGGGAATCCGGGGTTTGCCTCCCCTCCCCATGTACAGCAGTGGGGATGAAACTCGGGTCTCCCTCCGCAACAAGGGCGTTATACAGGAGGGCTGACACCGCCACAGCCTTTTCGTCTGTTGTGAAAGACGCGGCCACAAGCAGAGTCCGGCGGTGCCGGCCTGCCGTGGGCACGGTCCCGGCCTCTCTCCTAACGACCGCGCACAACCATCTGGTTGTGGGGCGGGACAGGGCTGAGCGGGGAGTGGAGGGGCCAAGCTGGAGCAGCCCTGGACGGGCACGGGGGCAGGAGGGAAGCAGGCAGCTGCCTCATGCACGGGGCGGTGGGGTTGAGATCGCAGTCGTGGACTCGGGAGGTCAGTGCTATTGCAGCCCCGCTTCGGGCGCCTCCAGCCTGTGCCGCACCTCGACCCGGCGCCTCCGGGACCTCGCGTGAGGGGCGA
Organism: Gavialis gangeticus; assembly: GCF_001723915.1. Classification (NCBI taxonomy): domain Eukaryota; kingdom Metazoa; phylum Chordata; order Crocodylia; family Gavialidae; genus Gavialis; species Gavialis gangeticus. Next base: position 68,284,324 of record NW_017729033.1, on the reverse strand, counting down.
GGGGCCGCTCGCGTGGCTGGCGGGCTGCGTCTCCCCTTAGGCCCACGGCATTGAATAGTCTGGAAGGCCGATTTCGCCGCCCACGTGGCCCCAGTTGGACCCCTCCTCCCCCCTCAAGTCCCCAGGAGCGTGGCCCTGCCGCCCCCACCCGTCCGCGGGCAAGAGTGGCGGCGCGGGGGGATCGGCCCGACCGCGGGGCAGGGAGAAAGGGGCCGGCGCCTGCTCCCCGCCTGGACATCGCCGCTGCCCGCCGCGCGCTCGG
>NW_017729033.1:68281639-68283737 GCF_001723915.1 Gavialis gangeticus | reverse complement strand
CGGGACCCCGCCCGGGGCTGCCCCCTCCCCTGGGCTTCAACCGGGCAAGCGCTCGCCTCTCGCCCCGGGCCGGACGCTGCTCTGCCGGCCCGCGAGAGCGGGGCAAGGCGGGGCGGCCCCGGAGCGCCGCACGGGACCCGCCCGTGGTCTTGTTCTTTATATGGGATCCCTGCGAGACAGCAGGGCAGAAGAAGACAGTGCGGGGGTTGGCCGCCCGCTGCCCCTTTCGAGAAGAGCGCTGCACTTCAGTGTCCTAACGGTGACTCTTCCTAACTGCCAGAGAGCGGCAGATTTCATTCCTGTTGTTCTGCTGGGGAGCACCAGGTCCCTTCCAAGTATTGTTTTCAATCCGAGGTTTCTTTTCCAATCAGCAAATAGGAAAGGAACAGAAATAACGGCTTTAACGCATTAAAAGATGAAAAAGCCAGCACTGACTTGTTCATCCAAAACGGATTTAGGAAAGCTCTTTCACTTCTCATGGCTTCGATGGTGTCCCACGCTTTGCCTTGGGGAGATGATCCACCTTGGGGCGAGGTGCTGTTTGGAAGGGGTTGCAAATCACCACGGTTCACAGCAATGCTTGATAGCACGGCTGCTGCCAGTTGGTTAAACTTCAAAAGCCCGTAGTCTTTGAAAGAAAAAAATGAAGAGTTAATAGCTCTTTGACTGGCTGGCCACTTCTGGTGCATGCATACCTGATCCCTGTGACTTCAGATATTTTTGGCTGGCACCAGGGCTTTGCTCTCACTCTGGATGTCTCTGTGCACTCCTGCCAGAAGGCCAAAAGGATGAAACAAGCCCAACTGACCCCTGGTTTCTTTTTACCACCCATGGCAGCAAGGGGTGCAACATGTACTTTCCTAAAGTATCTGATTTCTAATTGTAGTTGTTGTTTAGTGAAGCTATTAGGAAGGTGTAGCTTAGGCTAGATTTTAGTCTTTTAGCATGTTAAAAAAATAAAAGGAAGAGTGACAACCTGAGCTACTCTAGAGAAGTTGTTCCTATTTTGGTATGCCAGGATGCAGGCCACACCCCTGCCACTGTCACCAGCAGGGGCAACCTGCCTGAACCCCCACCCTGCCCTGACCCTTTTGGTGAAATGTGATTAGAGGATGGGCCTTGGGCCTTCAGCACCCTGCCCTGTCCTCCTCCCTGGCTGCTACGTCCACCGGCAGCTCTGGGAGCCCTGGCCAGTGGCTGCCTTGCCCTTCGCGTAGCCTCAGACCCTGCCACAAGGAGCAGCCAGTAACATCACTGCTGGCTGACAGCACCAGCTCCTCTCTGGGTTGGGGGGTCCCTGGCCAGGCACCAGCGTGCCACTCACTGTGGACCATGGACACCTGGCACAACCGGTTGCCCTCACCGACAGGGAGGCCTGCACTGAACTGCTAGCCTTGCCGACCACAGACAGGTGGTAAGTCCTGCACTGGGGGGAGGGCCCTCCCAGTCCCCACTCCTGCCTCTGTCCTGGTCCCAGTCCCTGCCCTGACTCCCTGCCTGGCCCACCTACACTTCCCTGACACCAGGTTCCCCCTCCACAGCATGCAGAGAGGCAGGACACAGTTCAGAACATTATTGAGCAGCCTGTGTCCCCACAGCAGGTTAGGCATAGGCCTCTTACCCCGAGGAAGGCATTGATGCTGGCAGCTATGTCCTCCTTGGCATTGGGGGCAGGGATGTGTAGCGCCACCACAGGTAGCCCTCCAGGCAGCAGCAGAGGTTGCAGGGCAGGCTGGTAGCTCAGCGTCCTGAACCAGGAGCACAGGTGTGCCTGGAGCATGAGGAGAATCAGCAGCAGCAAGGTGTAGTGGCTTGGGCATCCCTCAGGCTGCACAAACAGCTCATCACACACTGCCCGGGGCACGTGCAACAGGGGCATGCTTGGGGTGCAGTGGCAGCACAGGGGGAGGCTGGCCCCAGGGTATCTCTCTGGAGATGCGCCCCCACCCTCCCTGCAGGGGGCAGCCAGCTCCTAGTCCCAGTTGTTTGGGAGCGCCACATGCCCTGAGCATGGGCACCGTGGGTTGCATGGCAGTGTAGTAGAGCAGTTGGCCTTCAGGGAGGGGAAAGGGGCATGGTGAAACCAGCAGAACCTGCT
>NW_017729033.1:68273461-68276639 GCF_001723915.1 Gavialis gangeticus | reverse complement strand
CTGTCCTGCCCTGGGAAGGGGGCAGGGGAGGTAGGCTGCTTGCAGCCAGCACCTAGTGGGCTGCTGGCCTCAGAGGATGAGGGTCTTGGGCAGCAACTTCCTGGGCCTGGGCCTGCCCAGCAGACTAGCTATGGTCCCTGGGCACCTGTGCATGGCCAAACCCCAATCTGAGGCCAGGCAATACACAGCCTCTGGTGCACAGCATCTTATCTCTGAAATGTTGGAAACTCTCACATAAGGCTTCAGTCTCTTGCCTCTGTAGGGCCAACATCTGGATGTGGGGGAGAACCCACCAGCCCCAGTGGAGTTACAGGCTCTGTGTTACTGCCACCCACAACTAGAGCTGTCTGGATGTGCTAACTGCACCAGCAGCACACTAGGGACCAGACCATCCTACTTCAGTGGCTGGTGGCAGTGGCAGGAGAGCAGGAGGCATGGGAGCAGGCCTGGTGGGAGGAGGATGTCATTCAGGAGGAGGCATGGGACCAGGTGCAGTGGGACCAGTGGGTGCAAATGGAGGCCTTGGAGCAGGAGTGCCTAGTGCCTGGACACCCTTCTGGGCCTGGCAGCAGTGTCCATACCCCCTTGCCCATGGCACCGCAGATCCCCTGTGTCCTTCCCACCACCTCGCAGCAGGCCCCTGTCTGGGCCTGGGATGAGGTCCTCTGGCACCTGCTGCCACCCCTTTGGGCCCAGCCCCACTGCTCTTGCTCCTACTGCATGCCCAAGGACCCAGCTGTGCATAAGGCCACCACCCACTGGGGTTGCTGCAGCCCCTGACTTGCGAGGAAATGTCTCAAGGCTGGGGTACTGGGAACCTGCCCTCAGGCTCTCCACCTTAGGCCTCCCCATGGCCACCCACTCTGGGCTTGAAACCCAGATATATTGTAAATAGTTTTCAGATTGTAAGTGGGGTTTTTATTGTTGGTGGGTGGGGAGGGTGGTAGAGGGGCTCTGTTGATTGAAGGGGGAGGAAGGGAGGGGCTCTGTGTGTTGGGGAGGAGGGGGAAAGGGGTGGGTGCTGTTCGGGAAATAAAGCTTTTTGTTTTGAACATGTGTGTTTCCTGAGAGTGGTGCTGGGAGTGGGCAGGGGGTAGGGGGTGCATGGGCAGTGGGGTAGGTGGGCTGGAGCAGGGAGTGCTGGAGGAGGGGGTTGGCCAGGGTCTCCCACAGCCGGTGCCCTGGCTCCTGCTGGTGGGTGCCCAGCTCTCCTGGGGGGTCTGCAACACTTGGTACTATCATCCACAGCACCCTTCAATTATTTTGCTAGTAGCGAGGAAGCTGTGGAAACTCAGACAGGAAACAGTCTCAGTGAAAATGACATGGCTCAGGAAGTTCTGGTATTTTCATGTTTTGAACTGTCAATGCAAACTTTCACCACACTTCCAGTTCAACATGTTGTAACTGCATAGGATAGGTGGCAGATCCTGCATCCAGTGTAGTATTATTGTACTTGAAAGTTTGGAAGCTGGCTGGCTAGCTTAGTTTTTATCTTGGGTTTGCTAAAGTCTGGACATTTCACTTATAGAAGAAAAGACTCCATTAAAGGAACTCTGTTAGCAGAACAGAAGAGTTTCTCTATCTGGGTATTACAAAAACCCTTCTTGCAATTATTTTGAGAGACTTTTTATTGCCAAACTGCTCATTATCTCTTTAAAAGTACATTTAAAGGCAGTATACATTCACCTTGTGGCTTTCAGTAGAAGAGTTATCTTAATGCACCCAACATTACTAAATTCCATGAGTCTTATTCACACCTTTCCTCCCACTGTCTTTGGGCTCTTAGTGTTGTGTTGTCACATTTATGGAGTCCTTTTCTGAAATTCTGTCAGTGTGTTCTGTAAATTTCATATCTTTGAAGACTGTCTTTTTAGTAGCTGTAATTTCAGCTTTATGAATTGCAGAGATTAAATCCCTCATGGGGGGGCTGCCTTATTTGGTATTCCATAAAGATAAGGTGACACTTACACCTCACCCCAACTGTTTACTCATGCTTTGTTTTTCACCTAAAACTTCTAGTAATCCATCTTCTAGTTTTCTTTTCTAAGCCCCATTCCAATCAAGCAGAGGTTAGGGTCTGTATCCTAAACATTTTGAAGGCCCTCACCTGTCATTTGCATAGGGCGACATCTTTTAGAATCTCTCCCAGATTGTTTCTGGCTTTTGCTGACATACGTGAAAGGTCATCTGAGAGCCACTGAAAAATTATCCAGCTGTGTGTGTGTGCATGGCTGAATTAAAACTTGCCATATCATAGATCATTTAGATTCACTTCTTTACTCATTCCAGTGGGGCTGAGGCAGTGTTTCAAGTTCTCAATTTGCTGAAACAGGTAGAGTAGTTACTAGGATTTCAATCCACCCTTTCAGTCTGCGCTTCTTGATAGAGGACTCCAGATCTGATGCCTGGTTTGACACCGCTGTCTCGCAATGTTTGCTTTAAGAAACTGACCATCTACCTCCTAACCATGAAGTAATTACAAGTCACCAGAAGAGGAATGTATGTGGAGTGTCATTTCACTAACTAGGGTTGTTGGTTGTAGCCGTGTTGGTCTAAGGACATAGGCAGACAAGGTTTTTTGGGTAGATGTGATATCTTTCATTAGACCAACTAAATAGTTGGACAACTAGTAGACAACTATTGGACATCTATTCAGTTGGTTTAATAAAAGATATCACATCTACCCAAAGATTTGACCATGAGCTGATCACCTTCACCATCTGCCGTAAAGCTGGCAAGTCAGTCAGCAACACGGAAGTCCTTGACTTCAGGAAAGCTGATTTTGACAAGCTTAGGAGGCTTGTCAGTGAGACCCTAAGGGACCACAACCCCAGGGGGAGGGGAGTTCAAGAAGAATGGTTGCTCCTCAAGGGAGCAATCCTCAATGCACAAACTAAGTCTATTCCATCTCAGAGGAAAGGCAGCAAGAGGGCACAGCAGCCCCCCTAGCTCTCCAGGGATCTAGAAGACCTCCTCAGGCTAAAAAGAAAGGCCTACAAAGGATGGAGGATGGGATTCACCTCCAAGGAGGAATATTCTGCACTGGTCCAGTCCTGCAGGGAACAAACCAGGAAAGCCAAAGCTGCAGCTGAACTCCAACTAGCTTCGAGCATCAAGGACAATAAAAAGTCCTTTTTCAGATATGTGGGGAGCCGGAGGAAAAGCAAGGGCAACATTG
>NW_017729033.1:68248770-68268461 GCF_001723915.1 Gavialis gangeticus | reverse complement strand
AAAAATGCAAGGTTCTCCACCTTGGGAGGCAAAACCTGCAGCACCCTTATAGGCTTGGCAGTGCCTAATGGCACTGAAATCTATGAAAAAAATTTCAGTAACTGTGGTTCTTTGAGATGTTGTCCACCAGGGTTCCGTGCCTGTCCCCCTTACCCACTTCTGGAGATTCTCTTATTACCAGGATGCCTTGGAAGTGAAGGAAGGGAGGGACAGTTGAGCCTGCTCTGACCTTCCCGCCTGTGCACCTTCCTATACAAGATCATACAAGTGGTAACAACTGGATCATACAGGAACAACTGTAATGGGCACTGCTATTCAAAAGGATCTGGTGTACCTGTCTGGTTGGGGCACACCAGAAGTGGAATCTATGTGGACCGCACATCTCAAATCACCACAGAAGAGCAGGTAAGTAATTTTTTTCCTCAGCATTTGAGTTGTAAAAGCTTTCTAATGTGTATAAATAGCAACTGTATTAAATAGTAAATGCCTGTCTTCAGCCACAAATCAGTTGTTACTGAGCTGTTATGTACCGGAGGACATCCAGAGCATGCAAAGTAACCTGAAATGAAAGAGAAGGTAGTGTTGCAACTGCTTAGAAATGTATTAACCTTCCCATCTCTATGAAATCAGAATATCTAAAATTTCAGTTGGTAGCAGTCTGAAAGGGTTAAGCACCCAGGTGGTTTTCTTTTCTTTCCTCTTCATCTTATGATGGGGATTTGGTATGAGCTGTTTGTAGATCCTAAAGAAAGTGTGAATGGGAGGAAGAAGGATGCTTTCCATGGATGGAATTCAAATCATAGTTTTACTTCCTGACTCAAGCCATAATTATAGTACGAGCTTCTTTTTTGACAGAATGATTTGTCACCTTGATATCATTCAGGTGATTTTGGACTTAAGTTCTTTTCTCTGGGGATTGCATATGAATACAAAGATTTTGAAAGTGTCTTTTTAAAAAGAAAAAAATAGGAATGTAAGTACATTATTAACACATTTAACTTGGAGTTTCCTTTAACAACTTATTATTAGCTAACTTAGAGCAGCACATAGATTTGCTCTCCAATCACCTTTTAAGATAATTTCTGTCAAGACAGCTTTGTAGTTCAGAAGTATTCCCTTCTTTTGTCCTTCCCACTGAAACAAAGTGATCAGAGAGTAAAGATGTCTGAGTGAAAGGTTATGGATTTTACTAATGAAAAGTGTATTATTTAGTTCTTAGCTTTACAGATAAGTTAACAACCTGTGTGTTATTTTATACCTCATGTTTATCTCTGGGTGCAGACTAAATATAACAAGGCTTTAAATGCCTAGAATTAGAGAAGCTATTACTTTGCCTCTAGACTAGAGCCTGCCCTTGGGACGGATTTGTTGCTACTATCAGCCCCATTCCTGCATCACAGTAGGCATGTCTACACAAGGTGCTAAATGTGCAGTAGACTAATTCTGCTGCTCATTAGCACATCACAGCAAAAGTCACACTAATGCGCTAATGTGCAGTAGAATTAGTTTACTGCACAATAGTGTCACTAAAAGACTGATGGTGCTGCTGTGCAGTATTGTGTTAGTACCTGCTATTACACATACTAAGCTTTATGTGCAGTAACAATGGCACATTAATGCACATGTAGACACACCCAATGTTTTCCATACAGAAAAGTCATTAGTATAAATTTAACAATACAAATCAGACATATTATACCTTAATTCCATTTTTTTTATTATTTAGAAAGCTTTATGCAGGGAGAATAATGTTTATTTTTAAGAGAAGAATAAATAAGAAATTTAGAACATCAGGAGCATCAGGGGCTAGGTGAACAACTATTCACCAAAGTGCCCCAGGGGAAAACTAGGACCAACAGTCATAAACTCCCAGGTTTCAGATTGAAAAATGTCTTCACAGTTTATGTGACTAGACTCTGGAATAGACTCCCAGTGGGGGTGATGCAGGCACCTACCCTGGAGATCTTCAAAAGGAGCCTGGATGCACACCTTGCTGGGGTTATTTGACCCTAGTGGTCTTTCCTGCCCAAAGCAGGGGGGGCTGGACTCAGTGATCTCACAAGGTCCCTTCTAGCCCTAAACTTCTGTGAATCTGTGAACATAAAGGGCAAATGATTTTTGCCACCTGTAGAATTTTGCACCTCCCTTAATCTCCTTTGTGTGGATGCTCCTGAAATTTAAATGGGATAAATCAGGGCTGTCCAACTTCTAAGCAGCCAGGGCTAACATGCTTCACAGAACAGCACCAAGATACTAGGCTCTAGCTGCTCATTGTATAAAATAATTAAAGCTATAATCTCATCTAAAGTCTGAGGGGAATTTCTGTTTCTTCTGCTCAGCCAGACTCCTGTTTGAACAGGGGGAAGTGTCCCTGCTATTTTACTCCTTTGTCTGAGGCCATTGTCTGCTGTAAGTATGGGGAATCAAAATCTGTTCTTTTTATTCTTTTTTATTGCTTCCTGCCTGTTTTCTTGGGTTAACAGCTCTAGCACTTGTCTCTTCTAGGATTCCTAAATAGCAGCAATAGGAAACTGACACTAATCTTGCCAGTCCGTCTTCTGCCTACAGCGTTTTTACAACCATCAGTGAAGCTGATCAGAGAATCATCACTGCTATTCTACATGGCTTGGCAAAGCTATGGGCAGCAGAGAAGATGCTGGAGGTGTGTCTATGCAGGTTTAGGAAATAGCATGGTATCAGTTTACATTCAGTCCTCATTTGAAATGTTATCTTTGCAACCATAAGGCCTTGAAATTTTTAAGCATAAATTCTACATTAATTGAGGGCTTAGGCCCCTGCAATCACCAGAGAAACCTTCCCACTCTCTCCTGATGAGTGGGTGAGTGGATTTTTCAAGCTCTGCTAATGAAGAGTACTGGCAAAAGTTCAAAGGAATGAAGCACTAGCTGCAATCTGGTGCAAAAATATGCATGTCTTCTATAGATCCTTCTCCTGCTCCCTCCATGCACCCCCTGTTTGAAATTTTTTTTGCTGGAGGTTCCCTATCTATATAGTTAACAGATCTAATTTAGCTTATAAGATGTGACAAATTATCCACCGTTACTTCTAGCTGCCTTGAAGACAGAGGAAGAATCTAGAATTATAGATAGTTATCTCTTTAAATACTTCCTAGGCCTAGATGGCATAGAAAAGTTAATGGGATCACATTTTATGACTTGAAGCATTCCTGGCTATATCTGTATTTGCAGATAACTGATCTCATGATGTCTAACACTTATAAAGTGTAGAGGAGGTTGTTGTTAACATATATAACACCCCGAGTGACAAAGCTGCTCTACCTATCTACCCCATCATTCTGAGCTGGGGTGTGCTTAGCTTGACTGCAGCTGAAGAAAATGTTGAACTTCTAGAACATAAGAACAGCCATTTGCTGGGTCAGACTATAGTGGCAGGGGGTGGATGCTGAAAGGGAGAGTGAATTCTCTTTTGCTTTTGTTAGTTGTAAACTTAGTTCATACTAGTTTCATAGTCTGTAGGGTCGGAAGGGACCCTGAGCAGATCATCGAGTCTGACCCCCTGCCATGGCAGGAAAGAGTACTGGGGTCAAACGACCCCAGCAAGGTATTCACACTAGTTTCATTTTGTGATTTCTTATTCTTGTATAGTGAAAGAAAGGAAATAATTCCCTATTTACTTTCTCTTTACCATTTAGTATTTTGTAAACCCGTATTATGTCCTTCCTCAAGCATCTGTTTTCTAAACTGAATAGGCCTAGCCCAGGGGCAGGCAATTATTTGGGCCTGCAGGCCACATAGTGCATTTTGGGGAACTGTCATGGGCTAGGTCAGCATCCCTGGCCCTCACAACAGCTCACCCAACCTCCCTATGTGGGATGGGGTTGCAGGAAGGGAGGCGAGGAGGGGGGAGCTGGCATGGGTGGTGACTTCAGTAGGTTCAGTCTCTGGCCTGCCCTTCTATCCCAAGGAGGGTCTTGGGCATACACCCTGAGTCCCAAGGGGAAGCTGATGCCTGCATCCACAGATGATGCTAATGCCTGCTCGGCGCTGCTTCCAGCACATAGGCCAGGAGCTGGCGTAAGCTGTAGGGCGTGCTGTAGGTGTGGCATGGTTGGGGAGACAAGGGGAGGAATGGAAGAAGGGGGAGACAGAGAGCATCAGTTCTGCCCATGATGAGCGACATCAGCTAGTGCTGGGTGCCAGGCAAAAGCAGGACCTACCTGTGGGTATGCTCTCTGCTTCTGGGGCCTTTCTGGCTGCAGTTGCCCAGAGCTTGCACTGGGGCTGCCCTGTGGCTCCTCTCCGCTGCCACTCCTGCCACCCTGCAGGCTTGGGGCAGTCAGATATAAAAAAAATCAACCTCTTCCAAAAATGGTGAGGATCTGAAAAGAAACAAACCTGTAGCCACAGATCTTCAACTGAATGTATGCTCTTCACCTTGATCACCAAGATCATCTTTGCCTCTGTAAAACCATGGAAACAGAGATAGTTCCTATGCTATAGCCTGACTCCAGTTGGGTGGGATGGAGCATGCATTTATTTCAAAGTATTAGGTCCCACAGGAAATGTCATACCAGGAACTACTTCTCTTAAACCAAGGGTTGATCTGTAGTGCAATTCAAATAATTTGTGGTAGACATGCCCACTTTAGCTTTAAACTAGCTCATGCACTAGTACTGGTGTACCTGCTTGCAGTTTGGGCTGTACTTTAAAGTAGGCTGCAAAACATGTTTGAGATACAAAGTAAAGATTTGGGCAACTGGCCCACTCCAACTTCCTGCAGTGATAGTTATGTTGCTTTCATTATTTGAGTTAGCTAGTTTAAACGTAGCTTGGGTTTGTCTATACATACTTCAGTCACACCTTTTGGACTGCAGTGTAGACATACCTAGAGGGCAATTACCTACAGCTTAATTGCTCTGCTGACCACAGTTGCAGCAATATGGCATAGTAAGAAGGGCAGTCCTTTAACTAGGTAGCCACAGAGACAGCTAGAGCTTTCTAGATTAATCTGAACATCCTGGAAACTGTTTGACCCACAGGCTGCTAGAGCTGATCATGGGGCACTTATGTTTTGTCTTGGTGGTGGAAAACACCTTTTAAGACACAAGCTACTTCCCTTTGCATACATTTAAGTTTCTGAGTTGTTTTAAAGTATAGTCTCAATGCACTTGTGTAATACTAAAGTGAGAGAGACATTGAATCTAAGTGCAAATCTAACTGTGAAGTTAGAAGTTCAGGATAGTTGCATTGATCTAAAAATAGCCGACCTGATCTAAGTTAAGTGTACGGCAGAGGTAGTCTAATTTAGATAAGGTCCAGTGACATTGTTTTAACTGAAGTTCTGTACAGTTCCCAGAGCAGCCCTGGGGCTGGGAAAGACCAGCCTCTGGCTCTAGTCTATGCTTTTCCTACTGCCCTCACCTGGCACTGGGCTATTTTTAACACCCTCCCCCCCCAGTCCTTCCCCTCCCTGATGGACAAACCCCAACCCCCTAGACCAGCCAACACCCTCCGAGCCTGCCAAACCTCCCATCCCACAAGCTGTGTTTGCCCGTGTCAGGAACTGAGGAATAAGCCGGGGTGCAGGAAAGGGCAGGTAGGCTGGGCGGATAGGGGGGTTAAAAATAGTCCCTCATCCTGGGGGATAGGGGAGAGAGCTCCCCTGTTCCCCCAAACTTCCCTGTGGACCCTGCTATCTCCCCTGATCCTGCCAAGCCCTCACAGACCCAGCCAACCTCCTTGTGGACCCTGCTAACTCCTCTGATGCCCCCAATCCCTCCAACAAACCCCAGTAGCCCCCTAATCCTCCCCATTTCTTCCAGTCCCCTCACAGACCCTGCTAACCCCTGCAATCACCCTGATTCTTTCCATGGACTCCACCTGTCTCCTGACCCCCTGATTCCCCCACATCATGACTTACTTTAGAAGATCAGGTAGCCATTTTTAACTCAATCTAACCTCTCCCTAACCTCCCCAAATGTCTGTCCACACCCACAGATTGACCTAATTAGGGTTAGGTCAATCTAAATACCCGAACTTAGACCTGGAATGGTTTAACCCAGTAATCGAATCCAGTGAATATTTGCATGTGTTCAGAGCACAACCCCAGGACTGGGAAAGTCCAACTGTTCACCCTAGTCCCGGGACTGTGCTCTTCCTAACCCCTCTGACTCTGACCGTGCTATTTTTAACTCCCTAACCCCCTCACCCCACGCAAACAAACCTCCTGGGGCCCTTCCTCCTGGGGACCCATCATCCCCCCACCAAACCCTCCAACACCTACCCCGCTCTGACACACTAGTTACCCCAAGTTACTTAAAACAGGTTCCCTGTGCAGCTCCTGGCACTGGTGAATGCCTGTGCATGCTGCTTCTGGTCTTCAATCATGCATCTTAAAGTAGGTTGCATGATTGTAGACTAGGTGCAGTGAATATTTGTACACACCCTAAGGTGCCACTCTGCCTTACCTTCTGCCAGCCCCAAAGGAGTTTGCTTAAGGAAAGCTAAAGTTGAGGTCAAAGTAGGGCCTAGAAAGGAATGCACAATACAGTGCTAACACCTTTGGGCACTTTTACACTTGGTCTGGGGGGCAGCATTTTAATTGAGTGTCTCTGAGAGCCACTCTAATTAAAGTGCCACTGCAACTCCTCTATCAGTGTCCCTGTGCTTCAAAATGGAGGCGGAAGCACTTGAAATAAAGCTTGTTCAACGAGCTTCATTTCAAATGCACCTGCTGCCATTTTTAAGTACAGGGACGTTGATATACAAGATGCAGGAGGCTGCTGGAGCACGTAATTGCCACACTCTGGCAGACTCAAGTAGTCTTCTCTCTTTTGGGGTCTCTGGCACACCAGCTGGAGGAGCTCCAGGCCACAGTCCAGAGACTGCATGCTAATCAGGGACAGTGAGTGGGAGATCGACTCATACTTTCAGGCCCTTCTCCCCCTGGAGGTGGAGGGTAGACCACGGTCACCTTCCAGGACAAGGGAGGACTTGGGGACCTCCCATTCTGTCCAGCCAAGGGGTTGGACCTAGGTGGTCAAGGGCCCCAAGGCCCCTCTGGAGCTTTGCAACAGGTATGAACAGCTTCTGCAGGCAGCACAGGCTTAACTGTAGCTACTGCCCCCACTATCCCCAAGACAAAATGCAAAGTGTTTGTCGTGGGAGACTCCATCCTGAGGGGGACTGCAGGGGCAATCTGCTGCCTGGACCCCTTAGTCTGGGAAGTCTGCTGCTTCCCAGGAGCCTGAATCTGAGACATTGTGGAGAAGATCCCCGAGCTCTTCCAGCCCACTGACCACTACCCTATGCTCCTTATCCATGTGGGCACAAATGACATGGCTCGGAGCAATCCCAGCCAGGTCATGAAGTGCTACAGGGATTTGGGAGTGGGGCTTAAGGGGTTGGGGGCACAGGCGATGTTTTCATTGATCCTCCTATTTTCAGGCTATGGGATGAGGAGGGAGAGGAGGATTGAGGTAGTGAATCAAAGACTGTGGCACTGGTGTCATCAGGAAATCTTCAGCAATAAAAAATTCTTTTTTAGATATGTGGAGAGCTGGAGGAAAAGCAAGGGCGACATTGGACCCCTGCTAAACCAGATGGGACACCTGACAACTGACGCCCAGGAAAAAGCCAATTTGCTAAATGGCTACTTTGCGTTGCTGTTTCACCAGTCCCATGGGATGCCCCTGCCCATTACGGGACAGGGAGGCCCAGGTGAGGAAGATTCCTTACCCTCCATCAATGCTGACCTCATAAAGGAACATCTTGAGAGGCTGAACACCTTCAAGTCAGCCGGCCCTGACAATCTACACCCCACGGTACTCAAAGCGAGCGTCATAGCCCAGCCCCTGGCATGGATGTTTGAGAACTCCTGGCACTCTGGTGAAGTGCCCGAAGGTTGGAAGAAGGCCACTGTGGTACCTATCTTCAAGAAAGGGAGGAAAGTAGATCTGGCAAACTGCAGGCCCATCAGCCTGACCTGGGGAAGGTCTTAGAAAAGATTATCAATGAGGCCATTCTTAATAGACTGGCTGATGGCAACATCCTGAAGGATAGCCAGCATAGGTTTGTTGCAGGTAGGTCTTGCTTGACCAATCTCATTTCCTTTTATGACCAGATGACCTATCACCTGGACAAAGGAGAAGAGATTGATGTCATATATCCTAACTTTAAAAAAAGCCTCGATCTGGTATCCCATGATCACCTCTTAGCAAAACTGTCTAACTGTGGCCTCGGCCTCACCACGATTCGCTGGCTGGGGAATTGGCTCCATGGTAGGACCCAGAGGGTGGTGGTTGGTGAAAGTCAATCATTGTGGTGTGCTGTGACCAGTGGGGTCCCTCAAGGTTCTGTCCTTGGGCCTATACTACTCAACATCTTCATTAACGATGTGGACATTCGTATCATAAGTGGACTGGCCAAGTTTGCCGATGACCCCAAACTCTGAGATAAAGCATCCACACCTGAGGACAGGAGGGTGATCTAGGCTGACCTTGACAGGCTCAGGAAAATGGCGGACAAGAACTTGCTGGTGTTTAACACCGAAAAATGCAAGGTTCTCCACCTTGGGAGGAAAAACCTGCAGCATCCTTATAAGCTCGGCAGTGCTACGCTGGTTAGCACTACAGATGAAAAGGACTTGGGGATCATGATTGACTACAAGATGAACATGAGCCTTCAATGTGATGCTGGAGCTAGTAAAGCGACCAAAATGCTGGCCTGCGTCCATAGATGATTCTCAAGCAAATCCCAGGACATCATTCTCCCATTGTACTCGGCCTTGGTGAGGCCGCAGCTGGAGTACTGTGTCCAGTTTTGGGCTCCACAATTCAAAAAAGATGTGGAGAAGCTTGAGAGAGTGCAGAGAAGAGCCACATGCATGATCAGAGGTCTGGAAAATAGGCCTTATGATGAGAGGCTGAGAGCCATGGGACTCTTCAGCCTGGAAAAGCTCAGGCTCAGGAGCGATCTGATGGCCACCTATAAGTTTATCGGGGTGCTCACCAGGATCTGGGGGAATGCCTTGGAGCGCTGAGTTAGAACGCCCCAAGGGATGACAAGGTTGAATGGTTACAAACTCCTCCATGACTGTTTCAGGCTGGACATAAGGAAGAATTTCTTTACTGTCCGAGCCCCCAAGGTTTGGAATAGACTGCGGCCGGAGGCGGTTCAAGCACCTACTTTGAATGCCTTCAAGAGACATTTAGATGTTTATCTTGCTGGGATCCTGTGATCCCTGCTGACTTCCTGCCCTGGGGCAGGGGGCTGGACTCGATGAACTTCTGAGGTCCCTTCCAGCCCTAATGTCTTTGAATCTATGAATCGAGTCTGCTCTGACAGTCTGGAATTCCAGTATATTGGAGCAGCCTCTGCATTCGTGTATAGGTGCCCACTGTTGATTGATCCGTTTTCTCTTGTAAAATTCATATTCATTAAAATGTTGCATGGCAATGTATTGATTTCAGTGAAATTTTAGATGAGAAAAATTCAAAAGTAATTTTTTTTTTAATTCTCATCATGTTGATAATGTTCAAATGGTTCATTTCAATAAAGTAAAAATATTTTGTTATGGTAGAATTCTATTTTTATATTATAATTTTGTTCCCCATTTTCAGAATCAGGAATTTAGCATTTCATATTTTTCAGGTTCTTTTTTTAATGTGGGAAACAGGATACAAAATGAACTGACTTTTTAATTGTTTAGAGAACATTTTGTTATGTCTTTAGTTAGTGTTCCTCCTTTTCACTGTTCTAATTATTCACTGAGATAAATATTCTTCAGACAAAACAGCATTTCAAAACAGTACAGCAGAAAGGAAGCCCTTTTTTTGTCTCCCATGTCATCATTAGATCTAAAAGTTGCCAAAAGTACAAGTTCTTAAAGCAATGGAAATTTAAACATGTTAAGAAAATGATGTTTAAGGGACTCAAATCATGAGAACTCTTTCTTGTAACAACACCCTGAGGAATGAAAGCTGAAAACATTCTAATAGAGGAAACCCTCACTGTTCGCGGGTTCAGCACTTGTGGTTTGAAATATTTGCGAATGCCGAACCTGCTTCTTAAATACACTTATAGGAGCTCCTTGGGAGCTCTGCACTTGCTGCCACTGGGCTCCCACAGCCACACTCCCACTGCCGCCGCTGTGCTCTGGACATCACCAGACCACCCCCCACCCGTGGCACTGAGTTCACGAATGTGGATGGCGTTCATGAACACTGTGCCTTATTGGTAGATTTTGCCATTTGGGGGGGATATGAGAACGTATCCCCCACAAATGGCAAGGGTCACCTGTAGTTTAAAAAACAGGTTTAATCTGAGATAGAGGTGCACCGATACATTGGTCCAATATTGGATTGGTACCAATATGAAGAAAATTGCCTATAATTAGATATTGGCCCTATGGGGCCAATAATTTGGCCAATAAATTCCCGTGCTGTGCGAGGCTCCCCGCAGTGAGGGAGGGGCAGGGATAGAGGCAGCCCAGGGTGAGTGGGGAGGGCACAGGATGGAGCTAAGGCTCATGGGATGGGGGTGGCTTCTGCCACTGCTTGCATCCTGGGAGGCCGGCGGGGCGTGTGCCCCTGGATTTGCGCAGCATGGGGTGGGTGGCAGCTGAAAGGTGGAGCTGGAGGCAGTGCTGTGCAGGGTTTTTCTTGCTGGGGGCTGGGCTTGGAGCTGGCTCCAGTGGTGCTGGGAGGAGACTGCAGCCACCCCAGATTTTGTTGCAGCTCTTCTTCCAAGCCCCGTGCCACTGCCCACTGCCTGGCACAGCCCCAGCTGAACACCCATCCTCCACCCAAGTGCCGGCTTCAACTCCACCCCACAGCTGCTGCCCACCATGCACCATGCAGCTCCGGAGGCATATGCCCCCTCCCACTTCCCTCCTGGGGTGCAAGCAGTAGTGGGAGCTGCCCCCACCCTGAGCAATGCCTGCCCCTGCCATCTCCCTCACTGTGGGGGGTGTTAATTTGCCCTGCCACAACCTTTCCCTCCCCCCTCCCGTTCCACCACACTGGACTTACCACCTGGAGACAGCTGTATTGGATATCAGATTGGTATCTGCCAATATGCCTCCTTAAATATCGGCTACTGGTATTGGTCCCCAAAATCTCTATCGGTGCATCATTCATCTGAGATTATGAATAGGATTATGTGATAAATATAGTTCAATAGTTATTGCAAGCACTACAGAATGGAATTGAAGTGATGCATGGCCCTGTCTGTGCACTTCCATCTGTTAACATGTTTGTATTTCTTCCAAATTTATCACATCGGCTTCTGAATTTCATACGTCTGTTTTCTACTTTTGTTTTTTTAAATTATATTTATGTAATATTTTTATTCTTAAATTACTCCTGTGCACTCTATCTTAACTCTAGTTTAACACAGTTCTTACCTGAAAATACAAATAATGTCTACTTCTGTTGCTGTCATTACACTAATTCTTAAGAACATTGGGCGCTTGTACATGTGACAGGGGTTTAGTCCTCCGGGTTTTATTCTATATCCCCTAAACTGAAATGGTGGGTTTTGAATTGAAATCCATCATTTCAATTTTTCCATCATGTTACAGTGAGGGGTTTGATCCTTTTCTTTTTGTTGTTGTTGTTGGAGCTGGAGCCTGCCCATGGCCGTGGGGGGTGGGGGCGGGGTGGTGAGTTGCAGGTGGGCTGAGTGGCCCCTGACCTGCAGGGGGCCCCAGTCCTTCCCTCTGCAGTGCCAGTGCTTGCCAGGGCCACCTGAGCAGGCTGCTCGCAGGCCGGGTGCTGCCCCAGCTTGGAGGCAGGCACCACCTGAAGTGATCCAATTGTTCCCTGAGCCCATCTGGGGAACAGCACTCAACGGGCTTCCAGTGGGTGGGCTCAGGGAACAGTTGGATCAGGTCAGGTGCCACCTCCAAGCTGGGGCAGCACTCAGCCCGCTAGCAGCCTGTCTGGGCAGCCCCTGGGGATGCCACCATTGGGGAGGGAAGGACCAGGGCCCACATATCTCATGGGCCTCTTGGCTTGCTGGCAGCTCACCCCTGAGCCATGGAGGGGGAGCAGGGAGGCTGTACAACAGCAAGAATCAGGCTTCTCACCATCTCTGCTTGAAAGCAGGGTCTTGCGGCCAGCAGGATGCTTGGGGCCACCTGGGAATAGGCTGGCTTGACACTGGGGCAGCATGGGAAGGTGGCAGGAAGGTGGCTGGGCTTGCTGGTGGCTAGAGAAGGTGGTGGGGATGGTGCACGGGGTGCTGGAAGCCTGGACGGGCTCAGGGAAGAATTGGATTGGGCACCTCTGAGCTGGGGCAGCACTTAGCCAGCTAGCAGCCTGCCTGGGTTTCCAGCTCCCTGTACACCTGGGTCCAGCCTCCAGCCCCCAGCTCCTTGGCTCCAGACTCTGGCCCCAGCCTCCAGCCTCCGGCCCCTGGCGCCTAGCCCCAGCCTCCATCCCCCAGCTCCAGCCTCTGGCCCCAGCCCCCCAGCCTCCATCCACCAGCTCCAGCCTGGAGCCTCTGGCCCCAGCTCTCATCCTCTGTCCCCCAGCCTCTCAGATCTAGCCTCCAGCTCCAGCCCCCAACCTCCAGCTTCAGCCTCTGGCCCCCCGCCTCCAGCTCCAGCCTCCAGTCTCCAGCCTCTTGGCTTCAGCCTCAGCCTCTGGCCTCCGGCCCCCAGCCTCAGCCTCTGGCCTCCAGCCTCTCAGCTCCAGCCACCGGCCCCCAGGCCCCAGCCTCCAGCGCCCAGCCCCCTTCGATAAGTGTCCCATGCCGGACTGAGGCGGCATGCTCACGGACCGAGGCAGCATGCTCACGGATCATTACTCCTTAGAGGGAACATTGCCTATAACCTTATCAAATGTGTATTATTTATAGATTCACAGATTCATAGATGCTAGGGTCAGAAGGGGCCTCAAAGGATCATTGAGTCTGACCCCTGCCAGTGGCAGGAAAAAGTGCTGGGGTCATGTGACCCCAGCCAGGTGTCCAGTCTCCTCTTGAAGACCCCTAAGGTAGGGGAGAGCACCACCTCCCTTGGAAGCCTGTTCCAGATTCTGATGACCCTAACCATAAAGAAGTTCTTCCTGATGTCCAACCTAAATCTACTGTCCATCAGCTTGTGGCTGTTGTTTCTGGTTATTCCAAGGGGTGCTCTGGTAAACAGAGCATCTCCTATTCCCTGCTGTCCCCACTCCAGTGAATTTGTATACTGCCACAAGATCCCATCTCAACCATCTCTTGTGGAGGTTGAAAAGGTCCAGGTCCCTCAGCCTTTCCTCATAAGGCCTTCACTGGAGGCCTCTAACCATATAAGTGGCCCTTCTCTGGACCCTCTCAAGGTTGTCCACATGCTTTTTGAATTGTGGCACCCAGAGTGGGACATAGTAATCTAGCTGTGGCCTGACCAGTGCTGCATAGAGGGGGAGCATCACCTCCCTGGACTTGTTCGTGACGCACCTACTAATACATGAAAAAGTGCGGTTAGCTTTGCTAATTACTTCATCACATTGATGACTCATATCCATCTTGGAGTTGACAACGACTCTGAGATCTCTTTCTGCCACTGTGCTGCTGAGAAGGTCATCGTGCTTGTGATTCCCTCTCCCTAGGTGCAGCATTTATCACTTGTCCTTATTGAACTGCATCCTATTGTTCTCTGCCCACTTCTCTAACCTGTCCAGGGCTGCCTGGATTCGGTTTCTTCCCATCAATGTGTTTGCTTTGCCCCATAGTTTGGTGTCATCTGCACATTTGGTCAGAGTGCTTTCCATGCCCTCATCCAGGTCACTGATGAAGATATTGAACAGCACTGGCCCAAGGACTGAGCCTTGGGGGACCCCACTGCCCACATCTTTCCAGGTTGATACTGACCTGTCCACCACCACTCTCTGGGTACAGCCAATTTGCCACACACATGACTGTGTGGTTGTCATGGGTGAATGGTGCTGCTTTAGTCATGGGGGGAACTTGCCCCCCAAGCGACCAGTCAGTGACTGGGGTGGGGGTCCCCCTGTGGCCGATCTTGCTGACTGGGGGTGGGGATGTCCGATCACTACAGCCACACCACTCGCCAGCCGGTGGTTGCAGGGGGGGCACCAGCACTCCTGCCCCCACTGCCCATTGCCTAAGTGGCAAGTGCAGCCAGTCAGCAGATGCACTGGTGCTCTCAGGGGGTGCACCCCCTACACGTTGCCCCTGGTCATCAGCTGTTCAATTTGTTTATAAGAATAGGATGGGATACCATGTCAAAGACCTTCTTAAAGTCCAAGTAGATGACATCTACCTCCATTTCTGCATCTAAGCTTTTAGTAACCTGGTCATAGCAAGAAACCAGCTTAGTCAGGCAGGATCGACCTGCTCTGAACCCGTGCTGGTTGCCCTTCAGCTTTATATTACCCACTGGACTCCTACAAAAGTGATCTGTGATAATTTTTTCAAGGGTTTTCCCAAGGATAGAGGTAAGACTACCCGGCCTATAGTTACCTGGATCCTCCTTCCTCCCCTTCTTGAAAATAGGGACCACGTTGGCCCTTTTCCAGTCCTCTGGGACTTCACTTGGGCACCATGACTGCTCAAACAGATGTGCCAGTGGCTCTGCTATGGCACTGGCTAATTCTTTCAGCACCCTTGGATGGAGCTCATCCAGTCCCACTGATTTCAACACATCCAGCCCCTTCAAGTGTCTCTTTACTAGGTTGGCACTGACAGTTGGTGGGCTGGTGTTTCTCTTGCTTCTGTCAGTAATGTGTTTGGGAGATTTGTTGATCCGAGTTCAAGAATACAGAAGCAAAAAACTCATTGAAGAGCTCTGCTATGTCCCTTCTATCTGTATATCATGTAGGGGTCCTATGCTGCTCTGCGCCTTCTTTCTGCTCCCTATATACTTGAAGAAGGACTTTTTATTGTCCTTAATTTTTGTTGCCAGCCTGAGTTCTAATGCTGCTTTGGCCTTTCTAACTAATTCCTTGCAAGTGTGAGCCAAGGAGTTATACTCCTTAGAATCTTGCAAGCAAATACAAATTAAGACATTTAAAATACTCTTTGAATGTGGATTATGTACTTAAAATGGAAAATAACTTTTTCAGAACAACTGTTCCATCTTCCTCTTAAACATATGTTTATAATTTGTTGTGTTGCTGTTTAAAAATTACAGTATTTTTCCAGTAGACTGGAGCATAGCCCTGAATTCTGTTTTGGCATACAAGGTGCTTTATATTCATATATATGTTTGACATTTTAACTACATAGTTAAGCTTAAATCCTACAAAGAATTTTTGTATATATTTAACTTTATACTTTGAATAGTGCCATTGAGTTCAGAAAATTGGTTTAAACCCTCTATTCCTTCATTTTTCCAATTTCTATAGTGGAAATAAAAATAGCAGCTTTAGAGAGTACAGTGGAGTCACATCTTACGCGGGGGTTAGGTTCTAAAGTCAGCGCGTAAGGCAAAAATCGCGTATCGTCAAAATATTTACGTGTCACGTTGGAGACCGACATACCATCTCTCAATAAATCCAACACAGCCAGGTTTTCCTTCAGTGTTGGAACACATCGCTGTTTCTTTGGTTGAGTACCAGATGAAGTAGTTAGCTTGCATTTAGGGGCCATGTTGTATGAAAAATATGTGTCTTTAAACACTAGAATCACACAGTGCGGTGAGATGCTTACACTATGAGAGGCATGTAGGAACTGAGACTGACTGAGGGAACAGCAGATTCATGTCTCCCATCTCATGCTCACTCTGGGGCATACGCTCATTGAGTGGAATGGCGGGTGGAATCACCCGCACTATTGAAATTGTTATTTTTTTCTATTTTTTTTTGCCGAGCGTGTATAGTTGAATTTGCATAAGTTAAATGTGCGTATGATGCGACTCCACTGTACTGCATGTATGATGCGACTCCACTGCATGCATGATGTAACTCCACTAAATGCATTGTACTGTGAGAAATAGTAGGAGTTCAAAGTGCTTTGAAGATGAGAAAACAGCATGGTACACAAGCACTGAGGGGTTTAACAGGATTTATAATAGGTTAAAAAATTCCTGGATAATATACATCTGGAAAGATTGACTTGCCTGTTCACTAATTAGCAACTCTTAAGTTTTCAAAAAGCACTACTCCCTACACGCATGGGCAAGGTAAGCAGCATTGCACCTTAATTGTTTACAATTTGGTCTGTATTTTATGTCTCAGAGTTCAATGCATTTAGCTAGACCTAGGCATTCATGTACTTCAGCAGAGAGGTTTAGATATACTGGTAGAATTATAATGTCTGACATATCAAAGGGTGAGCCAAATGTATGGTTGATGTATCTTGTTTATGTCTGTTGACAGGTTAGTGTAAATTTATGGATTGTCTTTCAATTATGACCTAAATACATTTATTGCATATACTTTGTGCTACTGCTGTTAGGTGCCTTGGGTAGTGCTTGGCTTTAAACATATCATATGGAGTTAATGAATTACACCAAAACGATAAAATTTTGCTCTTCTGTTCTTCAGGTCTTGGGAACGGATGAAGATAACATGGGGGATGGTTGCTCTCAGAAGCTGGCTTCGGCCAAGTTTCTTCGACTTTTGCTACTAATATTGATTCCATGCATCTGTGCTCTTATCCTTTTGTTGGTGATCCTACTTACTTTTGTAGGTGAGTACTATGCTGCAATCTCAGTCTAATATACTTCTAGAATTAAAAGAGAATTAGTAGTATATCTATACCTGTATCAGTGATACTGCCTGGCTTAATACTTGAACTACATATTTGTAATTTAGCATTTTGCCAATTCAAATTGCAAAAGCATGGAAAGATATAAACAATTATTGCATTTTTCTGTACTAAAAATACTAGCCATCTTAAATGTCATACAATCAAAGTAATTAGCATGGGTAGACATAAAACTGAATAGTATCTAACTAGCTAGCACTTAAGGTTCTGGCAAATTCATGAATCTGTTTCCTCAACTCAGTCTATGAATGGTGATTTGCAACAAGACTTTGTCATAGCTGGTCCTTTCATTTGGCTTGTGATGGGTAAGCCAAAACACTACACTAATGAGTGTAGTGATTGAAAATTAACGTTTGAGTTCTATTGTTAAAATGACAACAAGCTGAAGCAGATAAAGATCAGTCAAGTCAGACAATTAGGAAATGTGATACCTCCCTTTTATTTTCCTGATTCCCATTTGAATCTTTCATATATTTTGCCCTGGACTGAATGAGAAAGAAGATAGAAAGTAGATATATTTGTCTGTCACACTCAATCTCCTCCTTAGGGGAAAGTATCTGTATAGCAGCTGGAGTACTGCATCCAGTTTTGGGCTCCACAATTCAAGAAGGATGTGGAGAAACTTGAGAGAGTCCAGAGGAGATTCATGCACATGATCAAAGGGCAGGAGAATAGGCCTTATGAAAAGAGGCTGAGAGCCACGGGACTCTTCAGCCTGGAAAAGTGCAAGCTCAGGGGTGACCTGGTGGCAGCCTGTAAGTACATCAGGGTTATGCATCAGGATCTGGGGAAACACCTGTTCACCAGAGCGCCACAAGGGATGACAAGGATCAACAGTCACAAAATCCTCCAAGACCTTAGGCTGGACATAAGGGAAAACTTCTTTACTGTCTGAGCCCCCAACACCTGGAATAGGCTTCCTCTAGAGGTGGTGCAAGCACCTACTGTGGACCCCTTTAAGAAGTGTTTGGATGCTTATCTTGCTGGGATCCTTTGACCCTAACTGACTTCCTGCCCTTGGGGCAGGAGGCAGGACTCGATGACTTCCCAAGGTCCCTTCCAGCCCTGATGTCTATAAAATCTAGCACCTCCCCACCCCTGGGCAGAGGTGTGGAGTTCTTATTTCATGTGACTGTTAAAAATCAGACGACTCCACTAATGTCCATGGAATTATATTTGCATAAATCCAGCATGAGTGGGAGATGGCCTGGCACTTTGGACCAGACATAGTTTTATTTTTATGTATTTATTAAATGTATTTGTCACTCTCCCCAAAAGAGGATCAGGGTAACTTACAATAAAAAACAGATAAATTATGAAGACAGAGAAAATGTTAAAATAAAAGAAAATTTCTCAGAAAGGACCCCCAAACTTAACCCCCTCTACTGAAGGCCTGATCATAGATTCCTTTAGAATTTCCCTACAGCTTGGAATTATGGTGACTGCTACAGTTTATTTTCTCCTAAAGAAAATAGAGTGGTTTTGTTTTAAGTTCACTGATGACACCATGCTGGTTCTTTTGAAGTCTGGCTAGAAATAAATGAGCAAATCCTAGGGGGATCCTTAAAGTGTGCAGAAGGTCAGCATAACATAATTCATACTGAGAGTTGAATTAGTCTATGTCCAGTTTATTAATTGAAATTCAGCACAGATCAGTAGCAACAGACTCTTACAGTGTAATGTTGGTATGATGTGACATGAGTGTGTACAGTATACGAAATGAGTGCATGATTTGAGTCCAGTTCCTCATAGACCTATTAGAGAAATCATAATTTGTTGTTGGTAGTATTAACTAGCACCCTTCCTTGAACTCTTAGCAGATGAGCCAGGAATTTCATGGGCAAGGCACATGAATTACCTGGTCAGCACTAGATGTGTTTCTTTCAGGTCAGGGTAAGGTACGTTGTGGTGAGATGTAGGTAAACTTGCTCTGTATAAATTATTGCATCCATGTAATCAATGCTGTATCTGTCACTAGATTAAATGGAGTATTTAAAAGTTTTCAGGGCTGTCAACTCTGATTTTTCACCTGTGTTAGATTTACTTTTCTAAGGAAATGAAAGAGCCCTTTTGTGAAGAAAGAACAAAACCTCTTCAAGCTCCATTATTCTATGTTCATATGCTAAATCTTCCTTTTATGGAAAGAACAATCGATGGAAAAGTACATATCTATTCTAGTAATTTCAAGTGTCCTACTTGAGCCATGTTAGGAGGCCCTGATTTTCAGAAGTCCTAGGTACTCACCCTCTTAAATCAAATCTTTTAAAGATGCCTACAAAGTAAGACACCCCAAATCAGTAGTCACCTTGAAATATTGGGTCATAATATGTTGTAATATAATATCATAATATCTGCATACAAAAAACCCCACATAATGAATATTTGGAAATCCAGTGCATCAGAGCAGACTTGATTAATTGAGCCTGCTGGAGCATGGAAATTGATGCACTCCAGCAGCCTTCCGCATCACATGTATCAGCATTCCCGCATGTCCCGCGCTGAAAAAATGGTGGTGGGACGCTTTGAAATATAACACATTCAGTGAGCTTTAGTTCAAAGCGTCCCACTGCCATTCTTTTCAGCACAGGGATTCTGACACAAGTGAGACGTAGGCACTTTTAATTAGCATGGCTCACTAGATAAAGTGCTCAGCACTGCATTCCACAGCACATGTAAGAATATTCTTAGATTCCATACATAAAAGACCACATTTAGTTTAAAGAGCCCACTGCAGAAATCAGAAAAGTATTTCTTAAAGTTTTTAATATTTTGCCACTCTTTGTCCATGCTTGTACTTCTCTCCATTGCTTGCCAGACATACTGCACATTTGTGAATCTGTTAGGAGGGTGCTTGTGGCGGGTGCAGAGATCCCACCTCAGGAACACAGCTGGGTATTAGTATCCCTCCGCTATTTCCACCACGTGAGGCGGGCCAGTAGGGGGTGCTCCTGCGTTGAGCCACCCACCTCCCTGCGCCCGACCACCTTCCAGGCT
>NW_017729033.1:68240748-68248209 GCF_001723915.1 Gavialis gangeticus | reverse complement strand
GGGAGCAGGTTTCCCCCTCCCTCAGGAATGCAGCCAGCTCCAGTTCCCTAAAGAGACAGGCTGAGGGTGTGGTCCCCTGTGCCCTGGGCCCATCCTAACTGAATGGTCACAGCACAGAGATTTAAATCACAGTGTCACAGGGCAGAGATTCCTGGGGAGAAACCAAGGTGGCTTTCTGCCACAATGCTTTTCAATAAATGTTCTCACATGTTGAAGCAGAGGCAGTGACCTGCTGGAATTCCTGTGGAGGAAATCTGGTTTTCAGACTAATCTGAAGTTTCTGCTTGTTGAGTGACTGGGTCAAATTAGAGAAGAAAGCAAGAGTAGGAAATTGAGAATGTTCTTTGTTCAAGGCTGTTAGGCTAGGGACAGACATTCAAAAAGCCTGAGCCTGAATTGATTCAATCTTTTCAGGTTAGTCTACCCTGGCTAGGCTGAACCAGTTTGTAACTGGACAGACATTCTCTCTGGACAGAAAATTCAGGCACATGCCTGGAGTGGCTCAGGCTAGAAGCTGGGGGGGCATTACAGCAGCCCTCCCTTTTCTTCTGTGGAGAGCTGAGCTGAGGGGGGCATGGCCAGGCCCCGCCCGGCAGGACTGTCTCATTAGGGATGTGTGCCTGCACAGTCCCAAGCTTTTCCCCACTGGCTGCTCAAGGAGCAGGAGTGTTGCCAGCCCCCAGCCTTGGGCTAGCACTGAGGCAAGAGATGTGTGTGCAGTGCACGCATCGGTTGATGATATGGAGCTTTTCAATCTCCCTTCCTGCTTCCTCGTACTGTCTGCAGCAAACTGACAGGTGAGCAAGCCAGCAGAGGTGGTGGTGTTGGTGGTGGGGCTGATAACAGTCTTTATCACCCAATTAGCAAAACAATAACCACTCTCCACATTACTTCAAACTTCTTAAACAGTTTACTAGCTGACCTGTTAATTAGCTACAAACTCCCTAAGTGGTCACTGTTCTGTCTGCCTATCCCAGTGAAATTGCAGAAAGAGACACACACAGACACCTCTCGGCATTAGCTAGCAGTCCACATGCTGGCTATGGTCCCTGTTGTGGCTGAGAGGAGGCAGGGATCTTTGCTTAATCAGTGAGTGGGGCAGGGGGCAGGGCACAGTGAAGCCAGCAGACCCTGCTGTGCCTGCAAGTCTGTGTCAAGCTCCAGCCAGGGAGCAGAGGAGAGGGCCCAGCCCTGCTGTGGAGCAGTGAGCTCCGCCCAGCCCAGAGAGCATGCTGGGATGCTGGGGGACTCAGATTTAACTTAGACCAGCAAGGGGCCTGGGACAGACACTGCATAAACTGGTTTGAGACAAATCAGTTAAGTCTGCTACTACATACAACCAGGTTTATCTCAAACTGGTTTCAGCCATTTTCAAACTGGTTTACGTGCACTGAACATCTGTTCTGTCACAGGTTTAAACCAGTTTCTGATCACTTAAACTGGTTTATGTGTAATGTCTGTCCCTAGCCTTATAGGCTGATTTGTAGATCTACCTAAGCAATTTCGCTTTGAAGGCAACAGAGGGCAGGATATCATGTGGTGCTGGTATGTTACAACTCCCATTGATGTCAATAGGCACTGAGAACAATCGGCACCTCTCAAAATCGGATCTTATTTTCTTGTTGTCCTGAAGGATGTCTAGTTGCAAGGTAACTTTTAAAGGGAAGGTAGATGTTCATAGAATGATCCAACAGGGTCAGTTCATACAGTTAAATTTAACTGGAGAGACTAGGTAGAATTTACTTTATGGTTCATCATACAGTATGAATGCTTCGTACTCATAACACAGAAAAATAAGCAGAGACAGAAGTTTGGAAGCCATCAAAATGAGAAAATAAAATTAAGTGCTCTATTTAGACCAGCTTTCTGGGTTCTTTATAGTATGAGCATCTATCCTGATCCTGAACTCCTGTATCATTATTTACTAGTTTTTGGAATTCAGACATAACACATTTTACTTTCAATAGGTATATTTACATTTTTTAATGGAACATATTGCATTTACTAGTTCATTTTTCTCCTAAAAATATCAGCAGATAGAAGTAAAGCCATTTAAAGTGGATTTCTTTTAGATTAGTTCCAAGAAAAATGAGCAGTTATTAATAAAGGGTTTTTAATAGCTCTTTAGAGAAGACTAAAATATAAAACATGGAGATCATTTTTTATTTAAGATTGCATGTACAATTATGGGTGCTGTCCAAAAGCCCTTATTTGCATTGAATAACTCCTTACTCCTTGAGTAGTGTCATTCTGCGCAAATATTCCTGGCTTGAAAACGAGCATATTTGTCAGAAGAATCAGGGAAAACTGTCATTCTTTTTCTTTGAGATGTCAAATATCCTAGACCTATTCAGAGGCTTATTATTTAAAATTGACTCATTTCTGAATTGAATATGAACAATTTAAATGGGGCAAAATGCCACAAAGTCATAGCTGCTTTGTAATGGCAAACCCTTAAACAAAAAGCGTTCAATGTTTATTGAAGTGTAACAAAAATAGTTTTATGTTTATTAACAGATTCAAAGAAATGGGATCTTTAAAACTGTGCATAGATACAGCATTTTGCTTCCTATAAACTGTGTTTAATGTGGTCTTCCACCATCTCCTGTGATAATCATCAACTATGTATTTGTTTAATGTATTATCACTGTATGTAATAAAAATGAGGACACGTCTTGTGACATGCCTAAAGAATGGTTCCATATACTTCAGGGATTTTATAGCTCAGATGTAATTTTTTTTGTCATAGGACCACATTGCAGAACAGCATCAAATGAATTTGCTTGTCAGACAAGCAACATATAATATTGTATCCATGCACAATGGCATGCATTTGATGCCTTTCAGCAAAACGATATTTTTACAATAATTTTAGGTCCCCATCCATGTTAATACATCTGCAGTGGTGGAAATGGGGTTTACCAGAAAAGTGTTGTTTTAAGATGGATGTTTGACTTGGGCTATACAAACAGTTGATCTTTTTGGTTCTCCAGTGGAGAATTGGTAGTCTGGCATGTGAACACATTGACTTAGTAGCTGAGACAAGTATTTATCTTGGAGAGTCAGTATAGCTAGGCTAAGCTACACAAACTGATTAGTTAACATTGCTATAGATTGCAAGAGTGCACTCAGGGGCTTGAGGTACAGTTATGTTCTTTGGCTTATGTTACATTTATTTATGCTAGGGAAGGTACATAGTCTAAGTTGTCTAGGACACTGTAGCAAGAATAACAAGGTAATAGGAATACCATTTAATTAGGCTACCTAGTGACCACCTGTTTAGTGACTGATTATCTGAACTGGACAATTCCTAAGTTATAACAAAATGAATCCACAACTGAACCAAGCAACCTACCCTTTGGATCTATGAACTCCTCAGAAGGCAATATTAATTAAAAAACCCAAACAAACTTATCCTCCCCCACTAGCGTGTGCACACACACATACCCATCCACCCACCCTGGCCAATGTAGCACAAAAATGAGCTACAACTATAATCCTGCCATGAGCTCCTAAAACTTGGTTCTTCTTTAATCTCAAGCACAGGAGAAGGGGAGGACCCTATGAAAACAGTGGTTTTAGGAGTATTTATAAACTCCTCCACCTGAATGAGTGGGAGCCATTCTGGGTCTCATTATATACAATAATATACAGCTTTTTAGGGGCTTACAGGGTAATATTAGGTTTTTTTGGAAACTTTTTTTCTCCCTGGAATTCTTGGAGGAGATTATATGCTTCTTGTTAGGATCTCATTCTGTCTTGTCAGCCACTACTTTCTGTGCTGAGTTCTGCATGGTCTCAGCGCATTTCTCCAAATGAATTGTGCTGCAATGATCTAAATATTTCAAAAGGTCCAGGCCCAGTATTGAGTCCCTTTGCATTTGTGATTGAGTCTGAAAGGAGCCATAATACCCAGCAGTTCTGCTATCCTGGCAGACTTTAGTTTAAACACTGCACAAAGGCCAACACCCACCCATTGGCTATTAGCCATTGCTACCTCACATTCCTGCCTTCAGATTGCCTTCTGGCCTTTGCCCTGTGTGCCTCATTTTGCATAGTTCCATATAGGAGCTGGCCATGCTGAAGAGATACCAATTAGATTTAGGACCCTGACAGACATTTACTTACAAGCACAGTGGGATCTGATCCCCAGTCTCAACTGCATCTCCTGCCATGCCACAAGTACTGTAAAAGCTCTGTTATCTGGCATCCCCTGGGAATGGGGGATGCCGGATAACAAAATATGCCGGTTAGTTCAGTGGCCCGAATAGGCGTCCTTGCTGGGTTGGGCCGCCGCTTCTCCCACCACATTTGGGGCGGTGACACCTCTCCTG
This sequence comes from Gavialis gangeticus, assembly GCF_001723915.1. Taxonomy (NCBI): domain Eukaryota; kingdom Metazoa; phylum Chordata; order Crocodylia; family Gavialidae; genus Gavialis; species Gavialis gangeticus. The sequence goes on along the minus strand of NW_017729033.1, from coordinate 68,243,875 downwards.
TGGCCCTGTGGCTCCCATAAGCCAGGAAGGTGGGCCCCGCACAGGCTGCTTTGCCCTGGGCCGTGGGGGCTCAGAGAAACTGGAAGCGCCACGGTGGGCACTTCCAGTTTTGCTTTACCTTACAAGCCAGCATGCCAGTTAATAGAGCATGCCATCTTGTAAGGTGCTGGCTAATGGAGCTTTTACTGTATATGGCAGGAAGTATGATTATGGGACTGGAACCAGATCCCAATCACTCCATATGGCCAGTGCAGGGGAAGCCTGGGATTATGAAGATTATGATCCCAGGCTCCCCCTGCACTGGCAGGTTGAGTGCCCAAAAATCAGCTGATTGTTGGCTGGCTCCAGGCACCTACAGGCCCATTTGAGCCCTGCTGTGGTCTCTGGGGCTGGCCAGTGATCAGTTGATCATTGGCAAATCAGGACTGCCCCTGGACTCGAGTTCTGGGGCAGTCACAATCTGCAGTTGGTTGGCAGAGACTGCCCTAGGGTTTGACCTGGGAATGGTTTGATTCCTTGGGGCTGTCCCTGCCAAACGATGATCAGTTGATTGGAACAGTTCTGGAGTTGGAGCCTGTGTGATGTCCTGGTCTCCCATCAACTGGCAGGCACCACCCTGGGATTTGAGTCCTGGGGCATTCCCTGCCAGCCACTGATGAGCTGATCAGGACTGCTCTGGGGCAGTCCCTGCATGGCATGCTGTACGTTCAGGTTATGGTTTCTTGAGTAATATCTTTGCGGCTGTTTTGTGATTTTTATGGTGCCATAAATTCTAGAAACTTGTGTGGCCAATTGCTATTTCTGGTGTGATTAACACCTTAATCATGCCAGAGACGTAACGTGCACCAGCGGCCTTATTGACTACTTACTACTGAGTATTTTCAGTCAATCAAGAACTATGTTTTTTCTCTGTTTATCTGATCAGTTCATAGATTCCACTTCATTAGACCTCTCTTTTTTGTTAACTCCCACTTCTAGTTTAACTTGGCATGTTTGGGTATGTCTAAGCATTCCATTTAGATTGACATAATAACCAAGTTGAGGGCATGCATTTGTAATTTAGAAATAAAAATCCTTATAATGAGTTATAAAACAGAAGGTGCAATTATTAGAAGCTTCAGTAATACTAAAGTTAAGCTCAAGTTGAAAATAAACTCAGCAATTTGGACATATAGAACTGTACATACAATATGATTCCAAGAACCATCACTTTGCTTCAGCAATGATACCAACCTTCTCACTTTCCTTTTTACTTAATTCCTATGTTTTTTGTTTTACAATTTTTTGCTATTTGCTTTGTTTGGACCATGGACTTTTAAATAAGGCTTTAAGGAATCTGAAGCCACTGAATGAGGGCATGCTAACTCCCACTATCTAGTCTTTCTTTCTATTCTCATGTATATCACATAGTATCTTTAGACTTATTCTCAGCCCAGTGGCTTTCACAATTATACTATCAATTAAGAAAGGGAGAAAATGAGAACTAGAAATTGTGACTATATGAAAGAGAAAAAGATTGAGTAAGTATGCAAGTATTTGAGGAAAATCAGTAAGTATTAGAAAAATATAGCTAAGTGATGAGAAGAAATCTGTAGAATTCTACTTAAACCTGGGAATGAAGTGAAACCTGACTGGGAATAGAATAGGGCAATTGAATAACTTTATTTTTCCCTTGTACAAACATCTATCTAGTCCAGAGATTTCAGTCCATCAGCAATGTTCCCACCCTGCATTTGAATGTTATATAAATAAATAATCATTTTAATACTTCTAAATTCTTAACTCCTTGATCCATTCCACATCTTGGTTGCAATTTCCAGGCTTAGTTTATTATTCGGAAAATGGCTTTCTTGACAGAGCAGGAAGGGCAGGCAGAAGCTGAAGAAAGAGGAAGGAGAGTGTAAACAATATACCTTCAGCTATTTTTGAGTTTTGAGACATTGGGAAAAAAATTACATTTTTATTTTTTTAAAGACTAAACCTAATGTTCCTTAAGTCTGAAACTGAAACATAGTACTATAATAATCCACAAGAGGCAATGCCTTTACTTGGTCTGAGAGAAATAACAGTAAAAGAAATCTACAACAAATTACAAATAATTTTTGAGGAGGTTAAGTGGCCTTTGCTAAGATTTAAGCAAATCACATTATTACTGTAATTGTACAATCACTGCACATTCATTCTTCTTGTCTGGTCTGACTAGAAGGATCTGTTAGGGGCTGCTGCTGCTGAGATAATTTGGAGCTGGAAATTTTTACCTGTGTGTGAAACAATGAAACAACAGCAAAGTGTTCCAAATCCAAACTCCTAGAAAATGATGAATACGTACTGATGGAAAAACAGACACTTAGGGCGCATCCACACATGCAGGCACATGTGCTTGCAGTAGCTCAAACAGGAGTGGCAGAAATTTGAGCTGGGGATTTTTGCCTCAGCACATGTGCCTGGATAAGCACTTCGGTGTGGGGAGAGTTGTGCCTGTTGGGGGAAAATAACCCTGCCCCAACAGATCTCCCAGATCTGCAGCCACCTGTGCTGGCCCCAGCAGTACAAAAATATGCCCTGGCAAGGAGCTCAGGACTGCTTGTCCTCAGGAGCTTCTGAGGCCTGTCCAGTTGATAAATGGGGACACTAGCACCCTGTGCCAGCTGGACTGCTGCAACAGCCCTGACTTGGAGTGGCTCCTGCACCCTCTACCCACTGCAGCAGTCTGGCAGTGGGGGCTTCTGCCTGGCTGTGACTTGCTGCCACCTGCGACAGCATCTCCCCACTTGGATCTGTAGCCCCAAGGCTGTATCCCTGCCAGACTTGGATGTGGTACCCTTGCTCTGCCATCTGGGCAGCCCAAATTCTCTCATTAAAATACCCAAAATAGTGTTCTTCTGCTATTAAAATGAAACACCACTATATATAGAGAGGGCAATGTTTTATTGATATATTTACAAGTGTAAAGCAGTTTGGAGTGGGGGAGTTGGAGGAGTTTGTGGATGGGTGTAGGGTTTGTGGGGATGAGGTCTGGAGGGGTATGGGGCTTGTGCGGGGTTTGGGGTTTGAGGCTGGGTATGTGGGTAAGTCACATCTAGGGGTGGCTTTGGGGATGTGCATGTTGTGGGTGGATTGTGAGGGG
>NW_017729033.1:68234978-68240614 GCF_001723915.1 Gavialis gangeticus | reverse complement strand
CTCAGGAGGGGTGGGTCCCCTGCCCTCCCACAGGGTGTAGCCCCTCCGCAGAGCGCATGGACTGCCCCCCCCCGCAGGGCCCACAGCTTCCCCCCACAGGGCCCCAACCTCCCCACCAGGTCTCAGCCCCCACCCCTGCCAGCTCCCAGTCCCCCCCTGCAGGGTCCCAGCTGTCCTAGCTGCCTGCCACCCTCAGGGTCCCAGCCCCTCCCCACAGGGCCCACAACTCACCCCCGCAGCAGCAGCCATTGCTGCTCAGGGCCCGCTGCAGCCAGAGCCCCCAGCTGCATGGCACATCCCCAAGCTGGCGCCGCTTGTGCTGCTCGTGGCAGGTCTGGCTCAGCTTGGTGCAGCGCAGTGCAGCATGGGGCCATGTGCCTTCAGGCAGCCTCAGACCACTTGTTCTGTTGCCTGGGATCTCGCACCACTCATAGAGACCAGGTGTCATGTTGGGCCAGGTCCTGCCTCCAGTGGCAGCACTCCCGGACCCACGGTGTGTGCAGGGAGGAGCTGTGGCAGGACCTGGCCCAGTGTGGCTTCCTACGATGCCTTTGCACAGGACTGGGTGGCACAGCTCTGGGGCATGTAGCTCCTGTGCAGAGGCACGCTAGCTGTGCGGTCTGGGTCGGGTTGGGCCAGTGGGGTGCATTTTCCATGAGGCTCAGGTGGTGATGCGCCATGGCCTGTTGTAGGCACAGTGCTGCAGCCGTGCACTGCCACCTGAGCCTCATGGAAAATGCGCCCCGCTAGCCTGACCCAGCCCAGACGACGCAGCCAGCATGCCTTTGCGTAGGAGCTGTGCATCCTGGAGCTGTGCCTCCTGGTCCAGCGTAACAGTGCGCTAGCGGGCTGTGCTGGGCTGGGCTGGGTTGGGTCCCACCACGTGCTTTATGGAGGGGCTTGAGCAGGGCCACTGCACACTTGCCCCCCTGCTCCCACCCCCTGTGGTGCCAGCGGCAGCAGCCAGCGCAGCTATGGTCTGGCTGCAGGCACAGCTGGCGGCGATGCGGTGTTGTGTGACCCAGACTCTGTACAAACTGAATAGACCTGGCCCGGCCTGCTAACACACGGCTTTGGATAGGACCAAGAAAGCCCCCTACTGTGCCCTGCCCTGCTTTTTTCACCCATGTTTTATTTTGGTACCTTGATTTTCAGGTGCCAAATTTTGAGTCCGTACTGCAAATATATCAATGTGGGGAATGTATTTTTTTTGTTCCCAGCATGCATTTTGCAGTGTCTCAAACTCCTTTGAAATGCTGCAAGAGGCATTTTGTCTGGACATGCCCTACATACCATAAATACAGGAATAATGTTTCTTGGGGTCCTCCCACTAAAAGAAGCATAAAAATGTATAAGTGGTAAACAATATTAAATAACAACACAACAGTAAAAAAGTCTGCAATGAATATAGGTTTTGGTAAATTTCAAACCTTAGTTTCTCCTCTGAACCCTGTTATTTCCCAATAACCCTTCAGATTTTTCTCTGGTTAATGCCAGTTGTTCCATTAAAATGACACAATTAAAGTGAGATTAAGGAAATAAGTCTTCCATATTCCTGGTCTTTTTGGTTCTTTTTTTCTTCTTAGCAATCTTTTTGATATCCACAATTTTTTCAGATTAATGCGATCAGTCTTAGATCACTTATAGTTGTGTCTTTAAAGAAATACCTCCTGTCTAGCTCTTCACTCAAAAGCTTGTGTGGTCTGACTTCATGTAATTTAGTTGAACTCCAAAGTGTGTAAGGGAAAGAGAAAGGCCAGTAAAGGGGATGGTAGGGAGAAGAGGGCTGAGAGAGGTAGGGAAGTCTGAGGCATTGATGCATTGGGTATGTGGGGCAGGTGGAGAGTTTTGTGGAAAGGACACAGTGACTGAAAAAAGGGAAGATGGTGGCAGAGAGATTAGAACGGAACAATACCTGGTAAAGATTGTCATTTTGGTGAATGCTACAATTGATCCTAGATTGAGGGTGAAGAGGTGTATGGAAAGGGAGTTAAATAGCATATCAGAGTGAAGGCTGAAGTTCCTGGAGATTAATCATAAGGTTAGAAAGGACCATAATGATCATTTAGTTCAACCGTCTTCACTGATGCAGGATTCACTATTTCTGAACCATCTCAAATGGACACCTCCACTCTTTTTGAAACCTCCAATGAAGGAGATGCTATAGCTTCCTTAAGCAGCTTATTTGATTGCCCTTCCAGTTAAGAAGTTTTTTTCGGAGACTTGGTAGTGCTGAGGTGATGTTGAACATCCCGAGGTTTGACCTATATGTGCTTTCCTGTGATTTACAGCCATTGCCACATGTCTTGCCCTCTGTGGCAAGGGAGAGATAGGTGAGGAGGAGAACAGGTGAAGGTAAAGCTTGTGAAGGAGATTTAATGACAGAATCAGAAGAACCACAGTATTTGCCTTGAGTTCAGGAGCTTAAAGAGCAGATATGAAGATTTAATTCCTACCGATGCATATAAGTTGTGATGACCTGTGTAGTCTTAGGGGCTGAGTGCTGTAGTAAGTCAAGGAAGAAAGATCTCTAGGAAGAAGACTAGAGCTGAGAAGAGAACCAAAGGATTTTTTTCCTTCTTGCTATATACAGCCTTGTTAAAAGAAACTACACTTTAAACCTTTGCTTTAAACATTAGTTTTACAAGAAAAGTCTGTTGCATTTGTGTGTAAAGAGAAAGGCATTTTTCACATTTACTTCTCTGTTTTGTAATCACATGCATCAGAAAACTGTTTTTAACTTGGAATTGGAGGTAGACTACTGCCATATTCCAGCAGGCTGTCACATAGCTATTATCCATTCTCTTCTCTACACTGATGAAGCAGTTTGAACTAGAGAAGTTAAAAACAAGAATGGCCATGATGTGTGATCGAAAAGGCAGCATAACCTTGAAACTGTAGAATACCTGAATGGTAAAAACAGCTGTACAGAAATAAGACTACTTCAGTGGAATACATGCTGCTGAGCACTGTCACATTCCAGCATTTGGTGAAAAGACAATAGGAGTGGCTATAAATAATACAGATATTTGCTAGTGGTGTGCTGAAGAACAGCTGATTAAATATTTGATGTGTTGAGGAACTGTATTTAATTATTTGTAATGGAGGCTCATCTACACATGGCCGTATGGCCCCGTTGTTACTGTGCTATCATTTAGTACTTCCTTTCGGCTGGCAGCACACAGTTATTTTTGGCTGCTATATAGCAATGGAGTGTGTTACTACAGCAATGTAGTAGCGGATGCACAGTTTTTGCTAACAGTTGCTGTGGCACTGTAGCATGTTGCTACGGCGCCATAGCATCTTGTATAGATGTGCTCGGAGTGTATTTTTCTATTTGTGCATTGATATTGGTATCGTTTCTTAAACAGAAACAGCCGCTAGGCACAACTCCTTGCAAAACATTGAAGTAGTATATATACTTTAATTTAATTTAGAAAGTAATGTACTAGAAATTATTAGATTTATAACATTATTATAACATTAATTTTATATATGTTATTAGTTTATATATCTAATAATTTCCAGCACATTAATTTTTTCCTGTGTATAATTAACACATTTTCATGATTAAATCCTTCTGTAACAACTATGGATTATCTTCAAAGTCTCTTGTTTGTTGAGTTCAATTTTCTGATGTATATAGAGCCATGTAATCATCTTGGTACACTGGTATTCTCTTGGAAAGCAACTTACATATTTTGATTTATGAACTAATACTTATTTGCTAATATCAGACACATAAAGATAAATATAATGGAAGTTAGTAAACTGTAAACTAATAGGAGTGATGTTGACTGTCTTGAATACTGAATACAAACCTGTTTTTTTAAACAACCTCTTGAGTGCCAGAGAAGAAAGCCAAATAACCCATGAGTCTATTTGTAGCACTGATATTTAAATTGCATAATACTATACATAGAAAACAATGTTACTGAGTTAAAAATATATCTTCTACGAAACTACAAAGTAGCCTTCTAAAAGATTCAGCTGGCAATATGAAGACAAGTAATGATGCTATGGAAGGAAAAATATTTCTAGTTTAATTATTACAATGATGGTTAAATGAAGGACACATAATGCCTCCCCCACTATATAATCTGAGCTCAATGACTTCATTGTGGGTAAGGCTAAAATATTTTTAGTCTGCAAGGATTATTCATCTTTGTTAGACAGTAGGTTATTAGGATACTTATGCAGTGATTGAGGCTTTAATTTGATGATTATTATTTACTTTATTTGTTTGCTTTTTGGAAAACCTTACTGTAGTTGCATTTGATCTGAGAGACTTTAAAAGAGAAAACATAATTTTCATAATTATTATGAGTTATGAGGGAGATTAGCAATTTAATATGAATCAGCAAACCTTTGAATCTTTGGAATAATCATGGCAAATGTGATGATGATTTTTGCAATATTTTTTTCTTCCAGGTGTGTTAGAAAAGACTTGCTTGTATTCAAATGGGAGTGATATCCTAGCCACGAATGGTGACACCCCAGCGTCTGACATTCCTTTGCCAAATATGGTTGAAAATATTTCAGGCGTGGCCCCCACAGTGGATCTCAACATGCCTCAGTCCTACTGGACCACAAGCCCTTTATCCCATGTTGATAAAATGCACAAAAATACCAGTTTATTTAGAGAGGCTCTACAGGAAATTTCACTGAGTACTGTTACAGAAGCCCCAGGGCTCAATTCTGGATCTACAGATGATGATAATTTGACTGAAGCCCCTGAACACAACATGTCATCATCTGCTGTTACAGTGGAGGAAATTCTTTGGTCCACAGACACCTCCACCCAGATCACAGACAGGATGTCTGTGTTACCAACATTAAGTCCTACTCACTCAGCTGCATCGCAAGAAATGGATCTGAAAAAAAGTAAGAACATCTTTAATTTTACTCCACAATTATACCACAAAAACAAACAAACAAAAAAGACTTTGGTATGATGACTGGACTGCTTTCTAAACCCATGAATTCTGTGAATTAGAAGCCCATTCTTGCAAAATTTCATCCTGCAGATTTCATGTTTTAAGGAATCAGTTCCTCACCAGAACATATAATCAGCCTTGATGAGTAAAAGACAGAATGTCTTTCAAGGTTAAATCATTTTTCCTTTGACTGCAACTGACAGAGTGTGACAATTGTGCATGTTTACCAGGGCCGAAATTGAGTTATTGCAGATTCTAACCTTGGGTACGTGCAGACATTTGGGGAGGTTAGATCAAGTTAAAAAAGGCCACCCAATCTAAGATAAATTGGGATGAGGAGGGTTAGCACGAAGGGGGTTGGAGGGGATTGGGAGGACATGGGGTCTGCAGTGGGATCAGAGGGATCAGGGGATAAATGGGGTTGGGGGAGTTGGGATGATCAGTGGGAAATGGGATCTGTGGGAGGACTTGAGAGGGTCAGGGGGCTATCAGGGCCTGTGTGGGGGCTTGGGGAGATTGGGGGGCCTCTCTGCCAACACTCCCCAGCCCCCCGATGCTGATGAACTGGCCCCAGTCCCACATAGTGCTCCTAGGGCCAGTTTTATTAGTGTTCACAGGTCCTGGGAACCTGACTGAAGTAAGTTGGGGTGGGGGGAGGGGTGGGCAGATTGGGGAGCTAGCAGATCCTTGGGGGGGGGG
>NW_017729033.1:68228895-68234925 GCF_001723915.1 Gavialis gangeticus | reverse complement strand
GGGGGGGGGGGTTGGAAGGATGTGGGGGCTCTCTCCCCAAGTCAGTGTAGATTTTTCACCTTATAGACCAGGGGTTTTCAATAAGCGTACCCCTGGTGGCTGGATGTGGAGTGTGTGTGGGGGGGTGGACCGTGGCCGGACGTGGAGCCGGCGGCGGGGGTTGGCAGTGGCCGCACACAGAGGGGCGGCAGCACAGAGTGGTAGGTAGCTTCTCCCTACCCCCACCCCCGCATCCAGCCAGCCAGGCAATGCCTGTGTAGCCCAGAAAGGGTTGTTGCTGCCCTTGCCCTGCCCCAGCATGGCTTCTGGGAGGTAGCAGTGTGGGATGATGGGTGCTGATGTTCCCTCCCCACCCATCTGTGTGTACCGAGGGCCTTTCCAAGTACCTCTGGTTGAGAACCCTTGCTATAGATTAACTAAATATATATATATATATAGCATAAGCTTTTGTGAGCTGAAGCTACTTCATCAGATGCTGTGAAAGGATGTGTAGAAAGCAGACTATAAGAAGGAGACAGAAATCAAAATACAAAAGAGAAGGGAAGGAGAGAGAAGAGAGGGAGAGAAAAGTGGGGAGATGGGGCAGTACTGGAAGAAATAAACAAACAAGCAGTAAACTCATAGGAACAAAAGAGTCACAAAAGCTAATCCAGGTTACGGGATAAGAATCTATAGTTCCTGTTTAAACCACATTTAACAATCCAGTCTGTGGATGATTTCTTGTTCCACAATTTCCTATTCAAATCAGGTTTTAAAGGTTTGGTCTTTGAGAACAACCACCTTTAGGTCAGCAAGGGAGTGTCCAGGGAGGTTGAAGAGTTCTGCCACACGTTTGCATGTCTTTCTGCAGCTGATGTGAAAGTGGTGTTCGTTCATTTTGTAGCAATTGGCCAGTCCGTCCAGTAGGCAGTACAGGGACATTGTAAGCAGATGAGGGTGTAAATTGGTGGAGTGGCAAGTGAATGAACCTCAGATGTTATAGCCAGTGTTATTCAGTCCAGTGATGATGTGGTCTGTATTGATTTTAGGGCACAGAAGGCATCTGAGTCCATTGCCTTGGTGAGACTAGGAGTTAGAGCCCGTTGCTTGAGAGATGCCATTTGAGATTGAGGAGCTGCTTGTTAGCCAGAACAGATTTGTCCCCCATGAATACTTTGAGATAGTTATCTGTTTCTAGGAAGGGTTGGAAGTCATTAATGATGTGTCTAAGATGTTCAAGCCAGGGGCTGTTGGTGGCAACCATAGGGACTCTGTCTTTGTGCTGGGGTTGATATTGTAAAAGGCCAGTGCCAGGTCTGAAAAACCATCCCAGCCAAGTGTCCGTGTAAACTGCCCACAAAAATTTCCAGGCATGGTGTTCTCTAGGTAGCCTGCTCCAGTACTTAACCACCCTCACAGTCAGAAAGGTCTTCCATTTAATCTCCAGCCTAACTTTTTTCTTCTGCAGTTTGAGAATGTTGCCCTTTGGCCTGTCTGTACCCTAGAGCCACAAAGAAGAACTTGTTTCCATCCTCTTTGTTCTTCTTGGAGTGACACAAAACCAAGAAAATATTCTGCAAAAGGTGGTTCCATTATCTGTCCATGGAAGATGACCAATAGACTACTTTCAGAATTTTTGGAAGAACTTTAGCTGTAAATTACCTAATATCACAAATAATTCTTGTTTTCTATTTGTAAATTTTTTTCAGATCTAAATTCCTCTGAAGAGACAAGGAGACAGATTTGTTTCTGTCCTATGCACTGTGGTATTTTCACAGATCTTATTTAACACTCTGACTGTGGGCCTGCTTACTAAATGGGTGTAATTTGTTTTCCTGAAACTAGCCTTCTCTTCCATGAATTTACAATGCAATTGTATACAAACACTTGTACCCAACTAGTCATTTATTTGCTTCTTTTGCTATTGTGGATCACCATCACTGTATGGAGGAAAAGTACAGAAATGTAATGGCCCATTACAGATCTGGAATGAAATATTTCCTCTATGTGCCATTGTTGAAATTTATCTGCTAAAACTGAAAAAGTTAGAGCTGGCAACTTAACATTGAGTAAGGTCAGATGCTTAGTGTTTGACATGCTTTTCCTCACTTTTGACCATTGGGCTAGGGACAGACATTACACATAAACCAGTTTAAGCGATCAGAAACTGGTGTAAACCTGTAACAGAACAGATGTTCAGCACACATAAACCAGTATGAAAATGGATGAAACTGTTTTGAGAGAAACCTGGTTGAATGTAGTGTCAGACTTAACTGATTTGGCTCAAACCAGTTTATGCAATGCCTGTCCCAGACCCCTTGCTGGTTTAAGATAAACCAGACACGCCCAGCATCCTGGCATGCTGTCTGGGCTGGGCGGGGTTCTCTGTTCCACAGCAGAGCTGGCCCCTCCCCTCTGCTCCCTGGCTGGAGCTTGGCAGAGACTTGCAGACACAGCAGGGTCTGCCTGGATTCCCCATGCCCCCCCCCACTGCTTAAGCAGAGAGTCCCCCTCCCTCCCATCTCCTACAGCACCGACTCCAGCCCCACAGCCCCTAGGCATGTGGTATGCTAGCTAATGCTGAGAGGTGTCTGAGTGTGTCTTCCTGTCCCAGTGAAACTGGAGAGAGACACAGCACAGTGACTGCTTAGAGCTATCTGGAGCTAATCAACAGATCAGCGGGTAAGCTTTTTAACAGTTTGGAGTAATGGAGAGAGCCTATCTTTTGCTGATGAGATGATAATCACTGCTACCAGCCTCCTGCTGGCTTGCTTGCCTGTCAGTTTGCTGCAGACAGTATAAAGTAGTAGGGAGATGGAGATTGAAAAGCTCTGTATCATCAACAGATACATGCACTGCATGGCCCCCCCCCACTTGCCTCAGAGTGCTAGCAGGGGGCTAGGGTCTGGTAACTCTCCCACCCCTTGAGCAACCAGTGGGGAAAAGCTTGGGACTGTGCAGGCAGACCTCCCTAATCAGAGGTCCTGTGGGGGCCTGGCCACACCCCCCTCAGCTCAGTTCTGCACAAGGGAAGGGAGGGCTGCTCTCGTGTCCCCCAGCTTCTAGCCTGAGCCACTGCAGGCATGCACCTGAATTTCCTCAGTCCAGAGACAATGACTGTCCAGTTACAAACTGGTTCAGCCTAGCCAGGTTAGATTAACCTGCAAAAGATTGAATCAATTCAGGCTCAGGCTTTTTGAATGCATGTCCCCAGCCTTGTAGTGTAGGGTCCAAACATTTTTTTGTTGGGTCATGGTGTCGTCTTGGTAAATTCTCACTAACTGCAACATAAACCACATTATATAAAACTCCCTGTGAGTATACTGAAATACTTAATCATCAGGTTTAGAAAACTAGACTTCCTAGAAATATGGCTAACAGAATATTGTGTTCTAGGTTTTTGCACTTCTTGATAGAATGAACCTTTTATAGATAGAGAAGGGTGTTTTAAGAATAAGTGTGCTTTTTGGGGTTTTTTTTTTGTTAGGGCATTAGTACAGAACTAGTAGTACAGCTGAAGCTGGTTTGTATCTACTTAACCGTGCATTCCAAAACTTTCAGGAATATAGGAATAAACTGTTATTCCTTTGAATAATTCTTGAGCCCTCTAATTGAGTTTGTTATGCTCTATTTTAGTAGCTGCAGTAAACCAGTCAAAGCAGCGATATGAATATAGCTAGTCCTGGGAGGGAGAGGTGGGAGGGGTCAGGGGGATGGCAGGATATATTAAGTAAACATGGTTTCTTTGGGGTTTTTTTATTGTTTATTTTTACACAACAAAAATAAGTTGCTTCAAATCGTAGTTCTGAATTACTTGTGTTTCCAGTTGTTTTTGTTGGTTTGCTTGATCATTGGTAAATGCAACATTTTGTAAGGTTCCTTTGCTTCCCTACCCCCACCATAAGTTACTACTACATAACTTGCCAGACTTAGTTCTAGCTTATAGAGTTCTTTTTTGTAATTTAGCTTAACATTAAAAGCAAATATGCCATGCATTAGGAACTGGGGAGCTTTGTTGCTAGACAACCTGTAGAATCCCTATACTCCACAGAACACGACAGGCAAGCAAGCCAAGGATTCTGCTGAGCATTAGTTCTGCATGGTCCTTGGCTGCCTAGCTCCCATGAGGCCTCTGAAAAATCAACTCCTTCTGCTCATCTAGTCTCCCTACCTTGATCACTGCTTTTCCTTTCAGCATTGCTTCCCTGGAAATCTCTGAAGTCTCCATGATTTACTGTGGGCTTTAGTAAGCCAGTTGTAGGCAGACTTCTGATTTCAAACCTGAAATCCAGATACAGAACTGGGGAACACGGGAGACTTGAGTATAAGGAAGAAAGAGCAGAGTGGAGTTCCAAGAGATGTAGTCCAGGGTGGAAGCTGAGGTCAGAAGCCAGAAGAATTAGAGCGCCAGATGTTGAATTTCAGGGAAGACCCAAGAACAGGGTCAGGGAAAGCCAAAAACAAGTCAGTAGCCAGAGTGATCAGAGAGCTGGTACCAAGTTCCAGAGGAGATCCAAGAGCAAGATCAGGAAATCTGAAACTGAGTCAAGAGCCAGGAGAACCAGAGACAGCAGTGAACATGAGGCTTGCTGGAGTAGATGGTAGCTGCTGTCGAGGTGTACTTGCTGCCTGAGGCTGCAGGTGAACTTAAAAGGGCTGAGTGGTGCTTGCAGCTGGCAATCCAGTCACAGAGAACTGGGTCAGTTGCATTAGCCAGGGATTAAGGTCAGGTGTGGAAGCTCAAGAGCTTGGCCTGGCTGTGTCTGACTATCTAGAGATCCTGACAATTGGCCTGCCTGGGACCCGAACCAGGTTGATGTGGCTTGCTGCTCTCAAACCCTGCTGACTGCTGGGATAAGGTATAAAGCAGGGAAGGAAGTGGGGCATGCTGTGGACCTCTACAGTATTGGGTTCAAATCCATATTTGCAGGATGCATCTCTAACTCTCTGTGATTCCACCATTCTTGCCTCCAGGGATTTCAACTTTTATCGAGCCTAATATGCATAAAATGAAAAATGAACTTGTCCAGCCAGGAGATCTTACTCCACCCTTCAGCTCTCCTGTGAAATACAAGTTTTCATTTCTGCCTGGGAGAAATTTTACAATCTTTGCATTCTCCTATGCCTGAGGAAGGGTGTGTTTGCCCCATACCCTGCAAATAAAGACTTTTTCCTCCTTTTTGCAACTGTGTAGTTGGTCTAATAAAGGGTATCACCTCTACCACACTGACTCCAGGGATTTCAGGAATTTCTGAATCTCCATGACAAGGCCCTGGGACAGTTATCTGGGGAAACAGCCTACTACTAGTACTGGTTGTGCCTACAGGTTCTCCAGGCATGAGCAGGGAATCTATGTAGGGCTGTAGCGGTTGATGGGGCCCAGGTGAACATAGTTTTAATTCCATCTCTTGCAAAGGTGCTTAGGGGAAAGAGACAGAGTGGTTGCATGGGAGAAAAATGTCTGAGAAAGAAAGACACAAAGAATTAGATTTAAAAAATGCTTGAGAATGTTCTGTTTTCTTTTCTCTTTATCTTGCTGTCTGCTAAATAGCAAAAACACTTTCCCTTGTGAAAAAGACTTCACTGACTGCACAGCCCCATATTTAGCTCAAAGCTGAATACTTCTACTCTATCTAAATTTCACTGGACTATATCTAATTCCTATCTCAAAGACATAGCATCTTCCTTTCTAGCTCTTATTTCTGTGGTTTTCATGTTAATAGAATCATTAAGGAAAAATTTAGACTGACCCAGCTTCCTTAATGGTACAGGAGAACAACATGGAAGAAGCTCTGGCTTTCATAGTTTCATAGTTTCTAGGGTCGGAAGGGACCTGAGCAGATCATCTAGTCTGACCCCCTGCCACGGCAGGAAAGAGTACTGGGGTCAAACGACCCCAGTAAGGTGGTCATCCAACCTCCTCTTAAAAACCCCCAGGGTGGGAGCCTGCACCACCTCACTTGGAAGCTGGTTCCAGACCCTAGCCGCCCTGACCGTGAAGTAGCGCCTCCTGATGTCCAACTTAAACCTTCCCTCCGCCAGCTTGTGACC
>NW_017729033.1:68219746-68228577 GCF_001723915.1 Gavialis gangeticus | reverse complement strand
CTCTGGGTGCGACTCTCTAACCAGTTGGCGACCCATTGGACTGTATGGGTGTCTACGCCACAGTCCCCCAGCTTCCTAATGAGAATGGGGTGAGAGACAGTGTCAAAAGCCTTCCTGAAGTCTAGGAAAACTATATGCACTGCCACCCCTGCATCGAATGATTTAGTGACCTGGTCGTAAAAGGCCACCAGGTTGGTCTGACAGGACCTGCCGCTGATGAACCCGTGCTGGTTGCCCGAGCATGCAGTTCCCTGCTGGCCCCTCCTGGATGTGTGCACTGTGCAAATAGCACCGTTCTTGTTTTCAAAGCATTTGACAAAGGAAGTCAGTATAAGGGGTGGCTGATAAATTTTTGGCAATTTATTTTTTTTTATCAAAAATGCTAATTTGTCAAAACCAAAACATTTTACAGTTTGATGAAACTTTAATCAGGAAAGGTTTCCTCTTTCCAAGATGGAATTTCTAGCTAGATAGAGTGACTCCAAAACTGACACTAGCTTGATGATCAGGGATGTAAGAAACCTCTGCCCAGTTGAGATCAGGGGCTTGAATCTGGGTCCCCACATCCCAGGTGAGTGATCTAACTACTATGCTATTGGTTCAGACTCTCCTTGTTTCTCAATGAATATCTTTTCCTTTATGCAAAACAGAACAGCACCAACTAGAAATATTAAGAGACCTACTCCAGAATAGCAGGTAACTAGTAGTGCCAGCAGTGGGGTGGGTAGAGGAGTTGGTGGTTCCCAGGGTGGTTGGTGGTTTACCACCCCTAAATAACCACTTATTTTGGGGCACTAAAAATCGCATGGTTGAGCGGGGGGTAAAAACAGCGCAGCCCTGGGGCTGTGGAGAGTGGCTGGATTTCCTAGCTTCAGTGCTGTACGGAGAATGCACGCAAACATTCAGTAGGCCAAGTTAACCCTCGCTAGGTCAAGCTAGTCTATGCCGATCTAAAGCTGGTTTTCATTTGACGAGAACTAACTTTAGATTGTATGTGCCATTTTTAGGGCGAGTTAAGCCCTGTGAATAAGTGGCTGGGTGTGCAAGCAGATTGCCCTAAGCGTGGTCATCTAAATGTAAATGTGGTAGAGAAAGGAGTGGAATTCAGGTTTTGAGAGTCCCAGTCTAGGGCTTGCTACTCTTATAGACAGTAGTACAATCATTATCTTGTTTGTATTGGTGGTGCGTTATACTTATTTCTGAGTGTATTTTTCTCCTTCCAAAGGTTAGCATTTATCTATTAAGCTTAGTTTAACCAACATTCCCCATGTTATAGTAGAAATTAAGTGAAACTTTTCATCAACATGGTTGTCCTTAGTAAATGCATTAACATAGTTTTTAGAACATTCAGAGTTTTTTCTGTTTGCTAGTAGTCTGGAATTAGATTGCAGTTGAGGTGGCAGAAATCATGATTTACAAGTAGAAACGTGGTGAATTCCTTCTGAATTCAGAAGCAGGAAAACTTGCCTTTGATCAGTTTGCCTATTCCAATATTATCTTTTAATATGAGAATGTAGGCATAATTTAGCATAATTGAGGGGAAAAAGTAACATGGTTTGTGAGATACAAAATGTATTAACCAGAAATGTAGTCTGATTGGTTCCCAAACATCTAATTATTCATTAGAAAATTAAAATAATAGAATCATACAAAGTTAAAGTTAGAAGGGATCTCAGGAGGCCATCTAATCCAACCCCCTGCTTAAAGCAGAACTCTTTTATCCTAGCCCAGGCTTTGTCTAGCAAGGTCTAAACAATCTCCAAGGGTAGAGATCCCACAACCTCTCTGGGTAGCCTGTTCTAGTGCTTTATTGTTCTCCTCATGAGAGCTTTTCCTAATATCTACCCTAGACTTCCCTTGCTGCAGCTTCAGACCATTGCTCCTTGTTTTGTCATCTGCATCCGCTGAGAATACTTGCTTCATCCTTTTTGGAACCACCATTCAGGTAGCTGGTTAAATCCCCCCTCAGTCTTGTCTTCAGGGCTAAGTACAGACAGTCAAAAAGCCTGATTGATTCAGGCTTTGCAGGTTAGTCTAAGATACCCAGATTAAATTGAAACAGAAGTAAATAGGCATTTACCTTTGACTTGGGTAATTCAGCCACAAACCTGCAGTGACCCAGGCCAAAGCAAGGCTCTCTGGCTGTATGTTCATTTCCTCTTCCTGCTGCCCCTGAGGTCTCTGGGATTTGCAGTCCAGAATCACAGTACCAGGACTCTGCAGGGTTGTTCATCACTTCCTCTTCCTGCTTCCAGGTGCCTCTGGGATTTATAGCCCACAGTTGCAGCCAGCAGTAAGTTTGAGTAGGGGAAAAGGTGTTTAACTCCCCTCCCAGAACCCGTCTGGAGGGGGCAATCCCCACCTCTGCAGACTGGGCTGCATCCCCAGCTAAGTTTGCTCTGCCTCCCCTCCCCCCCTGTCAGCCAGCCCTCACCTCTCCAGCTAGGTAGCAGAGGGCAAGGCCAGATCTGCTCTTGGGGCAGACAGCCTAGCTCAGCCCAGGGCTGGAAAGTATGCTGGGATACTGTGATTTAACTTAAACCAGGAAGGGGGCTGGGACAGAACTTCTGTAAACCGGTTTGACGCAAGCCAGTTAAGTCTGATACTACATTCAGTCAGGTTTATCTTAAATCAATTTCAGCCATTTTGAAACTGGTTTATGTGGACTGAGCTTCTGTTTTGTTACAGGTTTAAACTAGTTTCTGATCACTTAAACCAGTTTAGGTGTAACTTCTGTCCCTAGCCCTCCAGACTAAATAAGCCTGGTTCCCTCATCCTCTCCGCATAAGTCATGTTCCTCAGCCCTCTAACCTTTTTTGTTGCCTTCTGCTGGACTCTCTCCAATGTGTCCACATGCATTTTTTTAGTGAGGGGCCCAAAACTGGGTATATTACTGCAGATTTCCTTCACCGATACCGAATAGAGGGAAAGAATCACTTCCCTGGATCTTCTAGCAATGTTTCTACTTATGCAGCTCAGTATGCTGGTAACCTTTTTGGCAACAAGGGCATACTGTTGGCTTATCTTCAGTTTATTGTCCACTGTAACCCCCAGATCCTTTTCTGCAGAGCTGCTGCCTGGCCACTCAGTCCCCAGCCTTTACCAGTGCATAGGATTTGTTCTGTCCTAAGAACAGGACTTCGCATTTGTCCTTATTGAGTCTCATGAGATTTATTTTAGTCCAATTCTCCAATTTATTGAGGACTCTCTGAATTCTAGCCCTACCCTCCAGTATATCTACTATTTTCTTCTGCTTTGTGTCGTCTGCAAACTTGCTGAGGGTGCACTTCATCCCATCTTCCAGGTTATTGATGGAGATATTGAACAAAACTGGCCCCAGGACTGGCCCCTGGGGCACTCCAGTTGATACCTGCTGCCAAGTAGACATCACACCATTTATTACTACCCTTTGAGCCCGATGATCCAGCCAGTTTTCTATCCACCTTATTCATTCATCCAACCTGTATTTCCTTAGCTTGGACAACTTGGAGGTAAAAATTCAAGCAGTGTGTTTTCCTCCAAGTTGTCTGATAGCAAGCAGGGTGTAGAATTTTTTCTTCCTTCTTGGTAAGATGTTTTCTATTGCACAGGGGAGAGGTTGATGGAATAGATTTGAGCCTAATTTGCATAAAATGAACTTTTCTAGCCAGGGGAACCTATAACATCTTTTTATTCTTCTGTGCAATGTGAAGTTTCATTTCTACCTGGCACAAATATTACAATCTGTGCATTCTCCTTGGCCTGAGGAAGGGCACGTAAGCCTGAAAGCTTGCAAATAAAGACTTTTTTTTGTTGCAACTACTTAGTTAGTCTAATAAAAGATACCACCTCTGCCAAGAATTCTGAATATTTTCGCTTGTAGACCAACATGGCTAAAACCTGTATCCTTGAAACTTGCTAGAATACAACATTTCTCCTCATTTCAGTTTGTGTTTAAAAGGGGGCACCTACTAACTTTTTTAATATCTGGCACTTTTCCTCCTCAAAAAAAAAACTTGGAAGCATGCCAAAAATCAAAATGTCAGTTAAAATTTTTTAAATAAGTTTGTCAATCTTTTTATATATTTTCTTTCACCTAATCTTGTGACTTTAATTCAGTTATATTTTTTATACTAACTCATGACCTCTTACTGTGGTTATTTCATTTGTAGAATATCATCTACCTACATACAACCTAGTGGAACAATTTTCTATATAATATATTTAACAGACTTCATATGTATATATTGGATTCTGTATGTATTATTCTGAATGTATAACTATAACACCCCCGCCCTCACACTAATGTTTTCACCTGCTCATGTGTCTACAACCCTTTTCTTTTTGGCAGTCTGCTTTTCTTTGGAGTAGAAGTCTCCCAGATTAGAAGAAACCTGGCTTTGTACCTATTTCCGCAGTCTTTATATGACATCCGTGTGCTTCTAGAATTATAGATGTAGCACCTTTAATTTTCATCTAAAGAACAAAAGTCTTTTTCAGTCTTGGGCTAAGACTGAAAACTTTCCATTTGCACTGGGGCATCTGGTATACAATTTTATATTTTGGGGCTTGTAGTTTAAACAGATGGTCAGTTCATAATCTGATTTTTGATGGTGAACAAGAGATTGCATGTGAAATCATGCCAGCTTTGGCCTATGACACAGTTTAGCAGAGGGATGGACAAACATCAGAGGTTCCCCAAGTTAGTTGTCAGAGAACTGTATTAACATATTTCCTTTTCAAACCTGTCAATCTTTTTCTCTCTCAAATAACATTTAAAATGAATTATCTAGCTATGTCATCAAGCAGTTCATGCTAGAGTACCATATGCATTACGGTTATCCTGCTGCCTTTGGATTTTTTTTTTTTTGGCTCGTTATACCAGTTTGCTAGATATATAATTTGGCAATACTGGCTCATCTTGTTTCTGGCAACTGTGCACACTGTAATTTTCAATTGGTATTGGTCTGCTTCATGTCCTGGCATGATCCACTCTGGATTACAGCAAATACAGTTAACCAGCATATGGACAGAGGTTCATCATTAATGTAAACAGATAAAATCTATAATCAGTCACGAAGTCCAAAATATTGATATATATCAGCTGCTGGTTCAGAAATATTGGCATTTTGCATAGAAAGTCTGAAATCAAGATGGATTATATTTCAAAACATTATAGCAACAGGAAATTTGAGGTGGTAGTAAAATGGCTTAATTTTATAGGGCTTAATTTATTGTTAATATTTATTGTAAATGTTTACCAGTACAAGCACAAATTTGCTTGCCTGATCTTTTTATATTTTATAATGAAACCTAGGAAAGAAACTACTGATATCTACCTTTAAAATAATAAAATATTGCTCTCAGAGTGGACAATTAGAATATTTCTTGTCTGAATAGATTTAGAAGATGTTATATGCATTCTTACTTAATTGTAATAAAAGCAATCTTGGCCTAAGTTTATAGAATTACTTGCTTGTTGTCAGAGATATACCTAACACAGGTAACAAGATTTAATAAAAGGCAACATTGAGTGGGGCATTCTCTGCTTAGTAGCTGAATTACAGGAGAGGAATAGGGAGACCTGTCTTGAGCAGAACAGTTGAAGTCAGAGCATTCACAAATACTGAGTTTAAAAACTGCAAATTATGTTCATAATTTGAGTACGGTGTCTTCTAAGCAACGACTGGAAAGATTTCATCACGTTTTGTCTTTGTTTGTTAGGCTACAAAATGTTTATGGCAGCATAAAAGCTGAGTGAACAGATGTCATATGCCTTTGTTGTGCCACAAATGCCCAAATTTGTGAGCACGACCATACCTAGTAATAGTTTGTGTTCCCTTTTTGTGCCCAATGTCTGTTTGCTTATGGTTGGGGAAGGAGCCCCCAGGGCTTCAGGACATTCATTTTGAGTAGCCCCAGAATCCCTCTGCAGAGGAATTCCAGGGGTATGTGTCTGCAAGCATGTGGTTCCCCTCCATGTTTGCAGATATGCACTCTGGGAAGTCTCCTGCCAGGGGGCTACCAGGATGCACTGTGCTATAATGTACTGTGCTGCTGTGCCCCAACTCAGGATGTGCCTCTGCATGTGGGGAAACCCTGAGTTTCCCTATTTACAGAGGCACATCTAGGGGATTTCCTGACAGGCCACTTCTCTGGGGCACATATTGTACTGCCTCACCCTGACTAGTGCCTCAAATCCCAAATCAGGGTGCAGCAGCTTGATATGTCAGCTTTTTTGGTTGCAGAGACATACCCCTAGTTGGGGCACAGCACTGAGGGCCATTGTTGCACAGGATCAGCCCCCTGAAGCCCTGGCAGGAGCAGAACCCCACCCTTCCGGGACAGCCACCCCCACAATATCTGTCGATGTCACTGAAGTTGATCATCTGTGCTGGGATACATCCAGGCACAACTGATCCTGCTCCAAAGAAGACATCTGTTTATACCTGCATGAGCTTCTAGATTATATCTGTTTTCTTACATGGGGGGGGGAAAAAGGTGTCTTGACTGCCATATCTTTCAGATCTGTAGGTCAAGCTACATTGTTTTTGACTCACACATCAATAACACAAATTCAGCAGTTAGAAATTCAATAGTGTTTCACATTTTCAGTTTTTATTTAAAAACAACAAAAAAATGGGAATTTTTCAGTTTATTTTCCAAACATAAAAACCGGATTGAAATTGGGATAAAAGGAAGAAAAGGAAAAAAAAATGGTTTAAATCAGGGAAAATAATAATACATTCCTGTGGCAGGGAGGGAGGGAGGGAGTAAGGCTGGGACTAGGGAAGGGGTGGGGGGAGGGGCACTGCTGGGCTGCACTGTGCCCCGAACCCCCCGAGGCTCTGCTTGTCCCTATTCCCCCCAGTCTCTGGGCTGCGCCATGCTGTGGTGCAGGCAGCTGGTGTTGGCTGCTTCCAGGACTGCTGCAGCAGGGGCTGGGGTGAGTGGGAACAAGAGGAGCCCCGGGGGGCATGGGGCTTGGTGCAGTTTGTCCCTGCGCACCCCAGCCCCTGCTGCAGTGGCCCTGGGAGTGGCCGACACCAGCTGCCTGCAGCTGCTTGGATGTGCTGCACCCTGAACCTGTCGGGGCTCTGCTTGTCCCTACTCACCCCAACCCCTGCTGCAGCGGCCCCATGAACAGCCACTTGTCTGCACCATGGCACAGCGCAGCACAGGGGCTGGGTGGAGTGGTGTACAGGGGGAGTAGGGACTTGATCCTGACTGCTGACACTGCCCTCCCCCCCCGCATCTGGCTGGAAACTACCTTGGGTAACTGGCACTTTTAGCTTACTGGCTCCCTGCAGCAATTCCCCACTCATGCTAGTTAACAGGGATTTTACTGTACCTGGTAAAATTGAGTGAACTGAAAAATGGGTGTAGAGGAGTAAAAACTGAATAACTTCAATAAAAAAAATCAGGGAATTTATTGGTGAAAATTGGTAAAAACTGAAAACGCGGAACACTAAATTTCAATTAGTAGTTCTGTTGATGTGAGGAGTAGAAGAGAATCATTTTGCTGTTCTGTTCTTCTGGTAGTGCAAACAATCATATTTAAGCTTGTCAGCAGAGCAAGTACAAGGATTCCAGAAAAAACCTAGAACTTTTTCAAATAAAAGGTGCCATACTGTTGGATCAAAACAGCAGTGCCAAATAAGATTCAGGGATCTGAAGGATAATTCATGAATTGTTAGCAGAGTGTATCCTAGTCTGCAGAATATTTGCAAGACATTTAAGCCCCAGTCTTGCAAACTGGTGTAGACTCAATCTCTATGTCTGAACAGAACCCCAGACTTTGGTAAGGCTCCATATGAGCAAAGAATAGAGCTTGCAGTGCTGGGATTTCAGAGTGTATCTGAAAGAATGAGATTTTTTATTTTTAAATGTACGCTAGCTTATAAAAAGATATTTTGTAGCTAAATTATATTTTAAGGGAATGTAAATGATTTTTCCAGCCCCCCAAATATGAGATATTGCACTTCATTTTAACTTTTATTATGTTTTACTGATATGTATAAAATCAAAATGCCACCTCTCCAAGCGTGTGTACACCAACCATAACTACTATGGAGTTACTTATCCCAGATTTTCTTCTGCAGTAAATTCATTCTGTAGTAGCAGACACATGACCAGCTTTTCCAAGCTACCTGTTGACAGTGGGCAATAGTACAGGGCCTTACCACTAGAGGACGGGAAGCTGTTTCAGCAAGCTGCTCCCACGGAATGAAATTGTTTAAGATAAAGAACATACTCTGTAGTAAGTGAGTTATTACAGTTTTTCCCTGGATAACTTTACCCTGGAAAAGAGAATGTTACTCTGTAGGAAGGCTGTGTATTATTTCTTTCTCCATATGGTTAATATGTTCCTTACTAAATATGTTGTGTTTCCTTCTCTTAGTGCTGTAAATATGTCTGATAATTAAGGGTGGGATTTTAGTGTTCAGCATGGGCCAGACTCTGCTCTTAGTGAAGTCAGTAAGTTTTACCGTAAGCTCACAGGCTAGGGATAGACATGACACACAAACCAGTTTAAGTGATCAGAAACGGGTTTAAACCTGTAACAGAACAGATGTTCAGTGCACATAAACCAGTCTGAAAATGGCTAAAACCAGTTTGAAAATGGCTGAAACTGGTTTGAGATAAACCTAGTTGATCGTAGTAGTATCAGACTTAACTGATTTGACTCAAACCGGTTTATGCAATGTCTGTCCCAGACCCCTTGCTGGTTTAAGATAAACCAGACACCCTCAGCATCTCGGCATGCTCTCTGGGCTGAGCGGAGCTCTCTGCTCCACAGCAAAGCTGGCCCCTCCCCTCTGCTCCCTGACTGGAGCTCCGGTAGAGACTGC
>NW_017729033.1:68211907-68214746 GCF_001723915.1 Gavialis gangeticus | reverse complement strand
GTGCTATCAGACCAGCTACAATATTGTAGGCCAAGAGGGAGAGAGCATTCCAAAGGAAAGTTTTTTGTAGAAACTGGCCAGCTAATAGAGTCTTTTCATTTGTATCGGTGGGGTCCATCTCAAGTGCCTCTGCAGAACTCAGTTGTGGCAAATAGACAAAGGGAAAGCAGCAATTTGTAAGACAGGTCAGTCAGAAGCTCAAGATATTTAGGGCTTTGTAGGTCAGTCTCAGGTTCTTAAACTCCACCTGGGCACACCGAAGTCGGAAATTTCAGATTACAAAGCACAGGTTGAATGTGCTTGAAATGCTCTGCTTACAATGTGGGCTACAGCATTCTGTTGAGTTTCTGTATAGACTTAACATGCAGTCTCAAGTAGACCTCATTACATTAGTCTTCTCTGGAGGTAAGACAGACATGAGTTATGGTGGTGAGGTGGCAATGGAAAGAAAGGTCATAATCTTTTACAGGACGTAATTGCAAAAGTAATCTCGGCTGCTGCTGAAGGATGAGCAAGCACTGCTACCTGTGACTCGCCACCCTTTGTTTAGATACTGATTATTTGATGTGTTCTGTTTGCAGCACACCATAAGCCTCTCCTGTGAATCTTTTTAAACAAAATATTGGTCTTTGAATAGTGAATTATTAAGGCATATATAATTAAATTAAGCAATGTAAATATAATCCAGCCCTCAGTTTAATTTATTGGGAACATATTTGTTAAGCTTTGCATTTGAGTGTGTACACCTTTTGGAAATCATCATTTAGCTTGTCATTTTGTTTGTTTTGGTTTCTGTTACAAAGCTTTCAGAATACCTTCAATATGCAGTCTAGCCTCCTTTGGTGTAGAATATCGTTTCCTGGTCCCATGATCCATTTCATTCTGTGTCCTACAGTAGTTTCTTAGAAATGTGGCCCCATACATGCCTTACAACACCAGCCTACAATGAAGATGTGACGAAACCAAACAGAATGTGGAACAAATTACAGCTCAAAACAACTAATTTCACGACTGGCTTGAGGAAAGCTAGGATTTAAGGCTACATTTCCCCCCCAACCCCCTCCAAAATTGGAGGCACTTTCAGTTTTGCCTTCTGCACATAGCTGTTCTGTGAACCTTAGCTCCTGCCCAAGCCCTATTGGGAACCAGCAACTAGATGGTACTTTATGGGGAGTTGAGCCATGCTTCCATTTTAGCTTATCAGCTACTTACCAGTTGATCCTGACCATGCAATTATAAAAGCCATCAAATCACTGTTAAAGAAGAAACCTGCTGGGAGGAAAAAAAAAGGTGAAGTCCTACTGATCACCTCCTGTCAAAAAATGGACAAGTGGGAAGTTCCTATTTTTGGAATGCCAAAAATTGATAGTAGGCTAGAGTGCTCTCTGGTTTTATTCCTAAATGTATGCCAGATACCATCAGGCAGCAGATCTTCATCTCCAATGTGCCTCAAAAGAACTCAGTAGTTATAAGAGGAATAAGAGATAACATAAGAGTAACATAGGAGTGACAAATATGTTTTAAATTAACTTGTTAGAATGACAGTTACATGTATATACAGTGGGGTGGGCAAAAAATACTGCCCATGGGCCAGCTGGGCCATTCTATCTGGCCTGTGGGGCCCCTCTAAAATTTAGAAAATGATTTCCTGCCAGCGGCTGCCTGTCTAAAAGCTGACAAGGTGCTAGCGGCAGAAGGAGCCAGCAGCAGGACCCGGTGGTGACAACAGCAGGAGGACCGGGTGGTGGCCTGCCCACCCCCAGCACCTCCTACTCCCAGCCCTCAACCAGAAGCTTCTGCCTAGCAGAGGCTTCTGGTCTGGTGACCATGGGGCTGTTCCCCCGCCCTCCCTCTGTCCAAGAGTGGCAACTTGGATAAGAATGGGTAGGGGGAAGATTGCCAATGCAACAGGAGCCAGCCTGGCCTCGCCGGCACCACACAGTTTCTGGCTGCATGGCTGGGACTCTAGGAGGCAGCAGAAGCTAGCTCAGCCCGGCCTGGCCTCCATGCTTCCCAGTTGGCTTCTGTTGCACCATGCCATCCCGGCCATGCAGCTAAGAACTGTGTGGTGCCAGCCAGGCTAGACTGAGTCTGGCACCCTGCAGTTCCCCGGTGTATGGCCAAGACCCTATGGCACAGCAGTAGCCAGCTGGGAACCGTGGAGGCCAGGCTGGCTCCTGCTGCATTCTGCAGTCCTGGCCATGCGTCTGGGAACTGCGTTGCTGGAGCAGTGGGCGGGCAGGGCAGTGGCAGGCAGGAAGGTAAGGAAGCAGCAGGTTACCAGCAGCAGGTGGGGGGAAGCGGGATCATGGAGCCTGTGCCAGTGCTGATGGGGGCGCAGGGTAGAACGAAAGGAGTGTGGAGCCCAGGCAGCCGGCTCTGTGGACCTGGGCCGGCTTCACCCCTCTCTCTGCCAGTGGCCTGGCCACGTGCCATCCTGGGGCTTGCTGGGACCAGCACCACTGGGAATCTCCAGCTGATGTGGGCCATAAGTGGCTCGAAGCCTTGCTGCCAGTGGCAAGGTCTGTGCACAATGAGTAATGTTCCATGTTTTCAGTTTTTACCGATTTCCACCAATAAATTCCCTGTTTTTTTTTAATTGAAGTTATTTGGTTTTTACTGACTTATACCTGTTTTTCAGTTCACTGTTTTACCGGGTACAGTAAAATCCCTGTTAACTGGCAAGAGTGGGAAATGACTGGGGCATGCAGGTAGGCTAAAAGTGCCAGTTACCTGGGCACAGGTTTCTGAAAGTACATTTTTGAAAGTAAAAACTGAAAATGTGGAGCACTAGGAATGAGGGAGGCATGTGCAGAGGGGGGAGAATGTTTGTAGGGGG
>NW_017729033.1:68204046-68206907 GCF_001723915.1 Gavialis gangeticus | reverse complement strand
CCACATCCACACACACACCCACATCCTCACCCACACCCCACATACACATACACACACACACTCACAAATCTTGTACCCACCCACCTATACACCCAGACCCTCCATACCTCTTCATATATAAAATTAAGACTTAATTTTAAGTTATTATGCAATCACCTCTATGTACACTAAGCAAACACGTATAGATCAGGACAAATATTTTTTTAAATCAAAATAATATATGTTGTAATGTTTGATTTTTAGAATATATATATTTTTTTGTGGTTCCAAGATGGCAAACCCCTTTGTCAAAAGAAGTATTTCTAAGGGCAAGGCAAGAGTCTTTTGATGGCAAAGGTCAGGGGTTAGGGATGGGACTTCTGGTTCCAAGTTAGCCAGCCGGGGACAGGGCACCTGTCAAGGGGTGGGGCTACTCGTGCAACCCTTGACAGCTGGCCACAACATGGTAAGTGGCCCTTCAGCTGAAATAATTGCCTGCCCTTGATATACATGCTATAATATTTGCAGTCCTGTAGCAGGCTGATCCAAAAATTACTCTTACAATTCATGTTTTAATCATTAGTGAGAGCTGAGGTCCCACTCTTGATCCTACCGGGATTTATGTCTGGACAGTATGGACGTTTCATATTCAGATTACAACTCTGCTAACAAGAGGTTATATTTATTTATTTATTTTTGGTTTGCTGACTGACTCAAACTGGCAAAACATGACTTTGGTTAGATTTTTTTTTTAAATATTTTTTGGCAAAACCAAGTTGAAAAAATGTTTTAGGTCAAAGGAAGCATCTGAGTTTTTAAATATTACACTTTAACATTAAATTTCAGATCTTTTGAATTACAAAGAATTAGTTTTTTGTTTTAATAGCATCAAAGTAGTGGTTTTGGATTCTTTTTATTCTTTTAACCAAATATTTTACTGAAATCAATATGAATTTGAAAAAAAAAATGTTAACCTAAACTTGCATAATTTCTGGAAAATTATTGGCCAAGTAATACAACCCACCTCTAAAAGGAATTTTCAGTCATCAGTTCCTGATGGGACACAGAGTCAGTTTAACAAATCTGACCTGGGTTCCATTTAAACATTTATCCCGTCTGAGAGCAGCAGGCCCTAGATTAGAGGAATGTTTAAAAAAAAAAACAACAGAGTAGGTGTCTGTTCCTCATGAATTTTCAGCCTAAACCCTAATAGTTAAAGATTGACCTAAGACCTGAAGACAAAGGTTTTAGTGCTAACATTCTAGGAGAGCATTACCTATTATAACCTTGTAATGCTTTTGTGATATAGTAGGGCCTTTTTCCAATTGCACACCAAAGGAAAATCTGTTACCTGTTTCGCATCACTAAATCCTACAAATGATTGGGGTTATTTGGTAGATTACTAAAGTATGACTGCAAAATTTATGCTGTGACAATCCTGTTATCCCTAAAAACATGGCTTTAGCTGTGAAAAGCATTAGGCTAGTGTAAGTAAATCCTTGTACCTATTGCTAAATCATATTTAAAAGAAGCTGAATGTACATTCAGTACTTTTCTCAACGTTTCTTTTCCATCTTAGCAACTGCTGTAGATCCTTCAGGGCTGTTATGCATTTAGAAGGGGGAGAAAATATGGTCTGCAGAATAACAAATGGGGAGAAAAGGAAATCTCGCTGATGGCCTATTAGGATGTGGTCCATAACAGGAATATATCTGAAGGTCCCTATTCAAAGGGAACATTGCTTCCTTAACTATATTTCTTTTACTCGTTCTGGTGTTTGGATACCTAACTTAACCGTATAGAAGCATGAGAACCATTGTTTGCATTGTTTGTGAGGGATCTGTTTCTGCTGTATAAAACCTAAACGGTAAGGAGAAAATAGTTTTTTTCTAGTATAAGGTTGTATAAATGTAACTTCATCTTACATGAAAGTTCTTCCATAGTGTATGAAATCTGTGAAGCATTTACACTTGCGAAATTGAACTGTGAGTCAGAATACCCCTTACAGACACTTTAGTTAATTGAAGACCATACACGTGTGACATATGCCCTGACTCCTAGGCATCTGTTGGCCGGCAATTTGATCAGTATCAGGGTTTTAAGGGATTTCAATAGGTTTGTTGCTTCTGAAGGCACAGTAGGAAACATGTCAGTGTTTATATGTGGATAGAATTTTGGCAGGAATCAAACAGTTCAGTAACTTGGTTATAATATAAACATAACTGCTGGCTTTTTTTGGACCTCTGCAATAGGTGAATGATGCTCTTTTGGGCTTTTTTTTGGCGGGGGAGTGAAAGAGGGGGTTTGCGTCTGTGATACCAGTGCATGAGATAATGGGTCATAAGTCTCACTTTATATCCTTAAAGCTATATCTTTATGGTAAGCGTGGTTCTGCTTCTGATTGATGTGGCTTAGGAAATCTATGTTGTACTTTAGGAACACTAATTAGCACAACCAAGTGGCAGGAGCAATTAACCTGCCCTAAGCTAATTAATATGCACATGGGAATCAAGAACTCCCTTGTTAAGTGTCCCAGACTTGCAAAAAACATGTTTTTGTTTTTGTTTCTGACCATCAACAAAAGTGGAATTTTCTAGGTTATGTTCCAAGATAAGAATAAAAAGAGTAAACAAACAAGAAAGAGTACATTGTAAATTAGATAAGTGATTTGTTTTTGAATAATTTATGTAGGTAGGGAGTTTCTAAGTTATAATTTTAATCATAATTATGTCATTTTATCTGCAGCAAGTGTTCAGTGAAACCTGAATTGAATAGAATAATAAAAAGTATGTAATATAAATAGAAAGTTTTGGGATAAAATGTATAAGCAGCAGTCATAGTTTCATAGTTTGTAGGGTTGGAAGGGACCCGAGCAGATCATC
>NW_017729033.1:68178775-68202814 GCF_001723915.1 Gavialis gangeticus | reverse complement strand
GGTATAAGCGGGGCCCAGAGGGGGGGTGGCTGTTCCGGTCCCTGCTCAGGAAAATACAGGCAAAGAAATCATTAAATATGTTAGCTTTGTCATCTGGTGTGATGACCAGATTTCCTAGCGTGTTCTGGGTAACGTAGGGCTCCTGCAGGACCTTCCTTATGACTGGAAAAAGTGTATGAATGAGAAGCTACAAAATGTAACTGAAAATAAGATACCTGTATACAAAACAAGAGGTCTGCAAGAATTACAGAATAAAGTTGACATTGTAAAATAGAAAATGAGGGGGAGGCAGAGAGAGGGAATAAAAGGAAATGAAATTACATAAGAGGTTAAGTTATATAAAGAAAAATTTCCAGCACATACAGAATAAGAAAGAAGTCTGAGAAGGAGACAGCAGCAGTCTCCAACAGATGGCAGGAATAATTTAAAACACTAAAGAGCTTGACATTGCTGAAGAAATGAAATGGTTTCTTTGTCTTGTTATTTACAATGGCAAATGTAGGACAGATGTTTGAAAGACAAACATTTTCTAGTGTCT
Organism: Gavialis gangeticus; assembly: GCF_001723915.1. Taxonomy (NCBI): domain Eukaryota; kingdom Metazoa; phylum Chordata; order Crocodylia; family Gavialidae; genus Gavialis; species Gavialis gangeticus. The sequence continues at coordinate 68,202,276 of NW_017729033.1, read as the reverse complement.
GAAGGGGAAATATTAGAGGAAATGAGGATTTTACCAGACCACATAATCAAGATATTATGGTACCTTTTTATAATTGATAAAACCAGACAGACAGGGGTCAACCTGAAATTATAGCTGAACTGGCATATTGTTTTACTAGACACCTTTTGACGGATATATTTAAAACTTTTTTGAAGGTTCCTTTTAGATGCTAGCCTTGATATGGTGACCTTCTTCAACTCCAGGTGTGACTTCTATGAAAAAGTGTCTAGGACAGAAGCCCACAATGATGTAGGAGTTGGTTCAATACACCATGACAACGTAAATGGAGGAGAACACATCCCACTAGCACTGCCCTCTCTACACTGGCTCCTTATTAACTTTTTATTCATTTTAAGTGCTTCGCTATTTTATGCACCCCTATTCACTATGACATGGTAGTCAAGTAGGAACTGCTGCCAGACAGAAGTCCTAAGGCTGAGGATTAGTTACTCCTAGTGGAAATTCATTAGCCATGGAATTTCTTACCAAAAATAGGCAGGTTTTTCCACCAAGTTTGCTACTTTCAGATGGTAGTGTAAGATTCATGTCTTGGTACAAACCTTCTGTATTAAGAACAGCTGCAGAAAAGCCACAGAGACAAAGTGAGAAGTTGTCACTAAGAAAGTACAAATGATTGTACAAATGCCACCGAGCAAGTACAAATCAGTACAAGTGATTGAGATTAAATTTGAAGAGAGTTGGAGATTTTTAATGTTCAAGTTCCAAAGCAGCTTCGCCATTTTGAAACATGACTTTATGGCATGACAGCACTTCAGGGGTCTGGTATAGTGATGACCTCATCCTTCAGGAAAGTCACAGTATGTCCTACCTATTTCAGGGTATCAGGATCCTAAAGAAATAATGTGCAGCAAAGTAATGATAAACACTACAACACTGTCTGCCCATCCTGGGATCCTCTTCAGTCACATTTTTCTTCTTACAGTTCAATTAATTAAAGTTTAAAAACAAGCAAACAGGTCAGAATACAATGTGCAGGCATTCAGGTTGAATCACCCAGAAAATGGTATACCTGATCTCAGTTCAAATGAGGAGGGGCAATAACTTAGATTGAGTTTGGGTTAACCTGATCTAAGAAAGTGTTAACCAGATCTCATGAATGCTTGCCTGTTTTCCCTGTCCTGGGGATGGGAAACCCCAGCAATTTGCTCCATCACTTGGGTTGTGGCATTCTTACTCACCCTGCCCTGTCTGGGCAGTCCCATACACCTGCTGCAGACCTGCTACCCCTCCCTTCCACAGATCCACCAACATCCCCAGACCTGCCTACCCCTATTCCCACCCTGAGTTATTTAGATTGGGTTCCCCATAATGCTTCTGGGAGCAGCAAATGGCTGCATGTGCCACTTCCAATCTACATTTAAGTGGCTTAAAGTAAGCCACATAAACATAGACTGGGTGTGGTAAACAACTTCACCCACCCCATGTCTACGTCCTTCAGGGAGACCCTTGTTACACATTAAGTTTAGGTGGCTCCTGGAACTCTTAACTCCAGGATTGTCTACACATTAACACCTGCAACTAATTTTAAGCACAGTTTAGGTGGCTTAAATTTACACCGCTTCGGGGCAGGTTTATTTCTGATCCATGTTATCCAGCTCATGTTCCATTACTATATGGCCATTCTCCACAGATGTGCACCCCAAATTGTAGTCCTCCAGAATCTCAGGATGCTATGGACCCTCCCCCACTCTCCTGCTCTGTGTGGACAAACTTTCCACCCTTTGAACTCTACTGCCCAGGAGGCAGTTCTAGCACCAAGCCAACTCCTGGGGTGTTTCCTTCCCATCCCCAGGGGTACAACCCCATGCAAACAGCCTGCAGAGCACATGCCAGCTAGCTAGGTTTCAGGGCACAGACAGGTCCAGGAGTGGGGTGTAAGGGCAGTGGGGGGAAGGAGGAACATGGTAGGGGGCCAAATTGGGTCCACGTGAGCTGTGGCTTACTTCCTGGGGCAGGGGCAGTTGTTCCTCCAAAAGTGCCTTCCCTCACTACTCCCACCTCCCAGCCACCCCAGGAAGCACAGCCAGTACCCCCAACACCCGAATCCCAAAGTATTAAAACATGAGACCTTCTTTAATTTACTTCTTTATTTCTTTTTAAATTCGTTTTTTAACTCCTTTTTATTTTATCCTTCAGTGGCTAACGTCTTTCATTTCACCACACGTCCGCCACCCCCATTTCCTTTCCATCACTCATTTCATTACTCATCCCGCATCCCAGTAACTCTCTGTCTCTCAACCTCATGGTTCTCCTGGCCCCCTCTCACCCACCTCTCTCCTCCCTCCTCCCACCTAGAGGAGGGATAGAAGCCTGTCCTGGCTCACCAGCCCTGTAGTAGCAACTCAGAGCTGTAGCTCCTAGCTGGGCCTTTACTCACCAGCCCTCTAGTCACAGGTCACAGCTGTGCAAGTTTGGGACAGTCAGAGAAGGGTTTTAGCTTTAAGGTGCGACTACTCCAAACTTGAGCTAGCACTAATTCCTGTCAGCATTTGAGCAGCTCAAAGTGCAATGTGTAACAAGGTCCTTAGTTTCAAAGAGCTAGTTCCTCTTTGGAAAATGGAGCTAACTCCATTCCTTACTCCTAATTCTCTCTGTGCTGTTACCTGCATATAGAGCAGTGGCTTTCAACATGTGGTTCAAGGGGTTTGCAAAAGATGACTATGATCAATCAAAAATATGTGAATACCCACACTTACAATTCAAAGAGGTCTGCACCTTGATTAAAAATTTTTTAGGGGTCCACAAATGAGAAATGTTGAAAACCACTGCTAAGGTTAAGAGTCTGGCAGAATATACTCATGAATTTAAAATACAGCCACTTTAGAAAAGTATTTCTTATCTTTGTGTACTTTTTGTTGGTGTATTTGTAAACATTTCTGTGATACGATCATATCTAAAAACAAATGCTTTTCAAGTTAAATGTTTGTACACCCTTTCCATAACCAACTGCCAAAGCATAAAAAGCATAAAAGGTGCTATTTCTTAATTATTCAAATGTTGGCAATCTCTGTTAAACTAGACTGAATTTTGTATTCAGAAATATGTAAGAGTTTCAGATATGAATAGTAACAGAATGGCAAGTGCTTACAAGTGTAGTATGATTGTGACACACAATTTAAGGCAGGGTTAATGTTTCTGCTATATGTCTTTTAGAAGGGAACAAATATATAGCTTTATTATGACTAACACAGAAAAATGTATAAAAATGGATTCAGGGGTATAGGTTGTAGCCGTGTTAGTCTAAGGACATAGACAAGGTTCTTTGAGTAAATCTTTTATTACACCAACTCAAATAGTTGGAAAAATTCTTCTTTGCAAGCTTCCTGAAAATTCATTCAGAGTTTAATATTAACCTGATAAAGTTTGCTCAACAACCAGTTTTCTTTTCTGAAGAAGCCTGCAGTTTCTGTGAATCCTGGAATGTGAAATTCTCAGCTCATTTTTATCTTACAGTGTATATGAAAAATATTGCAGGAACTACTCTTTCATTGTAATACAGCTGATTTAAACACTGATACTTTAACTCAGGAATAAAACAGCTTGCAGATCCCCCTGCTGGTTGAGTGACTCCAAAGGATAAATTCTAATCTCAGGCAAGTGGCTTTTACTGCAGTGCTCCACAAGAAAACTCACACGGCAGGGGGCTTTTCCTGAGCTATGCAGCAAGCATCTGAAATGAGAATCTGGTCCAAAGTGATCTGCACCCTGGGAAATTCAAGGCTGGAAGAAAGCCAGGAAATCTCACTGTCTCCTCTTTTGACAGGAATGAAAAATGTACAGATGTCATGGAAATCCAAATGAGGTATTAAAATTTGGGAAGAAGATAATGAATTTGGGGAAGTATTTTTTCTTTTAAATAGTCAGATCTTAGCTGAAATTTTCTATTCATAAGTATGTAAGACTTTCAGATATGAATAGTAACAGACTAAAACAGGAATAGGATTCTTTAGCTCTTTTCATATGACAGAGCAGCATTTCTTAAACTAGGCTTTATAAACCCAAATGGAGTTGAGATCTTTTCAGTGAGGTCTTGAAGATTTGCCAGCTTTGTATTTATTTCAGATAATCATGTGGGGTTTACAGTGTGAAAAAAGTGTTGTTGTTGGAAGGAGATTCTGTTTCAAATAATTTTGAGAACTGCTGCTGCAGGCATTTCAAAGTAACAATTGTCAGGTTTTTAAAAAGAAAGTGTGAGGAATTTTCAAATTATTTTACTGATTCAACCTGAGCAATCAGTCTCTGCAGTGAGATGGCTTTTACTTAAAGAGTTTGAACAAACACGGTCTTCTCTTCTTGGGTTTCAGCAGAAATGTCACCCTGAGGGTCTAGAGATATTAGGGGATATATGGACTGCAGTCTATGAACCAAAATCCTAGTAAGTCCAGTGAAGAATTGTTGTGGTCACTACCAGAGCGGAATTCCTCTCACCCTTTAGGGATCCTTTACCCTGGATGTCAATCCCCTCCTTTTGTGAAGAATATGAATCTGACCCCATTGAAAATAATGGGAGTTTTGCCATTAGCTTCAGTGGGGCCAAGAAATTATACAGGCTCTTTTTTATCCATGTGTGGTTCTATATAAAATGCTATTGTGAGGTTCCATGCCAGTTTCTTAATAGCTTCATGGGAAAGTGCTCAGATGATTGAAGGGGAACTTTTCTAAGTGACAAATTCAATATGAGATTTGAAAATCATTCTCAAGCATCCTCAACATAATAAGCCTTCGCACCAAGTTATGTACACAGAGGTGCCTCTACATGTGTGCAGTTGGTACTGCACAGTCATTTAGTACTTGCTAAATGACTGCTCAGTACCCTCAGGTACTGGGCAGTCCCAGCGGCGCACAGTTCATTTTTGACCCTACCGCACAGTAGCAACAAACTACTGCACAACAGCTCATTCCTACTGCTCAGTAGCGGTGATGTCACATTTAGTCTCTTGTCGCTATGACGACATAGCATCTAGCCCAGTTAGAATCATAGAAATATCATCTAGTTCCTTCCTGTGCTCAAGGCAGGGTCATCCCCATCTAAACTATCCCAGCCAAATGTTTGTTTAATCTGCACTTAAAGACTTCCAGGATAGGGAGAGTCCACCACCTCTCTGGGTAGCCTGTTCCAGTGATACCACTCACAGCAAGAATGTTTCTTTGGAAATCCAACTTGTTACACTAATTTCCTTTTTTGCATATTAAGACCAGTACTTTTTGTCCTGTGCCTTTTGATCATAGAGAACTTCATCACCATCCTCTTTATAATTTCATGTATTTGAAGACAGTTATCAAATCCCCACCCCCATCTTCTCTTTTCCACACTAAATCAGTGTCTCCCAACCTTCTCCAGCCTAAGGCACACTTACATTAATACAAATTTTCCATGGCACACCTGTTAAGGCATTCCCCATCCTCATACCTATTGTAGCTCATTGCCATGGCAAAATTCCGCGGCACACCTGTTCATTTTGACGGCACGCTTTTGTGCCACGGCATACTGGTTGGGAAACACTGCACTAAGTAATCCCACTTCTACCAACCTGTGCTTATAAGTTATGTTTCCTAGAGCTCCAGTTAATTTTTTGCCTTCCTTTGGGCCCTTCCCAATTTTTTCCACATCTTTCCTGAAGTGCAGTGCCCAAAACTGGACTAATTACTCCAGATGAGGACTTATCAATTCTGAATATAGAGTAGAAGAATCACTTTCCTTGACTTTCAGGTGACACTCCTATTATTACATCCCAGTATGCTATTGGTTTTTTGTTTTGCTTTGGGTTTTTTTTTTACATTGCCTCATATTCAGTTTGTGGTCCACTATAATCCACTTTTCTGTAGTACTGCAGCCTAACCAGTCATTTCCTAATTAGTTTTTTGTGTACTTGACTGTTCCATCCTAAGTACTTTGAACTTGTCTTTACTGAATTTTATTTGACTAATTTCAGATAATTTTGTCTAGCTTGTGAAAATCATTCTGAATCCTAATGGAATCCTCCAAAGTGTTTTCATTGCTACCCACCTTGTGGTCATCTGCAGTTTTACTAGGCATGTACTCAGTCCCATACTTCAAGTCATTAATAAAGATGTTAAACATATATAGCCTCGAGGAAACCCCACTTGATGCCTAAATGAGAGGAGGTGTTGAGCCACAGGTGACTGCTCTTTGAGCATGGTAATCCAACCAGTTATCTGTTCATTTTATAGTGCTTTTGTCTAGACTGTATTGAAGTCAAGATATATCACATTCACTACTGGCCTCCATCCATGAAGGTTTTGCCTTGTCATAGAAGGAAATTAAATTGGTTAGGCATGATGTGCTCTTGATGAATCCATCCTGGCTGTTCCTGATCACCTTGTTCTTCTCCAGGTGCTTAGTAGATTTATTCTGTCCCTGACGCACATTACATATATTATGCAATTAACTGGTTAATCACACAATAAATTTAGGCTGGCCTTGTGTGAAAAATAAGACTAGCCACACTTGCAAAAGTAATTATTACACCATAAAAAATGTCCATCCAGCTATAATAAGGGCCAATCAGCTACTAGTATATAACAGCTTTATAGCTGGTTTCTATCCAGCTTTAATTTGAACATGTGGTAGGGCCCTAATTATATGCTCCATAATTTTCCAGGTATTGAAAATAGACTGACTGATCTGTAATCACCCAGATACTTTTTCTTCCCTTTTTTAAAGATGGGCACAATATTTCCTCTTTTCTAGTCATCCAGGACCTCACCTGGCCTCCGTGAATTCTCAGATATAACAGCCAATGGCACTGCAGTTATCTCAGCAAATTTCTTGTGCACTCTAGGATGCATCTCCAGTCTTGCTGATTTGAAAACATCCAGCTTCTTAAATAATCTCTGACCCGTTTTTCCCTACTTTATGCTGATTGTTGCCTACCCTTTCCTTGCTGCTAACTGTACTCATCATCTGATAACTGATTTGATTCCTGAAGACTGAAGTAAAAGATTAAATACTTTAGCCTTCTGCTTGTCATCTATTATTAACTTACCCTTTGCATTCAGTAAGAGACTTACACTCTCCTTGGTCTTCCTCTTATTTCTGACATACTTATAGAATGCTTTCTTCCTGTGGTTTCGGGCATGTCTAGATGAAATAGGGGTCCTAAATTGAAGCAGTGGGTTTCAAAAGATATCGCTTCAATTTGGGGCTGATTAAACCCCCGTGTCGTGCACACAGCCTGCTGACTTACCTGCCTCTCCGGTGGGGAGGGGAGGGCGAGCTGCCAGTGGGTGGAGCAGTCCCTGGGCTGCGAGGGGGTGCTGGTGCTTGCCTCCACAACAGTGGTGGCCCACCCACAGGCAGCACCCACTTGCAGGTAGTCCTGGGAGGGACCGCAGCCACAGAGGGAAGCACTGGGCTCCCGTGCAGTCAGGCAGGCTCCGGGAGGTGGGGGGAGAAGATCAGACTCTCTGCTTTTCTTGGGCGGAGCTGCTTTCCTGGGCTGCTGTCAGGCTGCAGAGCCATGGAGCTGCACGGAGCCTGGTGCTTTACTCCGCAGCAGTAGGGGCAGCAAACTAAAACTCCTTGAAGGAGTTTTAATTTGCTGCGGCCCAAGTCATTTAAGGCACATTATGCCACTGAATTTTCTACAGCGGCTGGAATTAATGTGGAATATGCCACCAAAGCTTGCAAACACTGACACCATTAAAGCAGTGCAAAAGAATTTAGCCTGTTTGAAAGTGTCTTGCACACATGGCTCTCATTTCATCTACACACGGCTAGTCCCTTGCTAGTGGCATTTCAGTTCATGACTTGGCCTTCCTAGTTTTCTTGTTATACTCTTATGCTTACCCTCAGTAATATGGCTAAGTTTCTGCTCTTTATAAGATTATTTTTTTTATTTCAATTCATTGACGTTTTTGCTGTTTAGCCAGGCAGGTCTCTTGCTGTCCTTCCAGTCCTCCATTCGCTTTGGGAATTTTCTGCTTTTGTGCCCTAAATATGGCTTCTTTAAGGAACAATGAATACTCCTGGATTTTTTTCCTCTGGGATCCTGTCCACCAGTTCTCTGTATTTATGAAAGTATATTCTCTGAAGTTCAGTGTTTTTATTCTGCTACTTTCCTTCCCTGCTTTCCTTAGGATGTTGAATGGTCATTTCATGATCATTGCTTCTGAGTCGCCTTCCATCTTCAGATTCTCAGTCTCTCTGTTTGTGAGCAGTAAATCAATCAAGAAGAGCTTCCTTCTTAGTTGGCTTCTCCCATGTAACAAATTATCCCTAACACATTCCAAAACTTACTGGACTGCCTGTGTGTTTGTGTGTTACCCAGCAGGGCCACACTTGTGTTCCACCAGTCCATTCTGGTATTCTTGTATACCTAAGATTGAGGTTTTTGTGGCTGATCAGCTAGGGGCATAGTACTACAGCTAGGATCTGGACCCTCTCACATGACTCACACAATTACTTTTGCCATTTTTAATGGATCTCTATGGATATAACTAAGCAGAATTTGTTATTAATCATGATAATATATGAGAGGGAAAGAACCCAGCTGAGCTGCATATCCCAGCATATATATACAGGATAGCAGTTAGAAAAAAGCATTGTTTTTGATACTTGGTTGTACGCATTCACTTTTAAAATAAAAAATATTTTTGATGGCTGATATGAAGGACAGCTCTTCCAATTGGCTAACCCCCCTGTCTGTAGCTTGGATACAACACAGTGTAATGTCTGTGTTTTATATGATATTACAGAATCACAGAAATAGGACTGGAAGGGATCTAAAGAAGCAAACTGGTGTGTCCTTCTGCCCTAAACCATTCCTGACATATTTGTGCCTATGTTATTCTTAAACACCTCCAAAGATGGCAATTCCACCATATCTCTAGGTAACATATTTTAGTGCTCAACTATTCTTACAATTGGAGAGATTTTTCCTTATGTTTAACCTAAATTTCCCTTTCTACAGTTTAGCTCGCTACTTCTTTTCAAGTCCCCAGTGGACTTGGAGAACAATTTATTACCTTCCTTTCTGCAGAAGAATGTGGTGACTTATGTTTCCCCTCAGTCTTCTCTAGACTAAACAAAACTTATTCTTTCAATCTTTCCCCCTGGGTCATGCTTAATAGACTTTTGATAATTTTCATTTCTCTTCTCTGGGCTTTCCCCAGTTGTTCAATTCTTTCTTGATATGAGATACCCAGCTGGTCACAGTGCTTCATCTGAAGCCTTCCCAGTGTTGAGCTGGAAAAAGGGGATTGTTTCATAAGCTTTACATACAGCTCTCCTGGTTGTACATCCCAGTAGGATGCTTTGTTATTTTTGTGCATTAGTATGACATTATCCTACTGTGTTCTATTTGTAATACAGAACAAGATGCAGATAGTGCCCTGGAGAACCCTACTTGAGACCCTTCCAGCTCAAATCTTCTAAAATTAGAATTGCTGAATATCTAGCTTACATCTTAGATGCTTCAGATGAGAGGGGAGAAAAACTGTCTTTGTCAGACTATTCTTCGCCAGCCAGTGGAACAGATAGGAAAATTCTCATTTAGCTGAAAGACAAAAATGACCCACTGGCATACAGAGCTGCTTGAACTCTCCCCTACACACAAGTTCCTACCAATTGCTCAGTCTCCTGTGCCTCATCATGATCCCACAGACCAGCTGGGAGCAAACTTCTACTAGTACTATCAGTATGCCAAGTTTACTTGGCAAAAACAGGTGGGAGTTCACTTTTTGTATTCACTCCTTAGCATTGGAACTCCCTTCTCCTCGGGGCTTGCCAGAACCTGAGCCTGGACATGTTCTGGAAATGCTGTAAGACGCTCCTATTTGGGTAGGCATTTAGCAAGCCAGGTTAGGTTGGGATACTGCTTGAGGAGTTGTTTGTTTCATATTCTATTCCATTTTCTTTTGTGTTGTTTCTGTCTGTTACTGTAACTTGCCCTGAGACTTAGTTGGGAAGAGCAGCATACAGATCTCATAAATAAAGTAAATAAAAGCCATTTGGACTCTTTGAAATGATCTTTACTAGATCATGAAAGGATCTTTACTAGAGAGGAAAGCACTGGAGTTGAAGCTCTTCCTGGACCACTACCTCATTTTCCCCTTCCTTTTGGTCCATTCTGATTGCTTGGAGTTTTCCCCTTCATGTTAGAATGATAGTGCAGTAATCTTATCATTTTTACTAAGGTGTTTTTCCAAGTGTTTTGATTTAAAACCTAGTTTCTGATTTGTGCGCGCGTGTATTTTAGATGGATTTCCTGATGCTTGCCATTAGCTAACTGTGGTCTCAAGGAATGCTTTTGGCAAAGCATCAGAGGGCTCCAAAGGAGAGAGGAAGATTCATAGAAACAGGAGATGGAGAAGGCTTATCTAGTATATTCCCCTGGCAGTCCAAAATGTTCCTTACAAAATGTTCTCCATCATTTTGAAAAACGAAAAAACACTCTCAGATTTTTGTATATAATCTGCTAGGGCCTTTCCTCAAACAGAAGCCTTAAATCTGCATGGTGTTTTGTTTACAATTTTGCTGTCAGGGTTATGTTAGGTAAAGGTGTGAAAAGTTATCTGACACAGCAATGCTAGCAAACCCCCTGTGTGAGGGACAGACATTACACATAATGGTTTAAGTGATCAGAAACTGGTTTAAATCTGTAACAGAACAGATGTTCAGTGCACATAAACCAGTTTGAAAATGGCTGAAACCAGTTTGAGAGAAACCTGGTTGAATGTAGTGTCAGACAACTGATTTGGCTGAAACCAGTTTATGCAATCTGTCCCAGACCCCTTGCTGGTTGAAGTTAAACCAGACACCTCCAGCATCTCAGCATGCTTTCTGGGCTGGTCAGGCTCTCTGCTCCACAGCAGAACTGGCCCTTCCCCTCTGCTCCCTGGCTTGAGCTCAGCAGAGACTGCAAGCTGCTTTTGCCCCCTCCCCCTCCCCACTCCCTGCTAAGCACCCCCCCACCTTGCTGAGAGGTGTCTGACTCTCTGTGTATTAGCTAGCATAGGTACTACATCAGATTATGTAGTACTTATGCTTACCTGGCAGGGGAAACACTGTGACCATTGAGGTGGCTTTCCTAGTCACACTTGGGGATAATCTCTTTCCTGGCATGGGGGTAGTACCTGCAAAGGTAATGCATACTTAATCTCCCACTTAGCTGCTAGAGGGGAGCATGGGCGACTGGGGCCTCCTGAGTCAGGGGGGGCATATACCTGCCCAGCAGCCAGTCAGTGATTGATCACACCGACCTGGAAGCATAAGCAGGGCACCCAGAAGTGCTAGCAGCACTCCCAGGAGTGCCAGCGGTGTTTTTCCTCATGCCCCCACTCCCCAGCCAGTGCTTGCAGGGGGGGTACGAGCACTCCCGCTTGTCCCTCCTGCCCATTGCCTAAGCAGGGAGTGCTGGCTGTGATGGGGTGCACATGTACCCCTGTGCACCCCCTCTGTGTTGCCACTGGAATGGAGAGATCTTGGCTTTATGCCCACTTTCTGGAAATGGGAGACTCCTCCCTAGTTTGCTTCTACAGCCATATGGCTGAGAGCAAGCAAAACTCAGGGGCATCCAAACCCCAAGCTTCTGGTCTTGGGCTTGCATGTAGGATGCCCACCAAAGGATTTGGGAACATCTGAAGCCTCAGATAGGGGTGGAGGATGTTTGCCAGTAGTAGGGCCACTTATGGTTCTGGACTGACTCATGGATTTGGAATTGATTTGACTGATTTCGCTTGGACCATGGAAAATATAAATTAAAAAAAATTATATTATTTGTAAGTACAAAAGGGCTGTTTAAAAGGGTATTCATGGAGTACCTGCACTAAAGCTTACAGCAGTTTTCAAAAAGGTAAATATGGGCATGTCTACACATGTGTTTAAGTGCAACTAAATTTAATTCACCTTAAACTAATGTGCGTTAAGCAATTTTTGGCAGGTGTCTACATGTGCAGGAACTTGGTACTAAAGTTAGTGCCAAGTCCTTGCAGCCCTGCCAGGTGCCCCTAGTGCCTGGGCAGACCCAGCACTGAAGTTAGTACCGGGTTGCAGCTACATGTGTGTTAATGCACTTTAACTGTGCCTAAATTTGATACCTGCATTTGCAGATATCAAATTCAGGTGCAATTAGCTTAATTTCATGATTTTTAATGCGCATTAAGGGTATGTGCATGTAGACATGTGCCTGTAATGCACATTAAATTAGGCTAATACACATTTAATGCGTCTTGTGTAGATGCACCCTGTATCTATTCTGTATGGCTAAATCTCTAGGTATCTGTAGTAATTTGTTTTTACTCATATGCTTTTTTCAAGGACAGGTTTTTAAGTTTGTTTCTCACTTCCATGTGCTTACAGAGAGCAAGGTTGGATAGTAAAGAAGATAAGAGGCTGTAGTGGGCAGAAATTGGAGGGGGTTACCTGACTCCCCCCCAGATTTATTGTCCTTGCTCTAGGAGTAGGAGGGGGACAATTCAAGGCAAGCCTCCAATAATTAAATTTCATACCTGGAGAATTTTAACAAATTTATAAATTTTCCATATATAGAATCAAAATATTGTTGTCTTATATTTAAGTAAATACAGTAAATCTATAAATGATTATTGGCCTGTTTATCTATCTATCTGTTCCTGATTGGTGACCTTGACCACAGTATCAGGTAAAATCAGTTATAATACAGTCCCTAGTACATTTCATGGTATTTTCAATGCCTTTTTTTGGAGAGAATGTGGAGCACATGAAATATGGAAACAAAAAGGGTCTGTTAATCCCACTGCAGCACAGAAGGTTTGACAGGAGCCAGATAATTCAATGAGTTCTCGGAGGTGCAGCTGGATATGGGCAGATAATTGAATCAGCAGGGACATCTGCAAAGGACTTGTCTTGGGACTGAGGAAAATCAGTCAAGGTGAGAACTCTGAATTAGGGAGCAGAATAGTTGATAGTAGAATGAGTGGTGAGTCCTGGGGAATAGGGATACAGTTCAAGGGAAGTAGGTCTGGTAGGTCCAGGAGGAGTGAGAAGCTGAAGCCTGGAGTGGTGGAAGCTGTTTAAGATTTGCATTTCTTGAGTGTTTAAGTGCTGCTGGGGGACTTTTGGGGAAAAGTGGAGGTTTGCTTTGATTTGAGGAAGAGCCTAGGAAGGGAAGGGGCTGTGGTTTTAAGCCCCAATATTATTTGGGGATGCTGTTTCTGACCTCTGGAATTTTAAGGATACTAAAACCCTGCAAGGGGTGGGGCTGTATGTGCTCTCGCGGGAAGACTGACTCTCAGAAGATGTAGACCAAGGCAAAGCTTGAAGTGGTAGGTAGCAGGTAGTGCCAGATACGTGCAAAAATCTGATGCTGTGCCCAGTAATGAGGAGGGGCACTAGATGAGGATGCATCACTGCACAAAGTGCTTGAACTGTGCATATTGCTTATACTAGAGAGAGGCTCCTTCAAGGGTGGTTAGACTGTAATTGCCTGATCATCTTGGGCAGGGGGCAGGGGCACCATATCATAGCCACAGCCCCCCAGTAAAGAATATGTCCTGGGTTTTGAGGTCTCTGTTGAGATAGGAGGACACGTGTTGCTGTGGAATACTGGCTATGCAATAGTAACCTGTTTCTCTGGCTTGAATGTTCATAGTATCCTTGTCAGAGCTGGATAACTAATACTGTTGACACTTCCAGTGCTTCTGTGGTGAAAGTGACCATTTCCTCTATTGGCATACTTTTAAAGCTTTCTGTAATATAGCCTCCGAGTGCCTCACAAGTTCCCTGTGAGCTAAGAAGGTACTGGTATAATTTGTTCTAAAGCACCTAAGTTCTTGCTTTTAGACTAGCCTGAGTGTTTATGATATGAAGAACTCAAGTCTCAGGATCTCAAGTGTCTTTTGAAAATTTTTTTTCCCTTATATTCAGGATGGTATTATTGGGTACTGAAGTACAGAGGAGATAGTGACTTACTCAAGGTCACATGACATCTTTAGCTGAACTGGAATTGAACTTGCTTCCTAAATACCCGCCTGATACACTCCTTTCCCATCATGCTTGAACACTAGGATAATTCCTTCTCCTTCTTCTCCCTCCTCCCCCCCCCAAAAAAACCAAACAAACAACCCCCCCTCCCAAAGCCTGCTACGTTAGGCTGAGTATGTAGGGATATAAAATATCTCATATTATTAAAGAAATAAAGATCTGTCTGTTTCTCTAATAGTTTTAAATACCCTGTGTTTGTTTGATGACTTAAACATCCAACCAACCAAATATAAACGCTTGTTTGTCATGTGGCTTTATACTTTTGGCCTACTGGCATCAATAGCCTGCCAGTGTGATTTTAACATTAGGAAGCTTCTCTACACGGAATGCAGAAGGATTGTTTTGTTATCTAGTGCACATTGCAGGCGGATCATAGCTTTCATTTAGGACTTGAAAACCTTATTTGCATGTCACTAGTGCTTTCCTCTCAAAGTAGCATGATCACTTTCTTATATCGCTATCTCAATTTCTATCTAAAGCAATAAAGGGGGAGTGCTTCTCCTGGTTCTGGCTCATTGATGATAAAGATACTTTAAAAAGCCTTGTGTCTGTCTGAGGGAGGAAATAGTGTGAAAACCAAAGCGCGTAGTTACCCTTAGAAGACCTGCAAAGGATGTTGCGTCAGGGCTGGGCATGGGCTGTAGGGATTCTGGGTGGGGTTGCTGGCCACAAGTGCATGGGAGCTTTCCAGATCTGGAGAATTTTTGTGGGGTGGGGGAATTCTGCAACTTCTGAACAGCTCCCCTAGGGATGCATGTTCCCTACAGTTTTTTTATAGGGGGCTCTATTCCTGACTATGTAAAAGAACATCTAGCATAAAGACTGTATGCCTGTCTCAAAGACATGCTTCAGTTCAAACGCATGTTTCTGGGCTCCGTGTAGGAATTCATGGATGAAAGTTAATAGCCTGATTTGTGTAAAAGGCCAGATTAGAGAAGTAATATAGATAACATGACCCTACCACAGAGGTGCAGTCCTTGGGAGAAATACAGAAGGATTAGGGGGGCCCACTAGGCACTTCACCCTTGATGATCTAAGTTGCTTGAGAATCATTTATCTACTTTAGTGCTGAGTGCTATAGAAACTTGGGATAGGTGATGTCACAACACAACGGCTGTAATCATGCTCTGTGATTAATAGGTTGCAGCCAAAGATATTTACTGAATGATTAATCCCTCTGTTGTCACATTTATACTTCTTTTAGACTTGAACACACTAAGCTATTTGGTTATGTAATTGAACTTCCATTTTTTTGAATTTTGCAATTTTAGGTGTCAAGGGGAGTAACTCAAATATGCACACTGTAATTCTAATGCAATGAGTCATAATCAGAAGTGCACCTCCAAACTGTTGGTAACTTCCTGATGTATCATGTTGTTGTTATGGCAAAAGGACAGGCTAGTGAATAACCAAAGTGCAGCTTGGAACTAACTAGTTACCTGCCGATTGTATAGGCATAATTCTGTAACCTCTTTGAGCTTGTTAATGCCCGCCCCATTATAGAAATAGAATCACTTTCTAGAGATGCACAGATGTCTCCCTATCCCTATATTATTTCTGGAGGGGGGTAGTAAAATCACCCTGTCCCAATAGTCATACGGGTGTGTGGAGCCTGTCTAGTGCAGGCTACACAAGAGCAGGGGCTCAAGTTGGCATGCAGGCTGCATTAGCTGCACCTTAGTAGTCCACTAATTTCTGCTTGCCACAGGTTGGTAGCCTTGTAAGTGGGAGTGCTGGGTGTGCTATCCCTCTCTCCCAGTGAAACTGCTTGGAGAAGAACACAAGGTGTATAGAGCCAGAAAAAAGAGAAAGTGCAAGTATGCCTATAGCACAGCTGGGAAAGAAGTTTTGGTTCTGATTTTTTTTTCCTTCTTTTTTTTCTTAATCTAATGGTTGTTTTGTGTTAAATGTATCAACAATCCAGCTAATAGCCCTGCCTCTAGTCTGGTGGTTAGGACACTCCTGGAAAGTGAGAGCTGTGGATTTGAATCCCAATCAGTCTGAGATGGGCACTGGATCTCTCACTTTTTTTCTTATGAACTGTCTTGGCTGTCTTCTACAAGGAGTATACCACTAGCAGCTGTGCCTAAAAAGAAAAAAGTGACTCAGTCTAGCCAAAGAGACAGCTTACATACCAAACTTCAGGGGAGAATTTGGACTGTGAATCTTAGGTTCACCTAGGCACCCACATGTACTCTATGTGGCTGAAATGACATGATAAAATCCAAGAGAAATGAGGCTTAAAATACCCCCCTTGTAATAAAGTCTCCTCTGGCTATTAATACTGTAGAAGGCAGGGTTGATTTGAACCTTATAGAATGATCAAAGTGTTAGTATAACATATATATATGCAGGTGCAATGTGTAGGGGGTGCATGAGGGTGCATGTGCACCCCCTGAGAGCACTGGTGCACTCTCTGTCAGGCCATGCTCCCTTTGTAGCCGGTGGGCAGGTGGGAGCACCAGTGCCCCAATTGCGAGCACCAGCCGGGGAGTGGGGCTACCAGCAAAAGTGCTGCTCTGGAAGCAGCATGGCCGCTTTTACTGTGAGTGAGACTGGCACCCCCCCCGGGCCAGCAGGATCTACTGCTGGTGGACCCCCCACCCCGGTCACTGACTCAAGGGGCACCAGACACCCATGTATATGTGCGTGTGTGTGTGCACGTGCTTCCAAACATGTATAGTACAAACTTTTGTGATTTGAAGTTCACTTTGCTACTTGACTAACACAGCTGTCTCTGTTAATGATATAGCCCAATGTTCTGTTATAAATCATTACAAATACTATTTTTAAGGTTGTCTTTTAATTTAATAAACAGTTTAATTTACTAAAATTTGCAAAATTGGTACTTTTACAGCCCTGTTGAATACCCTCTTGTGGTCAGTCCCCCGGGTTGGATCTAACCTCTGGTTCTTGAACATTGCTCAAAACTACTGGGCCTGAATGGTGTCTAGATGCTATTGCTTATTTGTGGCCTCTTCAGCATGCTTCTGGGTTATAGGCCCCACTTTGAGGTTTGTGGACCTTATGGTCCAGCTGTTCATGGCCAAAAGACTCCTATAACACTCTCCAAGTAATCACAGTAGCTTAAGCATGCCCTCCTTCGAGCTCTGCCTTCATGAGTTCTCTGCTTTTAGACTCGCTCTTTGCGACTGCGACACTTAATAGGGGGACATACAGACTTTGTAATGGAACTTCTAACCTGACAATTTGGGTGAAGCACTAGAGTTACAAATCTAAGCAATGACAGTAGTGTATATAACTACAAAAAAACCCTTGCTTTTTATTGCGAGTACCGATCATCTGACAGTCTGGTCCTAGTTCTTTTGAAAATATGTCTTTATGCACAATCATATAACTGTAGAACTAATAAAAGATTGCAGATCAACAGTAGTATGCATTAATGCCATGATATGGACAAGCTTATATGACCCCTTCCTATTCTGTTCACATTGAGTCATCATTTTTACAATCTCTATTAGTAGTACTAAAGGGGGAAAAATCGTAACTATTCTTTGATGGAATTCTGGCTCCAATAATGTCAATAGGAGTTTTGCCATTTATTTACCTCAAAGGAGCCAAGATTTCCTTTCTTTATTTTTTATTTTTTTCTCCCTCAAGTTCCTGAGGGTCTAATACCTTCAAAATATTGCAGAAAAGTGGAAACAATTGGCAATGACAGAAACTATTTGTATAAAATAAAAATAAAGTCAAAGTTTTGCCCACCCCTCTCACCATTTAGTGGTTTGCAAACTTTATATACACTTTCTTTGCTTTATTATTAAGGGTAGATTCATAGATGGAAGAACCAGGACCATGATAAACAGGAGATTTAGGTAACACATTACAGATCAACTATTCTACGGGTCTCACCATCTATAAATAGTCCATGGGGATGCCACTCAACTGCAGAGGATATTTTGACTACTAGATTCTCATACCTTGACTCTGCATTTAGCATCGTTTATGAAACACAATCTGAAAAGTACAGCACACTGTATAGTAGCATGCTGATGCCTCACGGTGGAGAGAACCTACTGCATGTGTGAAGAATAGAGAAAAAGAGAACTAGTTAGGCTAAGAAGTGAGGTTGAGATGGGGGTGGGGGAAGCTTTATAGCAAGTCAAAAATCTTGAAACAGCCAGAACCCAGTTAGCCTTAAGTTAGAAATAGACATCACCAACTGCAATGGATCAGCTGTGCCAGGATGCGTCTCTGCCCCTGGAGCATTTCTCTTTAAGCAAGGGAAGCTGGCTTCTGTGTGGTCCTGGGGCTGGGACTGCCAGTCAGTTGTTTGGTGGTCCCAGCCCCAGGACTGCACCAGAGTGTCAAACTGGTGTGTCTTTAAGTGGGGGAACGTTAGGCTGGCATTCCTATAGCTTGAGGGGCCCAATCCTGTGTGAAAATTCCCAGGGCGTGCAGGATTGGGTCCCTCAAGCCCATGGAGGTGTGGCCTGGGAAGGCTGGAGAGCACCAGCAGCTCTGGGCTGCCCGTGCTCTTGTGCCTTAATGAAAACAAACATTGACTGCTAAATAGTGGCACAAATTAACACTGTCTCCTTTGTGGCCACAAATTTTGGGCATTTGTGGTGCAACACGGAGCCTGGTCATTTCTTTGCTTGGCCCTTATGCTTCCATAAAAATCTTAGGGTAGCACAAGGCAATGTCTGTTTTCACCCTTAATCTTTGCTGCTTCCCTTCCTTGCTTCAGGTGATTTTGTGTTCAAATGCCACAGGGGAGGCTGCTTTCATAGTTGGTCTATCTTAGCTTTACTAGATATCTTGTGAGGGAGACCATTATATGCAGTTTTTCATCCAGTTTTGCAGAAAAGAAGGTCAGATAAATGTGAAAGTAGCTAATTTGGGATGCTTGTATAAGCTAAACTCAAACTTTTCCAGGTTTCTTCTACTCTCAGAAATTTGCTCCATGTCTGTGCTGTGATATGATTGCATTGTTTAATATTACCCTATGTATAGAAACAGTTATTGCTTCTATACAATATATCTTAGCTAGTGAATACTCAGTACCACCATACAATAGTTTAATTGATTTGTATGTTCTAAATTTAATTATTTTGATTTCACAGGTGCCTGCATAAATATCACTTACAGCCAGTGCCAAATGCTGCCATATAATCACACCACTTTAACATCAGTTCTTTCCATCGTCAAAAGCATTGAAATGGAAAAGTTTCTCAAGTTCTTCAGTTATCTCAATCGCCTCAGCTGCTATCAACACATCATGCTGTTCGGCTGTAGCCTGGCTCTTCCTGAGTGCATCAGTGATGGTGATGACAGGTATTTGGGAGCCAAAAATCAGTTGGTGATTAGACTCAATCATAGTAGAATATTGCGTATCTAATCAGAACAAAGCAGGCCTGAGCTAACCATGTGACCTTTTGTTATAAAATTCTTGCCAGTCAAAACCATCCCTAGCATTTCTGCTAAACAAAACTAGCTGTAGTAGAATCCTCTTCGAATAAACTTGGTATGATTATAATCAGTGTCGCTGTAAATTTTATAATTTGTTCTAGTAATGTCATCAGTTATGATAAGATTCTAATCCCAATGCATCCAGGGCTTCTGTTCTTAATGAAATGCATCAAGAGGTTTCCTTTACTAGATTTGTCCAGTGTTTATATGCTCAAAAGGAGTGACATATGTAAATATGTGTGCATGTATGCAAACACTATATAAAAATGCGTAAGGAGTGAAGATGAATTCAATTGCAGTTTAACGAAGTCAGGAAAACCAAGTTACCATGTCTAATGCAAGAGCAAGTCAGCTGTGTTCTACATTTGTAGTATACTTATTTCTATGTACTTAAGAATCAGAAATATATTTATGTCTTGGATATTTTTGTGGCATATTTAACAGAATTTATGCAGAAGGACTTGTCTAATATGTTCCGAGAATCTAAATATCAGTCTGTCTTTTTTTTTTTTTTTAATTACACAACTTTAATATTATATATGTAGTTTTTACACTCAATTTTCCTTTAAAAATATTTAAAATTCTCAAAAATCAAGAGCGGCATCAAGATTAAAAATAGATGTGTACATTTTAAGTTTTGAAACATGGTGTCTACCAGGAAGTTGAAGAAAGAGGTGTTTTTCTTTCTTTTTACATCAGAAATTCATGTCTTATTAATCATGAAAGGCAATAAGGAACCAAAGAGCTAATTAATTTGACATACCAAGAACCATTAATCTGACATGCCAAGAGGCTGAAGACTGAACGGATGAGAAGGGATAGGATGTTCAGTCTGTTTAAAATTGTTTTATGTTAATCCCTATATAACTATATACCCATTCAGTGCCTGGGGCTAGGAACAGACATTACACAAACTGGTTTAAGTGATCAGAAACTGGTTTAAAGCTGTAACAGAACAGATGTTTAGTGCACATAAACCAATCTGAAAATGGTTTAAACCGGTCTGAGATAAACCTGGTTGAATGTAGTATCAGACTTAACTGATTTGGGTCAAACCAGTTTATACAATGTCTGTCCCAGACCCCTTGCTGGTTTAAAATAAGCCAGAAACCCCCATAATCCCGGCATGCTGTCTGGCTGGGCGGGGCTCTCTGCTCCACAGCAGAGCTGGCCCCTCCCCTCTGCTCCCTGGCCAGAGGTCCAGCAGAGACTTGAAGGCACAGCAGGGTATGCTGGCTTCCCTGTGCCCCCCTGGTCCCCTCTCACCACTTGCTGCTTAAGCAGAGATCCCTTCCTCCTCTCTCCCACAGCACAGACTGTAGCCAGCATGTGGTAAACTAGCTAGTGCTGTATAAGGCCGATAGGACAGTATCTGCTTAGGGCTTTTTGGAGGTAATCAACAGCTCAGATGGTAATATCCCTGTATTCCTTCCTTTGGGAAAAAAGCTGTTTAAGAAGAGCTTGTAATGAGCAAGGCTTTGTTTTCTGATGGGGTATTAAATGCTGATAACAGAGCTGATAAATGCTCTGTTATCAAGGGGGGACCCCTCACTAATCATAGTGTCCTGCCAGGGGTTGGCCATGCCCCCCTCAGCTCAGCCCTGGGGAAGGGATGGCTGCTTTAGTGCCCCTTGGTTTCTAGCCTGAGCCACTGCAGACATTTTCCTGCATTTCTGGGATGTCTGTCTGGTTACAACACTGATTTAGCTTATCCAGGTTAGACTAACCTGCAAAGATTGAATCAGTTCAGGCTCAGGCTGTTTGAATGTCTGTCTCTAGCCTGGGTGAAATGATATCTCTGTTAAAGATTCCTTGCTTCAATCAAGGAGTGAGGGTTCACAACATGCATCTCCGAACCACCTTCTACAGAAAAATCATCCAGTATAACCAGGGGAGGCTGTGGCTAGCATTCTTGATAATTGATTTAAGGGTTAATAGAAGGACAAAAGAACATTTCTTTATACTGTTGTAAAGAAGGAAAAATTGGAGTAAAATCAATTTTAAGAAAAATGTTTTTCAGATCACCTAAATTGTTACATTTAGTACTTGATGTTTACAAGCCTTTCAAAGGTGAATGGCATGGCAGAGGGATGTATAGGTCATAACTTAGTCAAGCATGTAGAGTAGGGGAAGAGTTTTCTGTTTTATTCCTAGGCTGAAGATGACATTCTTGCAAGACTAGGTTAGCAGAGTAGTAGCTAATCTGTTTACATTATGGCAATGGTGCCTTGGCATTTGTATTTTTTAATTTTTTAAGAAGTTTAGAATTTGAAGGTTATTGACACACATTAAGGTACTGTCCAAAAATTGCCAGATAAACAACTTTTTCATGGTCACAGCTATTGTCTTCTTACTGCTGTAAGGGTAGCATTTCAGGCTGGTGTCCATTTTATTGGTTTATGTTGTTGAGATATGTGCATATACAAGATAAGCTTTATTAAGCTGTTTGCTATTTTCGTCATGCAAATTGTCCCAGCAGCAGTCTCTGTGCTCATCAGGCTGGACACAGAATGTCCAATGTGATACCATAAATCATGCCGGTATATTTTAGAGCCTGCTTCAAAAAATAAGAATCTCCTTGTGTGCCTACTGTACGTGGCAGCTGTGCCAAGAGGAAATAGGTGACTGATAGCAGAATAGCAGGGAAGACCCAGAAAGGTGCCTTTCTTCAAAAATATGTATTTGGTGGTTTGCTAAGCATACCAGTCATCATAGCCCAGCTCCGAATCTTAGTTTATCTTCATATCAGGTGACTTATTTGCTATTATGTGGGCCCAAGCTGGGTGATTTATTTTTTTTTATTTTAATGTTGTGGAATTAGTAATTACTGCAGGTACAGACATATCTTTTAGGTCACCTGCAGCACAACTGCCGTAAGTAGCACAGACAGCCTCCATGTGTGGCACATGGCAGATTAAGCAGGGAGCAGAAAGCAAAGCAACAGGGTAGGCAGAAGGGGATTAGAGTGCCACTCAGAGAGGATGCAGAGCTTAGTTTGTGGTAGGCCTGCCGAAAATGGCTCTCTCTCACTATTTTAGGCAGTCTTCTGCTCCTGAAGTAGAGATGTATGGTTTCTTAATTCAGGAAGTAAAACTTTCTGAGAACAATTTTTTTATTAGATTTTAGTTATTAAAATATGAATGTATTATATTCCATTAATTGATTATTCATTATTTAAATGTTTCATTCATTGATAACCTTAGACCCCCAATTTTTTATTGTTTATGTGTATGTTTATTTATATGTATTCTTAAATGCCTCCGGGAGCTATTTGTTAAACTAAGATTACATGAGATACAGTTTTCTTGCAATATTTCAATCACATAGGATATAACATGTTGAAAAGATCCTTTTGGTTTATTTGAGCCCCTTTAACAGCTCCCTGAGGGGCTCAAATAACCAAATTGAAAAGCCTGTGAAAAATGCTAAACACAAATACCTGAAATTACTGAACTAGACCACTGAACTCCCCCATGATACTGTATTACCATATCAAATGAGATCTAGAACAACTTTAAGGAGCATAGAAGGAAATGGCTTAAATTTAAGACCGGATTCTTAACCCGTTTTAAAACTAGAAATTGCGACTATGAAAAGGTTAATGTTGACATAAGTCTTCATGCTTTTATGGTAAATTGACTAGTAAAAATATGGACCGACCTCCTACAAAATGTCCCATGCGTAAAAGATTTTTCCCAAATTAACTAGAATGTCTGGTCTCAACAGGTGTTCCCTGCTTCGGTGGCAGGTGTGGGGGGGCAGGCGGGAGTGCTGGTGCCCCCCCGAGAGTGCCGTCCAGGGAGTGGGGGTACCGGCCCTTCTGGGCGCATCCCTGGCACTTCCGGGCAGTATTTCCTCTTAGAGCCAGCTGAGAGGGAATGCTGCTCCCAGGTCAGTGCGCGACCAGCCACAGGGGGAACCCCCGCCAGTTACTGACTGGCTGCTGGGAGAGGGGCAAGTGCCCCCCCCGACTCAGGAGGCACCAGTCGCCCATGGGTCTCAATGTAAAGCTTGGGGGGGGGGATTGAGTAATTTGCTTGAA
>NW_017729033.1:68165683-68173775 GCF_001723915.1 Gavialis gangeticus | reverse complement strand
GGGACCCCCGCCAGTTACTGACTGGCTGCTGGGAGAGGGGCAAGTGCCCCCCCCGACTCAGGAGGCACCAGTCGCCCATGGGTCTCAATGTAAAGCTTGGGGGGGGGGATTGAGTAATTTGCTTGAATCAAACCTGATGGCATTTTAATTTAGAATGTTTTCTTTACTGTAAAGAAGGTGGGGTGGGGAGGAGCTTACCTTAAGAAAAATAAAATCTTCACAACCTATTTTATTGTTGGAATCTCATAAATCCAAGCCTGAAGGAAAGAGTTTATTTAGGTTTTTTTCTCTTTATGTGTTGTAGGTTGTTTAGGTGACTCAAGAGGTCATGCAGAGTATACCTGTGGCATTCATCTAAGCCATTTAACTGAGCTGACATGCTTTTGGCTTTATAGTGGAAAGCTAAATAGCTCCATCCTAGGCATTCGTAGTCAGGTTTTAGGTTAAATAGCACCATAGGGAATCTTACTTTTTATTTTTTGGCCAAAGACTTCATAAATGTTGGTTGAATCCCTTGGAAAAGGAAATAATAATAAAAATGATGTGGGCTCATTTTTGATAGAAACAAGACCATTGACCATATCAGATTTATATATTAAATCAGACTGTACAAAAAATGGTCCAGAAAGTAGTAGCCCTGCACATAGTGAATGGTTTTGGTCCATTCGTGGGTTACATGGTTTGTTTTTTTTAACATAGCAGAAGCATAAGCAACCTATTACATTGACACTGTGTACACTAATCCAGATGCTCTTGAGTTTCCATGGATTTGCATGCTCTCAGCTTCTCTTTCTTGATCTACCTTTGTTTAATTTTCCCAATATTATCAGGCTTTATAGGAAGGGATGTGACTGTAGGACAAACAGCAGACAGACACTTTGACCTATGAAGCACTTTTCCACCTTCTCCTACAACTTCCAGCTCCAGCTCTACCTTCTCCTACAACTTCCAGCTCCAGCTTCCTTGTTGCGCAGGCACCTTGAACAATTTCAGGGGGAGGAGGGACAGGGATTTGAAACCTGCAGCAGGAAGCTAAGTCAAGAATTCCTGCTCGCTGCTGACCACTGTCTTGGGAAATGCTTGGCAAGTCACTCAACCAGCCTTTTTACAGGGGGCTTCAAATTTTGTGTTTCTCATTATGTGGATGCCTGATTTGAGGCTGTCAGATCTGATGCGCAGAAGTACTAAGCACTCAGCTGCGGCTGAGGTCAATGGGAGCTGTACTTCGAATATCCAAAGGACTCTACAGTGCTTCATACTCTGAAAAATCAGCAGCCTTTAACTGAGCATCCAGAAAGAGTGTATATTTTGACCTTAACCTCTCCCTACCTCAATATGCTGCCTTGAAATGAATGATGCTCCCTTTCAGTTGTGTTGAGAGAACTAATTCACTAATGCCTGAAGCACCTGGATGCTGGAGTCAGAGGCATAGCAAGCAAGTTCTGTCCCTTGAGCAGCAGCAGCAGTTTACATAACTTAAGAGAGAGGCTAAGGGAACTGGATTTATTTTGTTCGGGGAAGAGAAAACTGAGGAGGGATTTGATAGGAGCCTTCAACTACCTGAAGCGGGGTTGGAAAGAGGATGGAACTAGACTGTTCTCAGTGGTGGCAGATGACAGAACAAGGAGCAACGGTCTCAAGTTGCAGCAGGGGAAATTTAGGTTGGATATTAGGAAATTTTTTCTCACCAGGAGGCTAGTAAAGCACTGGAACAGGTTACTCAGAGAGGGAGGTTGTGGAATCCCCATTCTTGGAGGTTTTTAAGAAGGATGATCTAGTTGGGGGTGGTCCTGTTCAAGCAGGGGGTTGGACTAGGTGACCTCCTGAGGTCCCTTCTAGCCCTCATTTTCTATGATTTGGTGAAGGGGCAGTGGCTGTAGTGGCCCAGTCAGCAATGGCAGGTACCCTCTAAGCAGGTGGCTCATACCTCAAGCACACTTGTACCCCTAGTTATGCCACTGCCTGGAGTGATGTCTTACAGACAAAGAAAAGGAAAGAAAAAGAAACCAGTAATTATTTATTTTTCCGACCAGTGTGAGAAAAGGGTGTAGTAAGTAATAAGACTTGAGATTGCACACTGAATGAGAAGAAAACACAATATTGAAAAGTAAGTTATTCAGTATGCATTAAATGAGGCCTGGTGTTCTGTGGGGAAAAATAAGATGGTCTGATCTTGTAATTAAAATGTGTATTGTGTTCAGTACATACATAAGAAGTCAGATTAAGTTCACAGAAGCGTTACTCAGCTTTTGAGTTATTAACTTTGGACCTGGAATGTTTGTTTAATTTTTCCAGGTAACAAATATGTAAATGTACACATATGTAAATGTATATATTTACATGTACATATGTGTATACCATATTTATGTATAATATGTTCAAAAAGAAATATGGCTCCCAGCAACCTGAACTAAGCAACTTTTCTGTTCCCTAACTCTCTTACCTCCAGAGTTAACCTCTGCTGACTATTTCAGAGCCAGCACTGTCCTCATTTTTCCTTTGTTGCCTTTATCCCATGACTATTGTGATATTTTCCCCTGCATGAACAAGGCTTTTAATTTCTTTCTGCGAACTGGTAGCTCCTAGCACAGAGAACAGCTTGAAGCAAGTACTGTCAGTTTTAAAGTCAAGTGGAAGAAAGGGAGTAAGGAGAGAGAACAAGAACACGTATTAGGACGAAAGTCTGCACTGCTCCCTCTCAAAACAGAAGTTAAATGATGGAGCAAAACAAAGAATTAAAAACTTTAGTCATTTTTTTGCTAAAGCTAGTGCCTATTTTCAGAATCCCTTGCTTTATACAGTAACTTAAATATACTCTGGTTATGCACTGGCTATACATTTTTATTATGATGCCCAGCATAATGATATCAAATAGTTCACCTTGTCCCCTTTTCAAAAATCTCTGGGAACAGTACTACTCATTTCTCTTGAGCAGAGATCTTATCGGATGACCCTTACCATGGAAGTGTGTGGGTGTCAGTTTGTAGGATGCAAAATGAGAGGAGTTTAATTAAATATATGTGGGAGGTACATAATGAGGTTGAAGATGATTGTGAAGCAGAAGTAAAATCAACTTCCTCTACATCTTAAAAAATACCTTTTCTTGAAGTAGGAACAGTACATTTTGTCTCAATAGTGCCTGCTGTAAGTTCCCCCCATCGATGAATTTGTGTTTGTATATAGTGTAAGACTGTATCTAGAAAGGTGAGGAAAACCCCTAAGTCAAAATAAGTTTTCTTTCCCTTTGCATTAGTCAAATCAAAAGGATCTTGAAATCTGTAGTGCTGTGGTGCCACCACCCACAAGAGATTAGATTGCTTGCTGACTGTTTAAGAGCTTGTTTTTTCCCTAATATTTGTTTATCCAGTTTTTTCTACATACTAGTTCTACTGCAATTTAATGGTGCCCAAGCTCATTGTAAGTAGCTGTGTTTTGCATTGGAACTATCTCAGTTCTTAATTTGTGTCATATTTCTCTCTTGTGCTCCAGTGACATCCCCAAACCCTGATGCTCTGATCAGCAGCAAAAATGTCTTGTGGGACAGTCTATCCATGGTCTGGTTGCAGAGTAGGATAGAGACCACGGCTGCTCAGGAGCCTGTGAGTTAATTGTGAAGTGGTTTGTGAAATGGATTCTGTACTCACACTACATTATTTGATATGAACCTGAGAAAAATCTAGTCCTCTTTCTCAAGATTACCAACCTTTGTGGAGCTGCTAGCTGCTGTGGTTAGACTGCTTCTGGTACCTGAATTAGCTTGTTGAAAGCCAGCTTGGGTACCTCTATGCTACACTGAAGTCAGAAATGTGGACACGTCCCAGATAGTCTGGATTTTCAAGAAATGAACAGATAAACTTAGGTTTTAACAATTTCTCACATTTGTAATATGCTGAACTGTGTCACATCTCTACAGTGATAAGACAAATATTCTAATATCGATTGCTTCTGAATAATGTTCTGAAAAACATACTTAAATTCATTATCATAGTATAATGGTTTTACAGGGGTGATAATATGCTAATTAAAAGATTACAATTACATGGTTTCCAGAGAATGCTGACCCTGCATTCTTTGACTTGCAATTACCATTTTAGAATTGTTCAGCTTCAAACAATAAACCAAAAAGATCTATTCAGCCTATCTTCTCTGTGTACAATACAAATTACAAGTAAGTTTAATGTATGTTACAAAGGTGCTGGTAGCAACTCTTATACTTAAGGCTAACTAATGCTTTCCATGAGAGGATTCTACTTTAAAGTTGCTTATGATTTTGCCAAACATTAACTCTTTGGGCCAAAATTTGTCATGCTCCTTGTCTGCCAAAAGCTAAAATGGTTCAGTTGATTCTGAGAATAAGGCTATGGAAAACGTCCTTTGCTCTTTTTATTATTATAATTATTTAAAAAAAACAAACACAAAAGCAAAATGCTTGCAACCATGAAGCAGTGCTAGCAATTCCAGCTTTGGAGCATGGTCTTGATTTTGGCCCTCCTTAAGGGATATGCCTTTTGCTGTTACCATAAAAATCTAACCAAATTTGCCAACATCTATAACCTTCTGAAAGATCATAATTCACACATGTTGAGCACAAGTTAGAAAATGTTGCTGGTATCTTCTAAATTTTCCTTTCTGACCTTTATATGCTCTGCCCTAGGGCAGTTGAGGCTAAACAGGACTTACCCTGTAATTGCTCCTTCTGGCAGTTCGAGGCTGCTGTGGTTGCCAGGCACCAGCACCAAAAGAAGGGAATTATAATCAAGTCTTCCATCTTAACATTAGCTACACTATGGTGCCAGCAGGTGGCAGTAATGGTGTAGATGAAGGCCAGATCAGGAATGGTAGTAGGGAAAGCAAGATGACTGCTCTTGAATGTCTAATTTCTCCCTCTTCTAATTAAAGGGGAAAATAGAATGGCTTCTATGTACAATAAATATCTATATTTTTAAAAATCCAGAACTACTCAAGAATATATCATATAGTCATACAATCATAAAAAAATTAGGATTGGAAGGGACCCCAGGAAGTCATCTAGTTCAATCCTCTGCTTAAAGCAGAACTGTCCCCATCCAGATCATCCCAGCCAAGACTTTGTCTAGCCAGTGTTAAAAATCTCTAAGGACAGAGATTTCACAACCTCCCTGGGTAACCTGTTCCAGTGATTTACTACCCTCTTCATGAGAGAGTTTTTCCTCATATCTAACCTAAACTTCCCCTGCAGCAACTTGAGACTATTGCTCCTTGTTCCTTTATCTGCCACCACTGAGAACAGTCAAGCACAGGGGTCTTCAACCTTAACAAGTTTATCTCTTCTTTCTCAAAGTTTCAGCTTATGTACCCTTTTATTTTTTTCTTGTTCTTGAGGTGGGGGGCAGATTGAGGCCCCAGCAGTGGGGGAAGGTGTGCAGCTGGGGCAGGGGCTGCCCAGCTGGGGCAGGGACCAGGACTGAGCCATGTGGGGGGCAGCTCCCACCTCTATGCATACCCTGGAAGGGCATGAGGGGGCGTGTGCCCCCAGATCTGTGTGTGGGGGTGGTCAGACTGCTGTTGAGGGCTGGGGCATTGGGTTCTTCCCAGCAGGGGACTGGGCCGGCGTGGGCGGTGGCAGCACTGGGAGGAAGGTTGAGGGGGCTATGGCAAATTCTGGAGTGGCTGCAGTCTCCTCCCCCCACCTGCATAGCCCTGCTCCCATAGGCTCATCTGGAGGCTGCAGAGTGTGGTGGCTCCCACCACTGTATGCACCCTGGGAAGGCATGGGGGGTGGGTGCCCCTGGATCTGCACAAGGGGCATGGGCGGGCTAGGGCTTCACTGGGCTGTTCCTGGTGGTGGGCTGAGCTGTACTCGGGGTGGGTGGCAGCAGCGCTGGGAGGGGCTGCAGCCACCCCAGAATTTGCTGGAGCCCCTCCAGCTCCTCCACCCAGTGCAGCCTGGCCCAACACCCCACTGGGAACAGCCCCCCTGCACCCCACATGGAGATCCAGGGGCATATGCCCCCTATGCCCTCCCAGGGTACATGCAGCAGCAGGAGCTGCCACTCCCTGTGGCTATGTCCCATATTGTGTCCTGGTTGGGTGGCACCAGCTCCTGCTCCAGCCCCACTCCCTCCCTTACTGTGGGGGTCTACAGGAGTGGGGCTACGGAGGAGGTGGAACTGCAGCCACCTCCTAGCACCATCCTCTTTGTAACCCCCCCTTCAGGTAGTTAAAGCTGCTATCAGATATCCTCTCAGTCTTCTCTTCTGTAGACTAAAGAGAGGTTGAGGGAGCTGGGATTCCTCAGAAGTCATGTGCCCCAGCTCTCTAACCATTTTCATAGCCACTGGACTCTCTCCAATTTGTCTACATCCTTTCTGTAGTGGGGAGCCCAAAACTGGACACAGTACTCCAGATGTGGCCTCACCAGTGCTGAATAGAGAGGAATAATCACTTCCTTTGATCTGCTGGCAACACTCCTACTAATGCAGCCCAGTATCCTGTTAGCCTTCTTCGCAACATAGCCCCCCCCAGCTCCCCAGCTCATGTTCAGCTTATTCTCCACTGGAATAGTTGTTTTATGTAGCTAAAGAAATTAAAATGTTGGCTGAAAAAGACTCCAGCATATATAAAATAGTGAAAAGTCTGGCATGGTGGTTCTAATAATTTTATGGATCCAACATGTGTGGAAGCTGAATTTATTTTACAGCCATAAGTTGCAAACTCTGTAGGTATTTTTAAACCCTAACCAGGCAAGGGTACTGCTTTAAAGATCATCCTGGTCACGTATTGACCATAAAATGCTTTTCCACACCAGAGAAAGGATGTGGGGAGTGTGTTTTTGTGTGGGTATGTGTGTGTGTGTGTGTGTGTGTGTGTGTGTGTGTGTGAGAGAGAGAGAGAGAGAGTGTTACGAAACAAGAAGATAAAATGTTAACAAGCAGAGAAGTATTTTTAATAATAAATTGGATATAATACTGACCGTTTTAATACAGTGCCTGAGGGATTTAGGGAAGGAAAGTAGACAGAAAAAAAAGATTTTGTTATATTGTGAACTTTCACTTGCACTTTTTGAACTTGCACTTTGCATTTAGACACAATTTGGCTAATATTTTACTTTGGAGTGTGTATGCTACATAGTCCTCATTAGCTATAGTTACTCTCCTATAAATTGTTGTGCAACTAGGTATTATGTCATCCGGTTTCCCTCTGATTTACATGATTTTTTAATCAAACCACCTATTAATAGTTTACTCTAATTAAAACTGTTATTCACAACAGAACAGAAAAGAAACATAACCTCCTGTTAATATTTAAATATTTTAATATATTTCAGCTAAGCAAAACATTGTTCTTAGAAAGAGAATTAGGAGATTGATTGATGCATTTTGTTTAATTAGTTGCACCAGACTGTTTTTTTTCCCTTTGTCTGTTAATCAGAGTTGTTAGGGCAAAATTGGTTCAGAATTACCCATGGATTCTAGCAAGCTTGTGTAAACCAAATCAAAACAGGAAGAGACATAGTTGAAAGAATCTATTATTTTTTGGATAGCAAAACATTGAAGAACGTTGATTTTTCTCTTTGTAAGAGATTTAATAAACTAAGAACAGTATCAGGCTGTACAACTAGGTTTGAAGGATTTTTAGAGAGTTCTCATACTTTTAGGTAATATTGCAGAATGGTCTAAGTCAGGGGTGTCCAACCTTTTTGAATGTGGGACTGGATCACAAACTTTTTATCACCCAGTGGGCTGGCGAGCCATATTCAAAGACCTCACAGGAAGTGGTATCACATCAGGAAGTGATGTCACGAGACCTTTTACACCAATGAAGTTACAGGAAGTGACAATGAAATGGGTATGGAAATGTGCCTACGCAAGTTGTGGTTTTCAGAAAGTATGCATGTTTGATATGGTTTAGGAATAGGACATCATTTTTCTGTGTAGGGGGTTGGATTAGATTAGGACTGCCCAGCTGACTACCTGCAGGCCACATGTGGCCCACAAAGGGCCAGGATGTCGCCCACAGTCTACATGGGGTCTGCAAGCAGTTAATATATAGGGCATGGGCCTGGCCAGCCACCTCTCCCACTGCTGTGCAAGGCCTGTGGGGGGGGGGGGGG
>NW_017729033.1:68140026-68160683 GCF_001723915.1 Gavialis gangeticus | reverse complement strand
CCTTTACTAACTTGATCATGGTCATTGTGGTTAATTAAATAGAAATTGTAGGCATATTGTGCAGAGATGTGGAAGAGATCTCAAGGATAAGCTAGTCCAGGGCTGTTCAGAACTGGTGAGGCTGTGGGCCCTAGATGACACCACCATGTGTTGCACAGGCTGCATGCTGTAGGGATGGGCCCCTAGGACCCCCTCACTGCATGGGCTGCTCCAGCAGCATGCAGACCCCCATCCTCAGCCATGCAGGCTACATTAGCAGAACCTGAACCGCCAATGAGGCGGCTGGACATAGAGCACCTCTGGGCCAGGCTCCTCCTGCCTCCCGCTCCAGCCCAGCTCTGGCAACTGCGCGCCCCACAGCCCCGGCCTGGCCCCGAGGCACCCCCAGATTCACGCGGGAACTTACTTCGTGTCTCCATCCACCACGCACGTGGGTAGGGTGCGGGCCATGCTGCAGCTCTCCCGGCCATGTGCTGGGGGAAGGGGCGGAGCCAGAGAAGAAGCTGCATGTACTGTCCCCAGCTCGTCCAGTCAGGTGTGGCTGTGGCAGCCCCACGCTGAGCAGCCCTTGGGGCAGCAGTGGCAGGACCCAGCTCACTGATGAGCCTGGCCCTGTGGGGGTACGCAGTTCCCCTCCCCTCGCTGCTGGCTGGGGCCCACGAGCTGGCCCTGCCCGCCTTGCCTCGCCTCGCCTTGCCACGGCTCCACGCTGGCAGCGGCTCCGCACTCGGCGGTGGTGGCGACGGCTCTGCACTCTGTGGTGGCGGTTCTGCGGCGGTTGTGCCGCCGCTGGCCAGATACAATTGCTTGGTGGGCCGCATGGCAGCCCGTGGGCTGCATGTTGGACAAGCCTGGTCTAAGTCAAGGCTGTCCAACTTCTGAGTGGGTGGGATCACATGTTCCTGGGCTGCACAGCACATTTCCTCCCCTCCTACTTTGCAGCACCATGTTGGGTCCCTGGGTCCCCCCAAGCCTCCTGACTATGGGCTCCCTTATCTCTGTGGGCCATGCTACTATACCACCCTGTGGAGACAGGATCCCTAATTTCACTTTCTAAAGCTATTTGCCACAGGGAGGTTTCATTGACATGAAAGACAACAGTACATTTCTTTGTATTAGCGCTTTCAGTTGCACTGAGACATTCAGTTTCTCCTGGGGGAGTCGCTGCTTTCCTGGAGATACCAGAAAACAGCAGATCAAAAATGACCGCTCTGGGCTTACCAGATTACATCTTCACTGACTGCCTATCTTGTATGCATACCAGCCCATCCTCTGCCTTTTTTACTTTTCATTCTATCCAGGAAGAGCACACACCGACTGCAGAAACTTCCTCAGCCTGATGAAGGGTTTTTAAACCCAAAAGCTTGCTTAAATATTTTTGTTCCAACTGTTTAAGTTGGTCTATTAAAAAAAGTATCAGATTCACCCAAAGAACCTTGTCTGTCTATGTCCTTAGACCAACATGGCTACAACCTATACTCCTGACTCTTGTAAATGTGCAAGACAGCTTTAAGTGTGGACACACAGACACAAGCAGAGTTAATTGTCTTACTTTACCATCTGTTCCATGAAGAGAGAGAGGAGTAGTAGAGTATTAACACTATCTTGCTCACAAGCTGGCCAGAGGACATAAGTCAGTGTGAAGTGAGGGTTAGTAAAAGTCTAATAGCATATCTACCCACAAGGCAAGGAGAAAGCTGGTTAGTAACTGTAAGAAAGAGGTGTGGTGGTGTGGTGTAATCCAAACATACCTAGCTTGAGGCTGCACCTAACACCAGCAGTTAGCCCTTAAGCAGTACACCAGAATGTACAAGGAAGTTGAGTGTACTATGAAAACCTGGAGATGCTACTTGGCATGCCATCTGGGGAGTAGCACTGAACACAGTGTCTGGTGTTATTTAAGAACCTAAGAAGTTTCCATGTGTAGCTTGATGAGCTGTTGCAAACAGCAGCTGCTCAGCGTTTGTTATATTTATCTAATGGTCTGTAGTAATATTGTCTTATAAAACTCAATGGCCTTCAGGTCAGATATGATAATCTGTCTTCAGAAGTCAAAGGAATCCCCATTACGCACCTTGGTGAGTTTAGTTTGCGTAGAATAAATTTTTTTAGGCTGAACTGAAATGATAATTTGCTTGATATGTGAGAGAGAGATCTCGGGCAGATATACCTTTAAAATATTTGGCTTGCTTGAGGAAGCGTTCTGGGAGAAAGGGTACACTTGCTACACAAGTTACCCAAGGGCCAGTTGCCCTGGTTTAAACTCACTCCTGACCGAACAATAGCTCTGGTGAATTAGTATGCTACAACATTCTCACATTCACTTTTATGTTTGAATTAAATGGCGTTAGCAGTATAAGACATCTGGAATTGGGTAGTTTTGTTATTCAGTATGGGCAGTCTCATTGATTGTGCTCTTTGGAAAAATACACACAAAGCCTTTTGGCTGTTGGTCTTTGCAGTAAGTCCTCATCTACAAATTACTTAAGATATGATTTACAAGTTAATCATGCCTTAAGTGGTCACCCAGTCACATTTTCAATCAACTAGTGGTGTGATGGAAAGAGGAATAAGATACAAAGTTATTCCACAAGATAACTTCCACAAAAGCTGCTTTCTATCATGCCATTAATTGAACATGTGACCAGGGGCCCCTGTGCCTGGGAGCCCCATCAGCTGATTGGACCTCGTAGTTAGGGGGCCCCATGTGCACCCCTGAGCCTGGGAGTTCCTGGGTGACGGGGATCCCAGCTTTTGGGGTTCCTATGTACCTCTGTGGCTGAGAGACCACAACTGATGTGATTTACCAGCCCTGATGGGCCAGGTGTGCAAAGAGCACCCCTGTGGTTGGGAGCCCCATCTTGGGCTACCCCTGCACTGGCAGTAAGATGTGATGGGATTTGATTTACTGTCCCACAGTCATACCTCCTGCCATGCACATGTGGATCCTACATTGGATCCCATTGCACCTTTACCTGCCTGTGTAGAGGAGCCTGAAGTGACCTAACTACACTGCACAAGAAAAACCATTTATATGTAGGGTATATTAACCAGGTATTTTTGATTGTGGGGACATTGTGAATTCATTTGGGACTCACCAAGTTGCCATTTAATTGAAAGCTGACAGGGTAGATGTGTATGCTTTGCCCAGGGAACTTGCTTTTACTCCAGGCGTGAATCCTTCATTTTTACTGGTTACAACCAAATAAGATTCTAAGGTACATAAGCAATCATTTTGGTTAGTATGAATTCTTGTAAATTTTAGCTACAAGAAAAGCAAAACTATTCTAGTGCACTTTTTACACTCACCTTTGTAGATATTGAGTTTGGCTGCAACCTAGAAACAAGTGGTGTTAGCTCTGTTGGGAGGCATTTTTTAAATCACTTCTGCCTGTATAAATGAAGAAAATGCTGCGCAATCTTCCATCAGAAACCCCGCCTCTCTTTTTCAGGTTAAGATGAGTTTAAAACATAAAGGCACAGACAGATGAGCATTTCCTTGCAGTAACCATAGTGCTTCGCAGGAAGTGCTATA
Organism: Gavialis gangeticus; assembly: GCF_001723915.1. Classification (NCBI taxonomy): domain Eukaryota; kingdom Metazoa; phylum Chordata; order Crocodylia; family Gavialidae; genus Gavialis; species Gavialis gangeticus. The sequence continues at coordinate 68,157,148 of NW_017729033.1, read as the reverse complement.
AGTTGCAGTGATTCCTCGGAGCCAACAGAAGTTCACTGTTGTATTGGGGGGTGAGGGGGGCGGGGTTGGGGAATGTAGCTGCTGGCTGTGAGCCTGCAGGTGGTCTCCCCTAACATTGACCCTCTTCCCCACTCCTCCCTCCCAGCCCCAGTGGTCTTTTCAGACTGGGAGTGGGGAAAGGGAGTGGCGGGAGCTTGTTCTAGGGGTTCCCAGCTGGCGCTGGAGGGTGGGGTGAGTGGATTGGAGCTGCTTCACCTTGTGAGAGCTCCAGTCCACCTGCCCCACCCTCCAGCACTGGCTGAAAAAATCCCAGACTGAACTCCCTCTGCTCCCTTTCAGAGTTCATATTTTCACAGGATTGGGCCTTTGTAAAATGCTCTGCAGCTGTGCACTTCTGTTAGGTCACTATCAGGGGCCAGATTAAGTGAAAATTGTTACTTCTGTCTGAGCCTTAATAGTATTCCTGAATTGGTTTCTAATCTCTCTTGTACCAGAATCAGGAAATTACGTTTTTTCCCCTTCTGCCTGGGATCTCAACTTTCCCCCAAGCACCAGTTTTTCTTTTGATAATGCACTTAGATGTCATTTATCTCATCTCAGGATTTTCACAACCATAAATTTTGTTTGACTTCTTGTGCCGTCATGAAGACAAGGCAAAAGTAACAACATAATTTTATTTTTTATATCTTCATTGGAACCTGAAATCTTTTGAAGAAAAATGACATCAGCTTTGACTATCTGGGCTCACAGAACAAGTATTAGTCCTGTTCCTTCTTCTCTGTGGAGCTGGGATATCCATACTCTGACAATTACTAAAGCAAAGTTTATCAAACTTTTTCATAGTCTGATACCCTCTCACCCTGCAGACGATGTGAGTATTGACTCATAATCCTTTCCACCCCAATTGTGTAAACCATCTATAATCAAATATTATCTTTGTGGCAACTCCAGTACTACCTTACACAACAAAGTAACTTTAGGAAAATATTTAATGCATATTTAAGCTTCTTTTAATAAAGAGAGACAGCTGGAAGCAAGGAGGGAAGACGGCACCATATGAGCAGCCAGCTCTGCACAGACCACCGTGAAGTGTTCCAGAGACTGCAGTTAGGGAGCTGCTGCAATGAGTGCTCCTGTGTGTATTGAATAGTTATATTTTCTAAGTGTAATAATCACACAAACATCTTATTTAGTTTAACTTTGTCAACTGGGCTCCTAGCTGCACGGATGCACCATGCTCAGCTGGGGCTGGGAATCCTACAACTGAGGGGACTCTCAGCCCTAGCAGTTGCTGACTCTGCATCCTAGCAGCGCAGGGATCCAGAGTCTTTCATCTTGCACCTGCAGATGCTAGGTGCCAGGACCCAGCTGGATACTGGCAGCTGGGGGGGCACTGCTGCCTTGGGGGTGCATGAAACCCCCAAAGCTGGGGGATCACAGCAGCTATGATCTCACAGATCTGGGGGTATCACACACTGTGAAGGCTAAGGAATCATAGCAGCTGCAACCCCCCAGCCCCAGGGGTATGTGGGAAGACCCCGTGGCTTGGAGCCCCTCAACTGAGGGGGTTTCCAGCTGCAGAAGCTTGCTTCTTGCTGGTACAGGAGAAGCACATTAGATCCCACTGGCTGTAAGGGGTGATGGGATCTAATGCTTGATCCTACAATCATGCCTTCTGCCATGCACGTGCAGATTGCACAGTAGATCCCATTGCACCTTTGCCTTCAAGTGTAGATGTAGGGTGAACATATAATTGTTCAGGAAATCCAGGATAGAGGCACCACGATGTGCACACATTCATGCGCACACTCACAAGCACATGCACACCCCTACTGCTATCCTGCGGCTCCCAGGAGTCCTGAAGGCAGGGCGGGACAGTGTACAGGCCTATGGCTTGGCTCCATCCCCCATATGCAGAGGCTGGACCTGGCTGGGAGCCTCCCCCGTTGGCAGCTGGCTGGGGCAACCATGTGTAGCCCGGGCTGCAGTAGTGACCTCAGTAGCAGGGCATGAAGCTGCTGGCAGCAACTGGAGATCCTGGCTCACCCTGCACAGGTGCCAAAGCCAAGGCTCTGGCCCCACCTCCCAGCCCACCCCTCTGCACCCCAGGTGATTGCTGCCCCAGGCAGGAGGAATGGTGCTCAGCTCAGCTTGCCATCCTCCCAGCCTCCAGCTGCTGCTTAGCAGGATTCAGGCTGAGTACTGTGAGCAGCAGCAGCCTCTACCTGTGCCTGCAGTATCTAAATCCAGGACTTCTACTTCAATTTACATCCACAGGCTGGGATGCTGGGATGGCCTGCAAAATCCAGGATTCTCGTGGCCAATCCAGGACATATAGTCACCCTATGCAGAGGGGCCCTAAAAGTGGATTTCTTTTATTCTGATGATAAACCATTTTCCTGTTGGTGGCCCATGATTCATAAAGATGGGCTATTATATGCAGTTAACAAAGAAATCATTGAGTTTTGAATCTCAAGGTGTGGGGATAACAAACCACAGAATTATGATGAATGCCCAAATCTTTGCAAATTCTGTTACTAATGAGTGTTTTGCCATGACTTCCATTGGGAGTAGAATTGTACCCTGAACCTGTGTAAGCTTATTGTGTGTTCTGGATTGGGCCAAACACATGGTGAAAAGATTCTAATGGCTTTGTTGGTTGATTTCTAAAAAGCCTGGTCTCTCAGTGGTAGTAAACAGAGTAATCAAGATGGGGATGACTAATCGTTGTTCAGATTAATCATTGTTTATGAGGTTAAGCAAATATATTCATAGTAAACTTGATTGCTGTCCAAAATATTAGTTTTATGGATCAAGCATGAATGAATATTGTAGTTGGACCAAGTATTACGGTAACTGGTAGATAATCCTAACATTACTTTGTCAAGGCATCCCTAGAGACCATAAATTAGACACAAACTAACCAAATGAAACTAAACTTTTTTCCATATGCATGCTTCATTTATTTAGATGACAGAAGATCATTTATTTGTAGATGAATGTGCAACCACTGCCCAAGCTCCAGCCCCACTCCCCTCCTCACCAGGGGGCCTCGATCTGCCCCTCCCCCCATGTCCCTTCCCTCTTCCATGCCATTTCCCTCCCACAGACTTACTAGCCAGATGCTGCTCTCCAAGCTGCCGGGCTGCACTCCTGGCCATGCATACATGTGGCATTTATCAGTGACTTTATCAGCCAAAAAGAGATGATTGCCAATTGATGTCAATTTTCTGAAAAAGTTACCCATCATATAAAGCTTTTAAGACATCTGTTATGTACCGTTTAAGGTATACTTTGTGCATAAATCCAGCCACCCTTATAGTAGTTCTCCTATAGTGTCCACTGAAATGCCAGTGATTAATTTGTACCAATATATAATACCTGGAAAAATCAAAATACTCAACTCACTGTGTACCAGGCTTAATGTCATTTTCTTTCCCACTCAGAAGAAATACCTGACAGAACTTGGCAGGATGTATTTAAGGCAGGGACATTGCTGAAGCATTTTGAGGGTTGTAGATTCAGATACTAGGTGCTAAGGTCAAATATAAACATATTGTACTTCTGTAGAACCTTTAGTGTGAAAGTTCAAAAAACTCTATTTTTATATAAATTGAGTTAGCTAGAAATAAATAGGCTCCAAATTTTAAAAATGTTTAAATTTAACTAATAATCCTACCTTCACCTTTTTTGGATAAAGCTGAATGGAACAGAAAGACTTTAAATTGCATTTTGAAGTCAGCAGACCTGTTCCATCAAGCCAGTGAGATAAATGCATGGTTAATGAGTTAGTGAAAAGTCTTGTTATTAAGACTTGCTACTTATCCTTCCATTCAATGGTAGTTTTATATTGTAAATTACTATTGGAACTTAAAAGATCAGACTTTATGAATTAAATGGCTAAGTTCAGCAAAAGAATTAAAACAGAGTTCTAGCTTACTTACATGGCATCTCATTTATATATGTCTGGCAAGCTATTGCTTCTAGATTTTCATTTATTTATTTATGTGTATGTATGGATCCTTATTAGGGGCTTGATTATAGTTTTATACTCATTTGGTTAGTTTTAAGGAAGTTATTATGGTTATTATGTTGCTGTTGCATTTGTGGCCGTGAGTTCGAAGATTGAAGTTTGGCCACTAGAGTGATGACATTTGTTGTGCTTTTGCACTTAGCAAGGAAGACGGTGAGCAGGTTGTCATCATCTTCCTGGCCCGGACATCATCAACTGGCTATCAAACCTCAACATACAACTTTAATTAACCCGCACCTTTTCTGCTGCTGCTTGCTTTAGTCATATGAAAGAAGAAGAACTAGGGCTATTTATCTGTGAAACTTCGTCTAGACATTATCATGCACAGTAAACTCTTTTAAAATATTACATATTATTAAAAAGGAAACCAACAGGGTTACAGTCTTCGCAGGGAAATTATAACTACTTGTCATGCCAAATCCTTGTAGGTAGGCAGGGAATTTTGCAAGCCATATTCAGGCTCTAAAAGTTCTTTCGTGTGCCCTTTCTCCCACTGCGAAAATAGGTTTTGTGAAGCAGGAAAATTATTTTTGAATGACTTTATCCAAAAAGGTGTTACTACTTAGATAGTGGGTCTTTAACTGCTAGAACCACTTGCAGGCAACAGTAAGAGATTAGTAATAGCCAGCAGTTCTAAATGTCAGCAGGGGGAAGCCATTTGTTGTTGTTCTGTGTATAGTCAGAGAGGCCTTTTTACACAGTGTTGAAACTTTCTGCATTTCAGCACGTCACGAACTGGTAGTGAAAGGTACTATTTTAGAATGTAAGTGCTTATTTCCAAACAACAAATAAGCTGCCAACCAGAGATAGTCACACTGGGAACCACAAGACAAGTTTAGCGATAAGGGCTCTTATCTCATATTTGAGATAACCTTAGAACTGCAGTGTGTAAAGTATATTCAGTGTTACGTAAAAGTTCTTAGCATGACTTGGGCAAAATATCTGTAAAGACAACATATATCTCAACACTAATTTCAGCTTCTCTGCAACCAATCAGGATGCATGGTAAACATAAGGGCACTTGGCAGCACATTCATCTAATTAGGGTCCAAGTAGAGAAATGCCATTGCACTGATTTCAGTAAGACAAGTCAGCTGAGTAGGTCAAAGGGGAAATCCAAAATCTCTCCCTGGAATCTGGGATGTTCATCTAATACACATTTTATATTTCCAAAAAAGAAAGCATGGACTCCAGTGGAAGCTTTTTGTAACTTCCATCAGTTGCCTCATCACTAATAGTATTTGGGTAGCAACTGTAGCTGCTTGGTTGCAGGCCTCATGAAAACAATATTTTAATGCAATTGACCAACTGAGATCCACTTTTACATTCCAATGGAAACTAGTGAAGTTGGTGGGAAGTGCTGTTTCCTCAGGTCTTTTTAGGTGCCTGTTTTTTCTTTTGATTATGTCCTATTGTAAGCTGCAAAGTGGTGCATCCCCTGGCCAGTTAGTAGTTTTGAGTAGAAGTTAAATAGTCAACATAGAACTGCATATGCTCTGTGACTTCAAGGGCCAGAAGGCTCCAGAGAAGATGAACTTCTCACCTATGATGAGGTAATGGCCAGTTTTGAGGTCTGAACATGCCCACATGGGTTTTGTGTTCTATAACCTCACTGGTGTCAAATGCCAAGATGGTAACTGTCACCTTCTCTGAGGTGAGCAGTGATGTGATTGGTATTTGGATGATTGATGGATGATTGACAGCACCTCTGTAAGGCTGATTGTTCCAGAGTGTGATGGACAGAGGTGGTGTGACTGAAGGTTATAAAAGGGACCAGATCCGAGGCATCTGAATCTCCTGTGGAATGAATGGATTCCTTACATGTGGGTGCTGGTGAGTGCAGCATGCAATTTCACCTAGTACATTTGGTGAGAGAGTGGCAGGAGACTGTAACTCCATGGAGGTGAGAGGGAGGGCCTGGAAGGCCAAACTCTTCTTTGCGTGCTTATGGATGTGTGTGCGGGGTGAGGGTCTGGGGGACCAATACCTCTGTAGTGTTAATTGTTGATTGAGTGCTTGCAGTGTGCCTGGTGAGTGCCTGGGTTATTGCTGCTGGGACTCAGTGCATCTGTGCGAGAGGTGCTGCTACAGCGATTGCTGGCAGCAAGCATATGAGAAGCTGTACATGCAATATATTACACACCTTATAGTGCCGCCTCTGGGATAGCATTGCATTGCTTTGGTTTATATTATTGTTGCTATTGAATAGTGCTGTTGGTATGGTTATTGATATTAGGGTTTGTTGGCTGGTTGTTGTTTACATTGTTGTTGTTTAGATAATATAACTATTGTTACCCCTTTATATCATGTCTGTTGTTTATTGTTAGTTAATTATATTTCACTAACTAGAGCTGGCCTGTCGGCTTACGGTTAGTGAGGGTTGAGTCTCCACCCCTTTCACAGTGGGATCCTTAATTGGGATTAACAACTCCATTTGCATAATTAACAATATCTTCCCCTTCAACACTATAAAGTTCCCTAAATTTGTAGTCATTTAGGGCAAGGCTTTGCTGTAGTGCTCACCCTAGTACCTGAACTGGTCTCTTGTGAAAAGAACAAGAGGAAAGAATACTCTCATGCAGCTAGTGAGCATCTGTGGAGCCATTCTAGAGGCTGTGCTGAATTAGACCCCAGTGCTATTTTCATGGACAGAGGATATGCTCAATGGCAGCTCCTCTAACTAGGGGTGCACTGATAAAAATGTTTTGGACTGATACCAATGGCTGATTATTGACCAGCCATATGGACTGATACCAGTTTGACTGCTGATATGCAGCCTGGCAGCTTGGAAAGTAGTGTAAAACTGTTGTGGGGAAGGGACAAGGTGGAGGGATGGGGAAGGGGGTGGCAGATCAAAGCCTCTGCAGTGAGGGAGGGAGTGGGGCTGGGGCAGGGACAGCATTGCAAATCTGGAGAGGGGCGGGGGGTGGGATGGAGCTATGGCTCATCCAGGGAGAGCAGGGAGAGGATCCTGCCACTGCGTGCATCCCTGGGGGAGTCATAGGGGATATGTGCTCCCTGGATCTGTCTGCGGGGTGAGGGCAGGCTGCTGTTGCGGGCTTGGTGCCAGAAACTGTCAGTTTCTTCCTCTTGGGGAGGGGTGGGGGCTGGGTTTGGGCTGCACTCAGGCCAGGTGGGGTGGGGCTGGCAGCAGCAGTGCTGTGAGGGGGGCGCTACAGTCACCCCAAATTCACTGTAGCTCTGCTCCTACCCGCCGCTGCTTCCCGCCCCTCTCCTACCCACCCTGAGTGCAGCTTGGGCCCAGCCCCACTGCCAGGAAGAGGCTGGTGCAGCCCCCAGCCCTAAGTATGAAGTAGCAGCCCACCTTTGCTCTGGACACAGATCTGGGGGGGCACATGCCCCCAGTGTCTCCTCTGGGGGTGCGTGCAGCAGCGGGAGTGGCCCCCCCCTCCTGGCCTCCCACACTTCCTGGATGAGCTGTGGCTTTGTCTTGTTCCCCACCCTGCCCTGGCCTGGCTGTGCATCCCTTCCTGAGTCCCAGCCCCACTCCCTCCCTCACCAGGGGACCTCAATCTGCCCCCCCACACCCCTTCCCTCCCCCATGCTCCTTCCCCCCACAGACTTACTGGCCAGATGCTGCTCTCCAAGCTGCTGGGCTGCACTCCTAGCCATGCATGCATATGGCATTTATCAGTGACATTATCGGGCATGTCAGCCAAAAAAAGCTGATTGCCAAAAATGTCAATTTTCTCTTTATTGGTGCCAATACAATATGGACCAATATATCGGTGCACTTCTATCTCTAACTAGCCCTCCTCCACCTTTGCTTCACTTGCACCCTACCATTCAGGGATTCCCTGATTTAATTAGGGGCCCCAAATAAATTATGCGACCGTGCACTTCTTCGTCATCGTGTCTCCAATCCAACCTTTCTATATGGTCTGCTCCTAGTATTCTGCACAGGCCACTGCTTCTGGTGTTTGTCTTGTGTGGTACATTGTGATGCTACAGGGCTTCTTAGGAGATGATCCATGGTTTGCTTCTCTTGACAAACACATTGGGCATTTGTGCAGAGGCCCCATGATTTCAAGAGAAAGTTGCATCTGCTGTGACCCCTTCTCAATCTGTTCAGGCTCTGCCATGTATGCCATCTGTAGTTGGAGATGGATGCAAACTCCTCACTGAGGGTAATTCTTTGCTGGCTCCATTCAGCAGTTTTGTAGCTTAGTTTCTCCCATTCTTTTTGCAAGAGGGCAGTTCTGGCTGATTCTGGTGATGTGGTCAATCTTGCACTGAGAAACTGCACTGCCTCCATTGCCATAAGATCTTTAACTGCTTTGCTGGTAAAGGATCTAATGTAGTTCTGAATGGCTGTGTGGTTGTTTCTACCAGCATGGTGGTAGTGAGGCGGTACATAGGTTTACTGGTATGTGTCTGTGGTAGACTCTCAGCTTACTCATGATTTCACCACTGTAATGAAATCATGGAATAGTGCAGAATGATCAACTTGAGCCAGGCATTTATATGAACTAAGCCATGCCTCAGAAGATTTTTCAACAGAGACTGCTATTGATTGAAATCAGCTTGTTAAAGGAATGTTTCTTTGTTCCTAGAAATGTAACTATTAGGGGGAAATTTCACACGTGCCCATGACTTAGCATGGACAGGGCTTGGTCCTAAGTTAGTAACAGTTTTTGCATAAGCATTAAAGGCTATATCATATTTCTGCCATTGGTTTATATTTTCACTTTATTCTTTTGGAAACTGCCTACTCTCAACTGGGATACATGGCACCTGCTTTTAATTCTAGAAAGACCTAAGATCATACTCTAATGGAGACAGATTTTACACGTGATCAGACCAGAGGTCAGCCTGGTCTAGCTCCCTGCCTTTGATGTTGGCCAAGGAAACTTGAAAAAAGCAGCCATGTACCTATAGGAGTTTTTTTATAAATCTGATTAGTTAGAAGTTATTATCAACAAAGAAATGCAGCATCACCTCAAATGTGCAAATGCAGCCTCCAGATGCCTGAGGAAACAGATGTTCCAAGATTGTGATGTCAGATCTAAAACCAAGCTCATGATTTATCAAGCAGTTGTGACCCCCACTTTACTGTATGGAGCTGAAATGTGAACAATTTAGAGGAGACACCTCAAGTCACTAGAGAAAAACCATCAACATTACCTGGGAAAGATCCTTCTAATCCAGTGGGAGGCAGATGCACCAATGTTAGTGTCCTCTTGCATGCAAACATCACAAGCATTGGGGCAATGATAGTCCACCATCAACCCCATTGGGCTGGCCACATCATCCAGATATCCAACTCCAGACTCTTGAAGCAAGTTTTATTTTCCCAGCTCAGTCAAGGCATACACTCAAGAGGAGGGCAGAGAAAGCACTTCAAGGAGGTCTTCAAGGCCAACTTTGAAAAATGAAACATCAACATCAACTTGTGAGAGACTATTGCCCAGGACCACCCCAAATGGAGGAAGAGTCTTCTGCAAGGATTTTAGTACTCTGAAACCTTAGACAACAACAGGATATGGAAAAACAGAAGCAGAAGAGACAGTATGTTGCGGACTGAATCAAGAAGTTGGTGTCTCCCACCCTGCACCCAAACACGTGTCTGAGTCGCAGCAGAGTCTGTTGATCTTGGACCAGCTTCATCAGCTATCTTTGGACCCAGAGATAAGACATTCATGGAAGACAGTCATCCTTGACTGCAAGGTATTGCCAAAGAAAGAGGAGGAAGCTGATGTTTTAGTCCTGAGTGAAAAGTAATAGGTAGCATGCAATAGGGCTTGAAACTGAAAACAAGTAAGCTGATGTTTGGTGTGATAGCAAAAGGGGGGTCACGTTGTCAAAGTAATGGCTAGGAAAATGACTTTTGCAGCAAATTTCTTAAATTAATTGATTTAATATTTGACTTATATTAAGGTCTATGCTTACTATGACTAATCTAAAAAGAAATTGGCAGCAAAAATCCTAATTGAAGATTAAAGTTTTAAACAAATAAGGGCACTAGAATGAGAAAATCCTGGTTAAGCATCTTGATGTAATAAGCTGGGTTTTGACAACTATAGCCTCTTTTTTACATACAGAGAATATATTTTCTTCTTTTCACTTGTTCAATTTAGTTTAGTTCAATTACTAGTTCATTTAGAATTGAGAAGCTGATTGGGAGCTGAAAAAGTGATAGAGCTTATTTTTCTTTCCCAATTAAGAAGAAAAACTAGGAATTAACCACTGAGATCTACTAAAAATTTGAAGAACATAGTAATCAGAAACCAGCAGTTCAATTCACCAACTATAAATAATGTTTCCTTTGTTTAGTAAAGCATTTTGTTTTAAATGCAGGACCTGTTATGATATGTTTGTATGTATCAGCACTTTTAATATTATTTAGCTAACATAAAGCAGTTTACAAAGCTGATTTTCTGTGTTTAATTGAATTGCATTTGTTATCCAAAAGCAGTTTGACACAAATAACAAATATAAGCATTAAGCATCTAGTACATTATAAATTGTTTACATTTTCTATTGTCTTACAAAATAGATTTTTAAGTCAAGAATCTAAATATTTAAGCTATATAATTGCTTAAATGTGTGTGTAGTGTTGGCTCCTGCATAGGAAAAAGAAAAACCTCATTTATTGTAAAGTATACATGCAGTTACAAATGAGCATTCCTTTATGGTTGCTGTAGTGGGTTAATTTAAAACAAAATGATTTAATTTGCTGACTTTGTGATCCTTAAATTATCAAACAGAATTTCTTCATTTAATTAATGTATTCTTAATGATCTTTTGCATCTGTACATTTAACTACTTTCCTAGAGAAAAGTTAATTCTAATTGTTTGGTAAAAGTTGTTAAAACATTGATTTGCAGCTACACATAGCCTTTCCATTGCATTCAATATTTCTTTTACTAAACAGGACAGTATGTTTTATTTATATATCAGAAAATGATGAGATGCATTTTTTTCTTTTCTAGACAATTAATTTTTGTTCTTGTGACTTGTATCAGGCTGTTTTGGATGGAAACTGGAATTGACTTAAATTTATTATTTATTTATTTGATGTATATTCTGCACTTCCCAATAACAGCTCACAGTGTTTTACAATAAGAGGGAAGAATAACTTATAAAACAGGAGAATGAACAAAGTAATTTAGAAGGGAACTAGAATACTAACATAAAACAGAACCCCAGTAAACAATCCCAGCCTTGCTTTGTTTGCTAAACACCTGTCAAAATAGGAACATCTTACAGCACTCCTAAAAGATGCCTAGGCTCATCCTTTGGCAGGCCCCAAGGGAAAGAGTTCCAGAGCTGAGGAGGAACTTCTGTGACCAACCTCCAATATACTTTCATTAAGCGGACTTGGTGCATTGATGGTACTTGCAGGAGGTTGCTCTTCTCTGAACTTTGGGATCATGATGGGGTGTAAGAGAGATGGTTCTCCCTTAGGCACGTTAAGGCTCAGATTTTTTAGGGCCTTATAGGTTAATAGAAGCACCTTGAATTTCAACCAGAAAGCTATTGGGAGCCAGTGCAGACTCTGGAGCACTGAAATTATGTAGTCTTGGTGACTCATGCTTGTTATAAGGTGGGCTGCTGTATTCTGCATTGGCTACAGCTTCTGAATGGTCTTCCAGGGTAGTGTTACACAAAACACATTGCAATAGTTTAGCTTTGAGGCCATGAAGGTATGGATGATGGTGGCTAGATGCAAATATGAATGCAAGGTTGTGGCAGGCCCCCACCAGACTTGCCTAATACCTACAGCACAGGTGGATGGGCCACATGCAGCACAGCTGCTGCCATACAGGCAAACGAACCAGGCCTGGATTGTGGCATAGCACAGTGGTCATGCCATAAAAGACTGCCCATGAGCCAGGGCCAGTGTGGAAGACACTGGGCACCCAAGCTGGGAATGGACGCCTCCTGTGACAACAGAGGCTTGCTGTCACTAATGCTGCCACTGCTGCTGCCATTATCATTGACGCTGCTGCTGCTGCCAGCATGGACACCTGTGCTGCCACCACTGCAGCCTTCATCACCAACGTGGACGCTGTTGCTGTGGCCATTGCCATGGATGCCACGACAGGCCTGTAAGTTGGGAGAGCTGGCCAAGGCAAGCTGCTGACTGGGTACTGCCCCAGTGCGGCATGAAGAATCCAGACCAGGTGTCTCTTACCCAGCCAAAGCCCACATGGGTGCAGACCGGTCCTCGCAGGGAAGAGCCAACTGAGGCTCAGTGGCAGGGCTCAGTGGGGAAAGACCTTGCTGTGGGTGCATTGCAGCACCCCAGTACCCCCATATTTAGAGCCTGCACAAGAAGTGCACTAGCAGAGAGCTTCTGAGAAGGAGGGGTGCCAAAGGAGGGAGAAGAAGGAAGGGAGCTGGAAAACTCCCCAAAACTCTGACCTTCAGGAGGGAACACCTCAGTGAGGGGACACGGAACCCTGCCCCACCCAAGCTGAGGGACCTTTAGTTATTCTTTTTTGTTTGTGTTAGCCTTTTCATTTCAACTACAGTACCGCATGGCCAGAGGCCGCAGGAAGGACATTGTGCAGCTGCACCGCAACTGACCATGAGAAATGCTCAGAGGTAGCCTGTGATCTATCAGAACACCTGAGAGGAAAGAGGTGAGGTGTAGGGAAGGTGGAGCCCCATAGAAGATGCCAGAGGGGAGCCCGAGCCTGCAGGAAGACCTTTTATCATCAAGGGAACCAAATACGTGTCCCATAAGTCATAGCAGGTGACTCAGCTTCGACAATCCAGCTCCCACGTGGTAGCATGGAGGTCTTCCACAAAGGGCAACAGCCGTCTCAGCAGATGGATTTGGTGTTAGTGATGAGGTGTCTCTTTCACCATCTGAAGATTTAGTAGTAGCAGAGGATCCAGGAGTACTCCAAGCCTGTGAATCTGAGTGAAAACGGAAAGCTGAGCTCCATCAGCGTTGTATTTCAGTTCCCCCACCCTGACCACCATCACCTTTCTTACCTGGATTTGGCTTTAATTGGTTCATCCACATCCATTCCCAAACTGCAGCCAGGCACTGGGAAAGAACTGAGACTACGGACCTTGGGTCAGATGAAATAGAGGTAGAGCTGGGTGTCATCAGCATACTGATGGCACCTCACGCCAAATCTTCACACAGTCTTATCCAGCAACCTCATATACACATTGAACAGGAGCAGCAACAAGATGGAAACCTGTGGAACCCCATAGGAATGGTTGTGAGGGAATGGCAAGCACCTGGCTATCACCACCTTCTGGGATCTCACCTCTAGGAAAGAGTGAAACCAATTTAGAGCAGGCCCACAAATGCTCACCATGTCATATGAAGTACATTGAAGCAGCATCTTTTTTTGAATAAAGTTTCCCTAAATTTGCTGTTTACATAAGAAGAAAATGTTTAGTAAAACAGGGTCAAATGCAAAGTAGATATACTTCATTTAACAGGGGAAGTATTAACTCTAGTTAATTGACGTGACTGTTTCTGCTCATGGTACTAGATTTCATACTCTCCCACTGCATTTTTATTCATAAATTAGAAAAGGAAAGCAAGTTTCCTGTTTTTTCCTGTTCCCAGTTGATTTTTCAACTATGAATGAATGGGTTCAAATGAAGAAAATACTCTCTCCACTCTTGGGGAAGAGGCTATCCACCATCAAAAGTTGTCCTAGGACTTCAGCCAACCCTTAGTCCATGTGCTTAGCCAGTGACTTCCACCAGTTCAGTGATTTTAGTGTCTCTAAAACTTCAGCGTCAAACATGTATTGCTTGAATGGGTCACCTCTAGCCTGGAAATATATAATGGTTGGTGTGGTGTGAGAGATGGATAATTATTAGACACCCACATCAGAACAGCATCTTCCTCTTCAGCAGTTTGGCATTTAATTTAATACTTTGTGTTGAAAATTAGCCATTAGAAAATAAGGTGAGGGCTAAGAGCTTTATCCATCTATATCTTTTGGTGTTGGATATTTCTGCATTGTTTTTTGAACTTCTTTCCAGATGTCAGTAACATCAACAGCTTTTTGCAATTTATCCAAAGGAATGGAATTAGGTTTCAGCATATTCAGTATATCTTATTCTTTTTAGTCTACTGTTGATGCCTTTGGCTGAAATATTTCCATTATATTGGTATGATTTGCTTCACAAATTGCCATCAGAATAAGATAACTTTTAATACATGGGTCAAAACAGTCAATTAAGTATCTCTTGGGAAAAGAGTTGGTTATGATTTTTTTTCTTCCTTCTTCAGTAAATATAATCAAAGGGAATAATTTCAACAATTTATTCTTTATAACAAACTCTGGTTGAAAGGTGCATCAATTGACACTGGAACTATGTGTTTATAAATTTCAGGTTTACTTTATTAGCCTGTTATTGATTTTTACCCCCATCCCAACATGCAATTTTGCTACATTTGCAGGATTGTCTATGACCAAACTATGCAAGTGACACTTCTCCTACTCTTTTTAAATATTGTAAATTTCCCAGTGTATCGGGTAGACAGCCCTACCTTCTGTTCTTATAAAAGGATATATTACTGGTTCACAGTGTCCATTATTCCATCCATCAAAAGTAGAATTAACACTTTTTCCCCTTCAACTTCTTCATGTGTTCAATTTCCGGTTCATACTCGGCATCTAGCAACCTTACACCAGTGTCTGCTTGGGGGGGGGGGTATGGAGAAGAGGGGAGGGGGAAGTTGTGTGGAGTGTAGTCTGGGTTTAATAAGGAAATGAAATGTTTGTTTTAAACAATTAATTGCAGGTTATGAACAGTGTGATCTTTTTCACCTATGGGATCTTGCTGGTATGTAGTCTTGATTAGAGAGTCAGTGATGCATTATTGTTGTTATTGCAATTGATGATGATAATAATCAGTATTTTAATAAGTTGGACTATTTTGATCCACATCACTAGCACTGTAAATACTACAGGTCATACAATAAATTAAGTCTGTGAGCAGTACAGATAATGGTCATTTATAATCTCTAATTTCTAATCTGGATCTGGTTTTATTCATTGTGTAAATTGTGCATGACAGATGAACCAGGATTTACTTTTAGGTCTGTCAAGTGATTAAAAAATTTGATCGCAAATAGTTGTGTGATTTAAAAAAAAATATTCACAATTAATCACGATTTTAATTGCACAGCTAAAAACTCAAAATTATGCGCCGAAAAACTCAAAGTTATGCAAAATGATGCAGGCTCTTTGTATAGTTGGGGGGTGGGTGTAAGGTTTGTATGTGTGTGTGGGGATTTGTCAAGGTGTGGGTAGCTGTGGGTGTGTGTATGAGGCTCAGAGCCTGGGGAGGGGTGGTCTCTGCATGCCCTGGGAGGATGCAGGGTACCGTGGGTCAGAAGTGAAGGCAGCAGCAGGGCTGGGGGAGCTATGGCTTGGGAGTGAGTGGCAGGGGCAGGGCATGGGCATACCACCTTTCCCACCCTCCAATTATATTACCACCCCACCCCACACACTCACATAGGTGTCCTCTTTTTTGAAGCTAGAAATATGGTAGCCCTACAGAAATGCAGTCTGGCAGTGTGTAATGCAGCACCCAACAGGTAAGTCTGTGGAGGGGAAGGAGAAGGGAGAGAGGAAAGAGATAAGGGGGGCCAGATTGAGTCCCCCACAGTGAGGGAGGGAGTGGGGCAAGGGCAGAGGCTAGGGTGAGTGAGGCCACAGAGCCGTGGTGAGTCATGGGATGGAGCAGTGGGTGGCTCGTCCAAGGGTGTGTGGAGGGTGTGCACCTGCATCACTGTGCGCCCCCCTGGGGGAGGCATAGGGGGCATATGCCCCCCAGATTTGTGCATGCAGCAGGGGTGGGCTTCTTGCTGCAGGCTGGGGCTCTCCATCTTGCTGCCTTTGCCCTGGGAGCTGCACGTTGGTCGTGCCATGCATTCCCTGCCCACCCAGTGGTGGGAGGTACAACATGGTATTGTGTGGCTCCTGGGCCAAGGGCAGCAGGTTGTAGAGCCCCAGCCTGCCTCCACCTGTAACAGGGATAACTAGCTGGAGCCTTTCTGTCGGTGGCACTGCCTTCCTGTCTTGGGCTAACCGCCTGCTTACTCTCCTACCATGCCTTGATCTTAATTGATTGAGTGATGTAATTAGCGGGAGGCTGCCCACTTTATATGCCTGGTGTCAGGGGGCGCTATCTGTGGCTCCTTTTTCTTCCCCTACACCGCAACCTAAGCCTCGCAGATGGTACTTGATATGGTTTGCCCTATGCCTTGGCCCTCTTCTTTACTTCTGCCCTCCCCTCACTGCCCCCTCCCGCTCCGGGGCTCCTCACTGCCCCCTCCCGCTCCGGGGATCCTCACTGCCCCCCCCCCGCTCCGGGGATCCTCACTGCCCCCTGGCTCCGGGGCTGGGGCCAGTGCGCCCCAAACAATGCTGCACCCTCTCTGGTGCCAGGAAACCCCACGCTACCGTGGCGTCCCTATGAGGCCTCCTCCACCCCTAATAGCTTCACCCGGTCCTCCAGTAAAATAGTAAGCACAAAACACAAAGCCCCTGGGCTATAATGTAAACTAAACTGTCCAGTCAAAAACCATGTTCTGTCCCTACCGGGAAAATACTCCAACTCAGCCGCAACCAGGGGATGCTCCTGCAGTCTATCTTCCCCTTTCTCTCCTCACTGGCTGAGCTCCCCCCTCCCTGGCCGCCGGAGGGGAACTGCCCTCCTGGCTTTATGCTTGGGCTTAAGAAGGGGCCAAGCCCTGCCCCTTCCTGTCAGCTGATCCCTTTGGTTCTCGTAGCAACCAACACCTGTGCTGCCCTGGTGACTGGCAGTTGACCCTCCCCCTTCTCACCACTATGGGTCTCTCCTGAGCCATTTCTGCTTTTAGGCGCAGGGCACCTGAGTGCTCTGTGACACACCTCCCTCCCTTTTTAACTCCCGACTCACCGAGCTGTGTCTTCATTCGCACCTGTTACTCCATCCGTCTGGGGCTCTCCTCTCAGCCCTTTCCCTGGCACCCGGTAATTCAAGCTCAGGAGGTGGAGGTTTTCAGGCACCTCCTACTCGCCTTTTACCCGAGGCGCACTGTGTGGGATTTGTTGGTAGTCCCCCCACACTAGCCAACCTTGGTAGGGTGCCTTT
>NW_017729033.1:68134771-68135026 GCF_001723915.1 Gavialis gangeticus | reverse complement strand
CCTGGGAGCTGCACGTTGGTCGTGCCATGCATTCCCTGCCCACCCAGTGGTGGGAGGTACAACATGGTATTGTGTGTCTCCTGGGCCAAGGGCAGCAGGTTGTAGAGCCCCAGCCTGCCTCCACCTGTAACAGGGATAACTAGCTGGAGCCTTTCTGTCGGTGGCACTGCCTTCCTGTCTTGGGCTAACCGCCTGCTTACTCTCCTACCATGCCTTGATCTTAATTGATTGAGTGATGTAATTAGCGGGAGGCTG
>NW_017729033.1:68122895-68129771 GCF_001723915.1 Gavialis gangeticus | reverse complement strand
CTTTTTAACTCCCGACTCACCGAGCTGTGTCTTCATTCGCACCTGTTACTCCATCCGTCTGGGGCTCTCCTCTCAGCCCTTTCCCTGGCACCCGGTAATTCAAGCTCAGGAGGTGGAGGTTTTCAGGCACCTCCTACTCGCCTTTTACCCGAGGCGCACTGTGTGGGATTTGTTGGTAGTCCCCCCACACTAGCCAACCTTGGTAGGGTGCCTTTAGGCCTATTTTCTTTTTTACTTTCTCCATGTTTGGGTAGATGGTACTGGTCATGGTGTTCCTTCCTGACGGAGGCAGCGGGTGCCTCACTACAGTCGTTGGGGATCCGCCTCCCTGTCACCCCGTTATTTTTCTTCCTTACCCAGTAGCCTCCCGGCCCCCCGGCCTCACTTCTTCCTTGTATTGTCTCGAGAGGAAGTCGGTGTTTATGTTTTGGGTTCCAGGATGGTGTTTTACATTGAAACAATACAGCTGCAGACTAAGGGCCCATCTCATCAGCCTTGTGTTATCCGTCTTCATGCTCTGCAGGCAGCGCAGGGGCGTGTGGTCGGTGACCAAGGTGAACCACCACCCTAACAAGTAATATTGCAGTGTCTCAATAGCCCACTTTATCGCCAGACACTCTTTCTCCACTGTGGCATAACTTTGTTCCGGTGGGTGTAATTTCCTACTTATGTAGGCTATAGGGTGCTCTTCTTCTCCTTCTTGCTGTACCAACACAGCTCCGATAGCCACATCCAATGCATCAGTGTGCACCAAGAAGGGTTTATTGAAATCTGGAGTATACAAAAGTGGTTGTAGGCACAGTGCCTCCTTCACGGCTCGAAATGCCTCTTCTGCTTCTGATGTCCGTTTCACTTTGGTTGGAGCTCCTGCTTTTATACTACTACATCTGCGAAGTGGGGTATAAACTTCCTATAATAACCAGCCAGTCCCAGGAAAGCCCTCACTTGCTTTTTAGTACAGGGTGCTCAATATTTCCACACCGCCTCCATCTTGCTCAGCAAAGGTCTCACTTTTCTGCTTCCTACTAGGAACCCCAGATATAGCGTTTCTTTTTCCCCACCGTACATTTCTTTGGGTTGGCTGTCAGCCTGGCCCTTCTTAAATCTTGCAGTACCGCCCTCAGTGCGGTGAGGTGCTCAGCCCAACCCTCTGTGTATATCACGATGTCGTCAATGTATGCCACGGCCTAACCCCCATGGGGAGCCAAAACTTTGTCCATTAATCGCTGGAATCTGGCCGCAGCTCTGTGCAATCCAAATGGCGTCCATCAGAATTGAAAAAGACCCCATGGAGTGGCAAACTCTTTTTTCCTGGTCTTTGAGTGCCACGGGGACCTGCCAGTATCCTTTGGTCAAGTCGAACGTGGAGATGTAGTTAGCTTGCTCGATGCTCTCCACCAGTTCGTCTACTTGGGGCATCGGATAGGTATCAAACTTAGCCATTGCATTTACTTTTCAGTAGTCAACACAGAGGTGGATTTTTCCATCAGGCTTAGGTACCGCCACGATGGGACTCCGCCAATCGCTGCGAGATTCACAGATAATACCCTTCTCCAGCATCATTGTAATCTCCGCTCTTATTGGGTCTTGGAGGCGCTAAGGAATCTGTCTCCAATGCTCGCGTACTGCCAGGCCCGGAGGGGTTTTTATCCGGTGTACCATGCCTTGGGCTTCCTCAGGGGTTCCCTGGAACATGTCTTCATACTCCTTGACCAACTTGGCAGCCTGTCTTCTCTGGTCTTCTGACAGTCACATGGCCGGTTCTATGTCCCCCGGCCCACTTTCCTCCGTTAACGTCAGTCCCAATTCCAACTCTTCAGGGTGAAGGGCTAAATACATACACTCGTGGTGTTCCCACCTCATCAACATATTGACATGGTATACTTGCCTCTTTTTCTTCTTATTGGTCTGGTATACTTCGTAATCCATGGGCCCCACTTGGCGTACTACCTTGTAGGGTCCCTGCCACCGGGCAAGTAACTTGCTCTCGCTGTCTGGCAGCAGAACCAACATCAAATCTCCTTTCCTGGGCACCTCTGTTGTAATGCTGCGCTTGTCGTTGCTGGGCTTCTTGGAGATTTCCCATGACCACGTTCTGGGCTGCTTCAAGGCATTCCTGCAGTTGTATCACATATTGGAGGACGTTCTGGTCTCTTTGCCGCTGTTCCTCCCAACCCTCCTTAACTAGGTCCAGAATCCCCCTTGGTTGCTGGCCGTATAACAACTCAAACGGTGAGAACCGAATCGAGGCCTGAGGTGCTTCTCTTACCGCAAATAACAGAGGGGGTATCATTTTGTCCCAATTCTGCGGGCTCTCAACCACAAACTTTTTCAGCATTTGCTTCAGTGTCTGATTGAAACGTTCCACGATCCCATCCATTTGTGGATGATATATGGCTGTCTTCAGATGTTTGATCCCCAAGGCTTTACTCACTCCTTCGAACACGCGGGATGTAAAGTTCGTCTCTTGATTGGTCAGTATTTCCTTCGGAAGCCCTACTCGGGAGCAGATCTTCAATAGCTCATTTGCCACCTTCGGCGCAGACACTGTCCGCATTGGTACTGCTTCCGGGTACCTAGTCGCATAGTCTAGTAGCACTAATATATATTGGTTGCCTGTGCTACTCCGGGGAAGTGGCCCCACGATGTCCACTGCTACCCTCTCAAAGGGGACCTCTACCAGAGGCATTGGAATCAAAGGAGCCTTTGGGGGCGGCCTGGGGTTCACTTTTTGGCAGTTAGGACATGAAGCACAATATCGTGCGACTTCCCGCACCAGTCCTGGCCAAAAAAACCTTGCCCAGATGCGTGCCTCTGTTTTGTCCTGGCCCAAATGCCCGCCCATGGGGAGTTCATGAGCCACTTTCAATAAGGCCCGTTGGTATCGCCGTGGAACCAACAGCTGAGCAACCTCCCTTCCTTCTGGTTTCCCTCGCTCAATCCAGTATAAGAGGCCGTCTCTTACCTCGAACCTTGGAGTTGTTTTCATTAGTTCTGGTTGCAATACCTCATCTTTCCGGGCGAGGTGTTCCTGCAGCGCCCACTGAAAATCTGACTCTCGACTCTGTTCTAGTTGAAAGTGCTCATCTTCCCACAAATGGGCGACATCTACTCTTTGTTCTGCTCTCTCCTTGTGAGGAGACTGCTCAGTTTCACCCACGAAACCCTCCGTGGTCTCTTTGCACCTCACATTAGCTACTACTTCTAGCAACTCGGGCCAGTCGCAGCCCAGTACTACTGGGTAGGTTAAATGGTCTGAGACCCCCACTAACATTGGGCGGGTCTTGTTGCCTAGTTCCAGAGTGACCCTCTCCCTGTTGAAAATGAGGGCATCCCTGCACCAGCACTGCATCCTCATGCGGTCCCCTCTTCCCCTCTCCCTTGTTGGTAATACGTCGCTCCGCACCACCGTCTGCTTGGAGCCTGAGTCCAGTATAGCTGTGACTCTTTTCCCCTCTACTACTACTTCTGTCAACAAGGGGGGGGGGCTCATCCCCCACCTTGGGGGCGACTCGCGCTCCGTAGCCGCACAGTCCTACCTGCACCGTTGACTAGGATTGCGTGCTTTCGATCACGGTGGATAACAGGGCCTGTTGCCTTATGGCTTGGTCCAGTAGGTCTTGCACCTTTTGATGTAATTGCTCCACTGCTTGCTCCTTCCTCTGCACGGGCCCAAGGGCTCTCTTCTTTACATGGGCGAACCAGCGTCTTATGGTGCATGCTGCTGTATACAGCTTTCCCGGCCAATGCACCATTGTAACAGGGATAACTCGCTGGAGCCTTCCAGTCGGTGGCTCCGCCTTCCTGTCTTGGGCTACCCGCCTGCTTACTTGCCTGCCATGCCTTGATCTTAATTGATTGAGTGATGTAATTAGCGGGAGGCTGCCCACTTTATATGCCCGATGTCAGGAGGCGCTATCTGCGGCTCCTTTTTTCCTCCCCTACACTGCAAACTGAGTCTCGCAGATGGTACTTGACATGGTTTGCCCTATGCCTTGGCCCTCTTCTTTACTTCTGGGCCCCCCCCACTGCCCCCTCTCCCTCCAGGGCTCCTCACTGCCCCCTCTCCCTCCGGGGCTCCTCACTGCCCCCTCTCCCTCCAGGGCTCCTCACTGCCCCCTCTCCCTCCGGGGCTCCTCGCTGCCCCCTAGCTCTGGGCTCCGCGCTGCCCCCTGGCTCTGGGGCTGGGGCCAGTGTGCCCCAAACAATGCTGCACCCTCTCTGGCACCAGGAAACCCCACGCTACCGTGGCGTTCCTATGAGGCCTCCTCCACCCCTAATAGCCTCACCCGGTCCTCCAGTAAAATAGTAAACACAAAACACAAAGCCCCTGGGCTATAACGTAAACTAAACCGTTCAGTCAAAAACCATGTTCTGTCCCTACTGGGAAAATACTCCAACTCAGCCGCAACCAGGGGATGCTCCTGCAGTCTATCTTCCCCTTTCTCTCCGCACTGGCTGAGCTCCCCCCTCCTTGGCCGCCGGAGGGGAACTGCCCTGTGGCTTTATGCTTGGGCTTAAGAAGGGGCCAAGCCCTGCCCCTTCCTGTCAGCTGATCCCCTTGGTTCCCGTAGCAACCAGCATCTGTGCTGCCCTGGTGACTGGCAGTTGACCCTCCCCCTTCTCACCACTATGGGTCTCTCCTGAGCCATTTCTGCTTTTAGGCACAGGGCACCCAAGTGCTCTGTGACAACCCCATGCACAAATCTGGGGGGCATGTGCCCCCCATGCCTCCCTGGGGATGTGCACAGTGGTGGGGAACCACACCCCCCCTGCACTCCAGCCCACAACCTGCCCTTACCCCAGGGCCCCATTCACCCCAGCCCCTCCACTTGCTCCTGCCCCACTCCCTCCCTTACCCTCCCTTCCCTCTCCCCATGCCCCTTTGTCTCCACAGACTTACCTGCTGGGCACTGTTATACATGCTGCTGGGCTGCATTCCTGGCTGTATGCAGGCTGTGGCTGCTCGTGTGCCTGAGTCTGTGTGTGCCCCCTTCATCCCCCCTGCCCTGCTTTCCTGCTGCAGCAGCTCAGAGTCTGCACCCAGGCTGCCCTGTGGTCCTCTGTATTGACACTGCTGCCCCCCGGGTGGCTTGGAGGTGATGGTGACAGTGGCAGAGCAGAGCCTGGGCATGGACTTCAAAACTACATGCATGACTAACATGTTAAAAAATTAGCGCAAGAACCAATTAACCATTTTTAAAATTTTATTGGCACTTTTTTTTTTCAATGAGCTGTAGATGTTGTTACTTCACTAATCACCTCCTTTTCTGGATCATTGATAAATATAATGATAGATATTTTCTGTTTATTTTACAATTCCTACTAGGCCATTATTTTATTATTTAAAATTTTTTCTTTCTGTGATTTGCATATTAAATGTTTAAAGGATGGAGGCCAAATGGCAATAGTTCTATACATATATACATTTAACATAAAATAGGGATACATATTTATATTTATATTCGTCTGTATACCTATTGTGAGAGAAAAAAAGACTGGTGCACCTTCTTTAAACTGTTTATTTAATAGGTAATTTCTACACCCAAGTTCAAAGACTACTTAACTTCATGGCCTTGTTCCTCATATGTATCATATTTTAGCTATTCGGCATGGACAAGACTGAACTTAGTTAGAAACTCCTTGAACTTGGATTTAAATGGAGTTTCGAAGCCTGGGTAAATAGACCCTTCAATAAATAATTAAAACTATAGATAACTTGCCTTTTATCCTGTACTGCCATGTTGAATATGACCTTATTATAAATGTTTGTTTATTTTTAATTTAAAAAAGGAAAAAAGTAGAAATTTATTCATACCCTGATAAAAAAATAATTCTTGGTGTCTTCGTTCTTTCCTTCTTTCCTCTAGTCAAGGACTCCTGCCCTGCAGATCATTTTGTGAGGCAGCAAAAGAAGGTTGTGAACCAGTCTTGGGGATGGTGAATGCTTCTTGGCCAGAATTCCTCAAATGCTCCCAGTTCCAAAACAAAACTGAAAATGACAACACTACGAGGGTCTGCTTCTCACCGCAGCAAGAGAAAGGAAAGCAATGTATGTGTCCCTATTTAACCACCAGACTGTTTTAGATTTTGTGTAATATTTTTTATTCTGTAGGCTAAATTTATCCAAGATATCCATGGAGTGAACTTACACATATTGGGTGGACTGGACTAAGACCTACTACTAATGCTGGTTGATACTTTCCATTATCAGAAATTTTATTTATAAGAAAAATGATTACTAACTTTTTAAATTTTTGGACTGAAGCTTTCCATGCCAGATGCCACCTAAGCCTGAATATATATGAGGCAAAGATACTTGCCTCATTTAAAAAGAAGCTGTTTGATCTTTACTTTGAAAAGATCTAGTGGCCCCAGGCTTTTGAGCAGGAACTTGAGATTGAGCAAGGCAATGTGAAAATGTACCTAAATTTGGCTAGATAATAAACCTTTGAAAAATCGCAAGTCATGTGCTCAGTAGAGACGTCTTAAAGTTGAACAGATAAAATTGCTTAACTTCTGTGTGCACTGATCATGTTCCATCTCTTCATAGCTCCTAGATGTGATGGGAGTAAACATGCTTTGCCAGATCTCAGAATTAAGAATAAGGACCCTGCCTCTCCTCTGTTCTTGACCTACTACTTGGCAGGTGTTTCATAGATTCATAGATTCATAGATTAAGGGTCGGTAGGGACCTAGTAGATCTTCTAGCCCGACCCCCCGCCAGGGCGGGAGAACAACAAAAAACCCCAAAAAGAGAAATGGGACTCAAACGAGTCCAGCCAGGTAGGCATCCAGCCTCTTCTTAAAGACCCCCAGGGTAGGGGCCAGCACCACTTCCCTTGGAAGTTGGTTCCAGCTCCTAGCCGCCCTAAC
>NW_017729033.1:68112457-68122187 GCF_001723915.1 Gavialis gangeticus | reverse complement strand
ATCAAGTGGAGGTCCTGCATCTCAGCCAGAAACCTCCTGGAGCGGTCCGTCCCGGCTGACTGCTCCTCCCAGCAGATGTCTGGGTAATTAAAATCGCCCATGACCACTACATCCCTTGATTTTAGTGCCTCTGCAAGCTGACCTGAAAATTCCCTGTCCAGCTCCTCCTCTTGGTTGGGGGGTCTGTAATAGACCCCCACTGTCAAATCCCTCTCCCCCTGCCCCCCCTGAATCTTGACCCAGAGCACTTCAGCTTGCCCTTCCTCTGACCCCATTCTGCTGGCAGAATGTGTTCAGACAGCGCAGATGAGGGAAGGCGCTTTAGTTGAATGTTGAGGGACCAAGAACTGTCCCATCAAGAGCCTGGACTAGGAGACAGAGTGGGAGGAGAATAAGGGAGATGGGAAACTAGACTGATGAGGCAAGGAAGCTGGGACTAGGAACTAGTCTCAGGGGAGATGGGGCATTTGGAGATAGATCTGACAAGCACCTGAGATGTAAGGAAAGAGCTGGGATTGGAACAGCAAAGAGACTGAAATAAGCAGCCAGGGAGAAGGAGGAGGTGGAGGAAGGGAGACAGTGTGGAGGCTAAAAATGGGAACTGAAGCAGGGAATGATTGGAGGCTGGTGGGTGACAGGAATGGCTGGATAAGGACATGAGAAGAGAGTAGTTTGAGGAGGGAGACACGAGAGGAGGATATTAGTATTTAGAAAGGGATTCCAGAAGGAAGGACAAGGAGACCAAGACTCTCTCGTAGAACCAGATCCACTGCACAGGAGGCTCCCAGCAGGTGGATGAGCCCTGTGCCCAGGGCTTGGGCAGATAGATGCCATGGCAGGTGGGGGTGCCCAGCAGCACCCAGCAGCCTACACAGCTCCATGGGAATGGGGCGAACCCACCATACCTGCAAGGGGATGTCACCTGGCTGGGGCAGGATGCAGAGCTCGGGGGCTTCTGGCTCCAGACTCAGCCTCCCTGCATGCTGGGCACAGTGCACGTAGGGTGGAGCCATCTCCGGTACAAGGGCCTGGCCATAAGAGCTCTCATAAACAGCCGCCACAGCTGCGGTGGCTTGCTCAGGCACTGGCCTTGCCCACCTGCAGCTCCCTTCAAGGGCCTGGGCCAGGGCAGGTGCTGTGCAGGGTCACTGTGCTGCAGGCTCCCAGCTGGCTTGGCCCTGAACACCACCTGTGATGGCTGTTCCCAGAGCCTGGAGGGCTCCTGCTGCAACTGGGGCGGGGGGAGGGGCTTTGCCCTGCTTGCAATGTTCCCAGCATGCACAGAGGATAAGCTGGGAGCCCCCCAAGCCCAGCATCCCTCCACGGCCAGGCAGCATTCCCTCATGGGCCGGGCTGCTGCGCCCCATCTCCACAGAGCTCCCTGTACAATTTTAATTGTTTCCCTTTATGCTATTTTTTCACAGGACCCTTATTTCATTCTTCTGCAGTAGATAGATATGTGGTGGGAATGAATCAAGGTTATGCAGTAAAGGAGAATATTTTCTGTAGGGTCCTTTTTCTTGTGTTGCAAATGTTGGAATGTGTGGGATGATTGAGACCAGAGAGTAGCAGAAAGGAAGAGGATGATCTCCTGGTCAAGGCAGTTGAATGCAGCTCTGGAGAACTGGTATTCCTATATGATGCTGGGCAGATGCCTTAACTTATACTTTTATAACATGGTCACTTTTTGCTTGTTTCATATTTTCTGCATGTCCAGCTTGAGAGAGTAGGGCTTTATTTGCTGACAGGTGGAGCACTCACTTCAGATACAACTGAAGTCAATGGGAACTGTGTTTTGAACATATCACGTGTTGTTTGAGTATCTGAAATGGGACTCCCAAAATTAGTAGATTCATTTGAACTTAATCTCTCTGTTCCTTCTCTTCCTCTGTGTAAAACTGAAATAATGCTACCTCCTCATCTCAGAGGCACTGTGAAGACAAATTCATCAAATTTTATGAAGTACTCAGGTATTACTGTGAAGAATGCCATAGAAATGAGGAATTTTACAATTCTGTCTTCAGGTCAGGGTTTGAACAATGTGTAGTCTATAAGACATAGGGCCACCACCACCCACTAAAAATATGGAAAAAGAAACTAGCACAGAGCAACTCATTAACCGAGCAGTTTATTTTGCACATTGAATGAGGGAGAGGCTCTGTCGGAAAATGTATGCAATTATACCAGTACTTTTAGCATAATTGATTTAATGTGCAAGGCACAGAAAGGCTAGAGGTCAACACAAAAATAAGTTTGCCTGACTTTTAGACAAATATGTTTAGTAGAAACATTTAAAAAGCTCTAAATCTTGTGAAGCTGATCTGTTAGCTGATCTACCCAAGAGAGTTTGCTGGTTACTTTCATGTTTCTGAATCCCATAGACTGATGTGATGGATTTAATATGCCCTTGGGGTCTGACCCTGTGCCTATTGAAGGCAATTGTAAAGATCTCAGAGATTTCAGTCATGCAGATTCAGCTCATGTAAAGCTAGAGAAAGGTCTGATACAATAGTGCCTAATGCTCTATGTTCCATAATTTGCAAGGCATCTGCCTGATTGTTAGATTAGCAGGAAGTGTGGATCAGATGGTAAATTATGTAGCGGAAGCTCATTGTTCATCAGCTAGGGAAAACATCTGGTATGAGCTACTGCTTCTACCTGGGCAAACTGCAGTGCTCTTTGTTTATCATTAACAACTCTAAGACGGTGTTTAAGACTAAGATAAACTTGCTTGGGCATATGCTTATGTTCATTTAAACAGCTTTTGTATGGAGAGTACGATGAATGTTTAGGGCCCACATGATACTGAATGTTCTTTATGTTCTTACCCCTTTTAAAAATAAATAATTAACTAAAGACTGTAGGGGGGTTAGAGAGCTGTAATAGCTTTAATGGCCCAGAAAGTGTAGGAGAGGTGAGGGTTTTTTATGATGACTTTTATTGAACCAACTGCATAGCTGGGAAAGGTGTTAGACAAGATTTTGGGCATATACTACCTTACCTTAGCTCTCCAGTTCATGTCTAACCACTAAGGTAGTGTATGCCCAAAAGTTTGTCAAACACTTCTCCCAGCTATGCAGTTGGTTCAATAAAAGATACCTAAACTAAAGACTGAAGTGTATTGTGTCATAACTAAAGACTGAAGTTTATTGAGTTGTTGTGGTTAGGAGGAGAAATTTATATTGGAGTCAGGTATTTCTTTGAAGCAATTGTGTTTATAAAGAAAGCATAAGGTTCTGTTTCCTTAAACAAGGAAGAATCAAACATCTGTAGGCACTTTTGTTTGTTCACTGCTCCAAGCCTCTTTCAGGCCTAAAAGCCCTCTGTGGGCTTTTTTCAGGGCCATATGCTTAGTACATCTGTGCCTGTGTCCTTGGCTTTCAGCTGCTTATTTTCTCCTTTCCTTCCTTCAGTATTTCCAGAAAGAGGTCTCTGGAGTTTCCCAGTCAAACTCTCCCTACACCCACATGTATCTTGCTGGCATCTTTGCTTTTGGTGATGACATTCATGTTATTTGGAGGGGCTTAACTATTTTTTATGTTTATCAGTAGTGGAAGGTGGCTGTTAGCCTTACCAGTTTCAGTGAGAGAGAATCTAGCCCCTAAAAGGTTTTTTTTTCATTTGTTTTCTGGATGATGGTGTCTGAATATTATATTCCTCTATATTTTTATTACTTAATAATGGTGATCCCCAGATTTTACTTTGGAGCCTCTTACTGCTTTTCAGTGCTTTCTTATGGTACATAAACCCAATTAGCTTGGTCTGCCTGAAACCCAGATCACTTTTTGCAGGTCCCTGCAGTTACCAATTTCCTTGATTTATGCCTATACTAATGAGAAATACCTAGCAGAGAAACATATCCATGTAAGAGGCAATCTTTCAGCCTTTCTTTCCTCTTTCTATATCTAAATTAGGAGCAGTTTACTACTTTGGTATTACCAATATGCTGTACCTAGTGTGGATGCAGTTATACCCTCAAAGCTTCCCTCTGTATAAGTATAGAAAACCATGCATAGGAGTGAAATGAGTTATACCAGCAAAAGTTCAGTTTCATTGGTATATTTGTACTTACAATAGGAGTTTCTGACAGCACAACTGTATCAATTAAGATTGAATCATCTTTGTGCCAGTGACCAAAGTTGCTGAAGACTGTCAGACGTCTGTAGAACAGGGGTCAGCAACATTTTTGGGCAGAGTGCCAAAAACACCTGCAACGTCAACTTGTAAGATGTTGGCATGACAGGGGCAGACAGTTGGGGAGCCTCCAGGGGCCTGATCCTTGTTGTGGCAGTGCAGCCTGGCCCCTTCCCTGAGGTGCAAATGTCAAGCAAAATGCCTTCACATGCCACGTTCTGGCATGTGTGCTGGGGGATGCCTACCCTTGCTGTGGAGTAAACCTTGCCTAAGAGTAGAACTGCCTTCTAGGAAAATATGGAAAGAGCAGAGAGGCCATTTTCATTTCACAATTGCCAGAAGGTAAGGAACAGAAAAGAGATTTTTCTCTACCACTTCCTTCCCTGCCAACTGCTCTGAAGAAGGCCTGAGAGAGAATGCTAACTGTATCCCTTTGCAGGCTGGCTACTTTCTAACTAAACACAATGGTATCACCATTTTATAGCTGCTCAGCAGTGACACAAACAACACAACACCATGATATCACAGTGCAATAATGGTGAGGTCACAATAGCTTTTGGGCTATTGCAGAAAAATACCACAGATTTAAGGTGCAGAAATGTTTGAAATGAAAATGTTACTTGAGTTGGGAATGTGACAAGGGACTTAGTGTTACATAGGAAAACAACACTGAAAAAGACTATCTAGCACTCCCTCACTGATGACTAGGCTCATAAAACATACTTATATTATGGTAGCCGAATTCAGCATATCTACTTTTTTGTTTTCCGTTATTTCACCCTATGTGTCCACAAAGGCTGCAAAGCAAAATTGGCTGATATGAAAAATAAAAGCTATGAAAATTCAGCTGTGGAGGTTTGAAATAAGAAATATTTACATTAGTTTTGTAGATTAGTTGTGAGTACATTAGGGAGTGTGGGTCCGTTTCATCAGTCGTTCCTCCCACTAGAGGCTTATACTCCACCTTTTCTATATACTTGGAAAAACAATATTTAAATAGGATTCCTGTGGGTCTGGAAATGCACCTCCCTAGCCATGAAAATATTTCAGTTATAATCTTGGTTGTTTTAATTCTCCCTCTCCCTCATCTGATTTGCTTTGGCAAGTCAAAGCTGGCCAGGATGTTAATAGAGACTGGTTTTCAGTAATTTAAGTGCAAAGTAAAGCATATGTAGCAACCTGGTTTCTGTGAACATGAAGCTCATGGGAGAGCCCTGGAGTTGTTTCATAATAAAATAGGATGTACTGTAAAATATTTTTTAAATCAACAATAAATATAGATGCTCCTGTATTTCAAACAATGAAACCTGTAAAAGAGACAGTCCTGAACTGGCAGCCTTTGGTCAGGTAGCAACTATAAATGGCTGCATGTCCATATAGTTCAACATATGCAGCTGGGCTCCAGCTTACCTCTTCCAGGTTAGCACTATGAAGTTGTAAATTCCCTAGCACTGTGGTACCAGTTCGCAGTACCTGCAGAGCTTTTGTGTTAGGTCAGTCTTTTCAGGACCTCCTTTGTAGTCACCTTTCCCAGTTATTCTCCCCACTTAACTTCCCATCCTTTCTGCTCCCCTCAGATTCCACACTTATATTCCTGTTTCAGTTTCAGACTTGCCTTCTTGTGGATATGTTAAACGCTGTCTGAGTTGACTTGGACCTGAGGGGAGAGCATATTTCCAGATCGACTCCTCCTGCTGACCCGCTGATGTTTGCACTGTGTCTTGTGAACTTTAGAAGGTCTACAGGGAAGCCAGCTTGGGAGTGGGAACAGGAATCAAAACTTAGACTACCTAGAAGACATTATAATGGGAGGTGATTCATGGAAATTAGGTACTCAAGGACTGAGGACTGCCTGATTTTCACAGAGTTATTGGCTTATTCCCACTGCATTGGAGAACTATTTGCTCATCTCCCGATTTTCAGTGCTCCACAGAGGGCAGGAGCACCAGAGTAATGCATGCTCAAAAAGAGTAAAATAACCCAGATCAGATAAGGTGCATACACACAGTCTCATTTCTAGGCATTATATGGAGAATAAAGCCTTAAAAAGTAAGTGGTGTGACAGATGTGATTATTATGGATGCAGCAGAAGTAATATAGTGGTATGGTGGCAGGTTTGCAAAAGGATACTATTTTTTCCCCAAAGGCATTAGATGGATTGATAATCTTACCTGTAGTCTTCTGATGATGTATTTCTTGACCCCACTTACTGATTGGTTTTCCCTTTCCATACTCCCAACTTCATTTTTAATCAATGCTATCACTTGCCCATAGGTCTATATCCTTTAAAGTTGCACCAAGGCAATGCTCAGCAGCTGTAAGTGGTGCCTTTCATGCCCATGTTTCTGCACATCCTGTGAACTCATCATTGTAGAACCAGTTTTGGCTGTTTGTACAGTGACTGTAGATGTCTAATGTAGGTTTTTTGTGCTGCTTTCCATGGGTTTGAACAGTTTTGAAAAAATTACTTGGTAGGTAGAGCACTGGCTAGACCAAATCAGTGGTATAATCTAGGAAAAATCTTATTCAGCACCATGTCATCTAAACTAATTTTTCATGACTGCATTTAAGCACTGTAAAATGTTGTAATGTAGACAAGCTCTTAGCTTGTTTTCCATTTCCTATTGCAGTCTTGATATCACTTGTACTTGTCCAAGTAACACAGCACTGGGGTTGATCCAGAGGGGGTGCTATGGCATGGTTGTACTGTTTCAGGAAAAGCAGCTGGATACTTTCTTAAGTTCCCAAAGTAGATACAAATCTCAGCACCCATTTTCTTCCCCTGTACACTGAGACACACGAGCTTATTCCTCCACCCCCCTGCACACTGCTGCTGCTGTTCCCATCTGACCCAGGGGCAGAAGGAGGAACTCTGTAGCTGCTCCAGCTGGGATGTATGGGAATCCAGGCTCAGTCAGGGACAGCAGGCAGCAGTGGGTGGGCTCCCCTCCCTGCCCTGTTCCCCGCCCCACCCTGTCTTCCCTGCCAGACCAGAGAGCATGCACAGGGAGGAGAAACCTGCCTGCTGCCACCTCTATCTCCAGCTGAGCCCCATGCAACTGCTCCTTGCAGCCCTAGTTGAAGTAAGGTAGGAGCAACTGGGATAGTGGTGGCTGGGTGAGTCTCATCTTTCTCTGAGTAGAGAGGGAAAGGGACAGTGACAAAGGAAGAGTGGAAGGGGGAGATTATCGTCTGCTTTGGGTCATTAAAAATAAGTCCCAAGCTTCATGGTCTTCTGGCCCTTGTTCAGGGGGAGAGGCTGGGAGTGGGAGAGTGCAGCCACCCTGTGTGCCAGTCACTGCTCCCACATCCCTCTTTTTGAATCCTAGAGTTAGCATTACTCATTTCTGCATTGTATTTTCGTAGCAACATTTCTCAGGAACAGAATGGCAGTAAGTTTCAGGAACAAATTAGCTTTGGATTGCATACTCTTGCCAGCAGCAAGAAAATAAGTTGCACACTTTTTACAGATAAAAATTTGTAAATATAAATTGCGTGGCCTTGAGACTTTAGTTCTTCACTAGGTCTAGGTTGGCAAGATGTGTGCAACAGATGTAATTCAAGTCAAAGACAATAATAGCTTTCAGTGTTTTCTTGCTACCCTTATATACATATAAAGCTTTGAAAATATTCTTTACATTTTTAAAACACACCCTGCATTTCCAATTTGTGGTTATTCCAGGACAGCTCTTAGTATTACAGATTTTGCTTACAGATGTCTCTCCTAATGCCCTATAGCAGTGCTTCCCAAACTTTTCCACAGCATGACCCCATGTATGGCCCCATTTAATCAGTATGACCCCATTCTCTCAGCATGGCCCCTCATTTTATTGCAAATTTTCTTATGATCAAAATTCACTATAATTAGAGGAGAATCTATGGACAGAAGTTCCGGCTTAGATCCAATAGAAACATTAAATAGGTGCCGTTCCCTCTCTAAATTTTCTCCAAAATCATCTTCCTCCTCTACTTTTCTACTCAACGTCTTACATGGAATCCTCTTGTTCTTGCTTTGTAAACCATATCTGTTTCCATATTATAAACCATCTATATAATTATCACTAGAATTATCATACTATCCCACAATTTCACCCATATCCTGCTTTCTTAAATTACCTTTAATCACCCTTAATGGACAATTCAAGCATTAGATCTTCATTTTTTAGGCTTCACACAACTTGACTCACCTTCTTGATTCCTTAGCTTTATGGAGCTGCCTCACTCACTGCCCCTCTGATGTGTCCTATTCCTGTGCCCATACCTGTCCCCTTTCTTTTGAGCTTCTCTTAGTCTGTCCTTTTTTCCTTTAGGTACATCTGTAACACAACCTCTTCCTCTGAATCCTGGTCTCCTCTTCAGGCACTCACCTTAGTGTTAGTCCAGAATGCTGTGCCAAATTTAAACACACATTTATGATTATTGCATTCATTTCACTGTAATATGATGTCCATATGTACTTCAGAGCCATTAGGGAGACTGATTTCTTAGCTCATTCTTGGAACAGTGTCTGCTTTGTTTAGACTGCCCTGAGACAGAACCTTGTCAGCTCTGACGCTTTTGGGGGATTCTGGTTATTATTACTAACATCAAGCCTTCCTTGTTGGTTCACTTTTGTTCCTAGAGACCTAGCTACCTAAACCCTGTCTTGTCTAGCCTATCACCACCCTCTGGGACCTCTCTGCTAGGAAAGAGCAGAAACAGTTTCAAGTGAGCCCATGAATACCCACCAGGTTGTGTAAAAACACTTTATCATCACCTCGTGGTCAACTGCATCAAAGGTTGCTGAAGGATCTGGTAAGATCAGCAAGGCACAATTTCCTGTTTATCTCCAGGCAAAGAGCATCGACCAAGTTTTGCAAATCTGTGCAGACCTTTTTTAATTCAGAGCATTTGCAACTAGATCATTTGGATTTTGAGTGATGGTTAAGTACTGTGAAACTTTTATAATTAAAACTAACCTGGAGAATTTCATTTTCCATTCTGTAAAGATTTACTATTGTAAACTTTTCACCTTATGATTATCCCAGCAGTCTGTTATTCAGATGCAATCTTCTTAATTTTTTCTTGGTCAGGAAAGTTGCAGTAATTCTTTACTCGGAAAACCACAGCAGTTAGCCTGAATAAGCTCCCTTCTTGGCAAAATGTAGGACTTAATTATTGTGCAAATAAACAGACTCCAGCAATGCTCAGGGGACTGAAGGGGCTAAATGTAAGAGTAATTGGAATGAACTCTATAATATGTTTTAAGATGCCACCGTGGGAGCTTTTAGTATGTTTTAATTGGATAAAGAGTGTTTAATTGGAACTTCACTTTAAAAAGCTTAGGACAGGCAAATGCTGGTTACATACACCTTGTTAAGGCTGTGCAAAAAACAAATAGCTGAAATATATACAGAAGCAAGTCTCGGAAGGGGAGGTTGTACAGTGGCACAGACACACTCCCATTTCAGTTGATGCCACTGTGGGAGCAGGACCTAGGGACTTTATTTTTTAAGTCTCCAAAGCAAGTAAAAATCCTCTCTTCCTTCTCTGTGCTCCGAAGCACATACCCTCCCCCACTCCCCTCCTTTGCCTCCCCCCCACCAATCCCTGCCCA
>NW_017729033.1:68110508-68112446 GCF_001723915.1 Gavialis gangeticus | reverse complement strand
AATGAATTCTAGCAACTCTTCTCCTACCACATCCCCATCTCCTTTGCCTCCCCCCCACCAATCCCTGCCCACTGCTGCAGCTGCCATTGCCTGCTTTGGGGGTGGGTTGGGGGAGGGGGGCTCCCAGAGCCACTCCTGCTTGCTCCTGTTGGGCTCCACATGGAGCAGGGCTCAGCCATAGACAGCAGCAGCAACAGCAGGTGGGTCCCTCCTCCTTGCCCCGTCCCTTTGTGCTCCCTGCCAACCTGGGAGCAGAGCAGGGTAGTGGAATACCGAGGGTGGCATGACAGGGGCAACTGGGCACCAACTGGGGAGAAAGGGGGACTAGCTTTTGCCGCAGTCATGTGATCACAGCTGTGATTGTGGCAGCAATGGTGACCAGAAGTCACCATGCCATGCACTTAGCTGCTTTGATACACTGCTAGTTTAAGAGAAGGGAATCTGCCTTCTGCTGTCATTGCCACTGCTGCTGCCACCACTGTCTCCAGTAGGGGAAGGAGCAATGGGAGAGGAGGGGATGTACCTTTGAGCACAGAGGGGTAGGGAAGGAGGGAGGGAAAATTCTTACTTGCTTGAAGGACTTAAATGTCCCTGCTGCTGCTCCTTTAGCACTATCTGCTTAACTGGTGATGACGGGAAGACTGGAACTGGGGATGCAGTCACCCTGCAGCGCACATCATTCACCTTCCTTTTTGAAAGCTTGGATTTACATAGATCACTCTTTCTCAACAAGATATCTATATATAGATGTATATCTTATATATCTATATCTTATACAAGATATAGATATATATAGGTGCTTATTTGTTTGTGTGTATGTGTGTGTCCCGCTTTATAGTTCAACAATACTAATTATTTTCCCAGTACAATTAAAATTATCTCAGTCTGCTTTGAGTTTTATTTGCTATGAAGTTTCGTTTTGCCAGCTGATTGTATTATCTTGTCCTGTGCAAGGCACTGCACTATAAAAAAAATACCAAGATCCCTCTGTACACCAAATATTTTTAAGAGAGATGGGCAAGATATAAGTACAAGACAATGTCGACAGACTGTCCTTTTGTTCTGTGTTTGTATCAGTCCCCAGTATAAAGAGGTCCTGGAATGTGACTGTGGTTCCTAGGCACTAATACAGATACTGATGGCTGCAGAAGCAAACTATTTTCAAACCCAAGCATCCTGCATCAAACTAGTCCAGATCTTTTTGTTGTTCTGATGCATAAGGAAGACACCCTCCACACTAGTTTTGCTTTGATGCCTGGCCTGTCAGGATCCATATAAATTTAATTAACAGAGCATTTCAAACTTGGAGTGACTAAGAGCAGCTGCTTCTGGGCAGGTATTTCTTAGTCAAAATTTTGACTTTGTTCTGAATATACAGTGCAATTTCACTGATAAAGATACCCTAAAATCAAGAAAACTATCTTTCTTTTACAAACTTGCATTAGTTTTATGGGTAGGAGAGGGAAAGAGATGGTTTGTAAGTATATAATGTTAATATTAATTAGCTTTAAAAACAAAGGTAGTAAAATACTGCCTTGAAAGGAGATAATACAGGGTGCGTCACATGAGACATTTACTGCACAGTTGCCTAATTAACTTCTCAGTAAATGTCTCAGCGTGTACACATGTGTCCCTATTAGGGTGCATGAAACTAATAAACAGGGATTCTGGTTTACCCTGATTAAAA
Organism: Gavialis gangeticus; assembly: GCF_001723915.1. NCBI lineage: Eukaryota > Metazoa > Chordata > Crocodylia > Gavialidae > Gavialis > Gavialis gangeticus. The sequence continues at coordinate 68,110,759 of NW_017729033.1, read as the reverse complement.
ACTAGCAAATTCTCTGATAAACACTCCAAACTCCATTATTAAAATGAAAGGCCCCTACAGCTCTGCCAGCCCTGTTCATGCCCCTCACTTCCCCTGCCACAGCCCGCTTGCCCTGATTGTGCTTTTCACTTCACCCCACAGTGCCCTGGCCCTGCTTGTACCCCTCGCCCTTCACCCACAGCTCCTGCTCCCCCCAGACCTGCTGCAGGGAGCCCCCAGCTGCCAGGGCTATGGGGCCAGGGACCCAGGTC
>NW_017729033.1:68100039-68110497 GCF_001723915.1 Gavialis gangeticus | reverse complement strand
TGCCAGGGCTATGGGGCCAGGGACCCAGGTCTGCAGCCCCCTGCCTCTGGCAGGAGAAGGTGGCTGCTGCAGTAGAGCAGAGCCCAGCTCCTGCCCTGCTGCCTGTCTGCTGTGGGATCGAGCAAGGGCGCAGCTCTTCACAGCAGCACACAATCCTGGTGGTGGGGGGAGAGGGTCCAATGCCCCTCAGATCTGTGCATGGGGTAGGGGTGGGCATGGGTTGCCCACTGCAGGCTCGGGCTCCTGCCCTGCTGCCCTCCCCCAGGGCCTTTGCAGCCTGGCGGGTGCAACCCGGAGTTGCAGGCCAGAGTGGGGCCATGCAGGAAAGCCCTGGTGATGTGTCCATTGCAAGCAACCACCCCCTCTGCCCCTGTGCACACCTCTGCATGCGCAGGGAGCATGTCGCCAGGGCAGCATGGAGCTTGAAGTGGCAAGCAACTTTACTGGATGCCCTGCTGTTCCCTGCAGCACCAGGTTGCACCCACTGGGCTGCAGAGGCCCTGAGGAAGGCGAACAGGGTGGAAGCACGAGCTCATGGCAGGCAGCCTGCCCCACCCCTGCGCCACTCAGATCTGCGGGGCACAGGTCCCCTTTGCCCCTGGGACTGTGCACAGTGGCAAAACCGGCCTCAGCCCCCAACCCCCCGGATGAACTGCCAACGGTCCTGTGCTGCTCAACATCGGGGCCTGTGGCTGCACATTGCAGCCCCAGGCACCAAGTCCCATGCACTGCCCGGTTGGGCAGCAGCCGCAGTCCTGGCCCCAGCCCCCACCCTGCCTAACTCTCTCCTTCCCTCCCCTGCTCCTTATGGGGCCTCAATTCCACCCTCCCACTACTTACCTGTGGGAGCTGCTCTCCAGGCTGTCTGGCAGCCATGTGCATATACATGCACGTGATGCCCTCTGCTTGACTGCCCTCCTCCCACTCCCTCCCAGCCCCTTGCAGGCTGGAACTCTGCCAGCCTGCAGAGAGGGTGGGGTTGGTATATTGGAGCCCCCTGAGGTGGGGGATAGACTTCAGTTCACCCACCTCACCATCCAGCAATGTCTGGGGAACCTCTAAAACAGGCTCTCTCTGCTCCTTTCCCCACTCCCATTCTGACAACTTTGCAGCCTTGCAGGGAGCAGAGGCTTTTGCTAGTGGAAGCTGGCTGAAGGCTGACAGCCAGCAGCTGGATTCCCCTCCTTCCTGGAACCAACAGTGAACTTCTTTTTGTTTCAGAGGATCACTGTAACTCAGAACACCTCCTGAAAAGCATTCTTGGTTACAGCGGGGAGCTGCACTTCTGTCTGCACTCAAGAATTGTCATTTATTGGGCCAGACTGTAGGTACATCTTGCCTGTATCACATGGGGTAGGTACAAATGTTCATGGAGGTTAGGGGGAGGTTAGATCATGCTAAAAATAACCACCTGATCTAGCTTAGTTTGCCCATGTGTGGACCTTACACTTAGATCCCTACGTAGGCCAATCTGAGTACAAATTGTATAGAAGTTCCAGGAAGGTTAGTTCAGTCAAAAAGTGGTCCAATTTAATTTTAGTGCACCTCAGATGTACACTAAGCTAGACCAGTCTAACAGAACATCTGTACACGTTTCTAGCACAACCTTGGTGCTGGGAAAGCCCAGCTACTGGCTCCAGCCCAGGGGCTATGCTTTTCCTACCTCCCTTTCCTCCCCCACCCCCCTGCAAAGCTGGTCAATCTTTAGTCCCCCAGCTTGCCTGTCCACTTTACATGTGGACAACTCCCCCTGAGCCTGCCAAACCCCCATATTCTGCAACCTGCAGTGTTGGTTTTACCAGTTTTTGCTGGTGCTAGGAGCCAATCAGTTAAGTGAGGTGGAGGGAGAGGCAGGCAGGATTGGTAGGGGGTTGGTTCCTTGGGAGGGGTTATTTGGGGGTGGGGGGAGTTTCAGGATAGCCCCTTGGGAGAGAGAGAGAGCCTCCCTGATCCTGCCAACCCCCTGATCCACCCTTCTGCCCCTGCCCCCACCCCAGCATACTTCATTTGGGTACTTGGCACTAGTGAAGGTCAGTAAAACCAGCCCCAGGAGCCATTTGTGGGATCAGGAGTGGTTTGGTGGCATTCGGGTTCTAGGGGCACTCCAGGGGTGTTTGGCAGGATCAGAGAGCCTTTCTGATCCTGCCAAACCCCACTCCAATCCTTCCAAGCCCCACCCCCCACTAGCCTCCTGATTTCCCCCCACCACCACCAACGAAAGCCCTCCATGGATAATGTTAGCTTCCTGATCCTGCCTGACTTAGATCAGGCTCTTTAGTCTCTCTTCATATGAAAGCCCCTTCATACCACTAATCATCCTTGTTGCCCTTCTCTGTACCTTCTCTAGTCCTTCTAGATCTTTTTTGAGGTGTGGGGACCAAAACTGGGCACAGTATTCAAAGTGTGGATGCACCATGGATTTAGAAAGGAGCATAATGATGCTCTCTTTTGTTTACAGTTCCTTCCCTCCCCCATCTGTTCACACATTATCTTTAGGACATGCTAACTGAACTTAAAACATGAGCTTCTGTGCATTCAAGCAGTAAAATGTGCTAAATATGATCATATTGTAGCAAAGTTATGACTTTTTCACATAAGGAGTGTTTTCAGATTGTATTAGGTACATACACTCAGCTGTCATAGGACTGGACCACGGAGAAAACACAAGTTCAAGACTCCTATGTGGTTCTGGGGCTGGGGCTGAGAACCAGCTGATCATTAGTCCTAGCCCCAGTACTGCACCAGAGCCAGTTCAAGACTGGCTCCACCTGCAGATCCAGTGGCAGGGATGGCTTCAATGGCAAGAGTGGCACCTCTCTTGGGCACAGTGCCCCATGCCTCCTTTTGCTCACCACCAGCAGCAGAGACTCATTTTGCCTTGGCGTGCCAGGGACAGGCATTCCCAGGTTGGGCAGTGCTGGCTACGTGGCTGGGAAGGTGTGGGCTCCAGGCTTGGGGGTTGCATGTCTGCGTGGGCAGATGTGCAAACCGTGGTGCTCGGTGCTGTGGACAGTGGCTGGGAGTGTGAGGCAGGGCACAGCTGGCTGCAACCGTGTCCAGAGAGTGGGCTGAAATCATAGTAAACGTTGCTGTGTGACTGCTCAGAAAACATTTTAATTTTAATACAGCACAGTAATGCTTACTGTGAGATCAGATGTAAAACTTGACAGGTGTCCCATGTGACAAGATGCTCAGGTTTTTTAGGCCAAGTGGAAGGTCATCTGTGGACTTCTGTATTATTCTAGTGTTCATGGTCCCCCAGTATGGAGAGGGTAGAGTTGGTATCAAACTTGGCTGGCCATAGAGGCTGAGGCAAAGCAAATGCCTCAGAAAGTGTAGAGAAGCATTTTAATAGATGTTTACTGACATGTTCCAGTGTTCTCCCAGGGTAGTATGTGCCTACATGTTCCTTTACTCGTTTTGTGTTAGATGTCAAAAATGAGTCCAAAACCTTTTTTAAAGCCTTTTCTATTCTGGTCACCTTGCTACCACAAAGCTGGGCTTTATGTAAATTTGTTAAGAAAGATGCCATATTATATTAGGTGTTTGTCATGGTATACAATTTTAGTACAAGTTTTATCCTCAAATCAACAGCATATGTTGCTTAGTGGGGAGTGCACCTGGGAATTTGTAAAAGAGAATTTTGAATAATTCATGTAAATTTTGTATTATAAACACATCTTTCCATATTAGATTATACATCAATTTACTAATTTTCAGACTGATTTGTTTCTTGGGGATGGTGACTTAATATTCTGGGCATTCAGAATATGTAAATAGGTTTTATAAAAAATATTTCTTGCTGTCAACAGCTGGTTATAAAACATGAAGGTGCTATAAAAGATATTTTTCATTACTTCCAAAGTTCAGTGGGAAGGACCAATGTGCTAGGCCTTGGAGACAGACTGTGGAAACCTAGTTGTTTCCTAATTTCCTCAGCATCTGTAATGCTGTTTCAGGTAAATAGAAGCTCTATATACTTGCCACACTTGAAAAAATTCACACTTCTGCTTGCTTGGGTAAGACCAGTTCTGGACAATGTTTTAGATACAGCCATTGCACTCCTGGTTGATCAGAAATATGGAGAATAAAGACTGCCTTTCTATATGGCATAGCTGGTCATGGTCAGAAATTCAGCTTTTTGTTCTTAGGCACAGAAAAGGTCCTTTCTCCAGTTCTGGATTACTAGATGAAGTGCTTTTTGAGAGCTTCCCTTTGAGGTCTTTGAATATATTTTATTCACATCTTGCAGTTTTAAATTATTCCAACCTAACTCCAAAGTTTCATTGTTTTCATGTAGAATTATTTTATAGCTCTTTTGTAATGGGTTTGGAGAGAGGGGTGGGTCAGTGGGGGCATTGTCTTTCTGGGGATGGGAGGACTGGGGGGCTAAAATAGCCCAGTCAGGGTCGGGAAGTAGAAAGAGCACAGAACCAGAGCACTCTGAACACGTACAAACATTCGATGCATTGGGTTAACTCATTCCTGATTTAAGTTGGTTTATTTCCTTGGTGAATTAACTTTGATCAGGCCCACCACTTTTTGCCTGATCTAATTGTCAATCTAAATGTAACATCTGTATGTACCCTTATAGTAACTCCCATTTACTGATAGCTTTTATCCTCACAACTGGAAAGAGACCCTACATCTCTGGAGTCCTAGTATGTTGCCTGACAAAGACTATCCTGGCTATTTTAGATGAGCATAGGGTTTCTTAATTACCTTTATTTTATGTTGAAGGTCTAAATGATCTGATCTCCAAGTAGGTAAGATCACGTTATAGTTACTTTTTCCGTACACTTATCAATACCTCTCAACTAAAAACATCTGATGGAATCAAGTATTTTAACATATTTAAAAAAGTAATACATAATTTAATATTACTGAATGAAAAATGATTATTTTAATAGAATTCTCAACACTGAACCATGAATAAAACATAATTAAATAAAAGATTTTTTAAGATAGCAAACAAGAAAAAGTTCTTTAGAAACAAATATGCTGATTTTTTCAGGGTTAAGTTGTAAGGTATTTATGATACAAACTTCTGATATAGAGAAAGCAGGGCAGGGTGGCTTCTTATAGACTAACTTGTTCAGAGAGGCATACGTTCTTATAGGCTACAACCTACTTCATCAGATACTATGAATGATGCTCTAGAAAGTAGGGGTGCTAAATAGAAAGTCATTTAAATACAAATAATAGGAAAGGGGGGAGGGAAAAAGGGGTCACTGCTGAGAGAAACAAAAGTGAGTTGAAGAGATCAAAGCTGGTAACCCATTGACAGTAATAAAGGTCAGTCCAGGTAATGTGATAAAAATCCAGTCTGTGTTGAGACCATATTTAACACAGTCCAATCTGTTGTTGATTCTTTTTTCCACAATCGTGCATTCAAGTTGGTCTTTAAAGTTTTGTTGCTTACGAACAGCCACTCTGAGGTCAGTGATGGAGTGTCCAGGGAGGTTAAAGTCTTCTTTGCTGAAGACTTTTGTGTTTTACTGAAACTAATGTCAGGTCAGCCTTCCACATAAACATTGCCTCATCTGTCCAATATAGACAATGGAGGGGCACTGTAAGTAAGTGATGGCACATGTTTAGGGTGGACAGCCTGTGGCATGCATGTCACAAGTGGTATGGACAACCTTTGTGTGTGATACCTGGCAGATCAGAAAGGGGCAGACAGCACAAGGGCAGATAAGGCAGGTAGCAGAAAGCAAAGCAGCAGATTAGGCAGGGAGCACAGTACAAGGAGTAGAAAGCAAAGTAACACATCAGGAGGGTATTAGAGAGCAGTCACATATTGGACAGGGGAAGAAGATCAGAGTGGCACTGGAGGAGAGTACAAGGCTTAATCTGTACCAGATCTGCCAAAAAGGTTGGCCCCTACTGACATATATGATGTTAGCAGAGGAGGAGGGAATACATCTGGCTTTGCGTAAAGGCATACATCCAAATCATGAACATGTGTGTATATATACAGAGTGTTTATAAAGTCCTGGTGCAACTTTAAACTTTAATACCTTTGGATATACACATGATGGAAGCAAACTGTGAATGGCAATTGAAAGTATAATTTGTTAAGTTTTTTAGCACAGTGTAAGCTATGCATGGGGTAAGGATCACAAATGCAATTCATGAAATCACTCAGAAGCAACTGCAAAATGTTTTCTGTGAGGTGGAAAATCAGACTGAATGATGTATCATGAAAGATGGCAGTTATGTTGAAGTCTAGAAATTTGAGCTGTATTGTGTTAAAACTTAATGAATTATGCTTTCAGTTGCTGTTTACAATTTTCTTTTATCATGGGGTACATCCAAAGTTATTAAAGTTTAAAGTTGCACAAGGACTTCATAAACATCCTGTGCACGTGTGCGCACGTGTATGTGTGTGTGCATGTGAGTGTGCGCATGCACACGCACATATTTGATTTGATTTGAATTGGATGTATGTCTTTATGCAAAGCCATAGTAAAAATTGATTGCTAGTATATTAAAAGCTGAGAGAGGTAAAATATGCGGGATATATATATAGTGACCAATCATGGTCCTTTCAGAAGTATTGAAAATTTCTTATATAGCACAAAAGAATTTCATAGCCATATATGTTCCACATTAGTCACTTGATTAAATGTTAATTTTTTATCCTGAGAAGCTACTGTTTCTTTATATAGCTTTGGACTGGCAGCCAGTAGGTTTGTTATCTGCCTGTACTGTATCCCAACTCTAACGAAGCTGTGATATAGCTGAGCAGACCTGTTTATGCATAGATCATTTTGCTAAAAGCATTTGTTATAAATACAAGAACTGAGCTAGCATGGGAAGGTTGTATTGTCTGTTTTATGTACTGAATAAGATGTAGATGATGCATCAAAACCTAAACTTGAAACACCCATTATTGAAAGAAATTTGGAACTCAGATTCAGATCTCAGAAGAAAAATTATAATTCAGAATTTTAGGTTTCAAAGCTTTATGCAAATCTCTGGTCCATGAGTCTTTGTTCAGAGCCATTCTTACTGATGTCAATGAGATGGACTCAAAATCTTCCTGGGAAGGAACCAGGCTCTTTGGCATTACTCTGGAAAAATTCTCAAGACTTCCAACATACTATGTTAAAAAAGAGGGTGGGACGCATTTGCATTTTGACTTGATAATAAATCCAGTTGGTTTTTGCATCATTTTTTAAATTGAAAAATAGAAAAGAAGTGGTGCTTTGATTTTATAAGTACCCCACCTTTTTATTTTCGTCTTCCCCTGGTATTTCTCTGTTTCTTATTTGTTTCCATCTTAATCTGTTTTGGGAAGAATGAGAAAACAAGTAATAGAGAAAAGGGGAAGAAAAAGATGAAAGAATCTTGGAAAAAATAAAAATAGAAAAAACCCAAACATATTCTTGTTTTCAAAAATTTAATATATTCTGTTTTAGTTTTTTCCAAATACAGAATTTCCACTCCCATGCAAAACTTTGCATGAAAGTAAGTGTTATTTTTCAAAACTTTCACAGAAAATATTTATTTTTGAGCTGGTGTTTTCTAATCTCCAGCATTTGGTTATACAGTTCTTGGGTAGAATTTATATGAGGATTTTTCTTCTATGTGCCATTGAGTTAGTTGATTTACAGTGTTTCTTGCAGAAACAGCAAGTGCATGGAGTGTTTAGGTCAACAGTTACCAATCACAGTACTTTTTAACAACTGAATATATTATACAAAGAATTAGTGACTTGCTTGTGTGGGTATACATGCTTAATCTATAAAGTAATCAGGGCAAAATGTTATACCTTTTCATTTTTCTTATGATATTAGATGTTTGTAATTGTGTATATTACATTTCTATTATTTAACTGTTTTTAGGTTTTAGTTTTAATTCTGAATAATATCATGCAAGAAGGTCGCGTTGAAGTGATGTTGCCATTATGGTCTAGGACTAAGGGACAGGCAAGAATCCTTGTGGGTGATATCTGTACCCTTCCTTGGACTTCTCATTATATAAGAACAGTTCACTGCTTGATCCAGCTGCCCTTGCTTAGTCAGCTTTCCCACTGTAACCAATGACAGTTTTGCCTATAATGGAAGTCATCCCATTTAAAAGCATCCTTGCAAGAAAAATAGCCTGTGAAAAAATGGGTATCTTCACACCCTGGATTTGTTTCCCTTTAGCTCCCAGGTATGTTCTATGTCAGGCTATATTACAATGGCTTTTGCAAGCTTTGGCCCTTTCTGACAACTCTGTGATAATGTGGGGGGAAGGACAAGCAGGATGATGCATAGGAAATTCCTCAGTTAAAACTCATGAAGTTTTCCTGGCCTCACTACAGGTTTTTATGTAGGGCATGATTTGGCTCAGAGTAAATAGTGGAAGGCTAAGCCTTTAATTTGATTTGGGGTTGAGTTTGGGAATACTGAACAACCCTTAACTTCAATTCATGTTTGCTTTAGCATGCAAAAAGCTCCCTCATTTTAAGTTATTTCCATGATCTCAAAATTATTCAGCTGGGTAGTACTTCTGATTGTCTGCTGGTAGAAACAACTACCCTAAATCAATTCTTACTGATTTTTCCCCCTAATCACTAAATATGGCAAAAAATTATAATGAGTATTTTCAGTTTATAAAAAGTTGTTTGGGGGCCTATAGATCTTACTCTTCTATAAATTAAATATTACTTTTTTCCTAGTACATCTGTTTGTAAAATCTTCAGATAATGACTTACTTGCAAGATCTCAGTGAATGGACAGGAAACACTAGGCACCTGTTTTAAATTAAAAACATATTATCCTGTCAATTGCAATGTAGCTAAAAACCTTCAGAATCATGTTTTCACTGGCAAAGGCATGCTCTTATATAAATATATCATAATCAATTGTTTTTTTGGAAATGTGTGATATTCTAGAAATTAAACTCTAGATAAATAAGCCTTATGGTGTTTAGAGATGTCTGTTGTCTGGCAATCTCATGATTTAGTAAAATAATTAATCCGAACTTCTGCTGGGCAACTTTACCATATTAATATCCAAAGGTGAAGTTGAAATTTGGTTTTGTTCATAGGAAGAGGATTCTTTTATTAAAATGGTTGTACTTAACTGGTAAAACAATATTCTTAGAGTCACTAAGAAAAAATAAAATAGTTAAGCCAGAATTACACACAATAAAATAATCTCCTATTATGTTTTTCTCTGTGGTATTAGTTCTCTAGAGATTATGCAGGGTTCTCCAAGTCTAGTGAATTTATCACAAATCTGGCGGGGAGTATTTGGGGTTATCTGCTTCAAATAAGCTACCTCAGATTGAATAAAGAAGAGTTTCAATTAATAGCTGAGGATAAAAAATTCTGGTAGAACCAGAAAGTACCATATTTACTCAAATACAAAATGAGGTTTTCCCTCCAATAAGTATGGTGGGGGGGGGGGACACCCCCCATGCCTTATATTTGCATACAAGAAAACCTCACTAAATACATTATCTAGCATTAAAATCCTGCCAGAAACTGCATATTCTCAGTAATGGAAACCAACTATAAAGTTGATTAAATGTAGCCAACATTGAGCATGACTATAAAATACATGGCCCATATGATGGGCACCTACAATGAGGCTAGGCGGGTGCAGCCCATCTAAATAAGATGTATGGAAGTGCCCATTGCATGCTGTCTTCTTCAGCACAGACTCTTTTTCGAGCCACTACATTGCATACATTCCTACTTCCTCTTCAGCCCCACAACTGAGCTAGGTTCATAGATAATTAGGGTTGGAACGGACCTCAAGAAGCAAGGCTAAAATCAAAAGGGCAGTAAAGCCTCAGCCATCAGTCTACCAGACAAAAGGGAATCAGAAGAAATGACCTGTCTGAGCAGTAGAGAAGATGAGCAGGATGCCCTCCCCTCCGCCAAGCAGAATTGAGGCAATGTGGAACTGAGCCTCCCACCAAGAGCAAGAATGAGAACAAGTAGTAGTAAACTGGTTTGAAGACTAGCATGCTTGAAGGACGGTGAGGCCTGCAAGGTCACAGTGCAAAGGTGGTAATTTCTCTAACATGGGTTATGTACTCATAACTTCTGGGCTTCACAAGTCAGCAGATGTATGCATAAAAGCACAACAAAAAGACTCAAAATTAAAAAACAAACAAACCTGCAGGACTATTGAGGAGCGTAGGGCCATTGTACACACCACAAAATTGGCTTTTAAAGTGGCTGAAATGCCTTTTTGCACCACTTTAATGGCATTGTGGTTTACACGTTTGGTGCTGTATTCCACTTTAAATTACTTTGGCATGTAGCAAGATAAAACAGCTCTGAGGTGTTTTAGTTTGCTACCTAACAAAGTGCAAGAGTGCACAGGGCCCTGGAAGCTGATGTGGTTGGGGCTTGGCGGGCCCCATGCAACTCAGGGGCTGTGGGACCTGGTGGCAACCTATGCAGGTAGGCTCCACTGAACAAAAAAAAAAAAAAAAAAAGCAGCGGGCCTG
>NW_017729033.1:68093935-68099863 GCF_001723915.1 Gavialis gangeticus | reverse complement strand
GGGCCTGATCTTTTTTTTTTTTTACTCCCCCTCCACAGAGCCTGCCTGAGCTGTGTGGGGGCCTGGTGCTTCCTTCCGCAGCTGTGGGGGTGCGGGGGGCTTCCCTCCACACCTGTGGCACCCCCCAGGACCGCCTGAGGAGCCCCTGCACAGTTCAGGGACCACTCAGCCCACTGGAAGCTCCTCCCCCTTCCCCCCCCACCAAAGAGGCATGGGTCCCCACCCTAGTGTAACAGTACAAGGGTTTAGTTTGGTTTAATTCTCCCATTTCAATTTAGGGAGAACTAAACCAAATTAAACCCCCATGGTGTCTACAAGCAGCCCTAGAGAGGCTGACTTATGGGAAAAGATTAATAAAATAAAAAAACTATAGCTTGACTAAGAGATGTCAAAATGGAGATGTAGCAGTCTACAAATGTTTGAAACACAAAGGTTAGGAATTATTTATTGTGGCACACTGGGTTATAGTGAAGAGTAAAAGTTCAATGTTAAAATATAGAAGGTTTAGGTTAGATAATGTATAAAGCTGCAGAACAGAATCCCAAAGGAAGTGGTGGAAGCTCCATCATTCATGACATAAAAACTAATCTGGACAAAACATTAGAAATATAGTGGAGGGAACAAAAATGTCCTCAAACTACTAGTCTGAGAAGTATTTTTTTTGCAGTGAGGGAGACTAAGGGATGCACTCAGGTTTTTTGGTTTTTCTTTTTAAAGAAAATAAATTTGTCAAACAAAACCAATAAAGGAGATACCATTTTGAAACCTATACAATATAGTTGGCTGGATCTTGAATCTTTAAGAATATGCTGAGTATATTGTTAAACCTGCAGCATTCTTTTTTTTTTTTTTACTTCAAGAGATGGGTGGGAGGATTTTTCTGGGGATCTGAGTATTAGTCCCTGGGAAATGTTTAAAAGATACTTGCCATTTGGTGCCATTTGATTTTCCAAAAGCAAAAACATTTGCTATTCAAGAGCAATTTTAGCAGTTCCTGCATTCTCATCTGACAGCAGTGCTTTAGCATTACGAAGTGAGCAGGTGAACTCCAACAGAAGAGGGGAAGTTATCTAAATCCTTCTCTCTCTGTTTGGTTTTAGAATTACCAAACAGCTTCCATAAAGCCCTTTGTGTTCAGCCACTGATTTCCTGTTTGGCCTTTGACAAATCACTTCATCCCGCCATTAATTTCCTTCTATTCAAATAAGATAACAAAAGCTTGACATCCTTTGCAAAATACTTTGAGACAGTTAAATGAAAAATGTGTCATATTTAAAGAAAAAAGGATTTAATATAATTTCTAGTTTTTACACTTAATACATTTATTTAATAAATTAATTCAATAGTGAATGCATTAATATATATGAAACATGATTTTCTTGCAGTAAAAATCGTAGTTTTTATATGTCTTATTTTGTTAAGAACCAAGAGCAGAGAAACAAGCTTTTCAATTTATTCCAGGCACTAATCTATTTCCATCTTCCTCCTTTTCATATTCTGAAGCCATTTTCTGGATGAGTTATGAATGTTTTCTAGATTTCATCACTTTTACTTTGATTGCCATGTTTTTTGCCTTTTCCCATATGACTTAATTTGTATTCTAATGAAAATTCATGTCCATAAGCTGCCCATGGTTATGTTTCCTGGACTAAATGGATTTTTATTTTTTTATAAGTTTTATAATTCTGATAGAACAATAATGGATGTAAAATATAATGCAGACTACAAAATATGCTTCACCACTCTTGTTAGGTTTACAGAGATTTTTTGGCGGGATAGTTCTGTTTTTTCCCAGAAGAAAGAAACTATCCATGCGATTACAGATGCAAGAATCTTTTCAAAGAGCTATGTCATTTACTTGTTAGATATTATTCTAAATTTTTTTTGATTGAAATAGTCACAAATTGTTTTATAATTGGGTATGTGTCCCAAGTAAAAGAAATATATTTTTACCAGTCTGAATTGTTCCTCTATGAGAGTTTCTGAGAAACTTTCAGCCTCCTTAAGACAAGATATGCTGAGTTTGTTCCATTTTAGAATCTCTGATTGCAAGATAGCTGTCTGACTTCCATCTTTCAGATCATGTTATGTCTGGTTAATATTTACAAGGGACACTGTTGTTTAGCAGGAAACTATAAATAATTAAGGTTTGATGTACTTTATTTTTCAATGCATTTAACAACTTTTCTAATAGGGGCCTATGTGTGGCATTGTGAATCATTCCAGTTTCAAAGCAGTGTTTTCAAATAGCTCTCTGTTATAGGAGTTGTCAAATTTACTGGGTAAAATTTTGAATAATATTTTCCCATTAGTTTGTGGTAATTTACCAAGTTTCATCTAATTGTCTAGATTTGTGAGTCCTGTTAATAGTTGTCTTCCTTAATAAATCATTCAGTTTTATTTAATTAGTTCCAAATATAGTGAACCCCCTTTACAATACTCTGTGATATTAACTTGACCTGAAATACTTTCTAAATTTGGAATGTACAGCGCAGGAAAGCATTTGTACTGCACTAAGTAATTGTTGCTTATTAGTGAAACCCATTAATGTACAGGAGATGCCATTTAAAAAGTCACCATTTTAGCATAGTTTAACATGATACCTTTGTATCTGATAGCACAGTCTTTCCCTATTGTGTTGACTACTACATCTAATTTATTCTGGTATGGAAACTGTTAGCTAATGTTAAGTTTTAATAGTGATGTTTGCAAGTTCTTTTGTGCATGTCCATGGATTGATTTATTGTTTTGAAAGGCTTCCTTCCAGAATTTCCTTGTAGCAGAGTTTGTGTGAAATGCAAGTCCGCCCTAGACTTCAAAAATGAAATGCTTCAGAGGGACATTTTATCATGTGATGACTTAGCAAATTTGAAGTTCAATTGCTCTTTATGAGTCAATCAAAATCCACTATTTTAAAGGTGGAATGTGCTGTAATTTCAGTTTCTGCTTTATACTGTGCCATATAACATCAAACTTTTTAAGATATGCTAACAGATTTGGAAAGGCTGCATATCTGAGAATAGCTGCAAGAAATAATGAACAGAGAGTCCTTGTTTTTGATTCTTATGAACGTGATATACCTATGGCATTTCCTTTATTCTTCTTTTATATCTGTCTAGTTTTCTGCAATTCTGAAACTGAACTTCTTCCTTGGTGGCATTATATGTGTGTACACACACACACACACACACAGAGTAATATTATTTCAGTGGACACAGTATTGCTTAACAACCAATGTGTTAATCATATTTTACTGACCAGGTTTCAGTTAATAAATTGCTCATTGATTTCTCCTGAAATACACTACATTTTTATGAATTGTCCTGTACTGATTGACATACTCAAATGTAATTGTGACAGGAGTACCTCTACTAGAGTCTTTCTATCAGTGACTCCACCCTCCTGTTATGGGCCAACCACCTGCCTACTCGCCTGCCATGCCTGGATCTTAATTGATTAATTAATAGATGTAATTGGTGGGAGGCTGCCCATTTTATTTGTCCTGATGCCACGGGGTGCTATCTGTGGCTCCTTTTCCTCCCCTACACCGCAGCCCAAACCTCACAGATGATCTTGATGTGGTTTGATCTGTGCCTTGTTATAATTTGGCCTTTCCCTCATCTTCCCTGGGCTTTCCACTGCCCCATCTCATTCTGTGCCTTCCTGGCACTCTGCTGCCCCCCCCCCCTCTCTGGGGCTTCTCGCTGCCCCCCCTCGCTCTGGGGCTGGGGCCAAGTTACCCCAAAAATGCTGCGTCCTCCCTGGTGCCAGGGTCCCCACGTCACCGGGGATCCCCTGTGAGGCCTCCTCCAACCCCTAATAGCCTCACCCTGTCCTCTGGTCTTATGAAACTACAAATAGAAAACTCAAGCCCCTGGGCTATAACATAAAATCTCATTCAATCCCTACCAGGGAATTCTCCACCTGTAACAGCAGACAGGAGCTGCTCGGGCCATCAGGCTTCTCCACTCTGCTTGCTCCGGCAGAGCTCCCTCTCTCTTGGCCGCCAGCAGAGCACTGTCTTCCTGGTCTCACTCCTGGGGTTTATATGTGCCAGGCCCTGCCCCTTCCTGTCAGCTGACTCCCCAGCGGTTACCCTAGCGACCAGCACCTGTGACTCTGGCTGCCCTGGTAACTAGCAGCTGGGCTCCCCACTCACTACTAGGGCTCTCTCCCTAGCTGTTTCTGCTCTAAGGAGCAGGGCATCTGCGTACTCTGCGACAGTAATGGAATACCTTTGTGCATACCAATCTATATTTGGGGTTTGGACAGGATGCTTAATAGGGTGCAGTTTTCAACAGTAGATCAAAAATATTACATTTTGATAATCTACAACCCCTCATGTGAAAAGTTCCTATCAAAATTTTGCTAGCTTTGGGTCAGCTTCTGAACCTATAGGAGTTGATTAGCTTTGATCAAGAAAATTCTAACTCAAGAGGTGCAGGCACAAGTTACAGGAGGCAGGCCTTAAATTGTAAACTTTTCTTTGTTTTATACATAAAAAATATTATCACACAGTTGACACTCCATAAACTATAGCTGTTACCTGAAAAGAGCTAGTAGCTTGGTTAAAATGAGTGCTCAGATCAGAACCATCCGAATCTCTTGGTTCTACAAAACTGGCCTGTAACTACTGATGTGGAAGTGGGAACATGAGGCAAAACAAAAACCCAGACTATCTGCCAGGGTTACTTCAGGGCAGATTTCAAATGGTGTCTACAGGTTCTATGTCTTGAGGGCAGATACGATGAGGTCAGTTGCCTCTCAATACCTTTATGTCTATCCAAAGACCCTCGCTGGAAGCAAAAGTCTACTGGATTACAGAGGTTGGAAATATTCAACATTTGGTTTTCCTTAGCTCATGAAACATGGAGACAAATCCCTCTTATCAGGACCAAATCCCAAATAGCCCATTATGTTACAGAGTTAAGTTAGAAAAGAATGCAGTTCAACAAAGACAAGTGCAAAGTGCTGCACCTGGGCAAAAAGAACTACTAACACCCCACCTGCCCCCCACAGGCTGGGGGATGACCTTCTCAGCAGCAGAAAGAGATCTTGGAGTCATAGCTGACTCCAAGATGAACAAGAGTCATCAATGTGATGAAGTGATCAACAAAGCTGACTGCACTTTATCATGCATTAGCAGATGCATGACAAACAGGTCCAGGGAGGTGATGCTTCCCCTTTATGCAGCACTGGTCAGGCTGCCGTTGGAGTACTGTGTCCAGTTTTGGGTGCTGCACTTCAAGAGGGATGCAGAGAGTCTTGAGAGGGATCAGAGGAAAGCCACTCATACAGTCAGAGGCCTGCAGGCAAGGCCCTATGAGTAGAGACTGAGGGACCTAGATCTCTTCAGCCTTCACAAGAGAAGGCTGAGAGGTTATCTTGTGGCTGCCTATAAATTCATCAGGGGAGGGCAGCAGGGAATAGGAGATGCTGTATTTGCTACGGTACCCCCTTGGAGTAACTAGGAACAATTGCCCCCAAAAATTGATGGAGAGCAGATTTAGGTTGGACATTAGAAAAAACTTCTTTCCAGTAAGGGTTGCCAGAATCTGGAATGGGCTTCCAAGGGAGGTGGTGGTCTCCTCTACCCTGGGGTATTCAAGAGGAGACTGGACCTAGTATAAGCCACAGAGTACACTGAAGCCTTGCAGAGATGCAGTAGAAATTTTGACTTTCGGGGTTATTTGCTTCTATTAGGCTAGAAATGCCACGAGAACTGATTTTCTTGAGATGTTTCAGTGTCTCCACTCCCATTCTGTAACAGGGTGGTGATGATAACCTTCCTAATACACAAGGATTTTGAAAATAATTTCACCAATGTTTGTGAGAGATTTGCCCTATAGAAAAGGGGATCATATAGCTATACATACAGAAAAAGTCTCTTTTTGGCACTGTTGAATTGGAATAGTAGCCTGGATTCAG
>NW_017729033.1:68079654-68088935 GCF_001723915.1 Gavialis gangeticus | reverse complement strand
TATCTTGTGGCTGCCTATAAATTCATCAGGGGAGGGCAGCAGGGAATAGGAGATGCTGTATTTGCTACGGTACCCCCTTGGAGTAACTAGGAACAATTGCCCCCAAAAATTGATGGAGAGCAGATTTAGGTTGGACATTAGAAAAAACTTCTTTCCAGTAAGGGTTGCCAGAATCTGGAATGGGCTTCCAAGGGAGGTGGTGGTCTCCTCTACCCTGGGGTATTCAAGAGGAGACTGGACCTAGTATAAGCCACAGAGTACACTGAAGCCTTGCAGAGATGCAGTAGAAATTTTGACTTTCGGGGTTATTTGCTTCTATTAGGCTAGAAATGCCACGAGAACTGATTTTCTTGAGATGTTTCAGTGTCTCCACTCCCATTCTGTAACAGGGTGGTGATGATAACCTTCCTAATACACAAGGATTTTGAAAATAATTTCACCAATGTTTGTGAGAGATTTGCCCTATAGAAAAGGGGATCATATAGCTATACATACAGAAAAAGTCTCTTTTTGGCACTGTTGAATTGGAATAGTAGCCTGGATTCAGTCTCACAACTAAACATCAAAGCTTGAAATGGGTTAAGAACTCAACATTCTTAGCCTAACTCTGATTACGAATTAAATGCAAGTTGAATGTTTAAGTACGGTAAAGCATATATCCCAAGCAGATTTTGCTTATAAAACAAAAATCTGAGAAGCTTATTCTGTGTTTCCTCCCTACTTTCTCTTCTCTTTCCAGTGCTATGTGGTGGTGATGAGAGCTTCTTGTGTTCCAGTGGAATCTGCATCCCTGGGAAACTGCAGTGTAATGGTTACAATGACTGTGATGACTGGAGCGACGAGGCCCACTGCAGTATGTCACTTAAACCTTATAGTATTCTCTAGAGACAAACACAGAACCCTCTTGGGGAAGCCTAGAAATGAAAGTCAGCTATTGTAATGGGATGAGAGTTTTGCATAGCATTTGCGTATACCAACTTTTGGTATTTATTTCAGGTGCTAATGGATGTGTTTAACTCTGCCCACAAAAAGGATTTTTAGTACTTTTAAACTTTATATTTAAAAAAATTATTTCATTAGTTAATTCATTAGCTAAGATTTCTAGAAAAACCCAAGGCAATTTGGTAGTCATTTTTGGACTTTTTTTAAAGTCGAGTAACCTCTGCCACAAAGAAAATTTTCATAAAGAAAGAACTTGTAAGTTTTCAATGTGTGCTTTTTTTAATCCTTAGCATCGGTTCTAAAGTATATGCAAAACCACTGTCTTATAAAGTGTTTTACGCTCCAGCTCTGAGTGTGACCCTTAAAAATAAATTTTTATTGTGGAGTACAATGGAAAAGGGAATATATAGGGTATCTTCATTTGTTGTTTCCCTTCTCCAATATAATATACATCTCCATACTCAAGCATGTGTCTTACTCTTCAGATGAGGAGATTCTAGAACTAGTACCTTGTGTAGAGAAGCTGAACAAATGTATGCTAGTTAAAACACTGAAAAGGCAAAAGTAGAACGAGTCAGGTTGGGGAAGTAAGTAAACAGTAAGTGTGCAGTGAAGTTACTACACATGGAGCCAAGCCAAAACATGGTTTCCAATTAACTCAAACTGTGGGAAAAACCAAGTTTGGATTAAGATATGAAACGTGCACTTCAAGATTCTCTGAAAATCATTTGCCTCTTCTGGATTCCTAGGGAGAAATTATAGGTAACATTTTCAATACCAAATGTCTTAGGAGCCTCAATCCACTTATAGGCTAATAAACTAATGGGATTTCCCTTGAATTTTTTCCCTCAGTGTTGAGTCAATTTTAATGTAAGATGAAACTTTCAAAAGTGCTTAAGTGGTTTAGGAACCTAAATCCCACTGAAGATCAGTCAAAGGGTTGAGAGCATTTAAAAATAAAAATATTACTGGGATGTTGTAATTCTTCCAAAAAAAAGCATTACAAACTCATGAATTCCTGAGTTAAGAAAAAGGATATTCAACCATGTTAGTATACAGAAATGAACAGTTACATTTCTTAAACAGAGTTACTGTTATTTATAGCAATACCATGCCATCAATATTTCAATATATGTGAGTGTGTTTATAATCTCTGATTAGATTTAAATGATTTTTGAAGACACCTCTGATATTTTTTTACCTTCCTCTACTTGTCTTCATCCTCTTTTCAAGAGACACTCCAAGGTAGAGAGAGCTGAACTCTGTTAGTCTGAAATTAGAGGTAGTTAGTTATTCATAGTATCTGACAAAGGCTGTCTTTGTTCTTCACTTAAGGTAAGTGCAATAATTTTGAGGGAGGTTATACTATAATCAACCAGAAGGATGTGGTTCAAGTCTTTCTTTAAGTGCAAAACTTAGCTCAGCAATAACTGGAATCATTGCCAGTGCTAGCGTAATAATGAAAAGTATTAATAATCCCATGTATCTGGATGTGATCCTGGTCATTTGAACTATTACATCATTAACAATGCATCTAAGATGTCACCAGAAACAAAAGAATATGTGCTATATTCTGACTTTGTAGTATACAATTTAATTAATCTAAACAAAGTTCTAACTGCTTGTGCTGTCTTGTGGTGTTCCAGGGTCTGCAGGGATCCAGAAAAATACATGCAAGCCTTTTTACATTAACATAATTTTAAAATGTCCAAAACTTATTTTATCTTGGGCAAGTTTGATTTAATGTAAACCTTGGGCAGGGAGGGTGGGCAGCAGATGCAGGCTTAGTTTATAGTTAGCAAAAATGATGCAATATGTGGGCACATCCAGACATGGGTGACTGGTGCTTCCTGCCTCTGGGTGTCCATCAGTGGCCGATCACTGACTGGGTGGGGGTGTCACTTAAAATTGTGCTATGTAGTTAATGCACATTAAAATAGGCTAAGGCATATTAGGTGTCACTTCAAAACTGGGTACCTATACATGTGATGAAGCTCTCTGCTGCGCTGCATGCTAATTAGCACACAGTGAAGCAGACTAATTAGTGTGCTCCAGCAGCCTCTGCATCCCTACATTTCTAAATGGCAGTGGGGATGTTTTAACTATAGCTCATTGAATGAGCTTTAGTTAAAGCTCCCCACTGGCATTTTGAGGTGTGGGATGCTGAATGCATGTGATGCTGTGGGCATTTTAATTAGAGTGACTCTTAAAGAGCCACTCTAATTAAAGCGCTCCCTTCTCCACCCTGGAGCACGTGTATAGGTGCCCCATACTATTTAGTTAATATGCATTAAGACAGGTTAATGCACATTTTCCTAGTATCTCAAAATAGAGGGCATTTATACACATACATTTGGTGCTGGGACATGCCAGAGATCTGGTGAGTCAGAGCAGACTTGATTAATTGAGTCTGCTTCACATGTGAGCTGACATGCATGGCGCTGTGTTGTGTGCAGTTGTATAAGCAGTGAAATGGATGTCAGCGCGCAGAAAATGGCAGCAGTGCACTTTGGAATTAAAACACTTCTGATGTGTTTTAGTTCCAAAAAGCATGACGCCACCATTTTCTCAGCGCTGATGTGTATTTCACCACTTATACAACAACATGCGCTTATGCGCCTGTGGTGCAAGCATGTGTATGAATGCCCAGAGGTACTAGATTTAATCAGCATTAACTAAAGTGTGTTAATGCACGTGTAGATGCATCCAGTAAGTGCAAGCAAAATCTGCTAGTAATAACATGCAGAATAGATTTAGACCCTCCTCCAAACATGAACTCGTGCCATTTTGCTCACATAAGCAGTCCCATTGCGGACCATAAGAACACTCACATAAGCAAAAGTTACTTATAAACTTAAGTGTTTGCAGCAGTGAAACATTGGTGACCTTTTCCAGACCTGCCCATTTATTCTTGGCTCAAAGGAGAAGTAAGTTTGTCTATACATGATGGACCCTTTGCTTTGCAGTTGAAGGAATGAGGCTCTGGTGACAGTGATTAATAATTTGTTGTGGAAGTAGCTTTCCTTTGGTTGTTCACTGTGGGGATGTGCAGGATTTCAGTTTGCTTGATTTGATGTACTGTAATGAAATCAGTTCTCAGGGTGTCTAGACAGTGACACAACAAAGCTTTATAAAACTAAAAGAAGGTTGCATTTCCTTTGAGATGTCTGGAATGCTTTCTGTAAATTAATTAATTAATGCACCCCATCAGAATTTAAATCAGTAGACTTCAAAATGTGTTAACTGCACCTTTTGGGGAGGCATTGGACTGTCGTAGGTTCAAAACACTAAGTTTCTGCTGATATAAATTGATGTATCAGAGAAAGATGCAGAATTTGGAAATATGAGATTTTTATAAGAACTAAGATGAAAATCAGTGTCCTATTAAATTGTTCACTGTTTTAATTGAAAATACATTGGTTTAGTTAGGTTTAGATTTAAAAATTTTACTATGTATTTTCCACCCAAACATAAGAACATTTTGCCTTCTTCAGCATATGAGAGAAAGCAGATAAACTTGTTAATAATGAAATCCAGCAGACTATACATTTATTTTTTTTTTAAAGTGCAATTTTTTTCCTCATATATTTTCGCTAAATAAAATAACAATGAAAAATGGCTGGAGCAATAGAAGGACATTGTCTTGCCTGCTAGCTACCTGGGAGCCATATCCTGTCGCTGGCTTGGCTAATTTCTCTACCTAGGTGAAGGTATTTGCCCAGGATGGATCTATCCTGATTATTTGCTTGAAAAATGTCTGTTCCTGAGAACTACTTAAGTTCAAAAGGTGAGAGGGTAGTCTGGTTTGCAATGCAGAAAGGGCTTTTCAACATCAAGGCTGAAAAAGCAAACTTATGGTATCTGGTTTGCACCATACCACACCATATCATCATGTTCATATTGAAAGCACACAGAGAAGGCATGCTGTGCCCCTAACATGGTTGTCATACAGTGTAGACATGCTAAGGATGTCCTGCCCCATAAATTAATGGTGAAATGGCAGCTCTCACAGTTGTCCTTTACTGTTGGTTGTATTGCAGTTTCACCCAAAAGCCCTAGCCACAGCTGATGCTGCACTGAGCCAGGCAGTGATATAAAGGTGTAATGAAAGGCAGTCTGTATCCCAAGAACTTACATTTAATTGCAAATTTTATCAGGTTTGTTTACATTAATGTCAAACCAGAGCTTCAGGTGATCCCATAGGACATAAAGTGAAGTGAAACATGGGTTTTTTACCTTATTTTTCAGGTGGCATCCATTTAGAGTAAGAGCAGACATTTAATAAACTTTACAATTTTCAGTGTCTCTTTACTTTTACAGTTTCAAATTATTTATATCAGAAATGTAGAATCATGAAATGAATGGTATGAGAAAGGTGGATAAGGGTGAATCCAAGAGAATTTCAAGTTTCCTGCCTCCAGTAAATTATCAGTGTGTTATTGTTCAGTGCATTATCTTTCTTTTATCTCACTGGCTCCTTCTGACATGCCCATCATACTGTATAAATTATGCAGGTAATACTAAGGCTATGGCAAAATCCTCCACACTCTTTGAATTTTTTTTTTAATTCTGTATGTCAGGCACTGTACTTTTTTCCAGTCAGGAGCATTATAGATTAGGATATCTAGGTGTGGCCCCAAAACTAAATGAATACTTTGTCTCAGTTTGCAATGAGCATACTAATATTGACTGTGGAGGCAAACACAAAGGGGAAAACGGGAATGAGAGCATGGAAATTTCCACAATTGAAGGTAGAAGCAAAATGCAAGGAAGTTAAGCACTCAGATTGAAGGGACTGGATAATTTCATCCCAGAATTCTGAAACAACTGGAATATGAAATGGCATATTTACTACCAGGCCTGGTAGTAAATATACAAATGTAGCAAATGCAGAATGGTACCATAAGATTGGAGAATAGCAATATAGTATTTGTATTTAAGAGGGAAGAAAGTGGTCAGGACAGTTACAGGATTATAGATTTCACTCCATTTGTGTGCAAGGCTTTAGCAAATAGAGGACAAACACACTGATATGCAACACAGCTTTAGTATCAGTAGACTTTCTAAGATTAACTTCTAAGATTTCTTTGATGAGACAATTAATTCTTCAGGCAAAGGGCATGCATCAGATCTCAGCCATTCAGTAAAGAATTTTCCAAATGGGAAACTATTAGTAAAGCTTAAGAAGTTGGGTATTAATAAGAGTAACTGTAAAAATGAGTGAGGCGTTGGGTCAAGGGAAGACATCAATGTGTACTTTTGAAAGGTGATGTGTCAGCCTGGAGAACGTTCGAGAAAGATCTGTTTTAGAATTGATCTTGTTTAATATTTTCATGAATGACCTTGACACAAATGGTAGGAGTATGGTGATGAAATTTGCTTGTAGCACAAATTTGGGAGGCAACACAAATACAGAGGAGGACTGGAATATCTTACCTTTGAGGATGGCAGTAATAAAACCGGGATAAAGTTAACAGTACAAAATAGAAGGTCATGCATTTGGGGACTAATAAATACTTCTTCTAGAAGCTGAGAGTTCATCAGATGGAAACAGTAGAGGGGGAAAAGGACCTGAGTGTGTTAACTGATAACAGGACAACTATGAGCTGCCAATACGATCCTAGTATGTATTGGGAGGGGTATTTCCAGTACAGGTAGGGAAGTTTTAATGTGCTTGTTCAAGGCACTGTGTGTCACTCACTTGGAGACCTCACTGGAATCCCATGAACTAAAACTAAAACAAGTGCTTGGAGCTACTAGGACAGGGGTGGGCAAACTGCAGCCCGATGGCCAGGTGCGGCCTGCCAGGCCATTCTATCCAGCCCGCAGGGCCCCTAAAAACTTTTAAAAGTTAATATTTATCTGCCTCTGCCTGCCTGCGGCCCTCGATGCCTTGCCAAAACTCAGTAAGTGGCCCTCTGCCCGAAATTATTGCCCACCCCTGTAGTAAGACGATCAGGGGAATGAAGATCCCGTATTATGAAAAGAGACTAGGAACTTGGCTTCTTTAGCCCAGTAAAACAAAAATTTGAAGGGACTGTTTGCTGTTTATAAATATGTTGGGGGTACACACCTGGATTAGAACACAATTATTTAAAATAAAGGGCAGTATTGGCATGGGGGAAAAAAGGTTATAAATTGGCCAGGAGTAAATTTAGTCTGGAAATTAGATGAAAGTTCCTAAATATAGCAGTCAGGTTCTAGAACAACCTTCCAGTTAGTATACTGGGAGCAAAATGTCTTCCTGCTTTAAGGTGAAGCTTGAGAAGTTTTTAGACAGCATTATATGATGCAGTGTCTATGATAGTAGGGGCCTTATCCTAGTAGCCCTGGAGGTCACTTTCAGTATTATGGTTGCATGTTCCTAAACTGCTCTGACTTACATGCTATGTAGTCTATTGGCTTGGGTGTAAATTAAGACTAAAGTTGCTGCAATGTGTAAGATAGCTGTTGCCCTTTTTAAACTAAACTTTGTAAAAATATGTAGATATATTTTTAAGCATTTTTTAAAATGAATAATGCAGAACCCCCAACATTATCTTTGAAGATTGAGAATGGGAGTAGGGATAGAAGGGTCTGTGTTTCATCAGTGAAACAAAGTATTGTAATGGTCAAAGGGCTGGTAAATTGGTAGGGTTGTCCAGCCTCATGTAAAACTTTAAAAAATAATTGGGTTTAATGGAGCTTTGGACTAGGAAGAAAATTCAGCTAATTTTTGCTTTATGAAAATGAGGCTTGGACCATCTCCAAATGAAAATTAAATTCTGCTAATTACAAGTGGTGATTGTGAAGTGTGGTTGTTATTGTGCTGAAATGATGTAGCTGTCTAATATATTACTGCCAATACCTTGATGCAAATGTTAAGACCTTAAAATTTGCATATTTGCTTATTTCAGGTCATGCAAGGACATCTGTCTGCCTTTTTAAAATTACACTGTCTGTGCTGTTGTCAAGCTGTGCCATTCTCTAAATGTCATTGCTACCGCTATGAAAGGATGAATGTAAATATAAATTAGGACATGAAGGAAAATCAAACAGCAAATTTAGCCAGGATGCAGAACCACCACAGAACCATTGTGAGGAAGAGATGGCTTTGTCTTGTTCACATGAGGAGCAATAAGAAATAGATATAGTCAGAATTACAAGCCAGTGGGCAAAGATAAAGGATTGCCAGGCTAGTTCATGCTGTTACAGATTCAAGACAAATGTTTTGAATTATAAAGCCAGCTGGGTGCTCTTCTGCTCATATGAAACATATACAGAGCTAACATATTTTCATTTAATTCTATATTTTTGGTATTTAGCGGCTGCCTTCCTTTTACTCTGTAAAAGCTAGCTATACGCTTGCCTGTAAAATTCAGGGTAGTTGGATTATTTTGTTTTTTTTCATGTTAAACTATAAATTTTGATCTAAACTTCTTAGATAATGCAAAACTAGTAGAGAAATTAAATATTTGGGGGGTCAGAAGAAATTAATATTGTGAAAAAGCCTTGGGAAGTTTTACAAGCTCAACACATTCTCCTAGCTTTGAGACCATTTCCTTCTCTTTTTCTAGTAACACTGATACTAGTGCTAAATCAGATTTAAGGTATCCAGGTTGTAGCCGTATTGGTCTAGAGGAAAAGGCAACCAGGACTCATAGTAGAGATGATATCTTTTATTAGACCAACAAGATTTTTGCAAAAAAAATTCTTTAATGGCAAGCTTTCAGGCACAAACACCTTTCATCAGGCATTGGAGGAAAGACTGTAAAAGTTCTCCTGGGTAGAAATGAAAGTTCATATTTCATAGGATTTCACAGAGGAGTCAATAGATGGAAAACTTCTCTGGGCAGTCAGTTAGTTCATAGCTGACTTAAATCAGATTTAAGTAACTCTCGGGAGAGTGTAAGAGCAAGCAGGCTACAGAGTGGTGTGCCTGAGCCTATACACCAAGCCTTATTACAGAGGCCTGTCAGATTGATCAGGAGGACTGAATATAGTGGAGAAAGGAAAGAAAAAAATATAAGGGCTAGTTAGCCATGCCTAACTTAGTTGCCCAGCACTGGCAATGGAATTCACAAACCTGAGTAAAGTGCCTGAGTTCAAACAGTGACTAGTGTAGTATCTCAATGAGGCCTGTAGTATGCAAACAACTTTTTATTATGTACAGGAACTTATATAAAGAAATATTGAGAGTAAAGAGGTAGCAGCCTTGCTACCAAGGTTCTTGTGTCTAGCCTGCGTAATGTTCTGTCACACCAGAGGCAGCACTAGTGGATGCTTTGGGGCCTATAGCCACCCCAAAATTTGCCTTAGCCACCCCTCCCAGTGCTTCCCCTATCCAAGCCTCCAGCAAC
>NW_017729033.1:68056666-68074654 GCF_001723915.1 Gavialis gangeticus | reverse complement strand
GTTAGTTCATAGCTGACTTAAATCAGATTTAAGTAACTCTCGGGAGAGTGTAAGAGCAAGCAGGCTACAGAGTGGTGTGCCTGAGCCTATACACCAAGCCTTATTACAGAGGCCTGTCAGATTGATCAGGAGGACTGAATATAGTGGAGAAAGGAAAGAAAAAAATATAAGGGCTAGTTAGCCATGCCTAACTTAGTTGCCCAGCACTGGCAATGGAATTCACAAACCTGAGTAAAGTGCCTGAGTTCAAACAGTGACTAGTGTAGTATCTCAATGAGGCCTGTAGTATGCAAACAACTTTTTATTATGTACAGGAACTTATATAAAGAAATATTGAGAGTAAAGAGGTAGCAGCCTTGCTACCAAGGTTCTTGTGTCTAGCCTGCGTAATGTTCTGTCACACCAGAGGCAGCACTAGTGGATGCTTTGGGGCCTATAGCCACCCCAAAATTTGCCTTAGCCACCCCTCCCAGTGCTTCCCCTATCCAAGCCTCCAGCAACCACCACCCACCCTACACAGGTGAGCCTGCCCCGCTTCTGTCCACTGCCCACAGAGGCATGGCACCTTAAATAGGTATTGTTAAAAACAATGAAAGATGTGTTTGGCCAGAAGATGTACAGTGCAGCCCGCCCAATTTTCTGCCTAGCCCACCTCATCCTTCCCCACCAGGAAGAGACTGGTGCTGCCCATGTGTCACGCCAGGAAGTTTCTGCTGTGGCTATCCAGATAGTCTCTGGAGATGCCACACTTCCTGAACACTCTGTATTTCCAGAAGAACTCATGCTCTGTTGAACATAGGATGGGATTCAGAAAAACCAGCGGGTTGAATGTGAATGAGAAGCCCAAACCAACCAATAGGAAATCCTTAAGAGAGGGTTGTTTGAAATCCCACCTCTCTCCTAGGTTTGGGCACTTAGCTGATTTAGGATAAGGTTGCTTCTTGTCCTTGCTTCATCTGAAGAATGCCAGGTTTTGATCTTGAGTCCTGTGTTCTGGTCAAACCTTGTGGAGACATTCATTTGTCTCTATTTGCAGTTGGTTTCTTTTTCCAGATACAATAATCTGCTCTTTAGCTATGACTCTTTTAAGCTCTAGGTTTCTACTCGTTCTCAGCCTAATTTCTAGTAGTTCCCTCCCGTGACCCTCTGGACTGCTCCTTTGTGGCATCTAAGCTCCTTCCCAGTTGGACCAATCCAGATGGTGGCAGCCCCATCCCCAGGTGACTAGGGCACCTCCTCTGAAGCTGCTTTTCTCCTAGCTGCTGCTTTTCCTTAGACTTTCAGCAGCTGGATCCACCCAACTAGGCTGCACACTGCCAGGTACCACCCAGGGGTCAAAAAAACCTGCGGGGAAAAAAACTGGAGCAGTGCACACACAGGCAGTGCACACCGCTGAAAAGCAGAACCGGGCCACCCAGAGCCATACTCCACATGAAAGAATCACTGCTGCTGTGCCCTGGTAAGGCTGCTGGGGCTAGCACAGACTTCCCTACTGCCCCTGGGGTAACTTGCTGCACACCAAAGTGCAAGTGGCACAGGTGTTCCCTGGGGACAAGTAGCTGTTGTGCAAGGTGCACTGTTCCCAGGGAGCCAAACATCTGTGCTTATCTGAACACAGCCCAGGAGCCCATCAATTTGACCATGAGTGAAGAGAAAAAAACATCAATAAACACTTGACTACAAAGGGAAATGACACTCTACAAAAGAGACAGAAAAGTTCTTTGAGGAGTGAGCTGTTATTGGAACCTGAATTTAGAGAGTGAATTGCAAAGCCTAAGGATCTGGAGGTGGCTCAAGGAACCATATGCCCAATGTGGCTTTTATTAAACAGAAGGTGCACGGAAACACACAGAAACATTGCATGTCAATGAGATCCAAACATTTTGGCAGCAGTTTGGCTAAATATTTCACAGTGGAGGACACCCCTGAAGAAAGCAATGTCATTGCTGCCAAAATAGTTTGCACGTGCCATGCAGTTGTGCATCATCACAGCTACTCATTACTTGACCATGAGGTGAAGTTGACAGCCAAGGTACTTTCAAAGTCAAAGCTAAATCAAAAGAATTAATTATAGCAATGCAGAATCTGAGAGCAGGGTGGAATATGTTTTGATAGTCTTTTCAGTTAAACTGCTTTTTACTAATCTCAGACAATGAATTATTTTCCAAAGCAACTGTTGCTTCAAATAATGGCAACTTTAAATAGTTAACCAGTTACACAATACTTTTGTTTATCCAATGTGTTGGAGAAGGTAGGGTTGGGTTTTTTTGTTTTTTTAAAGAGATTGATGAAACAAGATGGAAAAAATTGCATTATAGTGGCTTGAATATGGAAAACTTGGTGTCCTTTGCAACTGGCATTGCATTAGTTAAAAACTGGTCTATACTTTTTCCCTTGAAAACATCCCACTCTCTATTTGCCCGTAACAGACTATAATATCCATGTGGTGCATAACATAGTCAAACATGAAAGTGAACAAAAGAAGTATAATGTAAAGAGTCTGAAAATTAAGATTTGTAATGAGTTTCCAACCTCTGCTAGGAAGGGGAAAATGGTAGTAGTGTTTTGCATCTGTGAATAAAGAATTGAGCAGTTCTCTGTGGGATATACTGGGAGGGTGGATGCTGCTTCTTCCAGAGACTTTTGCAGTGCTGGAAAAATCTTGAAGTATGCTTCATTTCACAAGTAATCAGGACTCTTGGCAAGGTGATATCTTTTATTAAACCAGCTAGCTGGTTGCAAAAAATGTTTTATTTGCAGGCTTTTGGATACACGCACACCGTTCCTCAGGCATAGGAGAATACAAAGATTGTAAAATTTCTCCCAGGTGGAAATGATAATTCATATTTCACAGGAGATCTGAAAGGTGGTGTAAGATCTCCTTGTTGGAAAAGTTAATTTTATGCAAAATAGTCTCAGATAAAAGTAAAAGTTGTCTATTTACCTCATTTGCACCTGGGAGAAATTTTACAATCTTTGAACTCCCCCGTGTCTGAGGAAGGGTGCATGTGCCCGAAAGCTTGCAAACAGAGAAATTATTTTGTAATTATCTAGTTGGTCTAATAAAATATTGGCACTTGCAGGAGCAAAACATTATATGCCAATGTCATTTTACTGGAGAAAGTGTAATGCCTGACCTCAGGCATATAGAGAACCTGCTGAAACAATTGGCAGCAGTGGGATGGAAGGAGCCCCAAAATGCAGGTCATATTTTTAAAGGTTACTGGACTTATTTAATTGGAAGTGGAAAGTCTTAGGACCTGAAGAAACAATATATTTTTATTTTAACTCTCAATCCGTTTCTTACTCATGAGTTATAATTTGGCAGGCACCTGGGTGAACTTAGTACTAGCATCAAATATGAAAAAAAATAATTCACCCATTATTTTGTGTCATTTCAAGTTAGTGTGCTGCAGAGCTAACCCCAGGAGTTCATGGTAGTTCATTTTAAAGTACTTGAGGGTCATGCAGCCTTATGAGTGACACCTTAACAGCAGTAGGTTGATATTACTGCTTCTTACCAGGCAGACTTACACAATTCCTCCTCAACCTCCATTGAAGAATTACTACTCAAGTAAACACAATTTATTTTCACTTCTGGGAGGAAAGAAGATTTATACCATGACAACTTTTTATGGAAATCAGAAAATCTATTGCTCTCATGATACTTGTTGTTCTCTGCCATCATGTGCTCAGAACACAGTTTCTGGATGGTTACTGGAAGTACATTAATAAGAAAAGGATAATTGCTTTGATTGTTATAATGCGTTCCAATGAAAAAAGCAAAAATAAAAAAGCAGAATATGTCTCTGTGTCATTCTTACACATCACATGATAATGCATACCAAAACAGTGAGATTGGGTACGGTTATTTATTGAAGGTTGACTGTACGGTTTATCCTCAATCCCAGTTTTTTGCCTTGAACATCTGATGACATGAGAATTTTGTGATGTGGTATTTTTGGTTATTGGTATAGTGCATAACAGAACAGAGACTCTTGTTTTTTCAGTAGTACAGTACATACCAGAGCATAGTCCTGCAGCACATCTATTATTTGGCAACTCCAGTGATTTTTCAGTCGGGATGCTGCAGCACCCTCGAGTTCCATGAGATCTTCCATGCCACGAGGTGCCATGCAATATTAGCAGTTAGGTGTGTACACACCTTCACTGGATAAACCCAGAGATTTAAAATAGACCTCCATAGTATCTGTTTTGAGAGTCTCCATAGTGTGTAAATTCTTTCCAACAGAAAATTGCTTAATCTTTTTCTGTAATTAGGAATGAGTAAATGCTAAGAACTGGTATTTTCCAAGGGGTGCCTCAAGTCTAAAAATACTGAGAATCACTGGGCAAGACATTCTACTCTGCTGTCATAGATGGAACTTCAGACAACAGTTATACAATGAAATCTTGTCATGACTAGTCCACAAGTGGTGGTTGAAATTACATGCTTTTTGCCCCCAAATCATCTGGCAGCTGGTTATCTATCTTATTTAATCTATCTGAAGAAAAAATATTTCAGTTACTTGATATCTCTTGTTATTTGAACATCTTGAATACATTTTGAATATTCTCAGTTTAGTGTCCAAAGATGTTTCTTCCAAATTACTCCCTTGGATTGGGTTGGCAGTGTGTAGGAGATGAAAGGAGCATGAAAAGGAATAAACACCACAGTTTTTCTGTGATGTAAGTTCTTTTTTCCCCTCCATTGCTATCGATCGCACATAAAGAAGGCAAGGAAGAGGACCAAAAGAATAAAGTCCACAAAGGGTTTTTGATCCTTCTTACTCTTCCACATTAAATTTTACTGAGCCAAGGGGTTCACAGAATATAATAATGGACCTGTGTGTTTACTACCGTAAAGCACTGTGTTGATGCATATAATTTAGTTTAACCTCTCACAGCATTGCTTCTATATAAATAGAACTTAATATCATGTTTTGTTGATGTGCTGTAAACTACTTGTTTTGCAGACTGCAGTGATGATGCATTCCACTGTAACACAGGAAAATGTCTCAATTACACCATGGTCTGTGATGGATATGACGATTGTGGAGACCTGAGTGATGAACAAAACTGTGGTAAATGGCAGTGACATGCTTTTCTACAATGGCATAACTTGTGCAGAGTGACTGGGGCAGTTGCCCTGTATGCCGACATGCAGGGGAAAGGGAGAGGGGTCAGCTGTCACTGCAACCCTGCAGTTCTGTTGGCAGTGCCAGCAGCTATGGGATGGCTCCATTGACCCGGTGTGTGGTAGCTGCTTCGGGCACCCAGTTACATCATTATGCCTCTGTTTTTCCTAAGTATTTGCCTGACAATGATTTTCCTTGCATGCATCAGAAAGTTATGTACCCAAAGAGTCCACTTTACTAAGAAAATAAAAACAGATTAAAATGCGCGTGGTTTCATAACGGATTTAAAAATGTTGGGATCGATAAGTCATTAATTCAAAATGTTTTCAGGGAATGGCATTTTTGCACAATATTTGTTTTATGCAAAATCAGAAGCATATTTATTGAAAAGATTTTGATTTTGCTATTCATTCTGAACTTCAAGATATGTTGATAGCTTTCTGGGTAGCTCAGCTGAACATATCTGAGGCAAAGGGAAACCTAGAGAGACTGCATATCATGGATGCCAACAAATATTAAAGCTGAATTTTTTGTTCAGGTATCAAAACAGAATTGCCCTGGTTGACAATTGTCCATTCACTGCTGCTTAAAATGCCATTCTCTGTCAACTTTCAGGATTCTGCCTATTAATGAATCTCCTCCTGCTTATAGTAGTGTTAATGGGAAAACTCCAAGTGAATTTTTTTTGTTATTGAAAAACAATGGCTTTTTCCATGATTTTTTTAAAAAGAAAAATTGGAAAAAAATCTTCTGACTTTGCCAGCCAGAAAAAGTAAAACAATGCTAATCTCTAAGATGCATCTTACAAAAGTAAAAGGTTGTTTTTTTTAATGAATAAACTGCTTTTTAACTTCTGTTTCACTTTATCTCACTTTTCTAAGAAAAAATGTAGACAGCAGAGCAAGTAAAGTTTTTTGTACAGTCTGAAACCAAAATATTTTACAAGTATAGAAAAAAAAAGCTTTCCTGAAATCATCATTTATTTTTCCAAACATGAAAAAATGAAGATTTTAATCCCAACAAAAAAATGAAAAAAATGGCAAACATTTTTGGAGGAAAAATAAAAGTTTATTAAGAAATTTAATTTAGCTCCAAACACATCCTGTATTCCTGTTGTGCTTTACGTTGCATAAGCAACTAATATTCAAGCTTTCCTTTCTGTTCTGTCTACTAGGTTTTATTATCTTGGATATTGGTTGCTGTAAATTTATCTTCTCTGGCATTGGTACTTCCTCCACAGATCTATTCAAAACATGACAAAAAGTCTCTGACCATTATTAACTATTTACTTATTTTATCATTATTATTAATTGTTTTTATTTTTCAAGAATGAATACTAGCTATGCTAAACAATTCAATATTCATATCTATATCAAATAAACATAAAGGAATAGGCTCTAATCCTGCAAGCACTTAGGTCTGTGGCACAAGTTATGCTCAAAATGTGATTAACCAGTTAATCAGTCACATCTTTGTTATACAACCACACAGTGATGCAATTAATGATGCAATCACATAAGGAATCAGCCACAAAGTTATTACACAAAAAATGTATAATAACTTTGCGGCTCATTCCTATTATGTCATGAATTGAATGCGTGGCCAGGCTGGGCTCCCAGGTGTGTGGGGTGCACCCCTGTGGCTGGGAGCCTCATCAGCTGATCCAGGCTCCCAGCTGTGGGATCTTACCATGTGCCTGCCTGGCTGGGAGCCCAATCAGCTGATCTGGGTTCTCAGCCACAGGAGCACACGATGCACTCCCATGACTGCGAGCCCCATCAGCTGATGGGGCTTCAAACTGTGGGAGCTTGCTACTTGCCGGTGTAAGGGGATCTCAGGATTGCGATCCCAGGCTCCCCCTGCACTAGTAATGAGGTGTGATGGGATCTGATGCTGGATCCTACAATCATGCTTCTTGCCATGCACATATGGTATGGCAGGAAGTGCAATTGAGGATCCCACCTCAGATCCCCATATGCCTTCACTTGCATGTGTGCTAGGGACCTTAATAGTGTACATGACTTTGCTTATATGTGTAGACTGATGACTTAAACATTTGGTGAGATTTCTCATGTGAGCAAAGTTATGTATGAGCTGTACTAGTATAGTTAACCTTCCTGCTTTGCCTGCAGAGGAAGAGGAATATCTCTGTACATCTTTATTCTGGTGTAACAGCAGCTACACCAAAGTTTGAACTGGTATAACTTAAAGTGTGGAACAGGCTTTCTTGTTTACAGGGTCTAGGCTTTACTCTGCAGCTGCTACCACTGGTTTTCTGGTAAAAGTCAGTGCTACTCCTTGTGAGCTGTGTTGGCAGAATCAGTTTCTTACACAAAAATTCTGGCCGCTTCAATGTTTTGAGCACTTGGTTCTTTGGTGTGGTTGGTAATCATTTTTAAAAGAATGGAAGCAAATAAAACTTCCTTGAATAAATAACATAAAAGAACACGGGAAGTAAAAACTCAGTTTGATGGAGATTACTTTCTAAACTTCAGGATTTTTTATATAAAATGTATTAATTTACTTAACCCTTTCTAAGGGTTTGACAAAAAAATGGCATTATTGGTGGAAGAGATCTGATAAAAGAGTCAGATAAGTCTCCTGCCTCCTGTTGGTGCTTGTTTATGAAAACTGCCCCCAAAATGTAGCACGTCAAAGTGTAATGATTTAGTATAGAAGGATAAGCAGTCCAAAGTAAATTGGTTTATCTTTATGCAGTTTTGTAGTGGGTGTGTGGAGAAATTTTCTTTCCATGTTAGCTGAGAAGGGTAGCTAAATGGAAAGCTGCATCCACAAGATTTTGTTTGACGGGGACAAAATTACTTTGTTTACTGACGATTACTTTGTTTGATGGGAACTTTTAGCTACTTCCATTTGGGAACCAACATTTGGTATGTCCATTCTATCTCTCAACTAATATCTTTATCTGAGTTAGTAGGAAGTAATAGAGTTTCCAGAGACAGTATTATCTCCTACTTTTCCTCATTGCAGCCTCACATTTTTCATTGTTGTCGGTATCTATGTTCATAATCGTATGTCTTATCTTTTACTTGGAACAGCTCTCTTTGAAAATCCTTCACCTTGGAGGGTTTTTTTTTGCCGGCAGCGTTTCTGGCCATCAACATTATTTCAACATCATGAACTATTTTCTTTGTAATGTAGGTCACAGAGTCTGCCAAATCCTTGTTGGAGATCACTAGCACTTCCAGCAGTTTTTTCATTTCCCCAAGACTCTGCTACAATAGTAGTTGTCAAGAAGTTGTCTCTTTCTTGAACCAACTGAGCCTCAGGGAGTCAGACAACATTGTATTCCTTATACTACTCTTTCAGGTTCAGTTTAATCCTTTATCTGACTAATCATTATTATTTTTTCCAGTCAATATTATAAATTGAGTCAAATGTAAAAAATTCACTGAAATATTACCAAAATAATAGCAGTTCTTTGTACTGTCCTGGAACTTCTGCTCAATTTATCAACCTCATGTCATCATAATTTCTTGACAGATAATGATATCCTGTGCCACTGGTAGAGAACCAGTTCCATAGACCACTTGAAAGTTCTGTTTGGATTGCAGTTTGAATACAAATACTCTGCAATACAGATGTTTCCATGTAGAAATTACCAGTGAAAATACTTGACCTACTTTAAATTGAATTTTCAAAAGTCTATGTATAAAGTATAAAAATATTTTGCTTTGTACAGAGTACAAAAATATTTCCCATTTGCTACTGTAAACTTAAATCACTATTATAAGGGGGAAAATGTTTTTCTGTGGTACAGCAGTCACCATTAGAATCTTGTATGAGGTGACACCTTAAGTATCTAAATGTATTAGCCTTAGTTTTTGCATCATTCAAGACATTCTCTATCATAGGTACAGGTTCGTAAGTAAGAAATAACTGCTGATACAATGACCTTCTGTACTGGGGAAACTTCCCAAGTTTGTAAAAAATGACCAGTTGCTAGAACATCAAATAATTAAGCAGAAATAGGAATTAAAGAGTTGGAGCTATTTCCCACTATTTCTTTTTTGTTCTTATTTCTTCATTTTTCTTAGACTGTGATCCAGTAACACAACATCGATGTGGAGAAGGGAGATGTATAACAGTACAGTGGGTATGTGATGGGGACCATGACTGCATGGACAAGTCAGATGAAGTCAACTGCTGTAAGTTAGCAATTTCTTGCATCTCCCAATAATTTTTAAAACAGGGTTAAGCTTAGAATATTAATGGAAAGACAAAAAATTGAGCTTAGTATGTTTTCAAGTAGTTTGATTAGCAGCAAATGTCTTTGCAGGTAATATACTCTGGTAAGCATTGTTAAAAATTCTATCAAACGAACTACAGCTGCACTGTTGTCGCTTCTTGCTGGTTCATTAGCAATATAATTCAAATACTTCAACTAAGGTAAATTTGTATCTTAAATTGTCCTCATGTATGTTTATGTAGCACCTCCAATCACAGTGAGTCCCTACCCATAATTTTGGCCTTTGTCTGCTGTGGCAACAAATGCTAAAGTTGCATGTACCAAAAATATGTTAAAGGAAAGTGGAGGTTCCAAGCTCAATAATTAAAAAATAGGAAATGCCTATGCAATCGCATAATTAAAATTACCATACGGAATATGCAGAAGGAGAGCCCAATTAAGATTGCGCAGGGATCCTTAATTCTGGCATTTCATACCTTTTGAGTACTTGACTTCATACCCATCATGCTCTTTTAACATGTTTTATGTGTAATTTTTCTAGATTTGAAAAAGCAACCGAAAAATACCCAAATTCTATTATGCATCGTAATAGTGACACCCAGATAGGTTACCAGCAATCTTGGAAATTTTAGGTTCACCACACAGGTCTCTGTTGAGCAAATAAAGTACCTGAGAACAGGACTAGGTTGTTGTACTCTACATGGAGCAGACGAAGGGAGTGGGCCAGTGAGTTTCACAGGTCCTTGCTGACAAAAGAGAAATGGTGAGGCTCAGCAATCTTGGGTTCCATTTCAGCCGTTGGAGGGATTGCAGAGACTCTTCTGCCTCTTTACCTCTCTTTCCTCTGACCTGGGAACCAGTCCTGTCTCTCTTACGCTCCAGACACTTGGTCTCAATCACAGTCCCATTCTTCTTACATATTCAGTTCTTGGCACCACCCCCTAGGCTTTTTATCTTGGGCTCAGTCTCATTGGTCAGCAAGTCCTAGCCTCATTTCTCTGGACTTCCATTCCTACTCTCCTTCCTACTCCTTGCCTTGGACACTGTACCCTACCTTTCAATCCTTTTCTCCTCTCCCTTTCCCATAGGTCCAGTTCTTATTCCCTTTGCATTTGAGACAGGCAACTTTGTTCTCTAGGGCACATGGGTCCAGGGTGTGTGTGTGAAGGAATGAGGTGGTGGTGGTGGACACGAAAGCATAGGCTAGATAGGGTCCCTCCTGTCCTCTTAGTTCAGGGCCTGGCAGCACCCTCATCATCCCAGAGTACTGGAAGTTATGCTTAGCTCTAGGCTGGAACACATCTAGTGCAGACAGACTTTGGAAAATTTAGTTGCTAAATCAAGAAAGTCTCTTCTGAACATGCAGGAACTGCTATTTTTCAAAGGTATGTAACGTGGCCAAGTTTATGGATTTTCTTTCGGACAGCAAAAAGGAAATCCCCAATAAAATGTAGGCCAATCCCTTCTCAAATTCAAAACCTTGGTGGTACTACAGCTGTTCAAAGGAAATGTCACTGGAATTTTTCAATATGAACAAAAAATAAGTATTTTCCTTATCCTTGTCTAGGAAACAGGTGAGTGTTGAATTGAGCCTGAGGCAAACACATAGCATGTAGAATTTCAGCCCAAATGGGCTGAAGTTTGGCACAATTGTTCACATGTGAAAACAGAACCTTCATAATGGGAAGTTCCTGGCAGCCTTGGAAGTGAGCAGTTCTAAATGTTCCACATATAGTACCTTTAAAATGATGCCTAAGGGAAATGAGATCTTTAGAAAACTAAATTGATTGAATTGTGTTTTTGCTTCCCAAAGCATGTCACAGCCAGGGTCTTGTGGAGTGCAGAAGTGGACAGTGCATCCCCAGTGCTTTCCAGTGTGATGGAGATAATGACTGTAAGGATGGAAGCGATGAAGAGAACTGTAGTGACAGTAAGGGTATGCTGCATTTATTTATAGTAAATTACTGGTTACAAGGGACCACACCATACTGAAAAACCCTTGTTGGGAATATGGGGTGAAAACTGGACTTTCTTCACCTAGGGGATGACTTTGGGACAAGAAGTGTCCCAAATTGCAAGCAGAATTTTCTCTGGAGCACTCCTGACAAATCTATGCTACCTCTGGGGAGATGTGGGGTGGGGGAGAGGAGCACCAGAGCAAGCAGTACAACATTTGATTTTCTAAACAGAGTAGTACTGATATTTCAGTACACCAACCAATTATAATTTGTGGTGAGAAAGTTCTAACAGCATTTGTATATTTACGAATCCCTGTCCTCTTTTCACTCAGGTTTCTCTTTTCAACTTTTTTATTACTTTACTTCCTCCTTCTATTGAATCTTCTGGCCTTTCCCATTGCCACTTATGTTCTATTCCAGGAAATAATAGGGGAAAAAACCCTCCAAAATTGCAAGGCATCATACTTCACTAAGAATGGTAAATGTGAGGGTATGTCTATGCAGGCAATGCAGCAGCATGGGTACTAGAAATAATTTATTTGTGTTAATATAGCAGGAGCTAAAAATGAGGGCTAATCATCACAGTCATAGACCTGTGTTAACATAGCTGTACCATTTCTGGTACCCACAGCTAGCTTTGATATCTATGCATAGCATTACATTGAACCATGTAGCCTCAAACTTGCGTTGAACAAGTCTGTTTATTGATTGTATCTATTTAAAAATATAGGGTCAAATTTTGCCCTGTTTTTACATGTGCAACTCCATTCAGTTTATTTTTCTTGTTTTTCCCTTTATCTAGTATCCGTTTGTGTTTGCTGTATCTTATATTCAGTCCATATTCCAGGTCCCTTGGTTCCTCTTGTTGGCACTTGTAACATGGAAGGGACCAGAAAAAGGGGAATGGGTAAACTAAAGCGTATAACTCTGTTTGCAGAAGGTTTTCAAAATAGCCCTGTTGTAGTCACCAAACTCTGTATTCTTCCTCTTAAATAATTCCTTCACAGTAACGGAGAACTTAGCTGACAAAATTGACACATGACACAGAACAGATTCAATGTGGGTGTCTGTCTTTCCCTACTTTTTGCCTCTGTCGGACTATCAGAAATAAAATTTGTTTGTGTTAGTAAATAGACCAGATATGACTGAGATGTAAGGAGCTGACAAGGAAACAAGAAGAGACCTTTATTCACATAATCAATGGTTGGACTATCTGCTAATAGCTTAAAAGTTTCCCATCCCAACATTTACTTGTGATGCCTTTAAATTATAAGATGTTCCCTGTTCTTTTTGTAATCCCTAAATATTCAGGGGGAAGAAATCTGTCTAATGAGCAGAAGATCCAGAGCAAAGATCTTCTTTTATAAACTCTTGTCTGTTTTTACTCACTGGAAAAGTATCTCTTTAAATTAATGTATGGGCTTGGCCAGAGATGGATTAATGCACGGGCCTGGGCCCTGAGCCCAGGGGCCCCTGCCAATCGGGCAGCATGGTCCAGGCAGACATCCTAGCCACAGGCATCCAGGGCAGTGTGCCTCCTCCCCTCTGGCCAGTCCCAGGCTAGGGGCATGCATGGGGCTCCCTGCAAGTGACATTGGCCTCCTGGGGCCATCTGCTGCCAGGAGGCCCCATGGGCAGCCTCGCTCCCTGCCATCTGCGGCAGCCTCTAGCACCAGCACCACTGGGACCGATGGGATAGCCCCATCCTGCCTCACCCAGGCCAGCAGAAGCCTGGGCAGGCAGCTCGTGCCCCTCCCTCCCCCCAAAGCTGGCCCCGGCCCATCCTGCAGCACTGGGGGACTGCAACTCTGGCTGCGTGACACCCGCCGGGTGGAGGGGCAAGCTAGTGCTGGAACTACCTTCACTTCAGCTGCCTGACTCACCCCAGATGCGTGAAGGAGGCTGGGCAGGCCCAGCCACAGCCCCCTGGCAGATGCAGAGGATACCTGCTCTCGCCTGGTGGGGGGCCTCCAATTTTCTGTTTGCCCAGGGTCCCAATAAATCTTAATGTGCCACTGGGCCTGGCAGAACTTTTGCTTTATCAGGGCATATGTGTTGGAGATACTTTGCCAGCTCTTTGCACACACAGTTTAACCGTCAGACAGAATTCCAGTTCGTACATTTGAGAGCCCTGCTGCCCTACAGCTTAGAGAAGAAGTTGGATTAAAGCTGAATTCTTCCAGAGAAACCAGACCGCTATTTGTACAAGGAGAAACAAGCTGCAGAATGTGTTCCCAGGCTTTTCCACCAGCCTGATATAAGGTCTGATTCTAAGACCACAAGGAGACCCCCGTGCTCATTTAGACTGCATACATGAACTGTAGACTTTTTCCAAGCACTGGACCAAAACATGTCTTTTAGGAAGGCATCTAACCTCATTTTGAAGACGCTGTGAGGTTGTGAGTTTGCCACCTCCCTGATAAATGGTTCCAATATTGACTTGTGTCACAGCTAAGAAATTACAGATTATTTCAAGGATGATTTGATTTAATTTCAACTTTTAGCTGGTCCTGCCATGACTTTGTCAGTGATTTTCAAAAAGCTGCCTCTGTGTCAAACATGCTTTCCATGTGTAAGTTTCCTTTCACCCTTCTCTTGGATAGACTGAATACAAATGTAGGTATGTCACATGATTACAACAGTATAATTTTCCCTGGATTTTATTAGGTAATAAGGAGCAGATGCAACCAATTCTGTCAAGCCAGCTGCCCACAGAAAGCATTATTACAGTATCTGGCCACTAGGTGACAGAAGAGGCAGTTTACTTGGTAAACAGCTAGCTACTCCAGCAGAAGCTGACAAGGGGTAAAAACAACATTGCATTTGAGTTGGTTCTTATTGATTCAAGTCAAAACATAGGAGCAGCATAGCCCTTCCCATACACAGTTGGTCCCTGGAATGAATGGCAATTAACTTGAATTAGCCTAGATTGTCCCAGGAAAAAGTGTTACTGGTTACTGTTTTCAGTGGTTATTTCACAACCACTGAAAACAGAACAAAGGACTTGGATGTTTGTAGGTTCCCAGTATAAAAGGCTTTGTTCCAGGAGAAAAACGAGGTCCAGTTTTATCCTAGGGGAGCAGAGACACCATTGGTATGCCATGGGTGCATCTACTATTAATTTGACTGAATAAACTCCTGCATAGTTTGCACTGGAGTTTGTTGCTCCCAGATGCCACATTTACATGTCTGCCTGGGACTGTAGCACATGGAGCCAGGTCAGTGCACCCCAGCTAGCAGGGGGCCCTAGGACTCAGCCTGCCAGCCTGGGGCTGCTCTGACCCAGCTCAATGTGCTGCAGCAGGGCTGGCTGGGGCACGAGGGTGCTTCAATGGAGGGCTAGCTGGCAAGCAACCCCCCCATACTGAAGCAGCCTCATGCTCCAGCCAGTCCCGTCAGTATCTACATGTGCATTGCAGCTGAGTAAATAATGCTGCCGCAGGATAGTATTTGTATTGACAAGTACTGTTCTATGGTGGCATTTATTAGTTTACTACAGCTTCATAGGGCCGCACTGGTAGTTCCTCACGTTTTACTGCAGAGTTAACTCAGCAGTAAATGTCTCATGTAGACGTGCCCCATGTAAGTTACATGGGTGTATAATTACTCCACATTTTCTAAGGAGTACTTATCTCCCAGACTGGAGTGACTTATATTGGTTATAAGGGTTTGTGCTTTCTGGCAGAGGGCAGGGTAGATATGCACCTTATAGATTTACTGAATATGGATAGAGAGCATAAGCTTTTGTGAACTCAAACTCACTTCAACAGATGCTATGAAAGGACAAGCGTGGAGCAGTGTATAAAGCTGAGTGAGTGATTTGAATACAAAAGGTGGTAGAGAAAGAGGGAAGGAGCACTGCTGGGAGAGGCAAACAAGCAAATGGTCATAAATGTAAGTGGCCATTGCATAAAACACTTATATTCTTTGAAACAGAGACTGGGACCCAAGTCTTCCCTCTTCTAAGTAGCTGCTTTAATCACTGGGCTAGAAGGTTCCTTTCCCTTGTCCACTGAATCCTGAAGTTTTTGCAAAGTGGCACAGCTTCAAGAAGAGAAAAGAATATTGCCACCCCAGGACAATACAGCCATCTGGCTAGGAGTTCTTCTGGGAGGGACATGTGGATCTAAATCCCCTCAGGCTAAGGATCTCACTTATTCTAGGCAACAGCTGTAACTACTAAGTTACTGGATAAATACCACTTCCAGACATGTTTGTAAGTGACATGCACAGTGGCAGCTGTGGTTTGTGCTGAATTAAATCCTGTAAGTGTGTGTTGGGAGTGCACTGAACATGTCTGTTAGATTGTGCCCCTCATGGTAGCTGGCTATAAAAATGCTTAATTTAAGGATCACAGTTAGGTATTGGGACATTCCATATTGCCCTGCCAAGATAGAGGCAGAAGCAAAACCTTACCGGCAAACGCTTAAAGTTGTATGGTATTAGATAAGACTTCTGTGCATAGCACTCTTATCCTTAAGCAGATTCCACTTATATCTCACTTTAGGTGACAAAGTCCTTTCATAGGCATGCATCCTAGAACTATTTTTTAAATGAAGCCTTCAATTATATAGCAGGAGTAGATCCAGGAGGGGTGCACTTGCACCTGCCTTTGGTTCCTGTTCCACTCATGTTTAAAACCAACTGCCTGGCAGTGGTAGCAGCATTTCTAGTCAGGCAGCACTGAGGGAGTCAATACATTTCATGGTTCATTATAACCTACTTGATTCCTTCCAACCTCTTCATTCCACAGGTGTTAACAGCCCTCTCTTCTTTTTAATGATCTTGATGTTCCACCAATCAAGCTATCCCTTGTTCTGCAATTCTGCTGTCTGCTAGCTGTTTCTGGTAATGAAGCTCCTATTTCACAGGCTTGCAGATTGTTTTTAACTTATTCCAATGAAGTTATATTTATTCTTCCTTCAATCTTTAACTAATAGCGCCCATTGCCCCTAATGTATTAGTGAAGCTTCTAGTTTAATGTTAACTAGAGAAAAATAAGAGTTGTTTTATATGTGATTATGGACCTCACTATCTGCACCCTCCTTTTCAAAATTCTAGATCCACCCATGTTTTATAGCAATATCATGCAGAAACTTCTGCAGAGGAACAATGGTATAACCATCTTTTTGTGTATAATTACACCATGTGGGGCTGTAAGCAACTACAATTGTATTGAACGTAAAACGTGTTTTTATTTAAGGATGTTTTTATACAGTGCAAGGAGTCTATACTTACCTAACAGAGGCAGTCAGGTTGGTGCTTAAAATTAAATGGGTTGTTGGTTTAGCTGCAAACAGAGCACATATGTGAAATCAGAATAGAAATGTGAGGGAGAGCTGCCAGTACCTTGCTACTTCATCCATATA
The DNA here is from genome assembly GCF_001723915.1 of Gavialis gangeticus. NCBI lineage: Eukaryota > Metazoa > Chordata > Crocodylia > Gavialidae > Gavialis > Gavialis gangeticus. The sequence continues at coordinate 68,057,979 of NW_017729033.1, read as the reverse complement.
CTCTACCACTGAATGTTGTCTTACCATGTTGCTGAATGAAGAAAACAGTCTCTTTCCTTACATAACTTAAGGAAATGTAATTATGGCATAAGCTGACATTACTGCTGCCATTTTTTGGGCAAATGGAAATCCAATACAGAAGTACCTACAACTAAGTTTATAATCCTTTCTGAAGATATGTCAGAGTGTGTTTAGAGGGATTCAGAATAGTTTATGATATGATTAGAAAGAATTTGTCCTATACAACAGATGGAGTGTTCTAAAAACTTGAGAAAAAGTCTTCTGCTGGGGGGTGGGTAGGAGGTGTCAAGGTAAGACTTTAGACCATGTTTTAATTCACAGATTTTTGATAACTTTCAAAGGCTTTCCCACCCTGTGAGTTTCCTTTTAGAATTAAGTATGCTTGTAAAATAAGACAAGCAAGGAAAGTTGCATTCTATAATTGGATTGTTTTCTATAACTGTGCACCATATCATACTGTAGAACAAGGGGCAAAGATATAAAAGATATCTCTCTTGCTTCAGTATCTATCATGAAGTGAACTCTCAGAAGGGATGAACAGATACCAACAATCTGGCTACCTCATTGGCAAGATGCTTAACTTTATACTGGAGCAAAGAGTGTTCCTGTACTGTGTATGTGTTGGGTACAATGGGGTTGTGATGACTGATAAGTGTCTATGGGAATAATTCAAAATTCCCCCAAATCAAGAACAGCTAACCCAATTACCTTTGCAAGATAGCTAAAGATGTAAAATAGGGGACTTTCACTGCCAGTCCAGACCTGTGTTATTAGGAGAAGTGTTAATGGTTTGGGGAGGAGGTACGCCTCAATTAAATGGAAGGGGAAGCATAATTGACTGGCCAAAGTACTTGACAGCAGTTTTTTGATGAGATGCTAGCATTGGCTTTTTAATAGCTGACTCTAGACTGCTGGACTTTTTCACCAGACAATACAGGGAAATAAAGCTTCAGGCAAGACTTCTACAATTCTTTTATTAGAATGTGTTTTATTGTCCATTAATAAAAAGCAAACCAACTGAACACCTGTACACAATAATTTTAGTAGGCTTTTTTGCTTTGATAAGCAGGAAGGGAGAAGACTTTTTTTTATCCAACTTTCACTTTCTTGCTTACTCACCACAAACAGTTCCAGGAGCAACTTGCGGCATTCCTTGCTCACTAGCCAGAATACAGAATATTGGGTCGTATTTACATGTGCTGGAGGGATGGGGGTAGGGCACTTTAATTAGGGTGGCTCCAAAACTCTGGCTTGCATCCATAGATGCTTCTCAAGCAAATCCCGGGACATCA
>NW_017729033.1:68054616-68056507 GCF_001723915.1 Gavialis gangeticus | reverse complement strand
AGCCTGCCATCAGAGGTGGTTCAAGCACCTACATTGAGCACGTTCAAGAACAAATTGGATGCTTATCTTGCTGGGATCCTATGACCCCAGCTGACTTCCTGCTCTTTGGGCGGGGGGCTGGACTCAATGATCTTCCTAGGTCCCTTCCAGCCCGAATGTCTATGAAATCTATTTAGTGTCCCACACTTCAAAATGGCAGCCGAGGCTCTTTAACTAAAGTTTATTCGACTAATTGAGTCTGTTCCAAGTAATTGAGTCCGCTTTGATCTGCTGTAATTACATTTTTGCATTGGAGCAGCATCCCCACATGCCTACAGGCACCCTGAATGCTTAAATTGAATGCCTTGGTGTAAGAAAAGGGAAAGAAACAGGAAGGAAATGATAACATGACATTTTTTTTTGTTCTTAAAAGCATTATTTGTATTTGCCAGTGCAAACTTGGTACACTGTAATTACCACAGGGAATAACTTTAATACTGGAAATGTGGATGATACCTAGCAATTAGTGCTTGTTCCATTATCTGAAGGAAACTGGCAACATTTGTGACCATCTTCTCACCACTACATTATCATTTATTCACTAACTCAAGACAGTTAATAAGCTTGTATTTATTTTCTTCAGGTCAAACTCCTTGTCAGGAAGGAGACCAGAGATGTACTTCCTGTCCTGATTCTTGTGGCACCTCTTCCCTCTGTGAGATGAGGAACAGCCAGACAAACTGTAGTAAGTTTGGCCTGTGCTTCACACCATTGTCCTAGAATACACTTCCAGTAGTTTTCCCTTTCATTGCCTTTATGATGATGCACTGCAGGATACAGAAAAGAATATTTTCATTCATTCTTACTTGTTGCATGTCTAGTATTTAAGTTTTGAAATGGTTTTGATTAGACCAAACCAGAAATAAATGTGTCATCCCAGTTCGTGACTAAAAATGTAACTGTACTAGCCTACTCAAGGACCCTTGAACCTAAAGATTTTTTTCCCCACACATATTTTCTTTGCTCTGTTCTTAGTTTGTGGTGACTATTGCAGTGCTTTATAGTGCAGTGAAAGAGTATTAAATATATGCACAAATGAAATAAAATGATCCATGTGTAAACTGCTTGCCTATTTCTCCCAACCCCAGGAGGAATGACACCATGCCTTGAGTCTAGATTGGGTCCTTTTCCTCTTTGTTATTCAAGCTGATGAAGTTATTTTCCTGGCCAAAAGAATCTGGTGGGGCCTAGAGATCCTTTTTCTAGTATATTGTCCTCTCTTGCTCTACCCTGCTCCAGGGTCTGGCAGGCATTCACTTAGTTGTCGTCAAGACATTCACTTGTTCCACTTGTTGTGTTTTGTAATTCCTTGAGCAGTTGTTGCTGGGAGATTGTTAATCAGTTATTCGTGTGCCTGGCCAGCTACCTGTGATTGTATGACTAATGAATCCACATTGGTCCCAGTGATAAAATACAGCTAGTCATGCTATAGTAATAAATAAATGATGGGCTCGTATAACAGTTCTCCCAGGCATAAATTAAAATAGGGTGAGTGGGGTGTGCCTGTAAGAGTCTTTTTCAGATACTGTGGGTAAGAAAAAATTTAGAAGAAAGGCTGAAAATGTGGACCTAGCTTCTGCTCCCTCTCCGATTCCCGTTAAGCAGGCATTCCCTGTCCCTCACAGACACCTCAGCATTAGCTAGCAGGCCACGTGCTGGCTACCTCTGAGCTGTAGCACATGGAACAAAGGCAGAATCAACAGCCAGGTGGTAATGTCCCTCTGTTTTCTTAATGGACTAATAAACACCGAGTTAAAGGGTGATAAACATTCTGTGCTGGGCTGTTCAGAGGGACATGTGCGCGTGCGCACGCGCGCGCGCACACACACACACACGTGCGCACCTCCCCCCC
>NW_017729033.1:68047019-68054083 GCF_001723915.1 Gavialis gangeticus | reverse complement strand
CCCTTCCAGCCCTAATGTCTATGAAATCTATGAAACAGATGCACACACTGCACACCCCTGCTTTTCCTCAGAGTGCTAGCCAGGGGCTGGTGTCTTGCAACACTCCCGCCCATTGAGCAATGAGCAGGGAAAAGCCTGTGCAGGCAGGGTGGGGTTTAAACCCCTCTCTAATCTGAGCATTCTTCTGGGGCCTGGCCACACCCCGCTCAGCTCAGCAGTATAAAAGGGAAGGGAGGGCTGCTTTAGCACCCCTCAGTTTTTAGCCTGAGCCACTGCAGGTATGTGCCTGAATTTTCTCAGTCCAGAGTGGGTATCTGTGCGGTTCCAAACTAGTTCAACCTAGCCAAGTTAGACTAACCTTCAAAGATTGAATCAATTCAGGCTCAGGCTTTTTGAATGTCTGTCCATAGCCATAGGGACTTCAATCCCATGTGAGCTATTATAGCTTCTCTATCTTCCCTTTTCTCCTGCTATCAGTCTTTATATGTAAGGTGATTAATCTTCTGTTCCCTCCTGGCATCTGTGGTGTTGTGTGTTGGCTTGTTTTTTAATCTGTGCCTTTTGATTATTCAAGGTGTCAAGTGTCCTTCACATCCCTGGAAGATGATAGGAATTGCAGTTATTCAGCAGTCCCCAAGAGTAGACTTTAATGAATAACTATATTCTAGTGACTTTGGCAGGTCATATAGGACAAAGTCAGGGGATGTAGGAATGTCAGTTTCAAGCATTTTATTGCTTAATCCAGAATTGTTAGAACATAATTAGTCTGCTTGCAGATGTTGAAAAAACAAAACAAAAGGGCACTTTACTTTAAACTGTGCATGCTCCCAAGCCCAGCGCATGCCCAGAAGAGGCAGTATGTTAGTTGGACTCAGCTTGCCCAACATCAGTATAGGTCGGGAGCTTCAGCAGAGTTTTTTTTGGTGCTTTTATCTAATAGCCAATTGAATCAACTATTGGATAAAAGCACCAAAAAGTCTCCGCTGAAGCACCCAATCTATACAAATGCTGTGGAGCCAGGTTAAAGTAACATGCTGCTTGTTCCGGTAAAGCTTGTTTTTCTTTTTTTTTTTACATCAGCAAGCAGCCTAAGCAGTGTTTGCTAGATAGCCTTAGAGCACATTACTGATTGATAATTGACTATTTTATTCTATATGAAAAGTGTCTTTAATGCCATAAGTGGTTAGAAGTAATAGAAGTGTCTCTTTCTTTCTTTCTTTCTTTTTTTAATGTCTGGTATGGACCAAATCCAGCATCCACCAGTAGAGTGAAAGATTTTTAGAGCTGGTCTGAAAAATGGGAGGGGGAGGTAGCTGACAAATGACAAAGGATTTTTTATCAAAAAAGTGCAGTAGTGCTGCCACAGTGTCTCATGTGCCTATTATCCTCTAAAAACTGTGCTACTTGGTCAGACTATATTTTCTATGATGGACCCATGCTGAGAGGAAGTAATGCATCATGGGAAATTTGCTCCAGTCCAAGGCCTTTGGATCATAATAGAGAAAGGGACTATGAGGCATTGCATTAGCTTTACTAAATCAAACTGTTCTTGTTTTGGCCACATCCCCACTTTCAGTTGATCTCCATGGGGATTTGTGGATGCTAAGGTCTGAAAAAAGGCAGTCCCTAAATTAGATTTTTCCTTGTTTAGATAGATTTGAAGAATGTCATTTGCTCTTTGATGGCCAGCTCCTGTAAACACTCACTCAACATTACCTGTTTGAGCAGTTCCATTCAGGTTATTTGCATGCATAAATGTTTGCAGGATTGAATAATTGTGATACGCGAAGAAAGGCTGAAGTCTGAAGAGGAATGATCGGTCCCAGGTTAGGATGGCATAGTTACAGTGGTCCCTGCTCTCCAGTTACTGGTGTTGGTAGCCTCAGTGCCAACGACCCTGTGTCTGAGCGAAGATACTACCTACTGAAACCCAAATCTTTTTACTTCGGCTTTATTGAATTTAGCCATAGTTGATTTAAGCCGATCTGTCATTTCCCAGCTGTTATTTCACTCATCAGTAACCTTAAAACTTTGATGTGCTATGGCTGAAAAAGTTTCAGATGTTACATGTAAGACCCTTATTATAAGTTTCATATCTGAGCATCTGCAAATTGAATCAGTATGATGGTTGGTATCATCTAGACATTTTGGGAATAATATGCATTGTATTATTCAAGTTCAATTTTAAGGGACATATAGTTATCACCGCTGCATGAAACATATCTGACCTGTTGTGACAAGATCAGCCATGGGCTCGCTGCCAACCACTGCTGGATCCCTATCTTCATTTGGCTGTTGGCCTCATCAGGCAAAGCACCACCTGCATCAGTCTTACCCAGAATGAACAAGAATGCACTTGTAGCAGATTCCCAAAGGAACCTCATATCAGGCTTGTCTTTCCTCTGGTAGCTGTGACAGGTGGCCATTTCTTAAGTACATGACAGTTAATACGTAACAAAAAGTAGTCCCATGTCTCTGGGACAGCCAGAACTCTCTTCCTCTCACATCATAAGAGCTGGAAGCCTGCCCATTTTCCTGGCCAATATCCAATCCAGCCATGTTTTCTGCTCTTAACCCTGCCCTTCAAGCCTGACCCCTTTTGCAGATGTAGCAGAATGGGGCTAATGAGACCTGCAGAAGCTTGTTAACCTTTCCTGCCAATGTGGTGTCTACCCCACTACACACCTATATGACGACTCTGGAAAATACCAAAAGCAAAGGCTACATTACTGCTCAGTGGAGAATGGTTTCCAATGGAAACTGATACTTGAAAAAATTCTTATTCTTCATCAGAAGACACCCAAGTCCATTTTCTTTTTTTTCCCCTCACAAGAGACACTTCAATGCTAGAGTAGCTTGTTGATTACAGTGCTCACCTGGGAACCTGAAAGCTTGCTTAAAAATTGTTCTCTTACTATTTAGTTGGTCTAATAAAAGATATCAGATTTACCTATAGAACCTTGTCCACTTGCGCTAAGTAGCTTAAGTCCCTGATCTGAATTAGGCTACTTTGTGGTGGATCGCTCACTATCTTGTTTAATGAATGCAAAATGAAAGCTTCAATGGGAGAGTCTGAGAGAGACTCCTCCAGAATGGCCTCATGGTAAAAGCACTCACCTGGGTTAAAGGAGATTTGGGTTAATGTCCAGCTCTATCTGAATCAGACCTGGGACTATACCTTAATTTTGCATATCCCAACTGAATGCTCTACCTACTGGAACACTGACTATTTTCTTTTGCTGGACAATTCCTGATCAGGCCTGGGGTGTGTTTTATATCATTCAGCATGGATTGATTTCCCTCCAGGCATCATAAATTCCAATCAGTTTGTTCTCCTGTCATAATATAGCCACGAGGCACAATTTTTTGTGGGTGCATCTTTTATTGAACCAACTGCATGGCTGGGATAGACAAAGGTAAGCTTTCCGGTGTTGTGGTACTTTTCGTGTGGCTTCTCTGTCCATACCGTCTGAAAGGCCTGAGGAAGGGTGCTGTGATACTTGGAAACTTGCCTTTGTCTATCTCAACCATGCAGTTGGTTCAGTAAAAGGTATCACCCACAAGAATGCCTTGTATATCTCCTGGACCATCATAGCAATAACATCACCTCAACACTAGCATAATATAGCTGTGCCATTTTATAATTATAGTGCAAATGTTAGATGTGTTTCCACAGAGACTGTGTTTAAAGGAACTCACAGAGATGCTACATTCATATAACAATAGTGTAAGAGTGATGTAGCTGTAAGAGTCCAGAAATTTGCAAGAGGCAAGGATTGCTTACTGTGATATCTTTTATTGGACTGTCTGTGTAGTTGGGATAAAGTTAAACTAGCTTTCTAACTAAGACATTCTTCCTCAGGTCCCTGAATACAGGAAGTTAGTCTTCACTTGCTTCACTTTTTATGATATTGGGTCTTTTCAGTTTATAATTTTAATTTCTTCCAACAACATGAAAACCAACGGGACTTACATATGTGTAAAGAGAAGATGGATAGAATCCTATAGTACAATATGAATATGCTATACTAACCATTACCCTAGATTTAATTTGTATTGCATAAAATTTTAGAGGGCACATGCCAGTGTATACTTGCAACCTACCTGCATATGTCTGTAGGTTTTGTCACAAAGAATCCCAGACTCATACAAAGCTCAATACTTCATGTATATGGATAAGGAATAAGTGAAGAAAAGTTCACATACTGCAACTAAATGAATACATTCAGTTGAGTGTTCAGGGGTTGGAATATGTTTTGGGAAAGTCCACTTTCTGAGAGAGATGGGGCACTGTCAGTCATAGAAAGTGTAGAGGTAGGTTGTTGAGGGGAGTGTAGGGGGGAGGTGAAAGAGAGGATTGGGAAATAAGTAATTTGGGGTGTGTGGAGGGGAGGAGGTTGTGAACAACCATGTGGATGAGGGATGTGTACTTGGAGTTGAGTAGTCAGAGACCTCCTCTACACATGACATGTATCATGCAATTACTGGGTTAATTTCTCAATTAGTTTAAACTGGCTACACATGCAAATTAACTATTACACTGTAAGAAGGTCCAACCAGCTATAAAGTTAGAGCTGTAAAATATGTACTAGATTTATAGCTGGTTTCTGTCCAGCTTTAATTTGCATGTGTAAAAAAAAAAAAAAAAGTTGCCCGGCCAGTTGATGGGGCTCCCAGTTGCGGGGGTGCACCAAGTGTTATCACAGGTGGGAGTCCTGTAAGCACATGTGTCATTGCCACGGATAGGAGTCTTGCCATCTGATGAATTTTCCATCTGTTCAGCAGGAGTTGATGCAGGGGGAGTCCAGGATCGTGATCCTGGGCTCCTTCTACAACAGCAATAGTCATGGTAGTATCTGATGCTGGATCCCCCAAAATCTCCTGCCTCCTGCCATGCAAATAACTGGTGAGATCTGTGTAGGGAGGTGGGCACAAGGAAACCAAAGATAGGGCAAGTGTGGGGAATGAGACAGAGGTAGGGAGAAAACTTTCAGTAGGTGAGAAGAGGCTGGCCACAGCTAATTATGATTAAGAACCAAGAACCATTTAAACTGTGAAGTGGTTTTTGAGCAAGTCAGTGATAGTAAAGAGAGAATTGGCAGTTAGGTTATGGGGCACATGAACATGAAATAGCTTACCTCACAGTAACATCAACTATTGTAGTAACTGTTCATATTAATCATCTTATCCTATGAGAAATGCCAGGTAGCTCAACCTTTAGTGAAAGTAGAATAAATGACGTTACATTTAATGTTGGATAAATGCAAGCATGTGGCAGTTACCATAGAACAGCTGATGCACTCTGAGTTCAACAAACTTTCTAGCTTACTTCACAGTAGTTTGTTCACACATCTATACCTTAATATGGACAGCAGAACCCAAGAAACACTTGTATGCACTTTTGTTATTCTGGGCCCTCCAGCCTGGTTTTGATAAGTGTAGTATTAAATAGAAGTTGGACAGGAAACTGAATTTAGTTTCCCTTTCTCTTCTTGGTAGTCTTATTATATGCTATAAATAGACATCATCAGAGAATAGTGTACTGTTAATGTTATATGATAAGAAAATCAAATATGATGGCTTGAGAGGTTTGTAGAGTGTGGTTTCATGTACTGATTATAGTTCTAAGTCTGAGCTATGTTTAAACTTCTCCAGCGTCATATTAGTTCAGCTGTAGTTGAGGATAAGAAATGAACCAAAATCTCCACATTTGCTGTTACTGCTGAGAATTTAAGTATAACATATACAGTTATTTGTATAGTTCCAGTGTATTCTGTGTCAACATGAAAGCAATCAACTAGACTTGGCTAGAAATAGGTAGACTCTAAGAGCAACAACTCTGGATTCAGTGGCATGTAGTTAGGCATTTAAAAATACTGTTGACACATTTTAGTCTTCCTTTCAGTATACACATCTCAAATAGCATAGCATGCTCTAACATTAGGAATATTTTAGATTACACTTCATAACCCAACACCCATCATTCGATGAAAGCAGCATGCCAAGGTTCAACTCACATGAAGAGAGAACAAGAAATGATCCTAGAAACACCTACTGCAAGCTGGCCCTTGGACCAGGCAAGATTGGTTAACTATGTTGATCAATTGGTTAAGTCTGTTGACTCTTCCTTCAAATCTCTCCTTAAGGCCCAGGTATATATCAAGCCTCCCAATATACTGGCAACCAATAATAGCTATCCAGTTGGCTGGCTGAGCTGACCAATGTTATTAACACATTTATTTTTAGAGAAGAGCAAAGCTCTTAAGTTTTGGATGAAAATTGATTTTTTTTTTTAATGACTCAGTTCTTAATGAAAAAAATTCCATGCCTTTAAATATTATTGGATACAATTATATAAATTTGGTTCAACTCTAAATGAAGAAAATAATCTCCATGCAAGTTGAAATTTTTTAAAATTTTCTTTTAGTTTTGAAAAATCAGGTTTTTTGTTTTTTTTGTTTTTGTTTTTACTTATAAGAAAAAACAAAACTATGGAGTTCTCTGGACATTTAAATGGGAGATGCTTACATTTCAACCAGTCTCAGTTGTTTCATAGTTTCATAGTTAGTAGGGTCAGAAGGGACCTGAGCAGATCATCAAGTCTGCCCCCCTGCCACAGGAAAGAGTACTGGGGTCAAACAACCCCAGCTAGGCGATTGTCTAGCTTTTTCTTAAAGACCCCCAAGGTAGAAGCCAGCACCACTTTACTTGGAAGTTGGTTCCAGATCCTAGCCGCCCTGACAGTGAAGTAGCGCCTCCTGATGTCTAATCTGAATGTACCCTCTGCCAGCTTGTGACCGTTATTCCTGGTCACTCCTGGCGGTGCTCAGGGGAACAGGGACTCGCCCAATGCCTGTTGGTCCCCTCTGACTAGTTTGTTAACAGGCCACTAGTTCCCCCCCTCAGCCTTCTCTTGTGGAGACTGAACAGGTTCAGGTCCCATAGCCTCTCCTTGTAGGGCCTGCCCTGCTGCCCCCTGATCATATGAGTGGCCCTCTTCTGCACCCTCCCCATATTGTCCACATCCCTCCTGAAGTGCAGAGCCCAGAACTGGACGCAGTGCT
>NW_017729033.1:68039678-68042019 GCF_001723915.1 Gavialis gangeticus | reverse complement strand
CACATCCCTGTAACCTGTCTAGGTCCATGTCACAGGGCGGGGCGCAGGGGTGGCCGTGATCTCCCCAGTGCCCCTACCGTGCCAAGTTGGGTCTCAAACGCACCCTTTCTTGCCTGCCACGTCTTGGTTTTATATGTAGTTTTATATGGGATGCTGCTTGGACGCGGTGCTGTTGTACTGGCCCCGAGTCTGTAAGGAGTACCTTGGTGTGTCTCAGCCTCTTGGGCTACGCGTGCCTCCAACCTACCCTGCAGCACGCCCCAAGCCTCGCTGGTGTACCGGATGTTCTTTTGTCTCTAGGTGCGCTCTAAGTACACACCCTCATACAGGGACCTCTCCGATGAGGGCCCCCTCTGAGCTGTCTAATGTGTATGCACCCTCTCCGGGCTCTCTCTCCTGCACGCCCTGCCCTCTCCGGGCTCTGTCCCTTGTGCGCACCCTCTATACGTGCACTCACTCCACTCGGGCTTGTACTGGCGCACTCGCCTGGCGCCCTGTTGCTCTTGGCGCAAGCCCTGTCTCGCCCTTTCCGGGCTTCTACTTGTGTGATCACCCTCCTTCAGGCTCTTAACCGCACGATCGCCCTGCCTCGGGCCTCCAACCGCGTGCTCGCCCTCTCTGGGGCCTTGTTCGCGCTTCTCTTGCCCTCTGGGGCCTGTCCCGCACTTCTTGTGCTCCTCGCCCTCTCTGGGGCCTCGCTCGTGCTTCATACGCTCTCCTGCCTGCACTACAGCCTTGTAAAATACCGCCCCACAGGGCCGGGATCACCAGGAACCCCCACACTATTGGGTAGCTCCCCTGAAATTATCCCGATAGCCACCCCCACTGGGGTTGGGGACGGGATACCCCATACAGCACTCTCTACCACGCTACTTATCCTGATAGTCACCCTCACTGGGGTTGAGGTCGGGACACCCCACACAGCGCTCTCTACCGCACTGGGAGCGCCCCCACCTTACTGGGGAGCTCCTACTGAGGCCTCCTCCTTCCCCTTATAGCCTCACCCGGTCCTCCGGGTAAAATACCGCCCCGCAGGGCCGGGATCACCAGGAACCCCCACACTATTGGGTAGCTCCCCTGAAATTATCCCGATAGCCACCCCCACTGGGGTTGGGGACAGGATACCCCACACAGCGCTCTCTACCACGCTACTTATCCCAATAATCACCCCCACAGGGATTGGGGCCAGGACACCCCACACAGCGCTCTCTACCGCGCTACTTATCCCGATAGTCACCCCCACTGGGGTTGGGGTCAAGACACCCCACACAGCGCTCTCTACCACACTGGGAACACCCCCACTTTACTGGGGAGCTCCTACTGAGGCCTCCTCCTTCCCCTTATAGCCTCACCCAGTCCTCCGGTCGTATAATAACAAAACCAAAGCCTCCCCCTCCGGGGCTACAACAACTTCCAAAACCACAACAAAACGCAGAGCCTCTCAGCTGTAACATAAACCTTAAGCCGACCTGGCCAGCCTTTCGTCATATCCCTGTCAGGGTGCTCTACACCCTGTATCCGCATGCCGATGCTCAGACTGCTCGGCTCCTAGCCTGCTCCGCTCTGCTCCTCAGCAGAGCTCCTGCCGCTCAGGCTGCCAGAGAGGAACTGGGCTCGGGCCTCAGCCTTGTGTGTTTATATAGGCCAGGCCCAGCCCCCTGGCGGTCAGCTGACCCACTCAGTTGCTTAGGCAACCCCTGGCTGTGCTGCCCTATTGATTGGCAGCTAAGTCTGCATCGCCATTACTAGTAGCGAGCACCCTAGTGCTCCACTACAGTCCAGTTGTAGCCTATTCCTCCCTTCTAGCGTGCCCACATCCCCCCACATCTTAGTGTCATCAGCAAATTTGAACAGGGTGCTATTTACCCCCGGTCCAAGTCACTGATGAAGATATTGAACAGTGCGGGCCCGAGGACCGAGCCCTGCGGCTAGTTTATATTATAAAATCTCTTAAAACTGTTAATTTAGTCCATCTGGCTAGTCTACATATCCAAATGAAGTTGGTACCTTGTTTTCCTTGTGCTTACTGTGTTTTGCTTACTTCTTGTATTTTAATTCAATTGTTAGCTATATGGAAAAATGATTGACTCTTATAATGCACTGTATAGTGTTTGGCAGAAGGGGGCTCAGTCCTTATGCAGACTTCCATGTGTACTGTAACAAATATAATTTTTGGGGGGGGCCGGGAGGGAGTTAAGGAAACTTGTAGCAAAACACTTCCAGTCTGAGCTGAATTTGGACTTTTAGGATTTCTAGAGACGAAAAGCAGAGACCTGCTATAGTATCAAAAGATACAGACATAGCATGATCAGTCTTTATTCCAGTGGAATGGACGTACAGT
>NW_017729033.1:68029299-68034678 GCF_001723915.1 Gavialis gangeticus | reverse complement strand
CTGTATTTTGATAGTTCTGTGCAGTAACTTCTGTGTTTTTAAATGATATTTTAGCCAAAAATAATAAAGGTGATCTGTATAATCTCATTTGTAACCTTTTCAAAATGAATGTCAGGAAGTTAGGATACAGAAGAGGTTGTTAAACATGAATATATAGTATGTGAATACTTGACTAACTGTAGCGATCAATGCCTCTTTTCTTTGCATGCATGAAGACTGTCATTTGAAGAATTGTGTTCTGGGATGCATAGTCTTCTTTAACTGCACCTTTTTTTAGAGGTTAGAGAAGCTTGTGCCACTTTTATAACACTGCACAAGATCTCTGACACTATTCCTGATGTAAAGCAAGACCTACTTTAGTAAGCCAGAGAAAGTATTTCCAGTTTAAATGATGAGAAGCTTGTAATTATTTTGTTCTGTTTCATCTAACTTTACAAAATGTATGTTCTTTTCTTTCACAAGGTCTATGTGAGCCAATTACCCTGGAACTCTGCATGAACCTGCCATACAACTACACTAGTTACCCAAACTACTTGGGCCATAGGACTCAGAAGGAAGCATCTATCAGCTGGGAATCTTCCCTTTTCCCAGCCTTGGTTCAGACCAACTGCTACAAGTATCTTATGTTTTTTGCCTGTACAATATTGGTACCAAAATGCGACCCTCAAACGAATCAGCGTATCCCACCCTGCAGGTAACATGATTGCTTCCTAATGGGATTCTTGAATACCTTCATTCACCCCATGGATCTTTCTTAAAGCCCAACTTTGCTTCCATTGAAAGCAATTGGAATTTTGGTTTTGATTTTAGGAGAAACAGGTTTAGCCCATATTTTACAAAGTCAAAAATTACACCTCATTATTTCCTTTATTATGTGTGTGATTATTTTGTGAAAATTTTAAAAAATAGCAGTTTTGTTCCTTTTAAAAGATTCTATATTGAATATTCATAGACTTGCACATTCCACTAATTTGGATTAGAATTGTACCAATAAAAAGGATATATAACCATATAGCAAAGAATACCTTTAGCTATAAGTATCAGTATTCATAACAGGAGAGCTTTATATATTCAAAGGAAGCCAGAGACTAATGAATTAAAGTCTGGATTTGAAGGCAATTGTCACTTTTCCAAAATTGGAGAGCAAGTAATGTAGAAATATAGCCCTGTTTTGCCACCTCAGTTCATTCTTATGTATCAAATTAAATGTGCTTAGGCTATCAGACCAAGGACATTTCTTGTTCCCTTATCAAATAAGCATTGCTACATGGCAATCGGAAAGTTAGAATAATGCATGTGCGGGAGAGACAGAATGGAACTGCAGCAGATCAGGATTAAAGTGACTTGACCAAGCATAACCTTTGTTTCCACATGCAAGTATGTGAAAACCAGGCAAATTTTAAAAAAGGAAAAAAAAGTTATTCTAATTATTAAAAGTCAAATGATTTTTAGGTAAAGGGAAGGCGGTTAGATTTTATATGCTTCAATACAGTGCATTTCTGGCTGTCCACTTAAGAAATATGGTGCAGTATCATAATCTAAATAATTGTAATAATACTAGTTTTAGATCAGTGTTTTAATTATTTTAAAAGGAAGCTTTATAAGTCTAATATTAGTATATTTATTTTCACAAATGTTTATTTTTTCTGTTCCATGCTAGAGAGCAAGCAGTGATTTTATGAAGTTAGGGTGGCACAAGAGGTCAAAATTGGGATTTGTAGAATTTATTGTAGTCATTAACAATACAGAAGAAGAAAATTAATGGATATATTTGACAGGAGTCACAGAGACTACTGACTGGAGAAGAACTTGCAGCACAGTTGTAATGGTTAAACAGACTTCTGGGTGATCTTGGGCAGGCTGCTGAGAAATTAGCCCTGCCCATTCACACCTGCTCATGTAAAGCTAAGCTCACAAATTGGCAGAGTAGATGGTTTGGAGGAGCCCTGAGCATGTACCAGCACCCAGTTAAATAGAGAGGAATGGACAAATAATTATGAAACTATAATAAAAAAGGTTTCATACCATGGAGCCAAAGCTTAAATACAAGGAATAGACATATACATTATTCATTTTAAGCATTTAATTGCAGTCTGAAGCTCTTAAAAAGGCAAAATATTTACTCCAAAAATTCTATGAATTAGGACATTTTCTGTTTCAGCCTTCAGCAAGCACATCCTTCCTTAATGATAACAGTGATTAATTGGCTTGAGTGATGCACGTCCATAGTTGTACTTGACCTGTCTTATCCTGTAAATATGAAGCTACATTCCACTAATGCATATTTCCTTGTGTTTAACTTTCCAAATCAAAGTGCAGTTTACAGGCATGACTTAAATTCACATTGTTACCTTACTTCTGTTATAAAACATGACCATTTGATTGATATGGTTTGTTGATACTGATATGATATTAATATCCATTTTCTGTTTTAGATAATACTGTCAGCATTTAATTCTGTTTCTTATGTATAAAACATATGTCCCTATTTTAAACGGCACCTAGTTTATGGTGTTTTTAGAACTACTTTGGTCTTTATGCTTTAATTTTTAAAGGTAAAAGTCTTTGAAGCAGTTCATGTAATGAGAAATGTGGGAACTGGTTTTATGAAGACCTGAGATGACTTCTGTTGAGACCATTTATTGATTCACCAATTATCATTTCAAATTCTATGCCAGGTTGTTCACCTTTAATGAGGCATTAGCTCTGCTCTGATGACATGAATAATATACAAAGCCTCTGATCTTTAAAGTTATCCATATACAAAATCCCATTGATTTCAAATAGTGTTTCATGGCTGAAGGGTTTGTATCTCAAAAAAATTGAATCCAGATCACATCATTCTTACTTTTTTCCACAAGTATATATTTTCTGAATTATGGATTTGATCCTGCAAGATGCTAAGCCATATTTGGAGATAGTTGTGCTCTTATACTGCACTTTGCATGATTAAACCTGCTATCTCTTTAAAATCTTTCCCAATTATACTGGCTTTCCAAGACTTGGAAATAACACTATTTATATTTGTGAATGGGTCTTAACTGATTTTAGTCATTTGTACAATCAGGTTAGTTACACAAAGAATGTTCTAACGGTGACCATTGCCTGAACAGAAAAACCTTTCTCAAGGTGTTCCTATCACTTTGTGCACTGTAATCCTTGTATTAGATTTAATATTATTTTCAGAGACTAAGGAAATATCTTGGTAATTTTTATGTGAGTTTAATGATCATGGTGTAAATTAGATTGAAAATCTTTGTGACTGAAGTCCCATGTTTAATTTCAAATAGAGAAAGCAATTACATAATCAGAAATGCTTCCTTATATCACCCTTGTTCTCTTATACTCATTTTCCCCTTGACCTTTCTGCTATCTTTGACAATAAGGATTGCAGTTTTTCTCCACTGCAATATAGAATCTTAGGGGTAGAAGAGGTCTTAGGGGTAGAAGAGGTCTCAAAGAGCAGGATATACTATTTGGGGGAGAAGAGTATAGACATTTAGGAGGGGCTGCGGGAAGTTAGATTGCATTAAAAATAACCACCCAGAAGTTTGGGGGTTGGAGAAGGTTAGCTTGTGTTAAAGATGGCCACCCAATCTAACTTAGTTTGCCCAGGTGCAGACCTGACACACAGATCCCTAGTTAGGTCAATTTAAGTGCAAACCATACAGAAGTTCCAGAACTACACACATTACTCTAGCTGAGGCCTAACTAGTACAAAGTAGGTTGATGCTATTAATTCTTGTGTTTCAGGGTAAAAATAGACATCACCTTTGTGTCAGCACAAACATTTTTATGGCAGCACAGAGCAAAAGAAAAGAAACATCCCTACCTTCTGTCACATCACAAGGGTCAGACAGAAGTGACAGTTTTTGCCTGATCTGGCCACTGAAAGCACTGTACAGGCATGACCGAACAGAAGTGCACAGCTGCAGAGCACTTTAAGAGGGCCCGATCCTCCAAAAATCTGAACCCTCATTGCATAAAGATGCTCCAAAGTAGAGTGTCTGTGCCACCTCCTAGCCCCAGTGCTGTTTTCAGAATGAGAGGGGGGAAAGGAAGCAGAGGAATTTTGTTCTGGGTTTTCAGTGGTTCCATTCCACTCAGCCCATCCTCCAGTGCTAGCTGAGGAATCCCCAGAATGAGCTCCTTCCACTCCCTTTCCCCACTCCCATTCTGAAAACAGTGCCAGGGCTGGGAGTGGGGAGGGTTGTTGCTAGGGGCATGGCTACAGGCTTTCAGCAGCTCTAAACAGCGGTTGGATTCCCGCCAGCATCTGGATCCCAACCACCCGGACCCAACAGTGAATTCCTGTCGGGTCTGGGGGATTGCTGTAACTCATGGCACTTCCTACAAAGCACCACAAGTTACAACGAGGGGCTGCTCTTCTATCTGTGACTCCTAATATTCAAATTTGTGGCCATGATGGAAGGTAGTGATAAGTTATATATGATATCTGTTTGCTTATGGCAAAAGAACGCAGATAGCCTGAAGCTCCCTGTACTCTCCAGCTGCCACAGGCAGGGGCTCCGCAGGCTCGAGGAGCCCTGTCTTGGGCATTCCAGGAATTCCAAGGCCGGATCAGACCCCTCAAGCCTTGGGAGCTCCTGCCACATTTTCCCCTCTGACCCAGACACATCCCTGGGATTTCTGGGGGTGCATCTGGGTCAGTGAGGAAAGATGGGGCCTCCTGCTTACCTAGATGTATCCTTGGCATCTCCAGGGATGCAGAGAACTTTGGGGCTTCACCTTGACTTGGGGTAAATGACCACAAGTGGGAGCTCTGTAGCTCCCATGTTGGAGCGCAGCAATTCTACATGTGCTGGGGAAATTACCTGCAGAGGGATTCTCGTGGCACACATTTATGGCAGCAATGCAGGGCATGGGCTGCAAACATGGAATGGGGAACCCCTAAGGGAGTTTCTCGTTCTGTGCCTGCAGATGTGCACTGGAGAAACCAGCTGCAGAGGGATTGCCCCAGTGTATGTTTCTGCACCCTGACGTGGGGAGGGGGTCATCTGTAGGTGGGGCAGGGGGAGCCCTGATGGGAATGTTACCCTTTGTGCTTGTAGATGTGCCTCCATGACAGGCTGGGTGTGTTTTCAATGCACCTCATGTCAGGACTCAGCATCCGGCAATGTCTGTAGACATCTGTGGAGTGCTACGAGTTGTGCTGCAACCTACTGCAGCATAGCTGAACATGTGCTCCATAGATGATCTCTGTTTCCAGCCTCACATGCTATTCTCCTGTTAGTCCAGATAAAAATTACATTTTTTTTGTAACTGTGTCATTGATTGCTCATTTTAAGTTTGGATCCACCAAAACCTCAAGATCCTTTTCATCAGTGCTACTGCCAGCCTGGTTTCTCCAGTTACAAC
>NW_017729033.1:67997965-68029288 GCF_001723915.1 Gavialis gangeticus | reverse complement strand
GTTTCTCCAGTTACAACTTGGTACATTTCCCCTCCCCCCCGCCCAACTCGCATTTTACATGCTGTGGTTGAATTTCACATTGTTATCTAGTGTCATGTTCTCTGAGTTATCAATATCCTTTAGAGGGTAGAACTCTACCCTCCAGTGTGTTTGCAAGCCCTCCCATTTTTGTCTTTCTGCTTGTTGGTATTCAGCTAATCACATGCCAGCATACCACTGGATAGTCCATAGCCCATAATTTACTCAAGAGAATGTCATGTGGGATTGTATCAAAAGCCTTACTAAAATCCAGATATATTATGTTCACTGAATTACTTTCATCCACCAAACAAGTTATCCTGCTGAAGAAGGAAATCAAATTGTTTTCGCATGATTTGTTCTTAACACATCCATGTTGACTACTAGTGATCACCACTTTCTCCTCTAGATGTTTACAGATTGAATATTTTAAAATTTGGTCCACTAACTTTGTTGATATTGAAACCTTTTTTCCTTTTTTTAAAGATGGGTGCTATGTTATCCCATCTCCAGTTCTCTGAGCGTTTTCCTGTCATCCATAGCTTTGCAAATATTGTTGCCAGTGAGATTTCTTCAGTCAGTTCCTTCAGCATCCTGCAGTGAACTTTGTAGATAGATCAGATTGGAGCAATTACTGTGGTAGATTTGTAGCTGGGAAGATCCTCACCTGCAGTCTACTCAATAGACTCACTCCTCTTCCCAAGGAGATTCTGCTCGAGTCCCAGTGTGGTTTCAGATCGCTCAGAAGTACAATAGATATGGTCTTTGTTGCTAGGCAGCTACTGGAGAAATGTTGCAAACAACACTGAGATCTTTATGTGGCTTTCACTGAGCTGACTGAGGCCTTTGAATCCATCAACAGAGAAAGCCCCATAGAAGGTCCTGATGAGATTTGGATGCCTGCCAAAATTGGTTACCGTCATCAGACTTCTTTGCAATGACATGACAGCAGCCATCCTAAATAAAGGCTTGGAAATGGACCCCTTCATTATTAGAAGTGGAGTCAAGCAAGGATGCATGATTGTACCAGCCTGCTTTTCTATCTTTAGTGTGGCTATTCTGCATCTCATTGCTGATAGACTCCCATCTGAAGTCAGCATCCAGTATCATGTGGACAGGAATCTCTTCAAAATAAACCAGTTACTTTCTAAATCCAAGATAACCAACACTTCCATTACTGATCTTCAGTTTGCTGATGATTATGTTGTATGTGTCCACTCAGCAGAATAGCTTCAGGCCACTCTGGACTACTTCTGTGAAGTGTATGCTTGGACTTGCTACCAACTTCACAAAAACCAAGATACTTTACTAACCCTGCCAAACCAACCAGCTGCTCCTCCACATCTTACAATTAGAAGACCGTCTTTGGAGAATGTTGAGTATTTCCCATACCTGGGAAGCCACTTTTCCTAAAAAGTAAGTGTAGAACAGGGGTGTCCAACCTTTTTGAATGTGGGGCCAGATCATGAACTTTTTATCACCCAGTGGGCCAGCGAGCCACATTCAAAGACCTCACATGAAGCGGTATCACATCGCCTCCCCGAAACAAAAGTACAGTGTTTACTTTCATTTCTCATCGCAGCACCTCGGGCCTCAGAAAACAGCTTGGAGGGCCACATGTTGGACAAGACTGGTGTAGAAAGTGATATTCAATACCCGATATAATCTGCCAGTGGTGTCTTTGGACATCTCCAAAGTCATGTCTTTTATGATCATGGCATCAGGACCCAAATCAAACTGTTTGTCTACCAGGCTGTTGTCATTCCTACCCTGTTGTATGGGACACTTGGATAACATGTCGGTAACACCTGAAAGCCTTGGAATGCCAGCATCAGTGATGTCTTCAGAGAATCCTTCATGTCAGCTGGAAGGACTGAAGAATGAATGTCAGCATTTTGGCTCAAGCAAACACCATTAGCTTTGAAGTCATGTTGGACAGCACAGTCATAAGTACGCCTGACAACTGGCTCCTGAAACAGGTTGTATATTCCCAATTCACCAATGGTGCCCACTTTAGAGGTGGTTAAAAGAAATGATTCAAGGACATCTTTAAGGCTAATTTGACGAAATGTAATATTAACATCAAAACCTGGGAGACTCAAGCACGAATCATCTCTAGTGGTGCCCTGATGTATGACAAGGCATTGACCATTTTAACCAGGCAGATAGATGAGACACAAAAGGAAAGAGCTGTGACCTGACATCACCAGGATCCACTCCTTCCTCCTGGAACTATTTGCCACATCTCCAGTTAAATAAGTGGATTTCACACTGTCGTCTTCAGTCACCTTTGGACTCACTGATGGCTTTCCCTATTTGTTGGAAGACTTGTCATTGTCATATTGAGGAACTGCTGACAACAATTGGGAAGAATCTTTTTTGGCTGAAGCTTTGAGAGTGGGGAGATGATGTGGATAGCAGCAATTGCTCAATGTTTCAACTAACTAGAACAAACCTTTTCAAATCTACATTTTGTGGGGGTTTGTTGTTGTTGTTGTTGTTATTATTATTATTATTATTTTCACTGGCCTGCCTGTCATCAGAAAATAAACAGAACAGAAATTAACAGAATTTAGAACAAACCATGGGACAATGTAGGGCAGTTGTTCAAATGTGATTTGCAATTTTTTTTAGTGGAAAAGAGAATCTGAAGGGAAACAGATCACTGCCAGGCCATGACACAGCTAATTTATTTCAGGCCATTCGTATAAAATTAATTTATTTATGGTCCACTGCATCCCACTTCAGATGGGCACAGAATACATTTTGTTCTGTATTTCTTTTTCTAAGTGAATCAGGCTGGCAACATCCTGTTACAGTCAAATAATATAAGTGAGTTAGATTTCTGTAGCCATCTGACAGACATTAATAGTCTCTTTGCCTTAATCTGCTATTGTTCACTCTCACATTCAGCCCTCCTTCTACATGCATCTGATATTGTTACATCTTTTTGCAGAATGTCTGACAATTCTTACAATTTCTTTTCAAATACATACAAGTGTAATGAATTGGTCTTCTCTATTACTATTAACACAAAGGGTTGAATGATGTGCTGCAGAAAAAAAAATAATTTTTTATTTCTAATTCTCCCCAAACCAAATTAAATTTGGGACCAATGACAATGTTGAAAATGCTATCCTGTCATATCCACTGAAGACACACCTCACCTTAATAAGTTTGTTCAGTTTCAGTTCCTCAATTCCAATACAGACATAGGAGAAGGAGAAGTGATGACATTGATTAGCAGCCATCTATCCAAAGAGAAGTTGAAATGATCTGGATTGTTTTCTTAAGAAAAAGGCAAATAAGCAATGGCTTGATAAAAAGCCTGTAAATTATAAGATGAACTCTCCATTTTGTTCTTCTTCAGCAGGAGAAACAAAATGAACATTAAATGAGATCTAAGGCTACATTTATACCTGATACTGTACAAACTCAAGCTGTGGTGGAAGTCACTGCAGAAGATATAATTGGAATAAAATCCTTAATAAGGCTATGGGCACACAAGCAAGTCAACACAAGGTAAAAAAAAATGGGGGGAGGGGGCGGGTATTTATGATGTGTTAGTTGCTCTGTGGCAGTTGTCTATGGGCATGCTCTTACCGAAGGTAAATGGAAGATAGCTTACTCCTTAATGAAAGAGGGGCAAACTATCACAGCTTAGCTTTTGTTTACTATAGTGGAAGAGTGGGCACACAGGCAGTTACCATAAATCTGTAAACTGTAAATCTCTGCTGTTATCTATTTCACAATAGTTTGTTCATGTGCCCACAGCCCAAAATTCAAAAAGGGATTTGACAGTTTCATTATTATAAGGACATCATCTGCAATTATACTGGCTAGAAAAAATATATCAACCCACAGTTTGAGACATAAACCAATCACTAATTGTCTGTTGTTAAGGAGAATCTTCCCTTATAGACTTTTCTTCCTATTTATTTGAAGTGTTTGGTATTGGCCATTTTTGAGAGATGCGATACTAGTGTAGATACTAGTCTAGATGAACTAATCTGATATGATGACACATTCCTGTATTTCTATGGTGGAAAAAAAAAGTTCAAAATGAAGACATTTTTCTTGCTTCTATTGCTAGATCTGATACAAGTTGTTGTGGCCAAACTGACCACATTCTCAAACCCATGTTACTCTGCAATGATTTCCCCAAACCTCATAGCTTTATCAAACTCTTTAGAAAGTCTCTTGTTTTCTATGTTTGAAATACTAGACTGTCTGTACACAAGTTCAGGTGTGGGTAGGTTAACTCAAATCTTTAACTTCCTGTGCTGTAGACACTGTACTCCATTTTGTATGTGCATCTCAGAAGAGACCCTAAAAGTCCATAACCTGCCTACAGCACTCTCTCACACTCACTCTCAGTTGTCGTGCACTGTGCAAAGGCTGCTGACTTCTGCACCTGAAGAAATAGCTTTTATTGGTACAGTATGAATGACAGTTGTGCAGCTCTTTGGAGTCTTTCTGGAGAAAAGCCTCATTGTAGATGTAGACATAAAGCATTATTATTGCTGGTACTATTGGATTGCTTCATTCAATACATTCTTGTAAATAATTTCTCATTGCATAGAACCGAGTTCATTATCTTAGGCTTTAAAACTGGCTTCTCTGACATTTCCTTCAGAGCAGTTGGTAAGAAACAACAGTCTCATTTTTTTACCTTTATAATGTGATTCAAACAATAGGGGTCTTTTACAGTGATTTTCTTAAACAACAATGAAACCTTTAATATTTTTTCCCAGGTAAGGAAGCTGATCAACAAGTTAATCTTTTTCATTTTCAGATCCTCAGCTAGGATTCCTAGTTTCCAGTCATAATTGATAACCTTCTCACAGCACATTTTCTTCCCAGCAGCATTATTCACTCTTTCTAATTTGTCTCCAAGGGCACTGTGTGACCATTCCAAGGAGCGCTGTGAGTCTGTGCTCGGGATTGTAGGCTTGCAGTGGCCAGAAGACACAGACTGCACTCAGTTTCCAAATGAAAACCAAGACAACCAAACCTGCCTAACACCTGATGAAGATGTTGAAGGTTACTTGTTTGAATACTTACATTTGGAGGTTGAATATTAATTCCTAGGTTGCCTTAAATTACTGATTCAGTTCATGCTTTTATTCTCTCCCTTTAGATTCCAATATATCATGTAGATGGATCTGAAAAACTTATCATAAAAGCTAATATACTGTACAAATGATTCAAAATCAAGTTTGGGGGGCTTTCCTTTTACATTCAGCTACATAGAAGGAATCTCATAAGAAAACGAAGAACTTTCATTTCAGGGAAGGGTAAAACTACCCAGGAGAGTAACTAAGGGTGGGTGAGTGGAGCACCAGCCCCAGGGTCTGTTTTAGAGGGGGCACCAGAATGACAGCCACCATAGAGCCTATGCTACGGCAGCTCCAGCCAGGCAGGGTGCAGAGAGCCCTCCCTGCAGCACTTGGGGTGAGGTAGGTCTTTCAGCACTCATCTGCTACTATGAGATGGCACTTAGAACAGCACCCTGTCACATTAATTCATTCCTGCTTCTAGAATTAATTATTCTTCTCTGGAATCATAGTTGTCTAAGCCTGACCAAACCGAGCACTAATTAGAAACTGTAGAAATCTGAGCCTTTTGTCCCATTCTATTAAACTTGCTGTGCTGGGGATAAAAGATAGGAGTTCATGGTGTCATTTACTGTTACTTTGGAGATGGTCATGTCTTTTCATTCAAACATTTTGTGTACATAGGTCAATATGAAGGTCACATGAAACATAGTAATAGTAAATAGTTTATATCCTCTGGGTCCTGGTGTACATGTAAACAGTTTAGTCAGATGCCTGATGCATCCATTTGTGGCTGACATGCCCAGTTGGAGAGTAACATGGCTTGTTACAAGTTTCACAGATCCATATGTTGTCTAAGTTGCAGTCCAAATTTACAACGTGCTGCTTTCTTCTTTTTCACTTTGGTTTGATCCTCTGGATCAAACCCACTTCATGTTGAGCTGCACCCAGGTCCAGCTGTTTCCTTCGGATCAGATGGGATTCTGTGCACTCCTTCCAGCTTTCTATGTTGATGTTGAACAACCTCATATAATTATTGCATGCATCATGGTAATGCCATAGAAAGCAATCCCAATTTTTAGAGCTGTCTTGAATCTTGCTATATAAAATATTCTGGGGAATACAGTCTCTTCCCATTCTCCTGACATGGCTGATCCATTGCTATTTCTTGATAGTGGTTTCTAAGTATGTCAGTCCTGCACTCTCCAGTACCCCTGTGTTTGGTATTCTGTCTTCCCACTTTATTTTCAGAATATTAAGCAGACATCTCATGTGGAAGCTGTTCAGTCTCTTGATATACCTAGCATATGTAGCCCATGTTTCTAAACCATAAAGCAGGGATGACAGCAGACAAGTCTCATAGATTTGTATCTTTGCCTTAGCTGATAGTTTGCTGTTATTCCATGCACTTTTCTGTAATAACCCAAAATTCTTAGCTGCTTTTCCTGTTCTGTTAGTCGGTTCAGTCTGAAGGTCAAGATCCCTGCTGATTGTAGAACCCAAGTACCAAAAGCTTTCAATGACATCAAAAGATTTATCTTCCAGAGTGATGTCAGGCATTGGTTCTTCCCCCTCTTGGTACATGATCAGTCTTCTTGAAACTAATTGCCATCCTGAAGCTCTTGCATGACCCAGAAAATCAGCCCAAGAGATTTTGCAGAAAAGATTCTCTGTGGGCAACCAAGGCCACATCATCTGCAAACAGAAAATCTCTCAGAACCAGTTCTTTCACCCTGGTTTTCACTGTATGCCTTGCAATGTTGAACAAGCCTCCATCTAGTCTGGTTTAAAGGTAAATGCCATCATTGCTGTCCTTGAATGTATGAAGAAGCAGGAATGAAATGTAGATGTTAAAAAGTGTATGAGCACAGAGGCTAAGAAACGCCCCTGTTTCACCCAGTTGTTGATGCCAAAGGTCTTTTATTCTTTGTTTTCACACATTGCAGTTGCCTTCATAGTTTTATGTAATGAGCAAAAGATGTTCAGCAGTTTGGAGGGATAACCCAGTTTCTTCAGATACAGTAAAGAAAAAAAAAGCCCTGTCTGTTGACTGTATTGAAGGCCATCATCAGATTGATGAAGGCTATGTACAGTGGTATTTGTTTTTCTCTACACTTCCGTTGCAATTGCTTGACCAATGGTGGAGCATCCTAAGTGAAAACTGTATTGACTTTCTTGGTCAATTATTTCACCTAGAGATTGCAACCTAGGGAGCATGATGCAAATGGCAATCTTTCCAATTATGTTAAACAGGGAGATACCTCTATAATTGTCACTCCTTTGTTTTTGTATAATTGTGCAAACAGAGCATCTTTGAAATCTTGCAGTTCTACTTCCTCTTTCCAACAGAGCAGTATAACTTAATATACTTTCGAAGTAATTAGCTATTGGCACATTTGTAGATTTCAGCAGGCAAGCAGTCATTGCTGGATGCTTTGTATCCAAGAATTGATTTAATGGCTTTCTGCAAATCTTCAAATGTAGGCTCTTTGTCCAAATCCATCATAACTTGTAGTAATCCTTCAAGCTCATTGTGTTTGATTTCAGTCTCACTTGAATATAGAATTCCATAGTGTTCAATCCAGTGCTCGAGTTGTTTCTATCAGTAATGACATTTCCATTTAAGTCTTTCAGCGAAGCTGTTTTCTTCTTGATTGGACCAATTCCTTGTTTGTTGCCTTTGTGTATTCCAGAGCTATCACCTGCTTCAAACGCTTTCTGAATAGCTTCACAGTGTTTCAGCTGAAGATCTTGGGCATGCCTCTTAGCCTCCTTTTGCATTTCTCTTAGAGCCTTTCTCAGATTTTCCAGGGTTATGATGTTGGGAGATTTGTTATAGTTAGTTGGCTCTGTTCTTTTGTTCTCAACCAGTGGTAGAAGGGTTTCAGAGTGCTCTTCAAATCAATTCTGCATTTTTCATGCATTTTTTGCCAAATGCTGTTACAGCAGCATAGTACATGTTAGTTTTTTAAGCTTTCCCAAGCCATGGTAGCTGAGTTATATAAAATTGCTTTCTCAACTTTTTCATTGAATAGTCTGCAAAGAACATTAGTAAGCTATTTTTAATAGCAAAGCCTACTCCTTGCTTTCTCCTTTCTCCTGCTGGCTTCCCATGCCAGTATATGTTGTAACCATTCTCTTGAATATATCATTTTGACCAGTATAGATCACACTGAGACCTTCAGTGTGTACACATAGGCAAGAGTATAAAGGAGTGGAGGCTGCCCTAGGCCTACCATCCCCACTTTAGACCATTGATACAAGGCCAGACTGAGTCCAGACATTCAGCGCCTTGATGGTTGTAGTTTCTCCTGGAAAGCAACAGATTATAGCCCTTGCTGATTGCCTAATACTTTAGTGAGGACACGTTTCTCTCAGGGTGATGTCCCTTAGCCTTTTTCCAACCAAGGAATATCCACAAGGCAGTGGGACTTGGGTTTTGAGGCACCCTATACTCGCCCTACTCTGGAGGTTGCAACATTGTGGTATTTTATAGAAGCTATCTTGCCACAAGTAGTCCCACCACATTGCCACCAGGCCTGCTAGTCAGGTGCAGTTTACGGTCATGCACACTGTAACACACACGTGTGCTAACTGGGTCTTTGGCAGTTACACACACATACAAACCCTCACACATGTTAACTGGAACGTTGGTAGTTATACACACACATACACACTAACTGGGTCTTTGGCAATTACACACACACACACACATATAAACTAATTGGATCTTTAGCAGTTACACACACATGCTAACTGGATTTTTGGTAGTTACACACAAACACTAACTGGCTCTTTGGCAGTTGCACACATATGCACACACACTAACTGGATCTTCAGCCATTATAAACACACACATGCACACTTTTATAAACTAGTATGAACAGTTTATAGTGGGTACATCTACATGAGATATTTAAGGAGCAGTACTGTGCATTAGTGCACATGGCAAAAACCATGCTAATACACTAATGGACAGTGGTATTAGTCTACTGTGCATTAAACATCACACAAAAACATACAATAGACTAATGTGCAGTACAGCAGCCTACTGTGCATTTATTTAGTACTTGATTATACAAGTACTAAATTTAATATGCAGTAGGCACTGCGCATTAATGAACATGTAGACAGCCACTAAGAAGCTAAAAAAACTAAAAGTTAAATTCAGCTGTAAGTTATGCCATGCAGCAATATGATGTGATGGAGAGGCAATCATCCTTAGCTAGAAGGTAGTGTGTAAGGGAAGGAAAATCAAACTTGTGGCATGAGACATCCAAGTGATAAACCCAGTTCTGGAATAATAATGCATTTATTTTCAAGTGCATAAATTACCTTGTGACTCTCCCCACCATAGCAGGCAGTAACTGATATATTTTAAATTGTATACTCAAAACTACTGTGAAATATTTACAGAGATTGTGTGCGCTTACTAAGAGACTTAATTTAGGAATAACATCTAAGGGTCTGAACACACATTTGGAACTCTTTCAAAAGGGCTGCCACTGGTATAGTCTAATTGTTGTCTGATTCAAATGTAGCAAAAGCACCTGTCCAGCTTTAAACCTGGATGAAATAGGGCTGGAGCCAGTTATGCTACATTTGAGTTATTCTCAGCTCATTCCCACATAAGAGTGAGAACATACCACCTGCTGCTGGTTTGAAACTTCTCCTGTTGAAAGGGTTCCAAATGTATGTGTCCACTTGCATAACTAAATTAATTAGGTAGATCCTCACTACTGGGCTGACTGCCTGTCTGCCCCCTTATTATCTTGTTAGTGATGCTATGAATTAAATACCCTTGTAAAACAAATCAAAAGAGAGGTTTGTCATACTAGTTACTCTTTCAGAAATAACCTAATTGCTTTGGAAGGCACTCCTACCAAAGCTGTCCTTAGGCAGAATCACTGCTCATATTTCGTATTGTCTAGATGGAAGGTCTGGATGGGTTGCTAGTGCTCATTAGGAAGCGAGAAGTCTTCCCTGAAACATTTAAATGAAATGCTGTAATATATACTTCTGCAGGAAACTAAAACAAAAGAAATTAGACTTTTGAGAGCCTTTTGAGAGTCCAAAAATATAGGCAGGTTGCCCATGTAAACAAACTACAGCTGGCAGGAATACTGCAGTATGCTGAATCACTTAACTTCCCCAAACAGTAGGCTGTGAGTTCAAAATGGCATGCCTAGTGAACTCAGTTACTTTTACAGCTGGGTTTAAAGTGGGTTAGTTAACACAGTTCTTTTCTTTAAAAGTAAATGAAAGACATTTGTATTTTCTCAAGCACATTAATTTTATCAGTAACTTTTCTTGGTATGGTGCTTTAGATGGTTATAAAGAATATTTAAGAAACTTTAAAATCACAGAAAATAAAAGCAGGTAATGGAAGGATTGAATAGCAAAATTGCCTACCTTTCAATGAATTAATGGCCAAGTTTTTAACAAGCAGCTAAGTGAGCTAAGGCACAAGTGGCATGGGCAAATTAGAGAGAGATTTGTGGCATGTGGCAGATTAGAGAGAGAGCAGGCAGCACAATGATAGTGCAGGGAGCAGAGAGCAGAGCAACAAAGCAGGTAAGGGAAGGGGTCAGAATGGGAGGGTGCAGGGCTTAATTTGTGGCATTCCTGGCCAAAAAGGTTGGACCCCACTGAGTTTAGGCATGACTATATGAACATATTACTAATAGGAAAGCTAAAGGTTAAGCTTAGAGCTATTCTCTAGTAATTGCCCAAGTTCACATTGTTACCCTGTGATAAGTGTAAGGTAGATTGTCATTTTTACTGAAGGGCAAGCTACTTCATTCTTACTTCAAGAAAGAGCATCCATATGGGCAGTTGTCAGAGCAGCTGATTTACTATAAATTCACATGCTAGCTTTCCTCCTAATAACTTATTCATGTAGCTTTGCATTATATTAGATAAGGCATTTGTGACAATCCTATTTAATAAAGAATAACCATGGTAATATGTCAATTAATCGATAACTATTTTTAAAGGACTTTGATAATCTTAAAAAAGAACCCATGTAATCACTAAATGTGGTTTATTATCTCAATACACTATGCACTGTTTTGTACAACACAACACTACCAAGTAAAGTAACTTGAGAATCTCTGTCTTTGGCCCTAGAAATATCTGCCAATAATGTGGTGAGCTTTGCAACTTGAGAGATGGCAGCATGTGAAAAGGATGCCCCTGGACTGAATGTGGCTCCCTGCCCTACCTATAGGGGCAGGAAGTGAAAACGAAAGGAGGAAGGGGGTAGTCTGGAAATCCTGGCCACCATAGCAGCAATAGAAATGATGGAAGTAACAGCTGAGGAGGAGCCTGTGGGCCTCAAGCTTAACCTCTCACGGGCTGCATGTGGTCTGTGGGCCACCAGTTGGAGAACCTTGTTCTACACAGTTCCAAATTAGTGTCCCTCAGTTTTTTCCCTGTCTTGTAGCCTTTCAGAATCTCAGTCACAATGATAAAAAGGACTGTGTAATGATTTTGGCTTTTCAATACACTAAATAATGCATGTTTCTTGTTATTGACAGAGTGCTCACCGAGTCATTTCAAATGCCGCTCTGGGAGGTGTGTTCTGGCCTCCAGAAGATGTGATGGTCAGGCTGACTGTGAGGATGATAGTGACGAGGACAGCTGTGGTAAATACATTAAAAGATCCTACTGGAAAGAGTGCAGCTGGAGGGGCAGAAAAGAGCATTGCTCCACTCCTTTATATAGTTCAACACACTGTCTGAATGATCAAAATATTAGTTTATTTTCCTAATTATTTGTTGAAAAAATAATGCAGGCCTCAGCCATCCTTCTGAAGGGCAACATCATTTTTGAGGTTGATAGTGTGAGAGTCCCATTATAGAACTGACACTGGGCACATCTACACAAGATGCTTACTGCGCATTGGCTTAATAACATTGTGCAGTAGTGTGTCATGGCAAAAACCATGCTAATAGCCTACTGCACAGTGTTATTAGGCTAATGCACAGTAAGTGTCACTAAATAACTGTGCACTGGTGCTACTGCACAGTAACTTTAGGTACTGCACATTTAGTTAGTGCTTTATGAAGGAAGTACTAAACTAAAAGCTTAGTATCTAAGTCATATACCTGAACATGAAGATGCACCCAAAGAATATTGATTTAGTACTCAGCAAAAAACTAGTGTTGCAGGCAACATTCCCGGTTGTGTTGTTCCAGGTGGAGTTTTGGTAAGGTAAAACTGGATTCAGTGGCAAATCAAGTGCTAAATTATTAAATTAATTTTTCAGTTTTTACACATTGACATTCTTTTTATGAGGTACAGACCTAAGCCAAAGACCTCATAGGCGTCTAACCTGTGTGACTGCAATGAGCTCCTATGCTGCAAATATCAAGAATGTTATTTCTCAGCTCTCAGACTGCAGAAGCAGGCACAAGAATAGCACTTGTATATCTGCAAGTGTTATTTTCAGATACATTTCCGGGTTCTTTCATGGGTTCTTTCATGGTAAAAGAATTCTTGATACTTAACTCAAGGATATGTGTTGGGGCAAAGCTGTAATGAGCAAATCCCTTGGGAGGTAGAAAAGGACCCAGTTAATTTTCAGTTGATGTAGATTCTTGGCTGTGTTCACTGGAGAATATCCAGAGGAGTGATATCTCAGGGCCCTGGCAGATGCTACATTTATTATATGCTTAATGTGTTAATTAATAAATTGTAACATGGCACATGCTCAGCCAATGTAAGGTGCAATAAAATGGCAAACCATTGGCTGGTTTGCATCTCATTTTAAATTGAACTTGTGGTATGTGTTTTGGACCCATGCCATAGTTGATCATGAGGACCAAGCAGGAGGGCAGCCCCAGGGGCTGGGTTTGGCTAAGTGGTTTGGCTCTGGCAGTTCTGCGAATGGGATCTGAGGAAGTTTATGCTCCCTCCCAAAAATCATATGGCATGGCTGGATGCACAGTTTTGGAGATCTGGCATAACATTCTTCACATCCCAGTCGTGCCATATTAACATCTGAGGGGCGTAGAATTTGGCATTAGTGCAGCTGCAACTGGGATACTATGTCCAGTTCTGATTCCTCTAATTCAAGAAGGGTATTACTGAATTGGAAATCATTTATTAAGAACTATGAGAATTACTAAAAGATTGGAAAATATGCCCCATAGTGAAAGATTCAAAAGAGCTCAACTGCTTTTGCTTAAAAAAATGTGGGTTTAGGAGTGGCTTCCTCGCAGTGTGAAAGTTACTGCACAGGGATAATAAAGTACTCTTCCAACTAGCGGACAAAGGGATAGCCAGATCCAGTGCCTGGTAGTTGAAGCTAGATAAATGCAGATTTCCTAATTTTCTATCAGGTACAATTTTTAACAGCAAAATAATTAACCATTGAAACCATTTTGTGAGGCTTGTGATGCAATCTATGTCACTAGAAATTTTAAAATCAAGACTGGATATTTTTCTAAACTGCGTGCTGTACTTCATATTGTTCTAAGGTGTGTGGAGTGTTTTTGGGTGCTATTTGGTTGCTGTTGCTTTTGATATACAGACTGCTGGAGTCTGGAGTATGTTCTGGAAGGCCAATGCTAGCAATCTGTCTTTCAGATCCTGAAGGTCATGCAGAAAACACAACCTGGATACATGCTCAGTGTCAAAAGCTCAGAAAGGTTTACTGTTGTTGGACAGCACACCAGTTTCTCTGATTAACAGTCAGTCCAATTTAGTGAAGCTTACCTTTGATAGGTAGAGATACCATATGTTATTCGCACTTCCCTAGGTCTCTACAGAGTACAGGCCTCCCAACTCCTGCATTTATACTTGACTACCCTCTGTCTTATGCCAATTCTTATTTTTCTCTTTGACCTAGCACAACCAAAATTCCTAAGCTTCAAACAGGAATTAATTCAAGAAAGTTCTCCTGGGATACACATGAGGTCAGATAGGATGATCACAATGGTCCATTCTGCCCTTAAAATATATTAATCAATTTTCTTGATTAGCCTCCATTCAAAATCTGTTGCCACTTGGTCTTAATTCCTGAGAACAATAATAGCTGTACATCTTTCAGAATCACTTTATACTCCTGGACTTTAAAGTATGAAATATTGCTTTGATATATAAAATGAATTTCTTTAGTAGAAAGATTTTCTTTCTGGTCTAGACAAAATGTCACTAGCAATCAGCAGAATTCTTATCAGCTTCTATAAATATGGAAAACTGCCTCTGCTAGAAAATTACAGCTGTCAGAGTGACACTACATTGACCATGGATAATGTTGTTACTGAAGAACAGCCAGTGCTTTTAGAGTTCCAGAAGCTGCTGTCCCTGGCTCATTCATATTCTTTGTGTGCAGGACAAATATCAAAGATCGTTGAACTTTCCTTGTGTAAGTGGCTAGTTCAGAATATAATAGATCTATTATTTTTTAAATATTTTTTACGATTAGTTAAAGAGGATGTATTTATAGAGATATACATTATATGTTAGATGTCTAAAATAAATGATATATTATAAGGCCATGTACACACATAAAAGCAGCAGCTCCTCCCTCTTTTTTTAAAGCTGTGTTACAAATGTGTCTTTGTCCATACCTTAGGTAGTAGAATAGTGTCAAACAGTGGTATGAAAGTGGAGGAAATAGTTTTCAAAATCTTCATTGTCCTTCTGTTACTGTCATATAATGTTTTATTGAGGTCTTTATTATTAAGGACTCCAGAATGCCATGGTTATTATTTCTAAGGACTCCAATAACAACAGTTTTTCAATGGGTATGTCAAATATAACCAAATTTTAGTTAACATAACTTTTTAAAGAAAACAAAGACGAGATAGTAGACACATCACTGTCTTCAATCAAAATTAGGATTTGAAATGTAATTTGTGTAAATGGAATAGCTTTCCTACATCCATTTCCATCACATCACAAATTAACATCACAAATATGTTATAACAAATTTTTATTCCATACAAATGTATACAAAATTAGACATTTGCACGCAGAACTTCTGTTCTAGCAGGGTCACCTCTATTCTGTTCAAGATAAAAACAGCATTAATGCATTGACACAGTGTCCCAAGGACTGTAGTATCTGAGTGCCTTGCAGAAGTACATTAAGCAGTGTAACTAGCAGTCATTTCTCCTTCTTCTACCTTTTTCCTCTCATAGGGGAAAATTTGTTAAAGGTATTTTTTAAAATGTATTTTTAATTTTCTTGCCTGATGATCTATACATGATCATTACTGAAGGCAAGGTCAAAGAGGTGTGTCTTGCACTTGGAACTGAAAGTGATATTTGAGGCAATTCGTAAATCCCATGGGAATTCATTCCACAGCCTTGGATAAAACCCCAACAAAGTATTTTTTTCCTGCACAGATGAATTTGCTCCTTATAATGGACAGTTCCTTTGTGACGAAGGAGTGGAGGTATCATCAGCCACAGCTCCAGCATGAGGACTTCAGGAATGTGTATACATGTACTCTGGAGAGGGAAGAGGAGGGCATTTAGATTAGAGCGGCTCTCAGGAGCTGCTCTAATTAAAACACCACAACATCTCGTGTATTCAGTGTCCTGCATTTCAAAATAGCCATGGGGGCACTTTAACTAAATCTCATTCAGTGCAGGATGCTGAATACACAAGGACACTGCAGCACATTGGAGCTTTTTAATTAGAACTCAATGAATTGAGTCTGCTCAGACACACTGTAATCAGAACACATTGGAACACGTGTATAGGCACTCCAGGAAATCTTCTATGTAGCCTGGGCCTAAGCTATTAAACACCTTTAATTTGACCTTGAATTTGGTCAGCATAGGGATGATCCTGCCTCAGGCAGGATGTTGGACTAAATGACCTCTGTAGGTTCCTTCCAGCCCTAGTTCTCTATGATTTCACCTCCTTCTTTACAATGCAAAAGTCCAGGCTGGGATTAGGAGGCACAAGATAGAGCTCTTTGGGTGCAGGGAGGTGTATTTACTCATCCTCTTCCCTATCCTCAGACTTGTATCTTTGGAGGGAAAATATGTTCAATAGGAGAGGGCAGGAGTCTGACAGACTCAGCCTGTGAGATCTTGGCACCTCCAACCCAAAAGTCACACTTGCTTTGAAATTGAATCTGGACCATAAACTAACCTTAATGTGGGGGGTGATAATAACCTGCCTCAGACCATTGCTTTCTTGGCTCCACCTATAATCACTTCAGCCATTAATAATTGCCAAAGCTGTAGTGCTAAATATAAGAGAATGAGGATAAATTAATAATGCTTCATTCTTATTCATTATAATCTAGCTCATTTTCCTCCCAGCAATGCTTGACCTCTCAGGAAGGCCAGTTATTCCTCTGCATACAGCTAATAACACTATTAATGGAGCTTACTATCTGAGATGCAAATGAAGGGGAAAATGCTGTTTGTTCAGCATGCTGGCTTACCATTACTGATGAAACCAAATGAATTCTTTCAGTAGCCATATGAGATAATGATTCTTTCATAAATCTGTTTACCTTTTAACATCCAAATCTTAGAAACTTACATGTCCTTTTGCTGGCTCGGTAACTGCTGTCTTTGGCTGACCTGCAGTTCTGTATGGTAGTTCCAAATCCAGAATATCCCTTCCAGTCCATTGAAAGATGTCCTCCTAGAAACAAACCAGTTTTTGTCATGTGGGCCAATCACCTGACTCTAAGCTTGGGTTAACTTTTAATGGTGAAAACTAGTGTGATCAGCTACTGATTGGATTAAACAAATCAGCCAGACCTATATTGTTTTAAAATAAATATCAGCAGAGTAAATCATCAGGATTTTGCTTATTATCATTTGTTTTTATTCTGGCCCTCTGTCTTACTGTGTCAGTGATGCACCAAGACTTTACTCTAAGTAATCTATCTTATGAACAGAAAGTAATCTATCTGTTCATAAACTGTGATGTTGCTATAAGATGCGTTAATTATTCCTACAGAAAACAGGGTAGATTAAACAAGAAAGATAAATGTTTTATGAATGTCATTCTTAATTTGCTGCATTTGGCTAAGAATCTGCCATCAAAACACTCTGACACAGTTTTATAGGAGTTCATTGTGATTTATTATGAAACCAGTGTAGCTAATTAATGTCACTTGGAGGAGACACTGGTTGTGTTAGCTGCATAATGATGAACCTTCAGGAAGGTGCATATAGTTGGCAACGGTGAATCTGTATTACCATTTGAGACATGGTACAATATCAGATTGCTGGAAGCAAAAATATTTTTTACATGTTTGTGTGCCAAATACAACTAGCATTTCTCTTCTTTCTACATCAGTGCTTCTGGGAAAAAAAATTTCTACATTCTGAGTGTGTCTACACAAGACACTTAACTTCCCATTAGGATAGTTTACTGAGAAGTTAGAGCATGTGTCTACATGTACACATGCCTACTTCGCAGTAAATTTCCCTAATACCAAGTAAATTTGCTACCTGCAAATGCAAGTAGTAAATTTACTTGGCATTTGTAACAGCGCTGTAGTGCTCATGTAGATGCCTGGCCAGGATCAAAATCTGCTCCTGGTTGGCCATGCACCAGGGGCAGGAGATAGCTCCGTGCCTCTGGGAGCTGCCTGCTGTTGGGATGGACTCTGCCACAGGAGCCCAGGCAGAAACTATGCCCCCCTGCCTGGCAGCAGGGAGTTGTGATCACGGAGCAGGGCTGGGAGCTCCCTACATGGGGACAGTTCCCTGCCCAGCCTGGAGCTGGCTGAGACCTGTCCCTGACCAGGACAGTTCCTAGCCAGCCCCAGGCTATGCGGGAAAGCAGTGCAGCCCAGAGGTGCCTGGGGATTGTCTTGTTTTGGGCAGTCCCCAGCCAGCTCTGGGCTGCATATGCAAATTTCCCTGTGAAGCTCGGGGCTTCCCGGGAACTGCCCTGGTCAGGGGCAGGTCCTAGCCCCATGCCCTGATCAGGTGATCAAGGCACGGGGCTTGGAAAGAGCAGTATGGGTGGGGTAGGTCTCAGACCCCTGCCCCACTGGCAGATCAGGGCAGGGCTGGGGCTTGCCCCTCCCCGGCAGCTCTTTCTAAGCCCCGTGCCACTGATTGGGGACCCAAGGTCAGGAGCACCCTGCTGCTGGGGCAGGGGGACATTGTCGCCACCCCAGCAGCAGGCAGCCTTCCCCCCCGTCCCCCCCCCCAGGCCTGGAGACAGTGCTCCCTGGGGGCTAGCACCCAGGTTGAGCCTGGAACTCCCCCTAGTGGTGGCTGGGGCCCATTGCAGGGCTGCAGGGAACTGGGAGCAAATCTGGTCCTTAATCCTTACATGTGTAGACACCCACCCAAATACTCTTGCTCTGCAGTAATTTACTGCACAGTAAATCTAGGCTGGAGCAAATGCATGTGTAGATGTGCCCTCTGTTACACAGATTATACTGAGGTCCAAGTGTTCTGAGGACCAGGATCCTTCAGGTTTAGAAGGTCCAGTTTGCTATTTTGAACATAGTCCTTTTAGTTTTGAATAAAACTTGAAAGAATCCAGGATTAGAAATATTTCTACAGCCCTACTTCAGAAGTAGCACAAAGTCCTAAATTAATGGATGTAATATGAATATGCAGTTGATATATGGTATGAATAAGGTAAGAATGTTCCTAGTCAAACAATAGTAGAATATTGTTTGTACCATGCCCATTTGAACATGCCCATATTATAACAATTTTGCTTCTGTTTCCTTCTCATCAATAATTATCATTTAATGACTTTTAGAAAGTATCTTGCAAATTGAGCATATTTTGGAGGTGGAAAAGGGCTGTTGAAACTGGATGCTACAACACAACATGGAATCACTAACAGTTCTGGCTCTCTCTGTTCAGGCTG
The DNA here is from genome assembly GCF_001723915.1 of Gavialis gangeticus. Classification (NCBI taxonomy): domain Eukaryota; kingdom Metazoa; phylum Chordata; order Crocodylia; family Gavialidae; genus Gavialis; species Gavialis gangeticus. Next base: position 68,010,389 of record NW_017729033.1, on the reverse strand, counting down.
TAAAGAGAGAGGTCTTTGGGAGTGTCCCGCCAAGAAGTTGTGCATCAAATACACCATGATCTGTGATGGCTTTCCAGATTGCCCTGACAAGATGGATGAAAAGAACTGCTGTAAGTGCTTCAACAGCTTGTTAATGCATGCTGCAATTTGTGGAACACTTTGAGGCTAGGATTTTGGAATCCAGGATAAGCTATCGGAGAATGTCCGCTAAGGGCAGAATGGCACCTTTTCCTTGTTATACCAAACTGTCCCTCTCTTTGTCTTGTATGCTCTGTCACCCTCCACTTTTCTGCTCCCCTCCCTCTCTGATGCCCTCTCTGCTTCCCTGGGTCCATCTGTCTACTTCTTCCCTACTTGCCTGGCTCCTCCTTTCCACTTAAATCATCTTGGCTTCTCCTTATTCCCAGTGGTTCCTGACTCCGCTGTCTCACCCTGTATCTCAACTCCCTTCATGTGGTCAACAGCTGCTCAGATCTTCATTATCTCACACTTCACTATAACTCTATAACTTTCAAGTCTGCCTCTGTTCCCCTTGATATTTCTGCTCTCTGACAGCTCGAGTCCTTTCTTCCCATGTTTCTGTTGGCTCCTCCTCTTTGCTGCGGCTAAGGTTGCAATGAGTATCAGAGAAATATGATGATACCCAGTGTAGTACTCACAGAAGCGTATCAGAGCCTCAACTTGTAGGCCTGGATAATGGTTGTGTAGCATAAACAGAATAAACTGGCTCTTCCCTAACAGGGTGTGTAGCTTCAATGTTCAAACCTGTTTGGTCTGCTTGTTTCTAGGTGCAAATCAAGATAGTCTGTAAACATGTGAGTGTTCTGAAACAGAAATAAGTGGAAGCATTACATGTATGTGCAATTAACTGCAGTGTTTCAGATCAACAGTCATTCTCTACCAGTCCTATTTATACTACTCCCAGTACTACTAAAATATAGCCACACAGCCTTAATCTACCTTCTTATTTTAGAGAGGTGTAGTGAGGAGAAACTCCTTATCCTTATTTTATAGACAGGAAATTGAGGCACAGAGATAATAAGTGACTCGCCCTAGGTCACACAGGAAGTCTGTGACAGAGCAAGGAATTGAGTCTGGGTCTTCTGAGTCCCAAACTTGTTCTCTATCATTACAACAACCTTCCTTACTTTTGCTGTAAGGAGCAGAGTTAAGCAGGAATAGCAGAAAAGGTTACTCAGCTGAGGGCTCCCCATGGAGATCCTCCAGAGCCTGTTAAGGAGCTTCATTAGGAGACAATGTAAGATTTATTCTAGTTTAACTTTTGCTTGATTTTTTTCCTGGCTTACTTTGTCCCCAACTAAAAAAGAACATGGCTGCTTATGTCATTGTAGACAGCATCGATTAATAGTCCCTTGTGCCTTTCATCGTGAGTGCTTTTATGTACACTCAATTCTGTTTTAGCATGTTGTAGATTAATGTCTGGCTTGCAGAATGATAGATACTTTCTAAACCACAGATGTAAAAGGTACAGCCTGCAGAGCCTTATCATTTAGCTGATGCTGTCTGTGGGTCTCTGAGTTGACTCACAGGCCATATGCAGGGTGCATTGGATGGCTCTGCACATGATGTCCATATCAGCTTGTGTTTCAGAGTAGGGCAGCACAGCCCCAGAGCAGCTGGAGCAGGACTCTGGGGCTGTGCTGCCAATGCCTGCTCCAGCCACTGCAAGATGTATGTTGGATCCAGAAGGTGGGGCTGATCCAGACCAGAGACTGGCTCCACACCATTTCTCTGGCCTGCAGGGGTGGAGGAGTTTGAAACCCCTGTTCTAAACCAATAAAATATATAAACATTTGAATGAAAACAAAGGGCCAAAGTCTCTGAGATGGATTAATTAAGATTATACAATACTTGGTAATTATACCTTTCTGTGCTGATCTGCTCTGGTGCACCAGGGAAAGTCAGAGATGTTGCACCTGTTTCCTTCCTGGGGATTCTGTGATGGTTCAGGGAAGGTTTAAAATCCTTTTTGAATTTGAACTGGCTGATGGGTGACCTTGTGTGGTTAGTACACTGTACTTCAGTTCAGGAGACTCATCAGTCCTTGGCTTGGCTACACCCTTCGCCTGTGACCTGGAGCAAGATTCTCTATTACTCAGTTCCACATCTGGAAAAAGAAGAGGATGACACTTTCAGCTTTTAAGTGTCTCAAGGAGGTTCTTTCTAATTTCTACCTATTTACATTCTCACTGACATCCTACCACACTTTTAGCTTCTCTCATTTCTTGGAGTCTCAGAACAGTAAAAACTCCCTATGCCTGAAGAAAGGTGACTGCACCCGAAAGTTTGCCAAGCACTTTTTTCCAGCTATTCAGTTGGTCTAATAAAAGATATCACATCTACTCAAAGAACTTTGCCTGTCGAGGAGGTTCAAAATTTCTTATGTGGGAGAGGGGAATAAAGGATCTGTGGGATATCTGTTTAAGGCTCACAAAGTATCTGGGGTTGTGGCAAAATGAAATGATCATACTGGTTTCCTGGGATGGGGACTTGCCACTTGTAAAAGGATGTCAGCTGCTCCTATATAACTGTTTCATCTGTCTGCTCCTATTCCATAATAAGGGAAACTAAAAGTGCAATAGTTTATTGTTGAATGAAAGGTTTATAAGCCATAGCCATTTAACTTCAATTTACCATGAGATGGAGTGGATGCAAGAGACTGTTACAGCAGATTCAACTGAACTGCAACAAGTCACCTACCCACATAAGACCATACAAGCAGTCCTCGCACTTACAGTGGGTTACATTCCTGGAAAAGGCACTATAAGTCAAAACGATGCAAGTCGAATCTGATTTTCCCATAGAAACAGTGTTATAATAGGGGGTTACATTCCTGACCAAGGGCCTGATGCCCGGCATTTTATATAAGTGACTATAAACACCGTATTTAAATCAACTATAAATGATATACACTTTTATAGTACAAAACTTTCTAAAGTGTACTGTATATAAATCGATTAAACAGGGCAATTCAGTAACTAATCACATAAAATGTTATTTAATTAGAAGGTGAAGGAACACCTTCATCAGGGTCATGGAATTCAGAAGGACTTTTTTGGGGAGACTTAGGGCCACTTGATGGCTTTTTGAGAAACTGATCCAGGGATCATTGTTTTGCTGCCCTTATTTCTCATTGTAAATTTCCCTGTAGTGCTGTAAGTACAAGGATCCAGTGCCGTAAGTGATAACATGGGTGTAAATAGTGGAGCGCCGCAAGTGTGAATCGCCGTAAGTTGAGGACTGCCTGTATGATTGTTAGGCGTATCCATGCTCTGGGTTAGGTTTGAGTGTAATTCCACAAAAAAACAACATAGAGATTCATTTTACAAACAGTGAGTGACTCAGATTCTATGATGATAGGATTATGGGTGAAACTAGGCCGGTAGTAATGCACTGAATCACACATCCCTAACCTATACCATTTCCAGACACCAGTGCCCACCTTCGGGATTGTGCTGGCCTCCCACAGATCACTTCTAACTGGCGGGGAGGGGTTCAGTCATTTCTTATGTCAGCAGAATCTTTCCCACCTCCTAGCCAATTTTGTATCTGAGTCTATCCCCCTACTATATAGATCTGCCATGAACCAGTCCCCTTTGTCTCCTTACCCCATCAGATCTTAGTATGCATTTTTTCTGATAGTCATACCTTTTTTGGAGTGAAGCATCTTCAAATTTATATTTGTCGTGACAGCATTTTGCAAGAAAGATGAGCTTGAATGTACTAATCATGAGTGTGTGCCCCATGACCTGTGGTGTGATGGGCATCTAGACTGCAGTGACAACTCCGATGAATGGAACTGTGGTAAGTTGTCATTTGTACATCTGGCTGGAATTGTTGTAGATGGAAATTTTAGGGGTTTTAGAACATTTATTTTCAAGGTGAGGCTGGAACTTGGAAGAAAGTACAAACCCTAAAGTGGGCAAAGGGAACAGAAAGTTTAACTAGAAAGAATAAGCATATTCCAAGGAGCAGGAAAGGATGGAGGAGGGAGAAGAGCAGAGAATGATAAGGTAGAGCTGTAGTGAACTTCTCAAATGAACTTTACTTGTAGGAGAAGGAAAACAGATAGTGAAGAAATTCAAGTCTAGAACTGACTAACTCCCAGTTCTGTACTTTTTTGGATTTCATATCAGACACCCTCTAATTTCTTTTGTCTTTAGTGGTGTAGGCTTAGAATAAGAAGCTTGACAATCCACCCACAGTACCAACACCCAGGGAGAAGTCTCTCATGTTTTTCTATGAGCTTTTATGCTCATAAAAGCTGTAGTATTGAAAAGAAGCAGGGTGTGGGTTGTTGATAGTGTGGATTGTTGTGGTCTGTTCCATGTTCCCTCTCTCTACCAGTTGGCAATTGGTTCCACTGTATATGAGATGTGACTAAAACTAATCAATTTTTCTAGTCAAGCCTCGTAAGTATTCAGCTACTTTTTAAAATTACATTTTAATGCAAAAGAGAGTGTGATTCTGTGGTTTTGAGAACCAAACATTCTTTATGCATAATGCTTAGGGTTACAGCGTGCACACACTTACTTGGTCAATGCAGTAATATATCCAAGCAACACCTGCCCTTTAGTAACTGGATGGAGGAAACACTGATTCTTAGATAAGGAAAACAAAAACATGACAATACAAAGGGAAAATGCTTAACAATCCATGTTAGGATTCACTAAGAAATGACATGAAACAAAATTTAAATAACAATATTGTATCTTGAAAAATTACACCAGTACTTCAGCAGAGCTCTTGAGAAGGCACAAATTTATGTCAATGCATTTTTGCATTGCAATGCACAAATGCATTTTTGGCCATTTTAGAGCCTTCTAATGTGTGCTCAAAGTACACCCACGTGTGAAACCAATACATGGGTTAGGGAGAGAAGGGACAGCAATAATGGCAGAGAATGGTCCTTAATTTTTTTCTTAAGCAGTAGTTCTTGAATTTTTTTTTCCATTTCTGTATTCCATTTCAGATATTGTTGTGCCAGGAGGAATATACATTATTATATACATATACATTCTGATATAAATTCTTACATGAAAGAACACATCCATCAATATCAATGATTTTAATTAAACTGCTTGTGGAGTAAGTTTCTGTTAAACTTAAATAAGGCAGTCTGAGTTATTTCACTCCCTTCCTGTAAAGTGGTAGTGACTCAGTCTTGTTCAGTTCCTTCTAGACTTCAGGATGTCTCTCTTATTTGGTGTCATATGTATCATCTTGACCAGGGCTGCCTAGATTCTACTGCCCACTGCTGCTATCTTTTCCAGTAATAAAATAAAAATAGCGGAGGCAACAAAAGTGCCAGTAGCTTGCATTACTGGAAGGCACTTTGGGGGATATTCTTTTATTTACTATGTGACAAGTAAAATAGCAACTGTATGAAATAATATTTAGGTGATTTTTCTTTTTTGTTGCAGTCAGCCTGTCTAAAAACATGAGCTCCTTGACATTCCTGACTATTCACAGGTCAGCTACTGATTACCACGTTTGTGCTGACGAGTGGCAAGAAAATTTAAGCCAACTGGCCTGCAATCAAATGGGTTTAGGGTAAGGTCAGTAGTTTGTAGTATTGATGAATTTCCCAGGATGATTGGGCTGGTGGAATTTACTTGAGTCTGTGAATGATACTTGGCCATTGTGACCTGCACAAGATTAGTCTGAGTACAGAAATGTCTTCCAGAGGAAAGAGCTGATGGAATTCTTTGAACTTTTGCCAAGTGAAAACTCATTCTGATTCAGGCACTTATAAACAACCATGCTACAACTGTAATTTAAAAAGTGAGACAAAAAGGTGGCAGTGTTTGGATTATATACCATGTTATCTTTGTGTACAGATACACTTGACCATGCTGCTACCGAGTGCTCCTTAATCTTCTGACCAGCTATATCAAAAGATTTGTTGTTTGCTAGTTGGTAATAATTTTATTCCACACTGTCCCCAATCAAATATACTAAAAATAATTGGTATCTTTATGTTTTAGCTTTGTGGTGATTTTCTAATAGGTTTAATTCCAGGCTGTCTTCTGGAATGCAGATTATTCTTCTCAGTTTCTTGCTGTCTCAGAACCAACTGGTTACCCTGGTGGTGTTTGAGAGGTGTTTTTTCCCCCGCTTATTATTCTTGTCTAAGTTTTATCATCAAATATTGTGCTAAAAAGTTGGATTTTAGCTTTCCTGTTTCTAATGCTCTTATAAAGAGGTAAAAGTAGAAGAATAATGTGCCAATATCTGCGATTCCTTTCTTTTTCACAGAAATATTTCCCTCCATCTATCTAGGGTCTTAGGTAGGCAGGTAGTTTTAGTGACTAGTATCTGAAGACATACTATGATCCATTTAAAATCAAGTCTGTTGGTCATGGTTAATGTCCCAGAGGTGAAATTCCACTTTTTTGCCATCTAGAACAGGCTAGAAGACATTTGTTGGTCCATTATTAATAAGGGATCAAATCCTGTTTCACCTAGTAGCTATTAGGGCTGTGCGAAGCTTCAGTTGCTGATTTGATTTGGTGGAGATTTGGCCCGATTCAGTGGCCGAATCTCTAAATCCGAACTGAATTAGGAGTTAATCTCTCTGAATTGAATCGGAACACTCTGAATAGATTCGGAGCGCTTTGACGATTCAGACATAGACACAGCTTTATGTGTTTTTTTCTACGTACCTTAAGGTACCAGGCAGCTTGTGAATGCTGAGAGGGTGGGGCGGATGGAGTGTCCCATGGGAGCAGTGGTGGACCTCCCCTTTCACCCCCCTACTCACCGACTGGTGCCTCCTGGGTCCGGGGGCACAGCCAGGGTCCTCCCACAGCTGATCGCCAAGCTGGGAGGGGCACAGGGAGGAGTGGTCCCCCATGTACTCAGCAGTGGATCCAGAAGTGGACCGGAAATACTTCCGGTCCACTTCCAGGTCTGCTGCCGAGCACACAGGGGGCCCCCCTGCACTCGTGTGGGACGCTCCATCTGCCCCACCATCTCAGCGTTCATGAACCACACGTGGTACCTCGAGGTATGTAGGAAAAACATTTAAATCTGTGTCTATGGCTGAGTCACTGATTCTCCAAGTCAGCATCCAATCTTCATATTCGGATTCGGCCAAATTGAATCAGGACAGTGATCCCAATCAACAAATCGAATCACTGTCCTCCGAATCGGGCTGAATTGGAATTAAATATGGCCTGCTTCACACGCCTCTAGTACCTATCTATGTGGCTATAAAAAGTTGCTACTGCTGAGAGTACTGCTATGAAGCATGCCCTAGTGTTCACATGTGCCTACTGCAGGAAGGCTGGAAATTAGGCAATAAAACTGCCTCAAGACCATTCCTGCCACCACTGTCAAGATCTTTGTAGTGCCTGAGAGCAGTAGCAGGAGGTCTGTCCCTGGATCCTTCTCTTTACTGCTTTTTGTGGCTAAATCTTAAGGCAAAGATGAAGGCACATTATAAAACTCATATTTTATTCAACAACTTGAGCTGATTAAGGATATAAGAAAATGTAAAATCCCACAAATTGTTTATATGACTAGTTTTAAATATGTATGGAAGAAGGATGAATGCAGGAAGCAGACAGATATAAATCACAGAATCTTGAAAACCAATATTAAATATATTTTTTCTGGTGGTCCAGTAAAGCTCATAAGTAATCTCTTTGCGTTGATAAAGGTCATCTTTGTTACACTTCTTAAAGCAGCTCCTCTTTCAAATATGCATATAAAAATCAGAGTTCTGTTTAAATCATGCTTGAATGAAGGAACTATTTTTCTGGTTGTTTTGGATATAATAACAAGTGTCATGCAAGATTTTTGGAGTCCCAAATTGAGTGCTCGTGTTACATCTGAATCATAAAGGTCCTCTAAAAATTGCTGTAGCTTAAATTAGATTCTGAAGAATACTTCAGGATGTTCTGTATATATTTGCCCAAATAAAAAAATGGATTTAACTTGGTGATGTTCTTGCCCCTTTTGTATGTACTTTCTGGAGGTATTTTAGGAAATCAATTTGCTGAATCTGAAACAAGTATAGAAGAAATTTCATGAAAGCAAAATTTGAACTTTCAGATATGAGTGTTCACATAGCAATCTTAAGACTGATACTGTTAAGAGCAGCTGGGAGACTATCATTGCTTGCAGTATCAATCCAGCACCTGTTGTTTTTCCAGTACCTACCCCCTTATTGTTTGTGGTGACCAGACGGTTAGCCGATGTCACTAGAAAGTATTTGTAATCAGATTGCTTTCATTGGGCTCTGTATATTTCTAAACTGCAGCAAATTGCTGAAGGAAAAATGTTACAGAGATTAAGACATACTGGATTTCTGTTATAGAACATGTCTGTCTCCTTACAAGTGGAGTTAATAATACACAAAAAGGATATGAATTTTGATACAAGGAATAGTGGATAATTATAGATTTAAACAGAGTTACCTAGTACAGACATTAAAAATGTTCAGGTCAAAGGGTTCTGAATCAACATTTTATCCCTGGATCTCAAAAAGTTTGAAATGGCATATCTTTCTTCACCAAAGGACAAGATGCATTTCTGCTTCCCATGGGGACAATGACCTTGAAACAATGCAAGTGGAAATTTACAATTTCTTATCCTTTCAATGAGGTTTTCCCACTGAGGTCATTTCTGAGGCAGCATGTAAGACAAATGTTTTCTGCCATCTCAAAGCTCTTTTATAAGAATGTCGACTCTGGGGTAGATCTAGAGATGTCTTTTGGGGGAGTTGGAGTTGGGGAATCCCTGAGTGTCATGTCTGTGCTGTGCATTGTATGGTGCTCTCTGGTACTACCACAAGGACTTCTGTAGTAGCAGGAGATGGGTTAGTCGATTCTCCTATTGTTTCTCCCCACAACTTGCCTGCTGAAGTGGTAGGTAATGATTTAATGAGACTGAAAAACCTAAGATTAAGACTCAGTTTGTGTCCCATGCCTGCCTCTAATAATAGCATTTTTTCCCTTGTATATAGCAAGCCCCAGCATAAAATATGTATTTTGATTAAAGGAGAGTCCAAAGGAAAAAAAAATATCTTTGACTGAGTTAAGTGAGCAACAGCAGCTAGGGAGCTGAGCCTACTGGAGAGTCTGCGGCCAGCCCCACATGCTGGATGAGGCCTGTGGACCAATCCAGCATGCCAGATCTGGGACTGTGTGCTGAGTCTGACCCTGCATGCTGGCTGTGGAGCCAGATACTGGGTTCAACCCCATGCTCTGACTCCATGGTTGCACATCAAGTCTGGGACCCTGCATTGGCTCTGGAGCTGCAGCCCTAGAGCCAGTGCTCAGGGTCAGACCCAGCACACCAGTTTTGGGGCCAAGTGCCACGTTGGACCTATCATGCCAAGTTTGGCCACAGACCAGCCCCGCATGTTGGCCCAATCTAGCATGCAGATTCAGGGGGCATAGGCAATTTCCCACAGGTCCAGACATTTAGTGGTGGTAGTGGTGGGGAGCAGTGGTAGTGTTCATTACTATGGCTCCCAGAGTTGCAGCACTTAACACTGCTGCATCTTCACCCCCTGTGAAATGTCTGTACCTGTGGGGATCTCTCTTCCTTGCATATAATGTGCCCCCCCAATTTTTCTTAGCTGCTTTTGGGGAGAAAGGTACAGGTTATGGGTGAGAAAATATGGTAATTCTAATATATTAAATAGAAATTCTAATTTCTCTTCATAATTGTTCTGAAATCAAACGCAGTGTTTTTCTTTTATATTCTTGAGACACAGTTCTGTCATTTATCTAAAGTTTTCTTTTATTTTTCAACTTTTACAGTGTTGGAGCCACCATTGTCCCTGCAAAAGATTGTCCAACAAACAAACAAACTGCCCAAGGAATATAATGTGTTTACCAGAACTAATTCTGAAAAGAAAGAACTTCAATAAATATAGTATATTTAATTCTTCTATAAATTGAGCTGCTAGGAAAGACATCACCAATACTAATATTTTCCACATTGGCAGGGCAACTGAGGTGGCCAACCTGAGGCATGTCACAAATGGATTGTGGATGTCACAGTGGATTGAAGGAGAGGACAAATGTCACAGTGGCAGATAGAGCAGGAAGCAGAAAGCAGAGCAGCAGTTTGGTCAGGGAGCAGTAGGCAAGGATCAGAAAGCTGAGCATCAGATCAAGTAGGAGAATGGGATCAGAGTGGCATTTAGGGATGGTGTGCAGTTAATTTGTGGCACTTCTGCCAAAAAGATTGGCTCACACTGGTCTAGATAATGCAATAAAGATTTCAGGATTTCATGCTACTTAAAATTATTTTACTTATTAGATGTAAGATGGGCTGTGCCAAAAGAGTGGTAATATTATATTGATAATAGCCTTATTTTGAGTAGACACAAATTGGAAAGCATTGTACATTTTATTAGAACATAGAATGTAGTCTGGAAACATTGGTATAATTTTCTCTCACAATATTCACATTTCAGAATGGCACCAACATTGAGCAAAACAGGTTTTTCTTGTGCATGCATATTCGTAATAACCCATATCCTAAAGGGATTTTAAAGAGAAAATATTTTGTAATTTTCCCTCAAACAATTAAAGAGCTAAACAAATTCTGTCTTATGGCGCCATTATACAGAAAGCACCAGGTGTATGCAAGTCTATTTAATAATAGCTTATGATAACTGAATTTGATTTAGTAGCTCTCCTGTTTATTTTTAGAGCAAATAATATATGTTGGATTCTAAAGTTCAAACTTAAGCTTGCAGTTACTGTGACAGGTACCATGCAGTATTTTTCTTTATAAAGCTGTTGAAGATAGAAATAATACTTGTATTTAGTAGCATGTTCCCAGATGAAAAGTACCATGCCATGTCATCTTTAAAACGTGAAAGCAGTGTTTTTTTGACTGTTTCCGGATATTTCTAATTGTTCATCTGAAGCAAATGAATAACATAATAATGAAGATACTGAGTGGTGTTGGATTAATTTAGCAAATGATACCTATAATATACAAATAACATTTCCAAGTGACAGATTCCAAAATATCAGTATAGTTGGAAGCATGAACATTTTAAATGTGACCTCCAGTAGTTGGAGCAACATAAAAGGTAATTCTGTTGTGCCTATGGTACTGCCCTTAGGCCACTTTCCTGGCTGGCAGCCAATATTAATTCCATGAACGTTGTGTTTTTCCACAATTTGTCACAGTGTAACAAAGTGATGTGTTATTACATTGTTGAAAATTGTTTAAATTCCAAGCATTATTTGGAAAGCTTTAGTAAATGGACTAGACCACTCAAGTTATGCTAAGTGTTCTTCTCAGCAGTACATATGTTTTCCCCGAGTGTGAAAAGAATGTTAGACATTTTGGACTGGAAATGTTTCCAGACTAGAAATATTTCCATAGCTTGAGTATTAGATTTTGTGGAGTTTAAAGCCAGAAGGGATCATTATACTTTTTATATCATATCTTATCTGACATCCTGTATATCAAAGATCATTTTATTTCATCCAGATACCCCATATTAAGTCCTACAGTTTGATTTAGACATTAACATTTGGGTTGTCTATTGTAGGCCGCAGGTAGAGAAATGGAAAAAGCAAGTTGCCACTGATTCCTGAAGTCCCTGCAGTGACAGGAAATTAATTAGGTCAGTATGCCCAGGCAGGTCTAGCCAGTGGTCCATGCAGCACAGGTTGCAGATGCTACATTTCTAAAGATGAGCATTTCCTGCTGAATCATAACAGTATATACCTCGTTATAAGTAAAGTATTTTTGTGTATTCTGAAATTCATGTTTGCTAATGAAATGGTACTGAAAAAGTGTAGTCAATTTACTGTTCAGGTTTTCCAGAAAGTAGATTCTATGCAAGTATTTCTGTTTTGGAACTCTGTGGAAATTGACCAGGATAGTTTCCCTTCCTTCTATGCTAAGATAAGATAATAAATGTCATTATGGTAAAGTTTAATAGTCTGCTGATGAATGCAGAAGGATAGCATGTACTACATCAAGCTGGTGGCCTAACAAACACATTTGTTCTTATCTGGACTATCACGGTGAAGCATGTGACATGGCCCTTCAGACCAGAGAAGTTTTGGAATAGTCTTCCAATTAAGTCCATTCCTAGCATCCAACAAAATAGATTGTTGCTTATGAAACACATGACTATCTCTCATCCCCCTACTCCATCATATCTGGGATACTAGAGTTCCTGATTACACAGGAGAACTCATGCTAGGCCAAGGAGGAATTGGAATTTGTGCCCTCACCTCAGCAAAATGGTCAGCCAGTCAGCACTTTCATTTGCATTTGGCTGTTTTTGGCCAGAATATTGGAAAAAATAAAGTCCAGCACAGCATGCCAGCAGGCCTGTTTGCTGGCCCTCTAGCAGTGAAAAAACAAGCGGTTCATGTAGGATTAGTAGTAAACATTACTGTGCAACTGCATA